>NC_092335.1:410423000-411044500 GCF_046630445.1 Rutidosis leptorrhynchoides
CGCATGAGTGGCACCAAGAAAAAGATATCATTAGATCATCTAAAGCAGCTAGAGCCAATTCTAGCCATGACTTAGATTCCATTTCCGCAAAGATAGATGCTTTCGAGAGACGAATGGAAAAGATGACTAAAGATATTCATGCTATACGAATTAGTTGTGAGCAGTGTGGAGGACCACATTTGACAAAAGATTGTCTCAGTATTGAATTAACAATGGAACAAAGAGAGAATATTTCATACATAAACCAAAGGCCTGGAAATAATTATCAGAATAATTATCAACCGCCAAGACCGATTTACAATCAAAACCAGAATTATAACCGAAATATTCCATACAATAACCAACAAGGTCCTAGCAATCAACAAGTATCCAATAATACTTATAATCAGCAAAGACCAAATTTTCAAAACAAACCACCACAACAAACCGATGATAAAAAGCCGAATTTAGAAGATATGATGACAAAGCTAGTTGAAACTCAAACGCAGTTTTTCACATCTCAGAAACAAACAAATGAACAAAATGCTCAAGCATTTAGAAATCAACAAGCTTCTATTCAAAATCTGGAACAAGAAGTGAGTAACCTAGCAAGGTTAATAGGTGAAAGAAAACCGGGAAGTTTACCTAGTGATACAAATGCTAACCCCCGGAATGAAACAGCTAAAGCTATTACCACAAGAAGTGGTACAACACTTAAACCACCTGAAATACCAGTAACTTCTGATGAAACTATTCCTACTCCACAAGAACCACAACCTGATCAAGATAAGGAAAAAGAACCGGTAGTTGAAAAGGTTAATGAAGATAACACAGTTAAGAATAAACCTTATGTTAAACCATATCAACCACCACTTCCTTACCCGAGTAAAATGAAGAAAGAAAAACTTGAAGCCGAGCAATCCAAATTCTTGGATATGTTTAAACAGATAAATGTAAATCTTCCTTTCATTGATGTGATTTCAGGAATGCCAAGGTATGCTAAATTCTTGAAAGATCTAATCACGAATAGAAAGAAAATGGAAGAACTCTCGGCTGTTACTATGAATGCTAATTGTTCAGCAGTGCTGTTGAATAAGATACCAGAAAAACTATCTGATCCAGGAAGTTTCACAATTCCATGTTTTCTGGGTAGTCTTAGTTCAATAGAAGCATTGGCAGACTTAGGTGCTAGTATAAATCTAATGCCGTATTCACTATACGCTAAACTAGACCTTGGAGAATTGAAACCAACCAGAATAAGCATACAACTAGCCGATAGATCAATAAAATATCCTAGAGGGATAATGGAGAACATGCTAGTTAAAGTTGGTACTTTAGTATTTCCAGTAGATTTTGTTATTTTGGACATGGAAGAAGATTCTCAAGTTCCTCTCATATTAGGAAGACCATTCTTAAACACGGCTAAAGCAATGATAGACGTGTTCGGTAAGAAACTGACCCTAAGTATAGAGGATGAGAGTGTTACCTTTTCAGTGGATAGAGCCATGCAACAACCACAATCTGCAGATGATACATGTTATTATATTCAAACTATAGAAGCACATGCAGAATTATTAGAAGAATTTCCAGAATTACAAGGAACAGGAGAATGTTCTTTAGGAGAAGGTAATGAACCAATTGATGAAGCTGAAATGTTAGCTACACTTATAGCTAATGGATATGAACCAACAACAGAAGAAATTCAAATGCTAAAAGAAGAAGACAGATATCGATATAAATCATCGATAGAAGAACCTCCGAAATTAGAGTTAAAGCCACTTCCAAACCATTTGGAATACGCTTATTTACATGGTGAATCTGAATTACCTGTAATAATATCGTCTTCTCTTACTGAAAATGAGAAATCACAACTCATTTCTGTGTTGAAAGCTCATAAACCAGCCATTGCATGGAAGATTCATGATATTAAAGGAATAAGTCCTTCGTATTGCACACATAAAATCCTTATGGAAGAAGATCATAAAACGTATGTGCAACGCCAACGAAGACTAAATCCTAATATGCAAGATGTAGTTAAGAAAGAGATTATTAAACTGCTAGATGCAGGTTTGATATATCCAATTTCTGATAGTCCATGGGTAAGCCCAGTTCAATGCGTGCCGAAGAAGGGTGGCATGACTGTCATTACAAATGAGAAAAATGAGCTTATTCCTACTAGGACTGTAACAGGATGGCGTGTGTGTATTGATTATAGAAAATTAAATGACGCCACCAGAAAAGATCACTTTCCCTTACCTTTCATAGATCAAATGTTGGAAAGATTAGCCGGGAATAGTTACTATTGTTTTCTAGATGGATTTTCCGGATATTTTCAAATTCCAATAGCACCCGAGGACCAAGAGAAAACCACATTCACGTGCCCTTATGGTACTTTTGCTTACAAACGCATGCCATTTGGACTTTGTAACGCCCCTGCAACCTTTCAAAGGTGTATGATGGCGATTTTTCACGACATGATAGAAGAATGCATGGAAGTATTCATGGATGACTTTTCGGTCTTCGGTGATACATTTAAATCATGTCTAGTTAATCTGGAACGAATGCTAATTAGATGCGAAAAATCAAATCTAGTACTTAATTGGGAGAAATGCCATTTCATGGTTAAAGAAGGCATCGTTCTTGGACATAAAATTTCAAAAGAAGGAATTGAAGTGGATAGAGCTAAAGTAGATGTAATTGCTAAACTTCCACATCCCACAAATGTTAGAGGAGTTAGGAGTTTTCTAGGGCATGCCGGTTTTTACCGACGTTTTATAAAAGATTTTTCTAAAATTGCCACTCCTATGAATAAACTCCTAGAAAAGGATGCGTCATTCATCTTTTCAGATGAATGTATCAAATCTTTTAATATTCTTAAAGAAAAACTCACTAATGCACCGATCATGATAACACCAAATTGGAATCTACCATTTGAACTAATGTGCGATGCAAGTGATTTTGCAATGGGAGCCGTTTTAGGACAAAGGATTGAAAAACGATTTCAACCTATATATTATGCTAGTAAGACGTTACAAGGAGCACAAACGAACTATACAACTACTGAAAAAGAACTCCTTGCTATTGTCTTTGCTTTTGACAAATTTCGATCATATCTCGTTCTAGCAAAAACGGTGGTCTATACCGACCATTCTGCTCTTAGATACCTATTTTCAAAACAAGATGCTAAACCAAGATTAATCCGTTGGATCTTACTCTTACAAGAGTTTGATATTGAAATCCGAGATAAAAAAGGAGCAGAAAATCTCGCCGCTGATCATCTTTCTCGTTTTGAAAATCCCGAATTAGAAGTTCTGAATGAATCGGCCATACAAGACAACTTTCCTGATGAATATCTATTGAAGATAAATTATAAAGAAATCCCATGGTTTGCAGACTATGCAAACTACTTAGTTTGTGGATTCCTTGAAAAAGGATTATCGTACCAAAGACAAAAGAAATTCTTCAGTGATATAAAACACTATTTCTGGGAAGATCCACATCTGTTTAAAAGTTGTCCCGATGGAATAATACGCCGATGTGTATTTGGAGATGAAGCTAGTAAAATTTTAAACCATTGTCACACAGGACCAACAGGAGGGCATTATGGGCCTCAACTAACAGCAAGAAAAGTTTATGAAGCTGGATTCTATTGGCCTACAATTTACAAAGACGCACACCTTCTTTGCAAATCCTGTGATGCATGTCAAAGGGCCGGAAAAATAAGTCAACGTGATGAAATGCCACAAAATGTCATCCAAGTATGTGAAGTATTTGACACTTGGGGTATTGACTTTATGGGTCCATTTCCAAAATCTCATAATAATCTATATATACTCGTAGCCATTGATTATGTATCTAAATGGGCGGAAGCACAAGCTCTCCCAACTAACGATGCACGAGTTGTAGTCAACTTTTTAAAACGTCTTTTTGCAAGGTTTGGAACACCGAAAGCTTTAATAAGTGATCGGGGTACTCATTTCTGTAATAATCAACTTGAGAAAGTTCTTAAAAGATATGGAGTAACTCATAAAATCTCCACCGCATATCATCCACAAACAAGTGGACAAGTTGAAAACACCAACCGAGCTTTAAAACGTATTCTAGAGAAAACCGTAGGATCAAATCCGAAGGAATGGTCCATTAAATTGGAGGATGCACTCTGGGCTTTTAGAACAGCCTACAAAACTCCAATTGGAACCACACCTTTTAGACTTGTTTATGGAAAAGCATGTCATCTTCCAGTAGAAATTGAACACAAAGCATTTTGGGCTTTGAAGACATGTAATCTTGATTTACATGAAGCCGGACGTCTACGATTAAGTCAACTAAACGAATTAGAAGAATTAAGACATGAAGCATACGAAAATTCGTTAATCTATAAAGAAAGAACGAAGAAATGGCATGATAAAAGAATCAGAAGTTCAAAAGAATTTAAAGAAGGAGACAGAGTTCTTCTTTTCAATTCACGATTCAAGCTATTTCCTGGAAAATTGAAATCAAGATGGTCTGGACCATTCATAGTCAAAAGAGTTTTCCCATAAGGAACGATAGAATTGATAAATTCAAATGGGATTGAATTTAAAGTTAATGGTCACAGAGTTAAACATTACATACATGGTCCGATGGAAGTCGACAACGAAGTTAATCACAATTTCGACACCACAGCTAACTAAGTGTGGGGAGAATCAAGTCTTTAAAGGATAATATGTATTTCTGTTAGAGTTAGATTGTCTGTTTTCGTGTAGTTCTCGAAAATGGAACACGTATGGTCTTTCCCTAGCAGACCCTAAAGAACTAGTCTTCTCCCCCCATTCTGAATTTTTATTTTTTTTTAGGTTTTTACGAAATGAAGACTGCCTGTGAACTAAACCATGGTCTAATGCTACACGCTTTGATCACTAAAAGAAATAATGATATACTACCGAGTGAATTAGTATCAGTAATCAGACAAAGAATGGACGGAGTTAGAAAAGGATCCAGATGCGAAGATAATAAGTTACAATTTGGTAAAGGAAAATCAAAATCCGCAGCGAAAAGAAGAGCACGACACCTAGAACGATGTCACAAATGCGGAAAATGGTCACATGGAGGTAAATGTTCAAATAATCAAACCTATTCAAATACCGAATTTGTTACTTTATGCAGAGACGGACCGTTCATATGTTTAGAAGAAAAGACAATGAATGCTCGAGGTTACGCCTATGCAGCCATGGAAAACCAATTAAACCGACTATCTTATGAATATAATAGATCATATAACTAAGAAATCTATTTCACAGGTATGTCTGTACAGTTTTTATTTTTATTTTTATTTTTAACCTTTTGATAATAAACGCTAATTTGTTCGCTAAAAAGTATTAAATTGGTATTGAATAAAATTAGGTTTGGCGACCGAAATTATTGATATCATTCAAAAATTTATTACATCACTGCGAAATTTAACGTTTATTCTTAAGGTATAAATATCTTTAAACAATCAACCCAAAATATTTCAAAAATTCGTCATGAGTTAAATTAGGTCTTGGAACCGAAATTACTTTACCGAAAAGAGGGGCGCATATTTTTGATAATATTTGATTGATTAAAGTGGGATAAAAAGACAAAAAGATTTTTAATTTTATTTTTACCATATTTTTAAAATTAATATTTAAATCTTAAATTAATATTGTAAACTTTGTAAAAACAATATATTTAAAATTGTAAATATTTGAAAAAAAAAATTAATATAAGTTTGGTGTGAATTTTTAATTTTTAAAATATAAAATTTTAATTTTATGCATTTCAAATTTTAAGTTTGGTGTGAATTTTTAATATTAATTTTGAATTTTATATTTAAGTTGTGTGAATTTAAAAACAAAAATTTACTTTATCTCATTAAGTTAAGAATATGATTTTTAAAAATTCGTCGTAAGTTGAAGACTAGGTCTTTGAACCGAAATTGCTTTACCCGAGGGAGGGACGAGAACTTTTATTATTATTATTTTTAATCTTTTTGATTTAAAGTATGCCAAAAAAATTAAAAAAATCCAAAAATCTAAGCTTTTAAAACAATCGCTTGAAAATGACAAAATTTTAAAATTTTGTCGAGGGACGGACTAGGGCATCTCCCCGGCAGCGGCGCCAAAAATACTTGATGTCAAAGCTAAGGGGTATAAAATACTATTAAATTTTAGCAGAAAATACTATTAAATACGATACAATTTTACACAAGATATTTATTTATTTATAGAATGGATATACGTAAACCTTGCTACAACACTTATAGGAAGTGTACCTAATCGTTCAGTAGTGTAGTTTTTAGTAAGTCCGGTTCGTTCCACAGGGAAATTTTTGTGTTCTTGAGCTAGAAAATTTATATTTTGATTTTGTTAAATTTAGGTGTAATTAGAGCTAAATTGTTGTTATATTATGCATGTATTTCCTAGATAGAAGCTATTTAACATGAATTGAAGCTAAAAACTTCAAATTTTTAAGAATCTAGGGTTTGTGTTCTTGAGCAATTTGGGGCTTTTTGATATAAACAGGTTATGGCCGATTTTTGTCATGAATTGTTACTAAATTAAGTAGTGTAACATGTTTAGGTAGTTAATTGATCCAAACTTTGAGCCTAAACATGTTTTTGAGAATTAAAGTGGACTTTTTAAATCTAAAAATTCATGAACTTGGATAATTTGATATAAAGGCCATTTGAAACTTGTTTCATTGCTAGTAGTGATTATTTTGACATGTTATTTGAGATAAATGCTTATGAACTTGATGTACATTTTTCGTATATGCTTATTTTGACAAAGTATAGACTTGACAAAAATATGAAAATGAGCACTAGTTTGATATGAATGCCATGTAACAAGTGTTTAATTACTATAATGATTATTGTTGACATGTTTAAGAGTTTAAATGTGATAAAACATTGTACACATTTTCGTATGTAAAAGTGTAGAATTGTTATTGTTAAGAAAATGTGTATAAAATGTGTTATGAATTGAACATGTCATCATAATTGTTTCAAGTTATTATTTTGCTAACACTAATGCATATTTGGATGCACAATTTTTGTGTTTAATGTGTTTTACAGAGAGCCGATACTGGAGGTTCAGGAGCATCATCGTCCAGGCAACCAGAGCCCGAACCGGAAATGTTTCATGAACAAGAACAACATATGCAACAAGAAGAAGAAGAACAGGAGGAGCAACATATTCCATATCACGATCAAGATCAATTATTCATGAATCAGTTTCGTCAATTCGCTCCACATCAAAGGATTCTGAGCTTAGACATTAATGAAGATCAGTTACACCCAAATCTGAGATTTGATCGATGTTGGATAGAGTATCCAGATTATCAAAAGAACATGCACATTCTCTACTTTAAGGTTGTTGAAATGCCAAGGGCAATTGACTGGGTACCTTTGGAAATAGTTAACCTTGCCGAACCGATTCGGGAATTATTGGTGCAAAGGTATGGTAATTCTCAGTTTAACGATTGGATGCGCCTATTTTCCATTCGTAGAACCATATATAGGGAATGGTGTATAGAATTACTTAGTACTATTAAGTTAAACAGTGATGTTAGGAGGATAGATGATAGAAGCTTTATTAGATTTCTGTTAGGTGGACGCATGTACAGAATGTCCATGATAGATTTAGCTAGGGCCTTACAGATTTACACCCCTGCTGAACTTTTGAGCCCCGACTGTAATAGCCTGATTGCCCAAGGAGAAAGGGTAGATAGGGAATTTGATATTAACGCCATCTGGAGGCGTATGTCCCACTTTAATGAATTTCACGCCAGTGGAAATCATACATACTTAGATATAGACAGAGCTGAACTCCGGGTGATTCATAGATTCTTAGCAAACACAATTACACAAAGGGGAAGAAATAAGGAGAAATTGACCGTAAACGATTTGTTCTACCTCAAGTGTATTAGAGACCCGAGGAGTTTCGTTAACATTCCCTATTGTGTTGGTTATTATCTCGCTAATGTAGTTTCGGGGATGAAATCGGGGAGTATTATAGGTGGTGGTATTTTCATTACTCTCATTGGAGAGTATTTAGGTGTGGATAAGCACCAAGGGGGTCCAATGAACGAAATAGAGGACGGAGGTGAAACTATAAGTTCAAACCTTTATCACGGTGCAAGGGTATTATTGATGAGACGTGGTCGGGTATATCGATACGAGGGACCTCAGCGACAGGTAGAAAGAGGTTCGGATGATGAAATGGAAGAGGCGAACAACATTATAGGAGTTGTTCGGGAGACTGCTCTTGATTTAGGCGTTCGTATGGAGGATGAATACATGACGAACTATGATAGGCATATGCAGTACGAGGCATGGCAACGTCGGAATGACTACGAGCATTCCCGGCAACGAGAGCATGGCCGATGGGATTATCATCAGCGCCAAATTATAAGCCAGTTGCAGCCTGGCGAGATGTATTATCCGACCCGACCCGCATACTATCCCGCACATCAGCCAGAAATGAGACCACCCTATGATTCATATGATTATGACGCAGCATACCAGTTCACCTATAATCAGCCATGGAACCCGGACGCGAACATGAATTGGGATCCATATCCTAATTTTCCTCCTAACCCACCTCCTGATCAGTAGAGATAAGTTGGTAATTTATATTTTTATTATTTTAAACACTTAACATTTTTATTACGTTTATGTAATGTTTGATATTCTTATTATAATTGTGTACTAATATTTTTCTTATAATTTGAAAGTGGGATGCCAAAGTTCCATTTCAAATTACATGTATGATTATATTTGTATTGTATGTATTTTATGTTATGCACAAAACAGGATAAAACAACGCGTTTTCAAAGACTGGCATTAAGTTCAGCAAAAGCAAGTAATTTTGACGACAAGATGCAAAATATATGTGAAATAACAACAAGACGGAATGAACAAATGACGTGCACCATTTATCATTCAGCAAACAAACGCCAATATATTTGGAAACTTTGGTAAAAATTTAATCATTTTCACACAAATCACCCTCAATAATTTAAATTGTTACTGATTTCTTGCAAATGAGGGCATTGCGAGATCTTAAGTGTGGGAAGGGGTTAAATTCTTTCGGATTTTAAAATTTTTATATTAAACACTTGGTTACCATTAAAAATACTAGTAAAGCAGTAGTTGTATTAGAATCTAGTGCTCTCTGATAAAAAAGAACAGCCCTAGTCTTATATACTGACTACCCAATTCTAGTAAAATTTTTCAAAATTTTCAATTAAATGAATTCAAATCATGTTTATACATATTTATGAACGATAAAACTAGGTTTTAACACCGAAATTATTGTTACCTCGGAAAGGACATAAATTGAGAAACAAACTAAAATGTTAAAATTCATTTAAAATGGAATAGAGGACGATAAAAAGAAAAATAAAAAGACAAGTGTGGGAAAATTTACCAAGTTATTTTAAACATATGTCACATATATCTGTAACAAATAACTGAAAATACTTTTGCTTTGGACTAAACTAAACTGTTTTACCCGATGAAAGAAAAGAAGAGATGGATCTACACGATGAATCAATTCCATCATTTGAAGGAAGTAAAGTCTTCCGAAAAAGACACGCGCTTCTTGATTTAGGTCATGAAGTTGTCGTCCAGACCAGCTGTAGGTTGACGAAAAATCTAGAAAAGTCATCACTAAAATCAGCAGGAAATCCACGGACCTCAGCATCAAACAGGGTCGCCATGTGGTCAGATTTATCCTAACCATGAGAAGGATTTATCTCGTACAATGGGGGGGCACCGTGCAAATTAGCTTGATAAGACTAATGAATCAGATCCCCAGAAAGGATAATCTCCTTAAAGATTAAAAATCAGCTTTTAAGACTGATATTACTCAATCCTTGAGATTGACCTTAAAGATTGAGAATTCAAACTCATGGAATTCGATGATATCTAAACTCGAGCTTGAACGAGAAAATATTTTGATCAAAAATTACAAACCGATTTGTTTTCTGAAAACCCTATTTTCAATGCGTTCATTACCATTGAACGTAAAATCCTAGGAATTCACCTGGAATTCATTAGGTCACCTGAACTAAATCGGGTGTCAACCGTAAGAACGGTGGTTGCATAGTGGTCAAAGACAGGACCTTGTGCCAGACCGAAAAATTATAAGGGTGAGCTTTACTATTGCTCCTACCAAGGATAGTAATTGCGTCCGACACGTTATAGACCATAATCAAAAGCATGTCACGGGACATTGCCTTAACAGTTGCTTGTTCAACGCTTTCCTTTACAACCGGACGGTAGTTTGCCGAAAGGTAATATACGGAACAAGTAAACTGAACGTGTTGCTTTCCAAATACAAGGTTAGCAAGTGGGTGACACAAAACCGCAAGTTTTGAGCTAAAATTTTCAAATCTGAAACCCACCAAACCCACAAAAATATTTTGCAAACACCGGTAAAGGGTTATTCCGGAAAACTTATCTAGGGTAAAAACTAGATTTAATTTTCAAAAGATCAAATGTTTTCATAAAGATCCAATTTCCTTAATGGATCTAAATTTTTATAGTCATGTGGGACTGTAAACCACATCGTTACTACCATTGTTTATACCTCCGTATAGAAATCACTGGTGTACAAAGTATGAAGAATAAAGAAGTGATTCTAGTATTTCAAGACAATATTGCTTGAGGACAAGCAACGCTCAAGTGTGGGAATATTTGATAATGCTAAAAACGAACATATATTTCATAGCATTATTCCTCAAGAAAGACAAAATTTTAGTTGGTATTGTTCGATTTACAAGCGATATTCGTTTAAATTTTAAAAAAGAGAAGATAAAAGGCAGATTCGACAAATTGAAGACAAAAAGGTCCAAAGAGCTAAAAAGTACAAGATACAACTAAAAAGGTTCAAAATATTGATGAGGAACGTCTCAAAATGACAAGAGTACAAGTTACAAGACGCAAAGTACACGATATAAAATAATACGCGAAGACGTCCGAAAATCCGGAACCGGGACCTGAGCCTAGAAGAAACGCCCGACGCAACGGACCAAAAATATCTAGTCTACTATGCACAAGAATATAATATAATATATATATAATTATATATAATTATATATTATATTATATATTATTATTATATTACGTCGGCAAGAAGAAAACAAACCAATTTGGCTGGATCCAGGGTGGCCATGCGACTCGCATGGCCAGAAGCACAAATCCATGCGAGTCGCATGGAGTGAAATTGCTGGTCAGGTCCTATATAAAGCCAGTTTTCTGCCGAGTTATCATCATCTTTTTCTTCCTCTTCATACGTAAAACTTATATATATATATATAATTTATATTTTAATTTTAATTTTAATTCTAATAATAAGGGTATGTTAGCGAATGTTGTAAGGGTGTAAGTCGAAATTCTGTCCGTGTAACGCTACGCTATTTTTAATCATTGTAAGTTATGTTCAACCTTTTTACATTAATGTCTCGTAGCTAAGTTATTATTATGCTTATTTAAAACGAAGTAATCATGATGTTGGGCTAATTACTAAAATTGGGTAATTGGGCTTTGTACCATAATTGGGGTTTGGACAAAAGAACGACACTTGTAGAAATTAGACTATGGGCTATTAATGGGCTTTATATTTGTTTAACTAAATGAAAGTTTGTTAATGTTAATATAAAGATTTATAATTGGGCGTCCCTATAAATTACCATATACACTCGATCGGACACGATGGGCGGGGTATTTATATGTACGAATAATCGTTCATTTAACCGGACACGGGAATGGATTAATAGCCACTAGAATAATTAAAACAGGGGTGAAATTACATTCAAGGGTAATTGGTGTAATTGTTAACAAAGTAGTAAAACCTTGGTTTACACGCAGTCGATAACCTGGTGTATTCATTAAACAAAGTATTAAAACCTTGTTACAATTCGAATCCCCAATTAGTTGGAATATTTAACTTCGGGTATAATAATAATTTGACAAGGACACTTGCAATTTATATTTATGATTGATGGACTGTTATGGACAAAAACCAGACGGACATATTGAATAATCCAGGACAAAGGACAATTAACCCATGGGCATAAAACTAAAATCAACACGTCAAACATCATGATTACGGAAGTTTAAATAAGCATAATTCTTTTATTTCATATTTAATTTCCTTTATTTTATATTTAATTGCACTTCTAATTATCGCACTTTTATTTATTGTTATTTAATCGCACTTTTAATTATCGTACTTTTTAATTATCGCAATTTTATTATTCGCAATTTCATTATCGTTATTTACTTTACGCTTTAATTTAAGTCTTGTATTTATTTTATATTTTACATTAGGTTTTAACTGCGACTAAAGTTTTAAAATCGACAAACCGGTCATTAAACGGTAAAAACCCCCCTTTATAATAATAATATTACCTATATATATATTTGTATTTTTATAAAAGTAAACTAATATAGCGTTGAGCTTTGTTTAAAGATTTCCCTGTGGAACGAACCGGACTTACTAAAAACTACACTACTGAACGATTAGGTACACTGCCTATAAGTGTTGTAGCAAGGTTTACGTATATCCATTCTATAAATAAATAAATATCTTGTGTAAAATTGTATCGTATTTAATAGTATTTTCTGCTAAAATTTAATAGTATTTTATACCCCTTAGCTTTGACATCAATATTTCATGCTAGTTGCCAAATGATGGATCCCACATGTGTTAGGTGACTCACATGGGCTGCTAAGAGCTGATCATTGGAGTGTATATACCAATAGTACATACATCTAAAAGCTGTGTATTGTACGAGTACGAATACGGGTGCATACGAGTAGAATTGTTGATGAAACTGAACGAGGATGTAATTGTATGCATTTTTGTTAAGTAGAAGTATTTTGATAAGTGTCTTGAAGTCTTTCAAAAGTGTATGAATACATATTAAAACACTACATGTATATACATTTTAACTGAGTTGTTAAGTCATCGTTAGTCTTTACATGTAAGTATTGTTTTGAAACCTTTAGGTTAACGATCTTGTTAAATGTTGTTAACCCAATGTTTATAATATCAAATGAGATTTTAAATTATTATATTATCATGATATTATCATGTATGTGAAAGGACCCGTCCTAAACCATCTGGACGAAGTCACCAACAACTGGTTCCATTGAGATGATCGACTCCAAATACTGTCTTTAAAATGAGCAATTGCACAGCGGAACGTTTCTTTCATACCTGAGAATAAACATGCTTTCAAGTGTCAACCAAAAGGTTGGTGAGTTCATTAGTTTATCATAAATAATCATTTCATAATTTTAATAGACCACAAGATTTCATATTTCCATTTCTCATAAACATACGTCCCATGCATAGAGACAAAAATATCATTCATATGGATTGAACACCTGGTAACCGACATTCACAATATACATATAAGAATATCCCCATCATTCCGGGATCCTCCTTCGGACATGATATAAATTTCGAAGTACTAAAGCATCCGGTACTTTGGATGGGGCTTGTTGGGCCCGATAGATCTATCTTTAGAGTTCGCGTCAATTAGGGTGTCTGTTCCCTAATTCTTAGATTACCAGACTTAATAAAAAGGGGCATATTCGATTTCGATCATTCAACCATATAATGTAGTTTCAATTACTTGTGTCTATTTCGTAAAACAGTTATAAAAACAGCGCATGTATTCTCAGTCCCAAAAATATATATTGCAAAAGCATTTAAAAAGGGATTAATGAAACTCACGCATATAATTATTGTAAAACGGTTAATAAAGCATTTGCATGTATTCTCAATTCAAGATATATTTCAAAAGCAGTTAATAAAGCAATTGTAAAAACAACGCATGTATTCTCAGTCCCAAAAATGTAAAGAGTAAAAGGGATCAAATGAAACTCACGCATATAATTATTGTAAAACAGTTAATAAAGCATTTGCATGTATTCTCAGCCCAAAAATGTAATGAGTAAAAAGGGAGTAAATGAACTCACACTACTGTATTTTGTAGTAAAAATACATATGACGACATTGAACAATGCAGGGTTGGCCTTGGATTCACGAACCTATATCATTTGTATATTGGTTAATACACTTAATCGTAATTGAGAAATTATATATATATAATTTGTTATTAATAAAATACTTGTTATACTATATGTTATTTAGATGAATTTGATATATTTAGTTCATATGCTTCGTATAACTATTATTTACTATAAGTGATAAAACTGTATTTTTAAAGTTTAATATATAATTATATATTAATTGCTATCTTTTACATATAGCTTAATTATTATCTCTTTAATAATAAAATATAGTGTAAAAATATCTATTTGTAATAACGTTAATAGTTTTAATGATAACAGTATAATAATGTTAGTCATGATATTAAGTTTAATAATACAATACTAATAACCATATTAATAATAATAATGATAGTATTAATAATAATACTATAATGATAATAATAATAATAATAATAATAATAATAATAATAATAATAATAATAATAATAACTATATTACTAATATTATTAATCATAATTACATTAATAATATACATATCTTAATAGTAACCCTAATCATAATAATATTAATACATATTTTAGTAACAATGTCTATGTTTCATAAAGGATACAATTTAACAATAATCATCATATTAAATAATACTTGTAGCAATAACAATAATACTAAATACATTCTAATGTTAGTATCAATAATTATAATGATAATAGTACTAATAACTATATTAATAATAATAATAATAACAATCATAATAATAATTCTTAAAATACATAATAATAATAATAATATTACTAATACTTGATTAATAATAATAATAAGAACAATAATAATAATAATGATAGAAATAAATAAACAAATATAAAAGAGTGTACCCTTCTCTAAAAAGAATTGCCCATGGCAGGACTCGAACCCGAGACCACTTGCTCACCCTCATCATACCCAACCACTGAACCATTTCGTTTTCTCTGGTTAAACTCCAATATCATTTAATTTTAACCCCTTTATTCGTCTGTTTCTTTCCCTCTTCTTTTAAAAAAATGACCTGGCCGAGGATTGAACCTGCGACCACTAGAATACCCATTAACACTCCTACCCTCAGACTGTTTCTGCATTTCTAAATGATACCCTCATCCATCAGTATTTAAACCGTATAATTAGTTATCTATTCTTTCTTCATCATCATCGTTTACAAATCATCATCATAATACATTCACTTAGTGATCATCATCATTCTGTAACATCATCATCATCTTATCGTCATCATAATCATCGTAACCCATTTTCATCATAAAATCATATCGTTATCATTATCTATCATCATCATTCTTAATATCAACAACTAACATCAAGTTTATTCATAATCAAAATCATCGTCGTTTTAAAAAATATTTCAAGAACGAAACCCCTTCATCATCATCGTTCTTATCACTCATAATCTCATCGAATAGGGAGAAATTAATACAACGAATTTTTACAGCAATAGAATATTGGGATTAAGCATTCTCGGTTGGCCCATGATAACCAAAATAAGGAGTCATCATCTAATACTTAAAAACAATTGGGCTTGGGTTTGTTGAAACTCGACGGCAGTAGAAGCAGGAAGGGAATTTGTGGCCATCATAGTTTAACAAATGAAATGGTGGCCCTATGCTAAAAGTGTCGGCTGTCTCCACTCACAAATCAACAAAAATTACGGAGTACTTTCCACTATATCTATCCAAAGGAATGATTCAGCACATGGGTGGTCAACAAAATACAAAAAGGGACGTGCCATGATTCATAAGTCTTTCATCATACCTCATTATATACTTTATCAATATTACTTTAAAGAGAAAAAAAATATATTGGACGTCCCTTTTTATTTCTGAGTGACCCAAAATGTCGGACTTGTTTCCTTATAACACGTTATATGCTATCCAAGTTGAACAAGCTTTAACTCAATTCCTTTTCGCAGCTAGCTGAATTGAAGTAGAACGATGAAAGGGTTTTTAGCAGCGAATAAAAGAAAAAGAAAGCAGTAGCATTAATGTTTTGGTAATGGTGATCGATAGTTCTTTAACGATGGTCGTAGGGTGGTTTACAAAGTGGTGATAGTTGTTTCACGAAGAAGAGAGAAGAGAAAAATATAAAAGGTGACGGTTGGTTTTCGTGGGTGGCATTTATGCAGAAAACAGAAACAAAAGTAGCGGTAGGGGCATCGAGGGTGGTGGTGGTTTTGTGAGATATATAAGGGTTAGTATTCTAAATTTAATATGAGTGTGTTGTGGTTTGTAATTGTTGGTGGTGAGAATTTCTATTCATGTCTCCTTCGAATAACAAGAACAAGTGAATTGGGTTTATTTCTCTCCCTTTCCCTCTTCAAATCTCTAATATAATTAGTGAATTAGTTGACTCGAAGATGAAGTGGTGGTGACATGGGTTGTCGAGTTCACAGAAGAAGAAGAGATATGTAATGGTGATTGGGTCTCGATGATGGTTCAATGGAATGAAGGATTCGAATGAGTTATGTTAAAAGCAATGTTAACTCTTTTGATTTATTGCAATAGGTAGTCAACAGATTATTTATCTGGTACAGAAATATAAATAAAAAAATAGAAAGTTGAATGTGATGGCAAACCGATTTTGTTGGTATCTGTTTATCCTTTTATGTTTTTGAATCAATTTGGAGATAGGATTGAGAATATAGAATAGTTTGATTGATATCTCTAACAGATTTGTACTTTTCCTATTTTATTTAATTTACTAATATTAATGATTAATAAATAATAATAATAATAATATTAATAAAACCAATAATAATGATAATAAAAATAATAATGATATTAATATCATAATTATACCAAATAAGAATGATGAAAATAATAACTTTAAATAAAATGAAAATTTTTAGTAATCAAATTAATGATAATATTTTTGATAATCATATTAACTATAATTATAATTTTTACTAATAACAAAGACACTAACAATGATAACAATAATATAAATGATAATTTTTAGTAGTAAAAATAATAATAATAATGACTTTTAGTGGTATTAATAACAAAAAAAAATTATAATAATAATGTAACAAATTACTTGTATCAGATTACATATTATGTATTATAATTTTAATAGTATTATTAATACTGATATTAATATTAATATTTATCTTAATGAAATTAATATAACTATTATACCTTAACTTGTTTAAATAACCATTGAGCGTTACAATCGTTTACTACATGAATTCGAAACCAATTATATGTATTTCCAATATACTGTTTTTATATATATATATATAGTTTAAGTGCTAATTACATATTTTTAAATCAATAGATTTAATATTATTATATGTTAACAAATAATATTCCTATATATATAGATATATCTATATATATCTATTTATGACTATTTATTCGCGAATCGTTGGAAGTGGTCGAAGGGTAATTGATTACATGAATAAAATTTTAAATTTTTCGAGACTCAACATTACAGATTTTGCTTATCGTAACGGAAACATATAAAGATTAAAGTTTAAATTTGGTCGGAAATTCCCGGGTCATCAAAGTACCTACCCGTTAAAGAAATTTCATCCCAAAATTTGAGTGAGGTGGTCATGGTTAACAATATATATGTTTTCATGACACATACGAGCTGAGCTTTAGAGTTTTATCAACATTGATAAATATAGATAAAACAATTCGATTATTCGAAAAGTACGAATGCAGTTATCACAAAAGAGTGAAATGAATATATGCATATTCTTCTTGTCTGGTGACGTAGTCATGATTGATTTCCGGAAATCAAGGAATTTAAAGAAAATCTTGGAAATCTATAAGATCTGATTCTTCGGCGAATAAGGAAATTAAGATCGCTATAATTAAATACGGTGATCTGCCTCGATTACTCTGTCTGATATTTGCATTATAAATTTACCTTTTCCGTTCCATTAGTTTCCACCACTTCTATGCCTTCTTTCTCAGTTCATATATCCAAAAGATTATAATAATGCTTAATCCGGTTCTGATCCATGTCCTCATCCTTATTATCGCAACAATTATTCTTCTTTTCCAACTTCCACCGTCCAGAATTTGTAGATATAGAGTTTCGAATGATTATAATGTTCTAAGCAGGAAGGATGTGAGAGCATGATTTGATTTTCAAATTTATCAACATCGCGGAAGATAGAACCATCAAGAATACATTTTCTTGATTTGTTTAGGAGTTGCGTAGAATGAAAGAGTTATGTAACATGGCATATGATGACGTTATGATCTGTGAATCATCACGTCTCATTAGAAACTCAGCATGACTTACTATAATATAATCACGTTGATCAAGTGTCATTATATTATACTAACTCATGCATCAGTTCCCAACATTACTTCAATAACATTCATATTTTAAGCTCGAAAGTTTACATAATATAGAAACTAACAGTTTCTATATGATGTAACACTGATAGCACGAAGAGATTAATGATTTCAGATAAGAACAGTTATGAAAATATCTTCAGGATTATGGAGGATATTTATAATGAAAGATATGATGATATCTTGGAATTTCTAATATCAATGGATGATGAAGAAGATTTATCCGTAAGGGTTTAGATTCGGAAGCAAGGTATTCGCTAAAGATTTCATCAGAAACAGAATCATTTGGATTCTTTGAAGTCAAACTTATTCTTTGTGATTTGTCCACGGCTTTCTTCCTAGTTTCGTATAATCTGCTTTTTGGTACTAAATTTTCTATTGAATGTTTCCAATATAATGATACACAGGAAGCACGAAGAGGTATATAATTTCGGACGAGAGTATTTATGAAAATATCCTCAGAAATATCGAAGATATTGATGATAATATTTTGGAATTTCTAAGTTCGATGGTTGATGGAGAAAGATTTTCCGCAAGATTTTAACATGACTTCGGAGCAAGATATTCTTTGAAGGTTTCATCGGATCCAGAATCACCTGGATTCTTTGAATATATGGTATGGTCCTGGTATTTGTCCTTGGTCTCCTTCGTGGTTAGCTCAATCCGTTTTCCAGTTCCAACTTTTCTGAGCTTTTCCAACATACTATTCTTTATCATCAAACTCTTGGCCATTTAGGCCATCTACAATTTTACTGTTTCCTCTGCATTTAATGCAGCCATATTTGTATCGTCGGTTGTCAATCCGAGGTGGTTTCAGAAGAATGGTGTTTTTAGATGATTAAACGCTGATGGTAATATGGTAGAATATAAAAGGTTCTCCGGTAACAATAAAGAGCACACATATAAATATCAAGGTTATAATAAGGTTGTTTTGAACGAAAAGTCGAAATTGACTTGTTGGAGCTGTGACAAAATTGGCTAATTTGAAAAGAAATTGCGTTGTTATTTTCGGAAATAACAATGCCAAAGAAGCTAGCACAGATACGTGTTAAACATTTATACAGGTTCTGAGAATTTTCAGGTGCATAACTATACGCATCAATCTTTTTTTTTTCGTAAATGATGTGCGGTTGGTTCATCCTCCCGATTGAGGTGTTTTCAAGAATTACGAAAGGTTTGAACGCAGATTGTAATCGTGAAGATACAAATGAGGTTTATGATAAAATCAAGTGGCAACTTGAAGACATGTTTAGTTTCATATGTTATATTCAATATTTTAATTCATTTTAATTGTCCAATGTTGATAGTCCTCAGTTGATAGTCCCCAGTTAACAGTTCAATAATTCATATATAGTTTAATATATAATATTTGAATTAATTAATACATATCATGACCCGTGTACATGTCTCAGACTCGATCACAACTCAAATTATATATATTATTGTAGAATCAACCTCAACCCTGTATAGAGAACTCGATCATTACTGCATATAGAGTGTCTATGGTTATTCCAAATAATATATATAAATGCGTCGATATGATATGTCAAAACCTTGTATACGTGTCCCGATATTTAAAGTGTGTAAAGTAAATAACAAAAATTAAATGACGATAAATAAAATTGCGAGAAAGTAAATTGCGATAATTAAATTGCGATAATATAAAATGTAACCAGTTAGCTAGGAACAGTTTGCGTGGATTCTTAACAAAATTTTTCTTCATAGTTAACTTGTTTGTTTCTAACAAATTTTATTTTGCTCAATGTTTTCTTCATTATGCCACTTGTTGGATTCTGAGAAGTCAAAATCCAAATATGAAATTGAATAAGAATGGTTATTCTGTAGTGAACGGATACGTATATCTGTGGATGTAAGTAGGATAGTAAATGACTGTTGAATCAAATTCGAAGAACGTACAATGTACTTATTAATGTGAAATCTAAATATTCCTCGGGTATTACCTACCCATTAAAATATTTTCACCATTAACTGTTTGTACAAAAGAATTTTTAATTATAATCTTTATGAAAATATATTTACATATATATTTTCTTCAGATGTAATATAGATTTAATGAGTTAATATGATATTAATCTCATTTGATTTATTATTAAAATTAGAATACATAATCTCTAAAACATTAGAGATTACATAATTGTCATGAAGAACAAAGATAATTAATGTAGAACGATACGTTGAGCGATGATTATACTCGAGGTATAGAATGTGATATTGAGGCATGTGATGTTGAAACTTGGGTTGTTGGTGCCGGTGATGTTGCTGAAGCTGGTACATTTTGCACCATAATCTCTGAATTGATTATTCGAGCGCGAAGTTCGTTGACTTATTACTTCAGGATGATTGTCGGTCGGAACGAGCGGATGAATAAGGTTCAGAATTATGGATAGAATATAATCTTGTCGAGTTACCCTGGAAATGAGACTGAAAATGGTGTCTCGAACAGGTTCGCCGGTAAACGCTTCAGGTTCATTGTCAAGAGGTGAATTCGGTTGGTGGAAGGGATTGCCTTCTGCGCGTTTCTATTATTTAAGTCGACTACGAACCCATCAGATGAATTGATAATGGCTGATTGGTTGATTCATGCCGATGACGCTGTTTTCGGAGCTTAGGTGAACATCTATGTTGGAATAGCTGTCGGAATAACTATCGGAATAGCTATCGAAATCTGAGGGACTCAACTGATTGAGGGATTCATCTCGTACGATCAAGTGAAGGATTTTTGATAAGAAATAGATTATAGGATGTAGATTAGTACCCTGCAATACATAATTTACATATGCATGTATAATACTAAAATCTCAAAAGTTACGGAGGAATCTACTGAAGCTGTCAGGTAAAGTCTACAGTAACAGATACGTTAAGATATGAATTATCAGATACGCTAAGATATGAATTTTGTCTATACACTATTCATGCAATCATTGCAGTAAGATGTGTCTAGACTAAGAATGATAAGCAGGTAATTTCCTAAGGATGATAAGCAGATGATTTCTGACACGAAATGATAAGCAAAACTTTTGACATGCAGACACGGTAGAAGTCCAGACTCACTAATGCATCCTAATAACTATCAGTTAGACATACTAATGCAAGAACTGGTTCACTAAGACCACCGCTCTGATACCAACTGAAAGGACCCGTCCTAAACCATCTGGACGAAGTCACCAACAACTGGTTCCATTGCGATGATCGACTCCAAATACTGTCTTTAAAATGAGCAATTGCACAGCGGAACGTTTCTTTCATACCTGAGAATAAACATGCTTTCAAGTGTCAACCAAAAGGTTGGTGAGTTCATTAGTTTATCATAAATAATCATTTCATAATTTTAATAGACCACAAGATTTCATATTTCTATTTCTCATAAACATACGTCCCATGCATAGAGACAAAAATATCATTCATATGGATTGAACACCTGGTAACCGACATTCACAATATACATATAAGAATATCCCCATCATTCCGGGATCCTCCTTCGGACATGATATAAATTTCGAAGTACTAAAGCATCCGGTACTTTGGATGGGGCTTGTTGGGCCCGATAGATCTATCTTTAGAGTTCGCGTCAATTAGGGTGTCTGTTCCCTAATTCTTAGATTACCAGACTTAATAAAAAGGGGCATATTCGATTTTGATCATTCAACCATATAATGTAGTTTCAATTACTTGTGTCTATTTCGTAAAACAGTTATAAAAACAGCGCATGTATTCTCAGTCCCAAAAATATATATTGCAAAAGCATTTAAAAAGGGATTAATGAAACTCACGCATATAATTATTGTAAAACGGTTAATAAAGCATTTGCATGTATTCTCAATTCAAGATATATTTCAAAAGCAGTTAATAAAGCAATTGTAAAAACAACGCATGTATTCTCAGTCCCAAAAATATAAAGAGTAAAAGGGATCAAATGAAACTCACGCATATAATTATTGTAAAACAGTTAATAAAGCATTTGCATGTATTCTCAGCCCAAAAATGTAATGAGTAAAAAGGGAGTAAATGAACTCACACTACTGTATTTTGTAGTAAAAATACATATGACGACATTGAACAATGCAGGGTTGGCCTTGGATTCACGAACCTATATCATTTGTATATTGGTTAATACACATAATCGTAATTGAGAAATTATATATATATATAATTTGTTATTAATAAAATACTTGTTATACTATATGTTATTTAGATGAATTTGATATATTTAGTTCATATGCTTCGTATAACTATTATTTACTATAAGTGATAAAACTGTATTTTTAAAGTTTAATATATAATTATATATTAATTGCTATCTTTTACATATAGCTTAATTATTATCTCTTTAATAATAAAATATAGTGTAAAAATATCTATTTGTAATAACGTTAATAGTTTTAATGATAACAGTATAATAATGTTAGTCATGATATTAAGTTTAATAATACAATACTAATAACCATATTAATAATAATAATAATGATAGTATTAATAATAATACTATAATGATAATAATAATAATAATAATAATAATAATAACTATATTACTAATATTATTAATCATAATTACATTAATAATATACATATCTTAATAGTAACCCTAATCATAATAATATTAATACATATTTTAGTAACAATGTCTATGTTTCATAAAGGATACAATTTAATAATAATCATCATATTAAATAATACTTGTAGCAATAATAATAATACTAAATACATTCTAATGTTAGTATCAATAATTATAATAATAATAGTACTAATAACTATATTAATAATAATAATAATAACAATCATAATAATAATTCTTAAAATACATAATAATAATAATAATAATATTACTAATACTTGATTAATAATAATAATAAGAACAATAATAATAATAATGATAGAAATAAATAAACAAATATAAAAGAGTGTACCCTTCTCTAAAAAGAATTGCCCATGGCAGGACTCGAACCCGAGACCTCTTGCTCACCCTCATCATACCCAACCACTGAACCATTTCGTTTTCTCTGGTTAAACTCCCATATCATTTAATTTTAACCCCTTTATTCGTCTGTTTCTTTCCCTCTTCTTTTAAAAAAATGACCTGGCCGAGGATTGAACCTGCGACCACTAGAATACCCATTAACACTCCTACCCTCAGACTGTTTCTGCATTTCTGAATGATACCCTCATCCATCAGTATTTAAACCGTATAATTAGTTATCTATTCTTTCTTCATCATCATCGTTTACAAATCATCATCATAATACATTCACTTAGTGATCATCATCATTCTGTAACATCATCATCATCTTATCGTCATCATAATCATCGTAACCCATTTTCATCATAAAATCATATCGTTATCATTATCTATCATCATCATTCTTAATATCAACAACTAACATCAAGTTTATTCATAATCAAAATCATCGTCGTTTTAAAAAATATTTCAAGAACGAAACCCCTTCATCATCATCGTTCTTATCACTCATAATCTCATCGAATAGGGAGAAATTAATACAACGAATTTTTACAGCAATAGAATATTGGGATTAAGCATTCTCGGTTGGCCCATGATAACCAAAATAAGGAGTCATCATCTAATACTTAAAAAAAATTGGGCTTGGGTTTGTTGAAACTCGACGGCAGTAGAAGCAGGAAGGGAATTTGTGGCCATCATAGTTTAACAAATGAAATGGTGGCCCTATTCTAAAAGTGTCGGCTGTCTCCACTCACAAATCAACAAAAATTACGAAGTACTTTCCACTATATCTATCCAAAGGAATGATTCAGCACATGGGTGGTCAACAAAATACAAAAAGGGACGTGCCATGATTCATAAGTCTTTCATCATACCTCATTATATACTTTATCAATATTACTTTAAAGAGAAAAAAAATATATTGGACGTCCCTTTTTATTTCTGAGTGACCCAAAATGTCGGACTTGTTTCCTTATAACACGTTATATGCTATCCAAGTTGAACAAGCTTTAACTCAATTCCTTTTCGCAGCTAGCTGAATTGAAGCAGAACGATGAAAGGGTTTTTAGCAGCGAATAAAAGAAAAAGAAAGCAGTAGCATTAATGTTTTGGTAATGGTGATCGATAGTTCTTTAATGATGGTCGTAGGGTGGTTTACAAAGTGGTGATGGTTGTTTCACGAAGAAGAGAGAAGAGAAAAATATAAAAGGTGACGGTTGGTTTTCGTGGGTGGCATTTATGCAGAAAACAGAAACAAAAGTAGCGGTAGGGGCATCGAGGGTGGTGGTGGTTTTGTGAGATATATAAGGGTTAGTATTCTAAATTTAATATGAGTGTGTTGTGGTTTGTAATTGTTGGTGGTGAGAATTTCTATTCATGTCTCCTTCGAATAACAAGAACAAGTGAATTGGGTTTATTTCTCTCCCTTTCCCTCTTCAAATCTCTAATATAATTAGTGAATTAGTTGACTCAAATATGAAGTGGTGGTGACATGGGTTGTCGAGTTCACAGAAGAAGAAGAGATATGTAATGGTGATTGGGTCTCGGTGATGGTTCAATGGAATGAAGGATTCGAATGAGTTATGTTAAAAGCAATGTTAACTCTTTTGATTTATTGCAATAGGTAGTCAACAGATTATTTATCTGGTACAGAAATATAAATAAAAAAATAGAAAGTTGAATGTGATGGCAAACCGATTTTGTTGGTATCTGTTTATCCTTTTATATTTTTGAATCAATTTGGAGATAGGATTGAGAATATAGAATAGTTTGATTGATATCTCTAACAGATTTGTACTTTTCCTATTTTATTTAATTTACTAATATTAATGATTAATAAATAATAATAATAATATTAATAAAACCAATAATAATGATAATAAAAATAATAATGATATTAATATCATAACTATACCAAATAAGAATGATGAAAATAATAACTTTAAATAAAATGAAAATTTTTAGTAATCAAATTAATGATAATATTTTTGATAATCATATTAACTATAATTATAATTTTTACTAATAACAAAGACACTAACAATGATAACAATAATATAAATGATAATTGTTAGTAGTAAAAATAATAATAATAATGACTTTTAGTGGTATTAATAATAAAAAAAATTATAATAATAATGTAACAAATTACTTGTATCAGATTACATATTATGTATTATAATTTTAATAGTATTATTAATACTGATATTAATATTAATATTTATCTTAATGAAATTAATATAACTATTATACCTTAACTTGTTTAAATAACCATTGAGCGTTACAATCGTTTACTACATGAATTCGAAACCAATTATATGTATTTCCAATATACTGTTTATATATATATATATATATATATATATATATATATATATATATATATATATATAGTTTAAGTGCTAATTACATATTTTTAAATCAATAGATTTAATATTATTATATGTTAACAAATAATATTCCTATATATATAGATATATCTATATATATCTATTTATGACTATTTATTCGCGAATCGTTGGAAGTGGTCGAAGGGTAATTGATTACATGAATAAAATTTTAAATTTTTCGAGACTCAACATTACAGATTTTGCTTATCGTAACGGAAACATATAAAGATTAAAGTTTAAATTTGGTCGGAAATTCCCGGGTCATCACAGTATGAATATCATTAAATGTCTTTACAACGATAATCGTTACATATATGTCTCGTTTAAAAATCATTAAGTTAGTAGTCTTGTTTTTACATATGTAGTTCATTGTTAATATACTTAATGATATGTTTACTTATCATTGTATCATGTTAACTATATATATATCCATATATATGTCATCATATAGTTTTTACAAGTTTTAACGTTCGTGAATCACCGGTCAACTTGGGTGGTCAATTGTCTATATGAAAGATATTTCAATTAATCAAGTCTTAACAAGTTTAATTGCTTAATATGTTGGAAACATTTAATCATGTAAATATCAATCTCAATTAATATATATAAACATAGAAAAGTTCGGGTCACTACAATTCGATTCATACATACAAAGCTATCTTATTCGAAGGTTTAAACTTGTAATCACTAGAACATAGTTTAGTTAATTCTAAACTTGTTCACAAACAAAAGTTAATCCTTCTAACATGAATTTTAAAATCAACTAAACACATGTTCTATATCTATATGATATGCTAACTTAATGATTTAAAATCTGGAAACACGAAGAACACCGTAAAACCGGACATACGCCGTCGTAGTAACACCGCGGGCTGTTTTGGGTTAGTTAATTAAAAACTATGATAAACTTTGATTTAAAAGTTGTTCTTCTGGGAAAATGATTTTTCTTATGAACATGAAACTATATCCAAAAATCATGGTTAAACTCAAAGTGAAAGTATGTTTTCTAAAATGGTCATCAAGATGTCGTTTTTCGACGGAAAATGACTACCTCTTTAGTAATTGACATGTAACTTAATTTTCCGACTATAAACCTATACTTTTCTGTTTAGATTCTTAAATTAGAGTTCAATATGAAACCATAGCAATTTGATTCACTCAAAACGGATTTAAAATGAAGAAGTTATGGGTAAAACAAGATTGGATAATTTTTCTCATTTTAGCTACGTGAAAATTGGTAACAAATCTATTCCAACCATAACTTAATCAACTTGTATTGTATATTATGTAATCTTGAGATACCATAGACACGTATACAATGTTTCGACCTATCATGTCGACACATCTATATATATTTCGGAACAACCATAGACACTCTATATGTGAATGTTGGAGTTAGCTATACAGGGTTGAGGTTGATTCCAAAATATATATAGTTTGAGTTGTGATCAATACTGAGATATGTATACACTGGGTCGTGGATTGATTCAAGATAATATATATCGATTTATTTCTGTACATCTAACTGTGGACAACTAGTTGTAGGTTACTAACGAGGACAGCTGACTTAATAAACTTAAAATATCAAAATGTATTAAAAGTGTTGTAAATATATTTTGAACATACTTTGATATATATGTACATATTTGTTATAGGTTCGTGAATCGACCAGTGGCCAAGTCTTACTTCCCGACGAAGTAAAAAATCTGTGAAAGTGAGTTATAGTCCCACTTTTAAAATCTAATATTTTTGGGATGAGAATACATGCAGGTTTTATAAATGATTTACAAAATAGACACAAGTACGTGAAACTACATTCTATGGATGAATTATCAAAATCGAATATGCCCCTTTTTATTAAGTCTGGTAATCTAAGAATTAGGGAACAGACACCCTAATTGACACGAATCCTAAAGATGGATCTATTGGGCCTAACAAACCCCATCCAAAGTACCAGATGCTTTAGTACTTTGAAATTTATATAATATCCGAAGGGTGTCCCGGAATGATGGGGATATTCTTATATATGCATCTTGTTAATGTCGATTACCAGGTGTTCACCATATGAATAATTTTTATCTCTATGTATGGGATGTGTATTGAAATATGAAATCTTGTGGTCTATTATTATGATTTGATAATATATAGGTTAAACCTATAACTCACCAACATTTTTGTTGACGTTTTAAGCATGTTTCTTCTCAGGTGATTATTAAGAGCTTCCGCTGTCGCATACTTAAATAAGGACGAGATTTGGAGTCCATGCTTGTATGATATTGTGTAAAAACTGCATTCAAGAAACTTATTTCGTTGTAACATATTTGTATTGTAAACCATTATGTAATGGTCGTGTGTAAACATGATATTATAGATTATCATTATTTGATCATCTACGTAAAGCTTTTTAAACCTTTATTGATGAAATAAAGGTTATGGTTTGTTTTAAAATGAGTGCAGTCTTTGAAAAACGTCTCATATAGAGGTCAAAACCTCGCAACGAAATCAATTAATATGGAACGTTTTTAATTAATAAGAACGGGACATTTCATAAAATAGACAAGAGTTAGATTCATAAAAAAAATACTTATTAATACAAGCAATTTTTACATATATCATAAAGCATAAGCACACTATATTACATATATTACACCACACGAATACAACTATCTTATTCCGACTCGCTCGTTTCTTCTTCTTCGTTTTTGGTTCGTTTTGCCAAGTTTCTAGGGATATATGATGTTCCCCTAATACGAGCCGTCGTTTTCCACAACGGTTTAGAAAAACCTGGTGGTTTAGAGGTTCCCGGGTCATTGTTACAACTTAAGGACTTCGGGGGTTGACGATACATATAAAGTTCATCGGGGTTGGAATTAGATTTCTCTATTTTTATGCTCTTTCCCTTATTATTTTCTTTTGCATTTTTAAATTCAGTTGGGGTAATTTCTATAACATCATCGGAATTCTCGTCGGAATCCGATTCATCGGAGAATTGGTAATCCTCCCAATATTTTGCTTCCTTGGCGGAAACACCATTGACCATAATTAACCTTGGTCGGTTGGTTGAGGATTTTCTTTTACTTAACCGTTTTATTATTTCCCCCACCGGTTCTATTTTCTCCTCCGGTTGCTCCTCTTCCGGTTCTGATTCTTCTTCCGGTTCTGACTCTTCTTCCGGTTCCTCTTCGGGAACTTGTGAATCAGTCCACGAATTATTCCAATTTATATTTGACTCTTCATTATTATTAGGTGAGTCAATGGAACTTGTTCTAGAGGTAGACATCTATCACATAATATCAAACACGTTAAGAGATTAATATATCACATAATATTCACATGTTAAAAATATATAGTTTCCAACAAAAATGTTAAGCAATCATTTTTAAAGAAAATACGGTCGAAGTCCAGACTCACTAATGCATCCTAACAAACTCGATAAGACACACTAATGCAAATTTTCTGGTTCTCTAAGACCAACGCTCTGATACCAACTGAAATGTCCCGTTCTTATTGATTAAAAACGTTTCATATTAATTGATTTCGTTGCGAGATTTTGACCTCTATATGAGATGTTTTTCAAAGACTGCATTCATTTTAAAACAAACCATAACCTTTATTTCATCAATAAAGGTTTAAAAAGCTTTACGTAGATTATCAAATAATGATAATCTATAATATCCTGTTTACACACGACCATTACATAATGGTTTACAATACAAATATGTTACAACGAAATAAGTTTCTTGAATGCAGTTTTTACACAATATTATACAAGCATGGACTCCCAAATCTCGTCCTTATTTAAGTATGTAACAGCGGAAGCTCTTAATAATCACCTGAGAATAAACATGCTTAAAACGTCAACAAAAATGTTAGTGAGTTATAGGTTTAACCTATATATTATCAAATCATAATAATAGACCACAAGATTTCATATTTCAATACACATCCCATACATAGAGATAAAAATTATTCATATGGTGAACACCTGGTAATCGACATTAACAAGATGCATATATAAGAATATCCCCATCATTCCGGGACACCCTTCGGATATGATATAAATTTCGAAGTACTAAAGCATCCGGTACTTTGGATGGGGTTTGTTAGGCCCAATAGATCTATCTTTAGGATTCTCGTCAATTAGGGTGTCTGTTCCCTAATTCTTAGATTACCAGACTTAATAAAAAGGGGCATATTCGATTTCGATAATTCAACCATAGAATGTAGTTTCACGTACTTGTGTAGATTTTGTAAATCATTTATAAAACCTGCATGTATTCTCATCCCAAAAATATTAGATTTTAAAAGTGGGACTATAACTCACATTCACAGATATTTCCTTCCTCGAAAATAAGACTTGGCCACGGATCGATTCATGAACCTATAAAAATATGTACATATATATCAAAGTATGTTCAAAATATATTTACAACACTTTTAATACATTTTGATGTTTTAAGTTTATTAAGTCAGCTCTCCTCGTTAGTAACCTACAACTAGTTGTCCACAGTTAGATGTACAGAAATAAATCGATATATATTATCTTGAATTAATCCACGACTCAGTGTATACATATCTCAGTATTGATCACAATTCAAACTATATATATTTTGGAATCAACATCAACCCTGTATAGCTAACTCCAAGATTCACATATAGAGTGTCTATGGTTGTTCCGAAATATATATAGATGTGTCGACATGATAGGTCGAAACATTGTATACGTGTCTATGGTATCTCAAGATTACATAATATACAATATAAGTTGATTAAGTTATGGTTGGAATAGATTTGTTACCAATTTTCACGTAGCTAAAATGAGAAAAATTATCCAATCTTGTTTTACCCATAACTTCTTCATTTTAAATCCGTTTTGAGTGAATCAAATTGGTATGGTTTCATATTGAAGTCTAATTTAAGAATCTAAACAGAAAAGTATAGGTTTATAGTCGGAAAATTAAGTTACATGTCAATTACTAAAGAGGTAGTCATTTCCGTCGAAAAAACAACATCTTGATGACCATTTTGGAAAACATACTTTCACTTTGAGTTTAACCATGATTTTTGGATATAGTTTCATGTTCATAAGAAAAATCATTTTCCCATAAGAACAACTTTTAAATCAAAGTTTATCATAGTTTTTAATTAACTAACCCAAAACAGCCCGCGGTGTTACTACGACGGTGTATGTTCGGTTTTACGGTGTTCTTCGTGTTTCCAGATTTTAAATCATTAAGTTAGCATATCATATAGATATAGAACATGTGTTTAGTTGATTTTAAAAGTCATGTTAGAAGGATTAACTTTTGTTTGTGAACAAGTTTAGAATTAACTAAACTATGTTCTAGTGATTACAAGTTTAAACCTTCGAATAAGATAGCTTTATATGTATGAATCGAATGATGTTATGAACATCATTACTACCTCAAGTTTTGTGGATAAACCTACTGGAAAAGAAACAAATGGATCTAGCTTCAAAGGATCTTGGATGGCTTGAAAGTTCTTGAAGTAGAATCATGACACGAAAACAAGTTCAAGTAAGATTTCCACTCGAAATAAGATTGTTATAGTTATAGAAATTGAATCAAAGTTTGAATATGATTATTACCTTGTATTAGAATGATAACCTACTGTAAGAAACAAAGATTTCTTGAGGTTGGATGATCACCTTACAAGATTGGAAGTGAGCTAGCAAACTTGAAAGTATTCTTGATTTTATGAAACTAGAACTTGTAGAATTTTTGAAGAACACTTAGAACTTGAAGATAGAACTTGAGAGAGATCAATTAGATGAAGAAAATTGAAGAATGAAAGTGTTTGTAGGTGTTTTTGGTCGTTGGTGTATGGATTAGATATAAAGGATATGTAATTTTGTTTTCATGTAAATAAGTCATGAATGATTACTCATATTTTTGTAATTTTATGAGATATTTCATGCTAGTTGCCAAATGATGGTTCCCACATGTGTTAGGTGACTCACATGGGCTGCTAAGAGCTGATCATTAGAGTGTATATACCAATTGTACATACATCTAAAAGTTGTGTATTGTACGAGTACGAATACGGGTGCATACGAGTAGAATTGTTGATGAAACTGAACAAGGATGTAATTGTAAGCATTTTTGTTAAGTAAAAGTATTTTGATAAGTGTCTTGAAGTATTTCAAAAGTGTATAAATACATATTAAAACACTACATGTATATACATTTTAACTGAGTCGTTAAGTCATCGTTAGTCGTTACATGTAAGTGTTGTTTTGAAACCTTTAGGTCAACGATCTTGTTAAATGTTGTTAACCCAATGTTTATAATATCAAATGTGATTTTAAATTATTATATTATCATGATATTATGATGTATGAATATCTCTTAATATGATATATATACATTAAATGTCGTTACAACGATAATCGTTACATATATGTCTCGTTTCAAAATCATTAAGTTAGTAGTCTTGTTTTTACATATGTAGTTCATTGTTAATATACTTAATGATATGTTTACTTATCATAATATCATGTTAACTATATATATATATATATATATATATATATATATATATATATATATATATATATATATATATATCCATATATATGTCATCATATAGTTTTTACAAGTTTTAACGTTCGCGAATCACCGGTCAACTTGGGTGGTCAATTGTCTATATGAAACATATTTCAATTAATCAAGTCTTAACAAGTTTGATTGTTTAACATGTTGGAAATACTTAATCATGTAAATAACAATTTCATTTAATATATATATATATATATATATATATATATATATATATATATATATATATATATATATATATATATATATATATATATATATAAACATGGAAAAGTTCGGGTCACTACAAATCAGGGGTATGTCAGTCATTTCACCTTTTTTTTTATTTTTTTTTCCAACGATAAAGGAAGCAACTTTCGTAAAAGAACCAACCTTTTAATGTTACCAAAAGATGTCGAAAAAAAAATTCTTTATTATAAAAAAAGCAACTACCTTTTTTTTTGTTCCCCCTCAACGATAAAAGAGGCAACTTTCATAAAAGGAACAATCCTTCAATGCTACCAAAAGATGTCGAAAAACATTATTTTTTACAAAATAGATCAACTAACTTTTAAAAAAAAAGGAACACTAAAAGAAGCAACTTTTGCAAAAGGAACAACCCTTCAATGTTAGATGTCGAAAAAAAATTCTTTTTTACAAAAAAGATCAAGACTTTTTTTTTAACTCGCATTCAAAACGGAGCCCCAGCCCGAAGCGAGGGCTCCACAACTTGTTTTTAGTAATTTAAAAGTTCTGATATATAATTGTTTAGTGATTAATATTTGGAGTATTATTTGTGGGGAAGAAAGACACATATGCCTATTTTGTTTAGATCCTTGGAAGCAAAGTATCTCTTTAATTCAATCCTATAAGGAATTTTTTTTTGTTTTTGTTTTTTTTTTTTTTTTTTTTTGGTGAGGGTTGATTTTTAAAAGTGAAAACCTAAAAGAGAGATATCGAATCTTTTTTATTTTTTCTTTTTTTGTTACCAGTTCCTCGTTAATGATTTCTTAAAATGTTTTATAATCAATTAATCATAATAATATTAAGATCTTTTTCATGGTTCCTTTAAAGACATGTTTATGATTTAGTGTATAATTTTTTAATATTGTTATAAAGGATAACTAATAAATTAATTTCTATATTTAATATTAGATTTTCAATATTTAAAGAAAAATAATTGGTACATTAATGTTTTTTTTATTATTATTTGAAGTAACAGACAATAATTTTGAAACAAACAAAAATAGTAAGGTAAACAATTTTTTTAGACAAATGGAGTATATTGTAAGGAAATAATTTGTGTAGATCAATATATTCATTAATATTTATATAAGAGATTCACAGCTGTTTGCAGAATATATAAATTAGGCATAAATAAAAAATATAACAATTAAATATATGTTGTGCTTTTTAATATACCTCTATTATCTGACTTCTTTTCTAAGTTGACAGTCAAGGTTATGATCTCCTGATGATACGTTAATATCCCCCTCAAGCGAATATGTGGAGGTTCAACTTGAAGTTTAGCACGAAAAGACTTGAAAAAAGGACGAGGCAGACTTTTGGTAAAGATATTAGTAAGTTGTAATGTAGTAGGAACAAACATGGTATATAAACGTCGAGAAGAAACGAGCTCACGGATAAAGTGATAATCAATGTAACTATCCTTCGGTCGTTTGTTGAAGACAAGATTTTGAATTGAGAAGAGTGCAAACGTCAATTTAATGGTGACTTGATTGTCGCTTAGAGCCTAAATTGAACTTCAGACAAATTTAAAACTCATGGAAATTTGATTCTATCATTTCCGTGACGACTCACACTTATTTTTTTATTTTTTATTTTAAACCTACTTATTGGTCGGAGATCCATTCGAAAGCAATCTCTCTATCCATAGAACATTGAGAGGGAGAACTTTCTCTACTCTTGGGGTGTTTCACTCACTCTGGGTGAAGAAATGACTTTTTTATTCTAGGGGAAGAATTGTCTACATCTTACCTCTCTCACACCCACTTTTGTGGAATTTGGGTTTTGTTGTTGTTATTGAAGAGAACACTCTTGTTGTCACACAAAGTTGTAGGCCGATCAGGAGGGAGCACATGCAATTCACGAAGAAGGTGAGTAATCCATACAACTTCAGCAACTGTGTTAGCAAGAGCCCGATATTCTGATTCATAACTTGTTCTAGCAACTGTCGGTTGTTTCTTCGCACTCCAGGAAAAAAGATTTCCTCCAAGAAATATTGAGTAGCCATAAGTGGAGCGCCGTGTTTCAAGACAGCGAGCCAAATCAGCATCAGAATAACCAAGAATGGAAGGATTTGGAGTATGATGAAATGATAAACCATACACAATAGTACCTTTAACATACCGAAGTATGCGTTTGACTACTTGAAAATGATCAGATGCGGGAGCCTGAAGGAAATGGCTAACATGATTCACGACATATGAAATATCAGGGCGCATGATTGTTAGGTATTGTAAGGCACCAACAAGAGAGCGATAAAGTGTATGTTCTAAGAAAGGTGTACCCATCATAGAAAAAACTTTAGCAGTGGCCCGGGAACATCATGAGCATATTTTATCTGACTTAGAAAAAGACCAGAAGATGATAGGTGACTTCAAGTCCGAAAAAGTAATTGTAACATCCCCTCAAAAACCATCATGGCCCGAGACATTAACAACAGTCCATAACGCGGTCAACGCCCTCTATATGAGACGTTTTAACCAAAGCTTGCATTCATTACATAGCAGTTTCCCAAAATATAAAGTTGACATAAGCAGTAAGCTTCTAAAAATAGAAAGCGACATAAATAGTATGTTGACTGAAACTTCAATCCATAAACAAAGTACAAAAATACAGTTTTAAATTATTGAATGCAAGTAGATAGTTTTGAATCTGTGACTCCAAACATGCAGACCTTTAGCACAGCGGAGGCAAAAAGTTAAGAACCTGAGAATAAAACATGCTTAAAAGTCAACACGAATGTTGGTGAGATAAAATTTTATTGCGAACAGTAATGTAATGTTGACCACGAGATTCCAGTGTTAAAAAACAAATCGGTATAAAAGTGTATGTATAATTGGGCACCTGGTAACCAAACTTAACAGTTTAAGTACCCCCTGATGTGTACACTGGCAAGTGCGTAATGTCTACGAAGTATTAAACATCTGTTCAATGCTAGCGCGACTAGCCCGAGTGGGGTTGTAAAACCCTATGGATCCATATCTAAGATTCGCGCTTATCAGTTAGAAAACCAATAATTAACCGTTACCAAGCTAAAGGAAATTTGTGTCGTTATATAACCTACACATATAATGTTTTAAGTACTCGTGTGAAATTACTTTGAGTGATTATTGTGATTTAGGTTTTATGTGAGTAAAACTAAATTGAATCTCAATATTTTAATCAAGCATGATTTATATTGTTTGAGTTTGATCAAAACAACAATTATTGTGATTGTTTTTTTTACTTTAATTCATATTACATAGGTTGTTGATTAGTTAATGTGAGTAATTTGATGATAAAAAACTCGTGCTTTAACACTTGGTTATTTAGGCACTTGCATATGCGCGTAAGTAATAATTTGAATGGTAATTTTTTTCCTTTCTTGAAAGGCAAGTTGTTGGCATCGAATACTCTCATTTGCCACGCATGCATGCATTTTCGGGCAAGATCCGAACCGCATTACAGGGATCCGAACCTTAAATCATCCCGAGGGGCAGGCGGGTTGGACCTGGGTCATGAATACGGGTCGGTAAAACCTCTTCGGGGCAATCCGTCTTTCAGGAAATAAATCCCACATATATTTTTAAGGGGATGAACTAGAACTTGAGACCTCCACACCCCCATCCCAATACACAAGTGTAAAGGGGTGAACAACTAGATCACTAGGGTGAGTTCTGAATGGTAATTTAACATCATAGTCGTGTAATTGCATAAAGTGATCTTTGTAGGATTCTACGTGAGTTTAATCCATATTGAAAATCAACAGTTTAATAAAAATATAATTTAGTTATTTTAATAAGGTTAATGTAAGTTAATCGAGTTAGTTGATTGAATTATATTTATCAGATATTTAATCAGTTTTATTTGTAAAATCCAATCCACTTGTGAATCATCTAAGTGAACATTGGTTCCTCTTATTTGGTTTATTCGTTTAGTTTAATTTCACGTTCATTTTAATTTTTTTAAAATTCAAATCCAACACAGCCTTTTTACTTAGATTAATTATTAGTTTCTAAAGTCTTAATTAACTGCTCTTTGTGGAACAACTGGTCTTTTACTTACTAATTACTATGCGAACTGGTTTAGTTGCCTGATTTGTGTGATAATTGTTAAGTATTTTGTTAGTTCATTTTATAAGTAGATTTCACACATCAGGTCACAAGGTGACACGAGTCGCTGAAGAATATTTTTCCCTTTGGAACTGTGGCTAACGCCCCTGGCGCGTCAGAGCTAAGCCACCTTAACGGCGTCACAGGGCGTCAGATTTCACCAGCTGGTCTGACGGAGGGGATTTCACGCCGTGTTAAATCCAGTTTAATGGTGAGTAATAAATTTGACTGGAAAGATTTTGGGTGAGGCCACTTCTTATCCTACTTAATTTTTACTGAACTTCTCTCCTCCACATCAGCGCCACATCAGCACAAACACTTTAACATTTCTTTCACATTCATTTCATTAAACCCTTACTATCTTACACTTAACAAACTTTAACCAATTTAAAATTATTATTTAAATACAATAAATAAATACAAATAATACTTTAATAAAAGAAATAACATTTTTAAACTAAAATAAATTACATAAAATGAAAAAACGATTACATTAATTTAAATAAAAATATGATTACATTAAATTAAACTACGATAACATAAACGATAACATAACCATTCAGGCTTGCCTGAATGGCCACCGAGTTGCCCAATGAAGCACACCAACCGGGTTCAATTCTTGGCTATGCCAAATTGTTCAAAAAGCGAGTGTGACTAGAGGGTGCGCATAATGCGCAATTCACCCGGTATCAGGTCTCGCGCTCGGAGGGCTTGATTATCCGGGGTTTTACCTTCTATAGTGAGCCAATGTGCTCGTTCATAGGAGAGTTTCCTCGCTTACCAAAAAATAAAAATAAATAAATAAACGATAACATAAAATTAAACTACGATTACATAAAAATAAAAATACGATTAATAATTTGACAGAAAAAGAAAGAAACCGAAACACTAGCTATCAAATCAGATCGTTGTTATACAACCATCATTATCCAGCTATAAATTCCTTTCGTTATTAATAGCACTTTTTTTCAAAATATCATAATAACTAGTTTTTTGGCCCGCGCTTTCGCTGCGGGTTGGTTTCGAAAAGAAAAAAAAGGTACTGTAAGTACAGTAGCAGCTACAGTAGCGGGTATTCGGGTCGGGTTGGTGGAGCAGGTCAGGGGATCCGGATGGTATTGAATTAGTGGTTTGGGTGGGGGTGTTGGGCAAATCATGTTTTGAAAAAAAAAAAAGAAAAAAAAAAGAGTTACTATTAACACATAGTGTCAACTAATCATAAGTTGACATCATTTACCACAGTTAAATATATTTATAATATTACCAAACGATGATCCAAATACATTGTTTTTCGGGTCAGCCATCAAGTATTAATGACCCAGATACATGTGTTAATACTAGAAACATTTGCCTTTGATGTCGTAATGAACCGAAAGCAACATGATTTGTACGACATTTACCAAATCGGTCTGACTCACCATCCTTTGAAAATACGAAACGACAAGATATTTATTGACTTATGAGGAAAGTAGTGACATGTGTACCCTCTTTTCTGTTTTCTATTAAAAGAGGTAACAAACTAACAATTTACTACTATGACTTTTCCAAAAAAAAAAAAACTAACAATTTACTAACATAATAATTTTGGAAATGGACCATAGGAAAAAGAAAGTACTATATGTCATTGTTACCATCTAATTAATAAAAATTACAATGACCCTTCCAAATAAAATAGTATGACCAATCCAAATTAATTATTTTAATTTTTAGATATTTATATATATATGGTTTAATTGTTGATACATCACTCGTTACGTGGTACGGAGTATCTCGTAACATCAATATTCATGTTAAAAAAGTTGCGATGATTATAAATTATAGTATACTAGAGTTTAGGAGCCTGTGTGTTGAGCGACAACTTTAAAAAAATAATTTTCGTAATCATTACTATTTGTACAACATTAATTGTTGTTGATAACAGTTTCATGGCAAAACACTTTGAGAGCTTGTGCGTTGCACAACAGCTCTACAATCAAAGCCCTCGTGATTATTCAAATAATTAACCGGAACAATATTTGAAATTTTAGGGGTTAAGTATACATGTTCATATTTCGGCCCATCTACATTTTACATTGCTGTGAATTTTCAAGCATAAACACTTATTATATTAATATGCAGCCAATACAGAATGTATCTACAATGCACCAAATACCTTAGACCTTATTTAGTGGTGATGGGCGTGATGAGATGTGATGGGTGTTTTTGTGGGGTATAGTGGTGATTTGGCAAATGTGATATCGTGATGACGTGATGAAGTTTGTAGTGGGATAGCGTGAAGGTTGTGTGATGAAGTAATTGGTCCCACATTTTTATTTTCTTTTTCATTTTTTAAATAAGTTATATTATTTATTTTTCTTTTATTACTGTAATTAATATTTAAATAATTTATATAAAATATGAGTAAATTTAAATACACAAATATATAAAATTAATAAATTATAAAATTATATACTTACAAAAATAAAACTTTATGGACTAAACTACAAATAAACAATCTATTTATATAAATCAATACATAGTCTAGGGACTAATTTGTAAATATTATAAATTCTTCATCTTCTTCAATTATATTCTGTAATGTATTTGAAATTCACCATGGCACCACTCACCGGATTTTCATTTTTCATTTCAATTACGTAAAATAGAAAATGAAAATAAAATAGAAGATGCAACCCTTCCTACACCATGCCCCACGTGTCCCTTTCTCATTCGCAACTCCCCCCATCACCCACTGTGAAGCTCGAATCACGCCACCAAAAAAAATAAACGATCGCGCCCCATAGCGGCGCTATGGGGGCGTGATGGGGGCAAAACAAGCTCGATCGCGCTGCGTTAATGGCTGTCTTAAGTTGAAATAAATCAAACATTATCCAAACTAATTTAGTAAGCATTCACCCAATGTTATTGGGCACCACTAAATTAAAGGGTGATGATATGTACACAACTCACTTTTATTATGTACACAACCATGATACTTTATAATGTTATACTGTACAACACTGTAAAGCATTATGGTTGTGTACATAACAAAAGTGAGTTGTGTACATATCACCTCCTCTAAATTAGCTATCTAAAATGTGCAGGCTGTCAATTTGCATCTCAATGAGAAGAGTAGGAACACAACAACAGATTCACAGATGTTAATTGGTTGATTTGAGCTCTAATTCATCGTAGTGGGTCAAAACGAAGTTACCTAAAATGGTAACATCTCAACTTGGTCATAATTTAATGTAGGTGTATTATTTGAGTTTTCGACTTTTTGAGTCCATTATTTTATAGGTTTAGCTTATTATTGTATGTATTATATTATTTGTATGTGTATATATCATGGGAGTTGATATACGATTTTATCAATTAGTGTTTGGTTGAGTTGAAGGTAATATTTATCTTTCTATCTATATCTATACCTCATATAAACCTCATATAAAGCATCTTATGAAATTACAAAAAATGCAATGAGAATTAAGGTGATTTTATCAATTAGTGTTTGGTTGAGTTGAAGGTAATATTTATCTTTCTATACCTCATATAAAGCATCTTATGAAATTACAAAAAATGCAATGAGAATTAAGGTGCTCCTGGTAGTGAATTAGTGAATGTAAGCTAATGCATTATGTTACTTTTTACATGTCGTCTAATTATATACTATGGTTGGTGGCATGCCTCCTTTAGGGGAGGTCAGGAGTTCGACTCCCGTTGGTTACATATTTAAAACACAATTTCATTTCTGCCATGAAGTATCTACCCATGACACATTTCACATATCGTTTGAGGGGTAAAGGGAAAGGGGGTTTTACTTGGCCGTGCCCTTGGATCGGTTTCAAAGTTTCCTCCCGGGCAGCGATGGGGGCATGATTATTATCGCTGCATCGGCATAGTCGAAACGGGAGATGATCGCAACGGGTGGTTTAGTCCCCCTTGAGTGATCTCATTCGTTGTCCAAAAAAAATGTTATATCCATAATTTATAAACATAACTATTAGTCTTAGTATATAATTAGACGACATGTAAAAAGTAGCATAATGCATTAGCTTACATTCACTAATTCACTACCAGGAGCACCTTAATTCTCATTGCATTTTTTGTAATTTCATCAGATGTATAAAGGTATAGAAAGATAAATATAACCTTCAACTCAACCAAACACTAATTGATAAAATCGTATGTTAATGATACGCATACCCGATTAACTCGTGTAGCGCATCAAACAGCATCGCCACAAGAGTTGTAAGAGACGTGCGCTTAGGCAGGAAGCGCTAAAGTGACAACTATAGCGCTAATCCCATCCGTGCGCATTGGTGGCGTACACATGTCAGGCGATGCTGTAGCTGGCAGAGGACACCTGGAAGACAAGAGGTCAAGTCCGACAAGAACACTTTTTACTTTTGTCGGGTCAGCTCACTCAAAGGTGTACTATTGGCAGGCCACTATCCTTATAACCTTGTTATGTGGCAAAAAAAGACAAGAAGGATTGCCCTATAAATAATGGACTTCGTCCACAACACGGAGAGAGAGACAATTCACTTTACACACACTCACACACTATCAATAATAGCGCATAGCGCTGCCTTACTGTGACGCCCCGTACAAAATCAACGTGAACGGATCATCAACAACATGATCATTACACAGTTACAACACTATATGCTGTTTAAAAACAAGTTTTGCATTCATGGAAAGATAACGTTTTTACCAACGTCAAATGTTTTACAAAAGATAACGTGCTTCTACGAATAGAAAGCATTAACATAAGTACGTGACACAAAGGTCATTACAAAACCATTGTTCAAATGTAACATAAGTTGTGAATGTAAAGTAAAAGTTCCATGATTGAGACATCTCCAAACAATGCAGCGGAAGTCTAACGCAGCGTGTCTATAACAACAAGTCTAACAGCGGAAGCAACAACGTCTAAGCACCTGAGAAATAACATGCTTTAAAATGTCAACACGAATGTTAGTGAGCTATAGTTTTTGTATACAACGATATAATGTAGACCACGAGATTTCGTATTCAAAACAGTATGAAAAGTATATGCTTGTCCGTGGGCACCCGGTAACTAACTTAACAAAGTAATATAAATATCACCCCCTTAAAGTACACTTGGCGAGTGCGTAAGTTTACGAAGTATTAAACAGCCATTAAATGCTAGCGCGACTAGCCCGAGTGGGGATGTCAAACCCTATGGATCTATATCTAAGATTCGCGTTCACCGGTTCAAAAACCAATGACTAAACGTTACCGTGCTAAGGGGAATCTTTGTGCCGTTATATCACCCACACATATATAAAGTTTAAGTACTCGTGTCTAGTATGTAAAACATAAAAAGCGCATGTATTCTCAGTCCCAAAAATAGTTAAAGTAATAAGGGAGCTATAACTCACAGTGAATGTGCGGTAAAAGTCGATATGAAAAGTATGCAAGTAGTAAGTCGGTCCGAAAGGTCCTCAACCTAAGTCAAAGGTTACTAAGTCAGTAAATTGTCCCCAAAAGTTTAAACGTAAATAGGTTAAGTCTTAAGTATCATCATCATTGATATGCTACTAACGGACGATTTTATTTGTGCGATGTCGTTAGGTCGCAGGATGTCCGATTCGGTAGCACACATTGTCTTCGTTTATTTATATTTTGCGGGGCCTAAATTTACTTTTACTTTCTAAGGTGTACAAGGTGTAAGTTAACCTAGTGTCGTATTTTTTGCTGATTAACGAATTGAAAATCATGTGGATAACTGTCTTTTAGTTAAATTACCTGGATAAAGGATAGTAGTTAATTTTAGCTAAAGGTCCTAAATGCAGAAAAGTAAATAAAGTGGAAGGATATCCGGAGTATGTAGATTAGGGAAATGTTGACCAAGATATCAGTAATGGGTTAGGGAAAGGTAATTATGCTTATGTTAAGACTATGCTTGGAATGATGTAGATCTGGTTGGATGAGCCAATTACACAGACCTACTTGTCTCTGAACTCTCGGAGTTCTCTTTGAGGAGTGAGAAGTATGTCACTTTGTCGTATAATTGAAAGGTAACAATACCTCGGAGGTTATCCTCAGTAAAGTACTAGGCTTATTAGTGGGTTAAGCTCTAATCTTAACCCTCGTTATCAGTTTAGGTAACTGAATAACAACGTGCCGTGTTGATTGAACACCAATCACAAACGGAAGGAATCCGTCAGTTTAAGTTGGCAAAACCTTAAATGAAAACTAACAATCATTCCATCATACTAATGAGATCATATCAATTCAAACATTATACAGCATCACAGTTAACATACTGATAGTAAAGCAGATAGAAACGTAATGAATACCTAAATAGTTGATATGACTAGGACCTAAGGCAACAATCAAACAAGAACATGCAATAGGCTTGGGTCACACAGTGAAGGCACTAATTAGATCTTAACAGTTCCTAAGAGGTCTCTTCGGAACAGTCAATAGGCATACTAGGTCATTCATGTCTCAATTCCTAAGTTCCGTGTCCTAAAAGCGCATTAAATGCCTCTCGGGAACTCCGGCCATACCGAGTTCATAGAATCTTCAGATACAGTATAACCAGGGGTCTTAATCCTATGAAGTAGCTAATTTCATATAGGTGGACAAGTCCTGATCACAACCTAGGTTGGTCAATCCTTAAGATGCTAGCATACAAATCTATCGGACTTCCTAGTTCAATATTATAACAATAATCGTACTAAATTAACATAATTACGCTAACCCAAACTTCTATCATGGCAACATACAGATTAATTAAGCTATCATGGTAATATCGGAATGCATTATTAAACATAAAAACTAAGAACACATGTTTAATACAAAAAAACAAGCGTTTCGGATAAAAACCTGAAAAGGCCGAAGAAATCTGTCCGAGATCGCAGGGACTCGCCGGGATATCCTCCGGAAAATAAAAGCTAAGCTAACTACTACTAAAAACTAACTAAAAGCTTGAAAATATGAAATGTATTACAAATTGAGTGTGTGTTGGAATGGATGGAGAGAGCCCTTTAAATAGACTTGATTTTTGCCTGCAAACGGCTGGCAAGCCGTTTGGCAGGCCGTTTGCTGAGGCAAGCCGTTTATCGAGCCCGTTTGCACTGACCATTTGGCAGGCCGTTTGCCATACTGACAGGCCATTTGGCAAGCCGTATGACAAGCCGTTTACTGGCCTGGTCAGTCCGATTTCACTGGATCGTAACTTGATTTCTTGTCTTTCGCCGTTTTCACTCTAGAATCTTCGTTTTAGCTCCGTTTTACTTGATTCTTTTTGTATCACCTTCGTAATTACTTAATCTACAAAATCAACCGAAAAAGCGATAACTTTGATGACAAAGTTTAAATCTTTATTGTTCTAGGGCTTAATATTGGGGATAAAAATGTGACTTTTTGCCCGATATCAAATACCCCACACTTGGCTTTGCTTGTCCTTAAGCAAAAAGCGGGAATATAAGGATCTTTCTAATAGACTCTCCCTTGCCCCACCCATAGATCTTTTTATTATGCCTTCATCAGAAGTCGGCACATCTTTCAAAAGTATTAGAAAAAGTTTCGAGCTTTGATGATTTGGTCGCTAGATTTCAATCGCGTCCTTAGTGAAAAAGGCGTACTTTCTAACTCTCAGATGTAGAGTATACATGATCAGGCTCCTCACTAGTGGATCACTCATATCACTCAAGTGTTTAGGGTGTCCTATTCTAATTATATTGTCACTCAGAAGCCAGTCGTGTAACAGTTTTCATCATAGGCTTGGTAAAGCATCGATATCTCCACCGGTTAAGTAAGGATGGCACTGATCTTCTCCCTAAGCATTCTTTCAAGAGGAAGACGGGTTACATGGTTTGATTGGCAATTTATGGATCGGTGAAAGGTACCTAGATCTTTTGATTTTTGAGAGAATTGATAGACTTTGATTCTTCAGAGTATCCATTTTGGATAGAGAACGGCTCGAATTCCGTAAAAATTTTCGTCGGAAGAGGCCGATTTTGCTAAGACTTTGTCTAGAATTTTCTTTTGCTCTTCCGGCTTTCTTCTTAAGGGCATCTTCTCGGGTTTTTCTTTGCCTTTATCATAGAGACTTTGCTCTAGAGACTTTACTCTTTCATCATTTCATTTTTTTTTTGGCATACCCTTTCTTCATAACTTTTTTCTTTCATTCCTGATGCCCAGAGAGGAAGTGATAATCCACTGAAAATAGGTCTTTGACCTATCAAAAATAATTAGGGGTTCGGAATCTTTCAACAAGTGCTTTTGGAGCGAATTTGATCGATCTATCTCTTTATTAATCTCTGGATCTTTTGATGAATGGAAAGGGGAATGAATGTGAATGGTGTATTTTGGGAGTGAATTTGGGGTGAATATTTCTGATTCATCAACTCTTTATGTGAGTTGGTCGGTTTAAATTGCGTGGAGTGGAAACGAAAACGGATGGCTTTTTGTCTTCTCTATTCAAAATGATTTCGGAAGGAGTATCGCACCTGTACCACGTATGGCGCTTACTAACCATTGGTCTTGAAACGTATGTATGAACCAAGTTCTAACTTGAACCGTACACCGGCACGCTCATCAATTGAAATAACAAAGTACTGTAGATTTGATGGGTCATACAGATACTTTGAGTCCAAGATTCCTTACCTTTTTAGGAGTAGGGGTCGTGCTTGATCATGCGTAGCCTTTTACATATTTTCTTAAAAGAAATCTTTTGACACAAAACATAAGTTTCAGCTTAATCGTTCTGTTCTAATAAATGTTTCGAAAACCAATTTCTAGCAATTTTATTAGATATTTTGGGCAAAAACAAGGTAAGAATTTTCAAAATTACCCAATATCCATCACTTAATTACTTTTTGGACAAAAGAATTTTTCAAAACTTGGCGTTTTATGGTTACTCGACTTTTAAAACTTCGACCTTTAAAACCTTTACCCATTACCTCACACTTAGAAGAACATTGTCCCTAATGTTCTCTAGAAAGAATATTTTAATACTTTATAAATTAAGGACATTGACTTCTAAAATTCCCAGGTTAGTTACGGGGATTACCCCACACTTAGAGATTTTATTGCGTTATAATCGAAATAGGTTCGAGAGAGGATTACTTCCCTATGGTCGTGTTACTTTCCTAGTGCTGGGTCTTCCTACGATCAATCTCCTAGGGACCAGTCTCTTTTGATAATATTTCTGCACGAAGAACAAAAAGAGAAAGGCAACATTTCCACTATATATATATATATATATATATATATATATATATATATATATATATATATATATATATATATATATATATATATAACTTTTTTAGTACAATGCTTCAAAAAGATAAAACTAAAAGTAAAATAAAGTAAAATAAAGTAGTCTATGGGATACTATCCTGGTCAATGTGCTGAGTCGGCGCTGCGAAGTAACTGAAGATATCATCATCATCCTCTAGTCTCGGTAAGTACTCAAGAGGTTGCCCTATATCCAACTCAGGGCCTAGTAGCGAACCCAGACATAGGTCTGAGGGCAACTCCAGGTGGGATAGGCTTGGGAAAGGCTCCTCATCAGGTATGCTCCCGGTGATCTCAAATGCCTAGGCCGTTGGTGGCTCAACTGAAATGGGAATAGTGACTAAGTGAAAACCCTCAGGTAGCTCAGTGACTGGAACTGGCTCGGTGACTGGAGCAGGCGGCGTGATGTGAATAGGAGTAGCATGTGCAGGCATTGCAGCTGAGTGAACTGAGGCCGGTGTGGAACGCCTGGGCGTAGCTTGTCGTGTCGGCTGAACATAGCGCACTAGCCTAAATGAAGACGGGCCCAGAGTACTGCGCGGCATCCCCTCGCGCTGAAGGTATGCTCTAAGCGCTCGGTAGAGCCTCTGCTGGTCTCTGAGTAGTGCCCATGAAACATCAGGGTTACTTAAGGTGGCTCCGTAATGTATCACCGTCTGTGGCTCGTGTGTCTCTGGTAGCTGTGTGTGATCGGCTGGTCTCCTAGCTAAATGTCTAGATCGTCGAACTGGAGGAGCTGGTGGTGCTTTGCTGATATCCTCCTCAACACTCTCCAATATCAATCGCCTTGGGCCTAATTGCCCTATTGATGGCCTGTTCTGATCAGCACTACTTCCGGAGGAGTAAACTCTAGGAGTCCTCCTCCTGCGAACTGGGATGTAAACTGAAGCTCATGAACTTGGCATTTTGCCTGAACACATTCAACAAACTTGTAAGTTCTAAGCGCAAGTATGGCGCTTAGTTGTTAGTACACAGAGATAATATCTTAAGACTGAAAATAATTGAAATGAAAATAAATAAAAGTAAAAAGGATAAGCAAGGGGTGCCTCCCAAGAGCGCTTTGTTTATCAAGTCGTTACAGCTCGACTTTTTCTTGTCAGATCTTCAGAATGGATCAAAGGAGAAGAGGTGCTTCTCCTTATCGTGGTCTTCTAGATAAGCTTTTAACCGGTGGCCGTTGACTTTGAAGTTGCCAGTAGGTCCTTCCAATTCCACGGCTCCGTGTGGAAAAGCATGTACAACTTTGTATGGACCACTCCATCTTGATCTAAATTTTCCAGCGAACTTCTTGAACCGAGAATTAAAGAGCAGAACTTTATCTCCAGGGGCGAACTTTATAGGAATCAATTTTGCGTCATGCGTAAGTTTTGTTCATTCCTTGTAGATGTATGACGTTTCATAGGCCTGGTCTCTTAATTCGGCGAGTTCGTTCATTTACATTTTTCGATGTTTTGCGGTGATTGAGGGATCGAGGTTGCAGGTCTTTAGCACCCATAGAGCTTTATATTCAAGTTCTAGCGGAAGGTGACAGGCTTTTCCATAGATCATGCGGTAGGGTGTAGTTCCTAGAGGATTCTTGTAAGCAGTCCGGAATGCCCACAGTGCATCCTCTAGTTTCTCGGCCCATTTATTTCCATGATGGCTGACAGTTCGTTCTAAGATTCTTTTGAGTGCTCTGTTCGAGACCTCTGCTTGTCCGTTGGTCTGCGGATGATATACAGTGGACATCTTGTGGCTAACTCCGTATTGTTGCATCACCTTCATAAATTGAGTATTACAGAAGTGTGTGCCTCTATCACTTATTATAGCATGGGGAGCTCCAAATCTGTAGAAGAGTCTCTTCAGGAAGTTGGTGACGACTTTGGCATCATTAGTTGGAAATGCTTGGGCTTCGACCCATCTGGAGACGTAATCTACTGCTACGAGGACATATTCTTTCCCGTTAGACTTTGGGAATGGGCCCATGAAGTCTAATCCCCATATATCGAAGATCTCGCAAGCTTGGATATTAGTCCGAGGCATCTCATTCTTCATAGAGATAATACCTTGCATTTGGCATGCGTCGCAATGCTTTACAAGCTCTTGCGCATCTCAGAATATAGACGGCCAATAAAATCCTGATTCGTAGACGTTTCTTGCGGTTAAATTTGCTCTATGATGACCTCAAGTTGGTCCATGGTGACACTGGTGAAGAATCCCTGCTGCTTGCACCTCCTGATTATCTGATCAGGGCAAATTCTAAACAGGTAAGGATCTTCCCAGTAGTAGTACTTAGCATCCCTGAAGAACTTCCTTCTTCGGGAGGTGCTCATCCCCTTTTGTACTACTCCGGCAACTAGGTAGTTGGCCATGTCACCATACCAAGGAGTGTCAGTAATTTGTGATCCTATGTGAGTTTGTCCTAAACTCATAAGCTGTTCTTCCAAAAATTTATCTCTGATATCTTTTTCAGCAAGTTGTTCCATCGTTGGGTTCTCCAAACGACTAAGATGGTCTGCTGCGACGTTCTCTGCTCCTTTCTTATCTTTAATCTCAATATCAAATTCCTGAAGGAGTAAGATCCATCGTAGGAGTCTTGGTTTCGCGTCTTGCTTAGTGAATAGATATTTGAGGGCTGAATGATCTGTATAGACTGTAGTTTTCGACAAGATGAGATAGGAACGGAATTTGTCGAAGGCGAATACTACGGCTAGCAGCTCCTTTTCCGTGGTAGTGTAATTCTCTTGAGCTCCGGTTAAGGTTTTGCTTGCGTAATAGATTGGATGAAAGTGCTTATCTACCCGTTGTCCAAGCACAGATCCAACTGTAAAATCACTCGCATCACACATGATTTCAAATGGTAGACTCCAATCAGGAGCTATCATGATGAGCGCATGTGTTAGCTGTTCTTTCAGATAGTTGAATGCTTTTCGACATTCTTCATCGAAGACAAACGGGACTTCCTTTCCTAGGAGATGAGTGAGAGGTCGTGTGACCTTTGAAAAATCCTTAATGAAGCGTCGGTAGAAACCGGCGTGTCCTAGGAAACTCCTTACCGCTCTTACTGTGGTAGGTTATGGAAGCTTAGTAATGGTCTCAATCTTAGCCTTATCAACTTCTATTCCTGCTTTTGAGATCTTATGTCCTAAAACTATCCCTTCTTTTACCATGAAGTGATATTTTTCCCAATTCAGAACTAAATTTGACTCTTCACACCGGGTGAGCATCTTGTTAAGGTTTGAAAGGCACGAATCAAAGGTACTACCAAAGATTGAGAAGTCGTCCATGAAGACTTCCATACAACATTCCATCATGTCGTGGAATATTGCTACCATGCATCGCTGGAATGTAGCTGGTACAATGCATAACCCAAAGGGCATACGTCGATAGGCAAATGTTCCATAAGGACAGGTAAAGGTTGTTTTCTCTTGGTCCTTTGGATCGAGGGGAATTTGAAAGTAGCCGGAAAAACCGTCAAGGAAACAATAGTATTCATTTCCTGATAGACGTTCCAACATTTGATCAATGAAAGGTAATGGAAAATGATCCTTCCGGGTTGCATCGTTTAGTTTACGATAATCTATGCAAACCATCCAACCGGTGACTTCCCGAGTTGGAATAAGCTCATTATTCTCATTTTGAATCACGGTTGTCCCTCCCATTTTTGGGGACCACTTGAACAGGACTAACCCATGGCGAATCTGAGATGAGATAGATCAGACCAGCATCCAGAAGTTTGATAACTTCTTTCTTGATGACTTCTTAAATCATGGGATTGACCCTCCTTTGCCTCTGAACCGAAGGTTTGAAATCATCTTCCATGAAGATCTTGTGGGTGCAATAGTTGGGGCTGATCCCTTTGATATCAGAGATCTTCCAAGCAATTGCCTTCTTATGAGATTTCAAAACTAGAATCAATTTCGCCTTCTCTTGTGGCTTGAGGTCTTTCGATATGATTACAGGGAGTTGCGATTCTCCTTCTAAGAATGCATACTCCAGATTGTCGGGTAACTTCTTCAATTCCAATTTCGGAGATTCCTTGGTAGATGGCTTCATCCTAGCTATCTCCTTTTGGTCTAACGAGTCATACTTCTCCTAAAATTCTGATTCTTCAGTAGCGGTCACTGATGCTATCTGTTCTTCATTTCTGGAAATTGTCCTTCTTAATGCTTTCTCTTCAGAAATGTCTTCTTTAGTTTCGAAGGTAGGTTCGGAAAACTCCTCACAGTCCTTCTTTAACTGGGGTTCCTGATATACCAGAATGAAGTCCATTTCTTCATTCGGTCTTCTCCTTAGTAGGGGTAAAGGAATGCCTTATCCTAGCGATGCTATTTGAATAGTCTTGCCAAGAAAGTTACTTTAAGAGAGGGGGGATTTGTATTGACTAAGGTTTATGGCTGAATGGTTGTCGAGATTTCCTTTAGGAGGTGTAAAGTACAGATCCTTAAAAATTTGATCTTGACTACATATAGCCATAGTCTCTTCCAGGTATTCGTTGACGAGTTCTTGAAAAGAATCAGAGAGATTCACATCTTCTTCTTTAGGATGGTTAATGAGGCGATCAACATTGAATATGATTTCTTCTCCTCCAACCCTTAACTTCAATGATTTATCGTGAACGTCAATTACGGCCTTGGCAGTATTCAGGAATGGTCTGCTAAGAATGACTGGGACCTTCGTGTCTTCCTCAATATCCATAATAACGAAATCAATGGGAAACGCGAACTTATCCACTATAACTAGGACATCTTCAGCTATTCCCCGAGGAATCTTAACTGATCTATCCGCGAGATGGATAGTCATTCTGGTAGGCCTTAAGTCATTTAATCCTAGCTTTTTGAATAATGAATAGGGCATTAGGTTTACACTGGCTCCTAAGTCTGCTAACGCATTGCTAATTTGGACATCTTGCAGGTAGCAAGGTACCGTAAATCTTCTTGTATCTCCTAACTTAGGGGGAATTCCATGTTGTAACACTAACGAGCATTCTTCACTTAAGGGCAAGCTAACTATCTCTCTTAATCTCTCTTTGTTTGAAAGCAGTTCTTTGAAAAATTTAGCGTAGTTTGGCCTTTCTACTAAAGCATCTACTAGTCGTACATTCAAATGCAAATTCTTAATAATATCCCAATACTTAGCGAATTGCGCTTCTTGTTTTTCCTTCCTAAGCCTACCTGAGAAAGGTATGTAGGCGCGCGGAATAATTTCCAGGGCCTTAGGAGAGATAGGTTCCAGTGGATTGATAACTGGGTCAATTGATACAGGTTCCTTATCGGAAAAATCTTGTATGGGTATGTTGACATGTAACAACCCAACTCTTAATCGGCACAAATTTTTTTTTTTTTTTTTTTTTTTTTTTTTTGTATATATGTGCCAACCTGGCCTGCCAGGCTTAGCCCGCGGCGTGGTCAGCCCAGCCACGGCGCGGCTTAACACTGTTTCAGGAAGTTAGGATCTTTAAAACACTCGACCTCCAAATCCCTTTATAACCCGCGGCGCGGCTCGTCCCTGTTGCAGATTCCAACTAACAAATTTACACAAGTGCCAATTTTTCGCTAACACAAGATCCAACGTTTCAAAAGGCTTCGCGCCACATCAATAAAAGAAGTTTACATGTTTTAAGACTCCCGTTTAAACATTTGACCACCGAGCATCAATTACTCGTTACACAATCAAAATAAGAGTTTCGACCACAAAAAGTTTAACTACCAAACGACACTTCGAGCATGGTGTTTGGGATTTAAACTACCCATATCTTGGTCGAACTTCCAAAAGCTAAAACTCCCGAATGCCACTACTATTCCAAAAGAATACCTTTTCCCTTGTCCATGTCGGAGCCTAAAAAGGTAAACAACGAGAGGGTAAGCTAACGCATAGTGAATGCAATAATTATACATATACATATATAACCTACTTACTTGCAATCACTTACACAATATCGTACACAAGCTAGCAATTTGACAACTATGCTAACATTATGCATAAACCAAGATCCGCAATTCACAATAAGCTAGCGACACTATAAGCATATAGTTCACAATTAAATATGCTTATACAAAATTCACACAACCATGGTTAACCAATCGAACAAGGGAACGGTAATTAAAAGACTGTCGGAGTTCATAACATCCATTAGTGTTACTTAAACACCGCGTAATCACTAATCCCCCCGGGTGATGTCTTGAACAATGCGACTAACTCACCCCCATGACAATGTGGCATCTTGAACACTGCGACGATTCCACATGTCAATCAAACAATGAGTGGTGCCTTGAACACCGCGACATCCACTTCCATGACAATGTGGTGTCTTAAACACCGCAACAATACCACATGTCAATCAACCAATGAGTAGTGTCTTGAACACCGCGACAATACTACTCGTTACTTTAAATGTGGTGTCTTAAACACCGCGACAATACCACATTCATACTACACAAATAAATACATTATATATGTACACGCATATTTATTCCACTCACCTTACGCCTTCGGTGAATTGATAAATCAAGCTTGCAACTTCAAGGTAACGTACCTATTACATTATACACATAATCAATCATTCATTCGAGTTGGTTAACCAACTCACTCACCATCCTTAGGTCATTTTGACCCATGGTGCAATTTCGACCCATTTGCACACTTAACCCTAAAATTGGTCAACTTTCGCCAAAACCCTAACACTAGTCAAAATAGGGTCTTAAAACACTTTTCAACACGAGGTTAAGCATCTTTCACACACATTAACCAACTTAGGTCCATTATTACCCATTTGACCATTTAAAAGTCAACACACCCATTTCGGGTCATCCACTAACCCACATAACACCCATTTATTTATATCTATGTGTGTTAGTAATTAACTAACCAATTAAAGCTCATAAACAACAATCAATACTTTAAAACCCTAGGTTAGTTGCTATTGAGTCTTTATGACTCAATCTTATCCAAGAAAACCCAAAATCACCAAATATGGGTTTTATGTTCTTCACTTACCCAAACCCTAATCCCTTAAACAAATATAAATAAGAAAAACAAGGTTAGAACATACCACTACAACCCACACGTAGCTAGTGAGGAGGTGAACAACTTTAATACACACACTTTGGTCCGAAATCAACTCTTCTTCCTTGATTCAAGCTTTCTCTCACAAGAATCACTCTCTCTCTCTCTAGAATTGAAGTGGATATGAAGTGGTGGTTGAAAATGGAGTAAATGAGGATCTAGATCTGATCTTGGGGCTTTAAATTCATCCCCAAGTGAAATTACCAAAAAGCCCCTTTTAAATATCTTCAAAAAGGAAAAGCTGGCCCATCAGATACCAGCCGCGGCGTAACCTGGAGGCCCGCGGAGCGGCCCAAAATAGAAAATCCTGGTCGCCAGCTTTTAAATATAAACAAATGTACGGAACGGTTTCGGGTCTTACAACTCTCCCCCACTTGATTCAGATTGCGTCCTCGCAATCCAAGCCGCATGACAAGCTGGAAGATACACCAAAACGAATTCTTCAGGTTCCCACGTAAACTCGGAACCTTTACTACGACGCCATTGGACCTTAAAAGTCCTCACCTCTTTATTTCTCAACCTTTTGACTTTCTCATCGAGTATGGCAATCGGCTCCTCTATGTACTCTAACTTATTGTTTAGTTCAATCTCGTCTAAAGGCACCCATGAAGAATCGTTCGCAAGACACTTACGGAGATGGAAAACATGAAATGTATTATGGATCCCCGAAAGCTCTTCGGGTAACTCCAAACGATACGCAACTTCACCAACACGAGCTAGAATTTTAAATGGCCAAATAAACCGGGAGCTAACTTTCCCCGTTTTTGAAATCGAATAACACCTTTCCATGGCGAAACCTTAAGCATCACCATGTCACCTTCTTGGAACTCAATCGTTTGCCTACGTTTATCGGCATATGACTTTTGTCTATCTTGAGCCTTTTTTAAGTGAGCCCGAATCATATCAATCTTGTTATTCGTTTCTAACACCAAATCGGTACTCCCAATTTCCTTTTGTCCCACTTCACCCCAACAAATTGCAGTTTGACATCTTCGCCCATAAATCATCTCATACAGTGGCATCCCTATACTAGTATGATAACTATTATTGTATGAGAATTCCATCAAAGGTAAGTGCTCATCCCAACTACCACCGAAATCAATAATACACGCCCATAACATATCTTCCAATGTTTGGTTCGTACGTTCGGGTTGACCGTCCGTTTGAGGATGGTATGCCGTGCTCAATTTCAATTGTGTACCCATATCTTCATGAAACTTTTCCCAAAACCGAGATGTGAAGCTAGTATCTCGATCCAAAATAATAGATATGGGAACCCCATGCCTTGAGATCACTTCCTTGATAAACAGCTTAGCCAAGATCTCTGACGATATTGCTTCCCGAATGGGAAGGAACAAAGCACTTTTCGTCAATCGATCAACTATCACCCAAATTGAATCAAATTGGGTTCTCGCCGTCTTTGGTAACTTTTTGATGAAATCCATGGTAATGTGCTCCCATTTCCATTTCGGGATTTCTAACGGTTGCAATTTACCATACGGCTTTTGGTGCTCAGCTTTAACTTGCAAACACGTGACGCATTGCTCAACATACTTAACAACACCACGTTTCATGCCCGACCACCAATACTCCTTCCTTAAATCAAGATACATTTTCGTCACGCCCGGATGAATGGAATACTTTGACTTATGTGCTTCATCAATTAGCACTCGTCGATAATCCACCATCTTAGGCACCCACACTCTTCCTTGAAAGGACAACAAACCAAGCGGGTCTGAAGTAATGAACTCCGTTTGCCCCATAATCCGTTCATCATGTTTGTTGTGAACGTAATCTTCTATTTGAATTTCACCAAGTTTTTCAAGAAAATCGTTAGTAATAATCATACATAACAATCTCAGTCATAACACCGGATGTTGACTCTTTCGACTTAACGCATCCGTGACCACATTCGCCTTGCCCGAATGGTAAAGTATTTCACAATCATATTCTTTTACCACATCCATCCATCTACATTGACGATAATTCAAATCTCGTTGATTGAAAAGGTGTTTCAAACTTTTGTGATCTGAATAAATCGTACACTTGACACCATACAAGTAATGGCACCAAATTTTAAACGCATGCACCACCGTTGCCAACTCAAGATCATGAGTCGGATATCTCGTCTCGTGTTCCTTTAATTGTCGAGAGGCATAAGCGATGACTTTACCCCTTTGCATTAGAACACACCCGAGCCCATTTAAAGAAGCATCACAATAAACCGTCATGTCTTCTACCCCTTCCGGCAACACTAATACCGAAGCTTGACACAATTTCTCTTTTAACAATTGGAAAGCAATTTCTTGCTCGTTCTCCAAATTAAATCTCGCGTTCTTTCTCGTCAACTTCGTCAATGGAGAAGCAATCTTGGAAAAGTCTTGGATGAACCAACGATAATAACCGGCCAACCCGAGAAAACTTCGGATCTCCGTAGGCGTATTCGGTCATCCCTAACTCTTCACCTTCTCTATCTTCCCCGGATCTACTTGAAAACCTTCTTTATTCACGATATGACCAAGGAATTGAACTTCCCTTAGCCAAAATTCACATTTGGAGAATTTAGCATACAACTTCTCCTTCCGTAACGTCTTCAACACACCCCGCAAATGATGTTCATGTTCCTTCATACTCTTTGAATAAACAAGTATGTCGTCAATGAACACAATTACCGACTTGTCCAACATTGGTTGGCACACCCGGTTCATAAGATCCATGAATGCCGCCGGTGCATTCGTAAGACCAAAAGGCATTACTATGAATTCAAAATGCCCATAATGAGTTCGAAAAGCCGTTTTCTCAATATCTTCCTCACGGACCCGCATTTGGTGATAGCCGGACCGTAGGTCGATTTTAGAGAAATACGTTGCACCTTGGAGTTGGTTAAACAAATCGTCGATCGTAGGCAATGGATAACGATTCTTGATCGTCACTTTGTTCAACTCCCGGTAATCGATGCACATCCGCATACTACCATCCTTTTTCTTCACGAATAAAACCGGAGCGCCCCATGTCGAAGCACTCGGTCGAATAAAACCCTTTTCAAGCAACTCTTGGGTTTGATTTAACAACTCTTGCATTTTCGTTGGTGCCAAATGATAAGGAGTTTTAGCAATGGGGGTAGCCCCCGGAAACAACTCAATGCGAAATTCAACTTGTCTTTTCGCCGGAACACCCGGTAACTCATCCGGAAAAATGTCTTCAAATTCATTCACCACCGAAATTTCACAAATAGGTGGTGGCTCTTCACGAGTATCAACAACATGTGCAAGAAAAGCCACGCCACCACTAACAAGGAAACGACGTGCTCGTGCAAAAGTGCACATCGGTACAAGTCTTCTTAGCTTATCGCCATGAATAATTAACTCTCCCCCACTTGGGGGTTTCACACGAATAGATTTTTCATGGCATGCATTATCGGCTCTATTATGATCGAGCCAATCCATACCAACAACGATATCAAAATCACCCAAATTAATCGGGATGAGATCAATTTTAATGTTTTCGGCACCAAACATAACATTACAATTTTTACACACATCAAGCACTAGCACCATCTTGCCATCTGCTATTTCAACTTCTACCGGAAAACTTAACTTAGCTAACGGTGTATTAAGTTTAGGCACAAATTTTGGTGATACAAACGACAAGTTAGCACCACTATCAAAAAGTATTTGTGCCGGATTAGAATTAACCATAAAAGTACCTGAGAAAACTTCGTTAGATTGCTTGGCTTCGTCATTGGTCATCAAATAATTGCGACCCCTAGCCGTACCCGCCGCCTTCTCCAACTTCTTAACATTATCATTATTCAAATCGGGACATTCCGGCCTCTTGTGCCCTTCTTTACCACAATTATAACAAGTGAGTTTGATTGTAGAAGATGGGTTGGTGCAATCACGGGCCATATGTCCCTTTCGTCCACAATTGTGATAAGAATAACGGAATTCTCCGGGAACACTTTTCTTCACACTACCGACATTCTCGGTTGCACCTTTACCCTTCTTGTTAGAATGACTAGTAACTTCAAACTTCCTCTTGCCAAAAGTAAAGCCACTTTTTCTCAACACAAGTGCCTCAAAACCTTTGGCCATATTAAACAACTCATCGAAGCTCTTCACCACGTTCACACTAATCTTCTCTCGATAACTATCATTCAAGATTCGATAGAAATCTTCTTTCAACATTTTATCATTCGCGACATACTTCGGGCAAAATTGGGTCTTGGACAAAAACACGGATTTGAGAGTGTTCAAATCCATCGACCCTTGCCTCAAGGAACGTAACTCGTCCTTAAGCCTAGTAAGATCGGCCGAAGTTCGGTACTCATCGAAAAATTCCATCTTGAATTCATCCCAAGTGAATTCCATGCATTGTTCTTCACCATAAACTTGGATTTTTGCGTCCCACCACAACTTAGCATCGCCCCTCAACATACTACACCCGTACCTTGTCTTCTTATCAAGAGGACATTCACAAGTACGGAAGGCCCCCTTCATATCGGAGATCCAACGGGCACTTTTAAGAGGGTCTCGTTCACCTTCAAAGGTGGGAGGTTGAGAATCCTTGAAATTCTTATAGAAAAAGTCCCGTCTTCCCACATTATCTTCGTGAAGAACGGCCTTAATTTGTTCCTTTACTACATTGACTAGTTGCTTGTCAATCGTATCTAGGAACATCTTCTTAACGTCTTCAAGAAACTCCGTCTTTTGACGTTTAAAGATTGACTCAACCTTGGCCGTGAATTCGGAGTCCTCACTCGTACCCCCGTTTTCGTTATCGGGTCCGTTTCTCATCTTCATTCTATAAAACGGAATAGGTTAAACGACGAAACGAAAAGACATAACACGTATGTATATACATATACACCACACTACCCCATCTTGCTCAACAATCGTCGTACATCGCTTGTTTGACACGATTTGAACCCGTAACAATGGTAGCTAATCATTGTTAGGCGAGCACGTCGCATTAACTTGCTAGTACAACGTCTATCTCGCTTGATGATTGCTAAACACGACACAAAAACAATTAGCGCAAGGTTAGTTCAAACACACCTAAGCACTAACAATTCCCGATCTGACCCAAAGTCCTACAAGTCCCGCATAAAGCGCACACACAATAGTCTAAGTCTAGGCACCTATCTCAAGTCACCTAAATCCCTTAGACCATGCTCTGATACCACTTGTAACAACCCAATTCTTAATCGACACAATTTTTTTTTATATATGTGCCAACCTGGCCTGCCAGGCTTAGCCCGCGACGCGGTCAGCCCAGCCGCGGCGCGGGTTAACACTGTTTCAGGAAGTCGGGATCTTTAAAACCCTCGACCTCCAAATCCCTTTATATCCCGCGGCGCGCCCAGAAGGGCCGCGACGCGGCTCGTCCCTGTTACCGATTCCAACTAACAAATTTACACAAGTGCCAATTTTTCACTAACACAAGATCCAACGTTTCAAAAGGCTTCGCGCCACATCAATAAGAGAAGTTTACATGTTTTATGACTCCCATTTAAACATTTGACCACCGAGCATCAATTGCTCGTTACACAATCAAAATAAGAGTTTCGACCACAAAAAGTTTAACTACCAAACGACAGTTCGAGCATGGTGTTTGGGGTTTAAACTACCCATATCTTAGTCGAACTTTCAAAAGCTAAAACCCCCGAATGCCACTACTATTCCAAACGAATACCTTTTCCCTTGTCCATGCCGGAGCCTAAAAAGGTAAACAATGAGAGGGTAAGCTAACGCTTAGTGAATGCAATAATTATACATATACATATATAACCTACTTACTTGCAATCACTTACACAATATCGTACACAAGCTAGCAATTTGACAACTATGCTAACATTATGCATAAACCAAGATCCGCAATTCACAATAAGCTAGCGACACTATAAGCATATAGTTCACAATTAAATATGCTAATACAAAATTCACACAACCAAGGTTAACCAATCAAATAAGGGAACGGTACTTAAAAGACCGTCGGAGTTCATAAAATCCATTAGTGTTACTTAAATACCGCGTAATCACTAATCTCCCCGGGTGATGTCTTGAACAGCGCGACTAACTCACCCCCATGACAATGTGGCGTCTTGAACACCGCGACGATTCCACATGTCAATTAAACAATGAGTGGTGCCTTGAACACCACGGCATCCACTCCCATGATAATGTGGTGTCTTAAACACCGCGACAATACCACATGTCAATCAACCAATGAGTAGTGTCTTGAACACCGCGACAATACTACTCGTTACTTAGAATGTGGTGTCTTAAACACCGCAACAATAACACATTTATACTACACAAATAAATACATTATATACATACACGCATAATTTTTCCACTCACCTTACGCCTTCGGTGAATTGATAAACCAAGCTTGCAACTTCAAGGTAACGTACCTATTACATTATACACATAATCAATCATTCATTCGAGTTAGTCAACTAACTCACTCACCATCCTTAGGTCATTTTGACCCATGGTGCAATTTCGACCCATTTGCACACTTAACCCAAAAATTGGTCAACTTTCACCAAAATCCTAGCATTAGTCAAAATAGGGTCTTAAAACACTTTTCAACACGAGGTTAAGCATCTTTCACATACATTAACCAACTTAGGTCCATTATTACCCATTTGACCATTTAAAAGCCAACACACCCATTTCGGGTCATCCACTAACCCACATAACACCCATTTATTTATATCTAGGTGTGCTAGTAATTAACTAACCAATTAAAGCTCATAAACAACAATTAATACTTTGAAACCCTAGGTTAGTTGCTATTGAGACTTCATGACTCAATCTTACCCAAGAACACCCAAAATCACCAAATATGGGTTTTATGTTCTTCACTTTCCCAAACCCTAATCCCTTAAACAAATTAAAATAAGGAAAACAAGGTTAGAACATACCACTACAACCCACACGTAGCTAGTGAGGAGGTGAACAACTTTAATACACGCACTTTGGCCCGAAATCAACTCTTCTTCCTTGATTCAAGCTTTCTCTCACAAGAATCACTCTCTCTCTCTCTCTCTAGAATTGAAGTGGATATGAAGTGGTGGTTGAAAATGGAGTAAATGAGGATCTAGATCTGATCTTGGGGCTTTAAATTCGTCCCCAAGTGAAATTACCAAAAAGCCCTTTTTAAATATCTTCAAAAAGGAAAAGCTGGCCCATAAGATACCAGCCGCGGCGCGGCCTAGAGGCCCGTGGCGCGGCCCAAAATAGAAAATCCTGGTCGCCAGCGTTTAAATATAAACAAATGTACGTAACGGCTTCGGGTCTTACATGACAGTTGTTTCCTTCCCTCCTCTAGTGATTACTAGGGCATCAAACTCACTACATTCTATATTGACTTTAGTGGTTAAACGTTTAAGCGTAAGCTGAAAATTGGTGATTAATTCTTCAAAAGTCTTTATCAAAGTGTCAAACTTGTTCTGACATTCTATGACTTGAAGGTTTATCGTGTATTGCTTTTTCATAAATTTAACTAAAATTTCCTTAGAGTGGAGAGTAGGTTTGTGCAACGGGAAGATTATATTATGATCCGAGCTATTTTGCTGTTTGTGTGCCCATCTAGGGTAAGGATACCTTAAATTGGTTCTAGTAGCATCGGAGTTTCTAAGAATTGGTAAATTTTGAAGAGTAAGGGTGAGATCTTGTAACCTGGTTTCCAGCATTTTTACCGTATGAGCGAAGACGTCATCCTTCTCAGCAGCTTCATTATTTCAATCTTCCTATTTTGCAGCTATTGTGTCCAGGAGATTCCATGCTTCGACTGCTGTTCGGGACATGATATTACCTTGCGAGGCCATGTCTAGGAGAGACTTATCATCCTTGGTCAAACCATTGTAAAATATACAGACTATGTCTGCTCAGCTTAACGAATGATTCGGACATCTTTTAAGCAACATCTTCATTCTATTCCATGCTAGACACAATGACTCGTTTTCTTTTTTTGAAAAGTTTGTGATGTCATTTCTTAAACAGGTTTGAAGGGAGGGTGGATAAAATTTGTTTAGAAATTTAGTGGTTAAATCCTCCCATGTATGGATTGAATTCGGGTTAAGTTCGTCAAACCATTCTAAAGCGTGTGCAGAAAGTGAATATTGAAAAAGATGAAGTTTTAAAATGTTTTTCTCATTTTCTTCCTTCTTAAAAGAGTCAACTAGACTGATAAATTTGTTTATATGAAAGTTTGGATCGTCAGTAAGTAATCCTGAAAATTTACAGATCATACTGACTAATTTAATCATGTGTGAACTGATTTCAGGAATTCCTTCGGTTCCTAAGGTGATTGGTCCTCCTCTTTCCTCTAAGCATGACTTATGCATAGAAGCAAGGGTGTCTTGTTGTTCCATTTTTTAGATTTTTTGTTTAAAAAGACTTAAAAATAACTTTTAGAAAATATTAATTTACTAAAAGGATCGATAATTTAATAAAAACAATTATTCTTGAAATTAGGTCGCTAACCAGATCGGATATCTTAACTGATAGGACTTCTCACAGATTACTTGTATCGAGGTGGCCAGGCCGACTACGGAGAGGCAGGATCCTTTTGGTTCTAATATAATTGGAGACTGTTCAAAAAATCCAACAACCAAGTTCGTGTATAATTGTCTTTCTTAGACACCACCAAACAATACTTTGTCTGTTTAAAATCTTTCTCAATCAAAAATATTCGATCCCCAGCAGCGGCGCCAAGAAGAAGAGAGCTACTGATATGCTACTAACGGACGGTTTTATTTGTGCGATGTCGTTAGGTCGCAGGATGTCCGATTCGGTAGCACACAGTGTCTTCGTTTATTTATATTTTGCGGGGCCTAAATTTACTTTTACTTTCTAAGGTGTAGAAGGTGTAAGTTAACCTAGTGTCGTTTTTTTTTTGCTGATTAACGAATTGAAGATCAGGTGAATAATTGTCTTTTAGTTAAATTACCTGGATAAAAGATAGTAGTTGATTTTAGCTAAAGGTCCTAAATGCAGAAAAGTAAATAAAGTGGAAGGATATCCGGAGTATGCAGATCAGGGAAATATTGACCAAGATATTAGTAATGGGTTAGGGAAAGGTAATTATGCTTATGTTAAGACTATGTTTGGAATGATGTAGATCTGGTTGGATGAGCCAATTACACAGACCTACTTGTCTCTGAACTCTCGGAGTTCTGTTTGAGCAGTGAGAAGTATGTCACTTGGTCGTATAATTGAAAGGTAATAATACCTCGGAGGTTATCCTCAGTAAAGTACTAGGTTTATTAGTGGGTTAAGCTCTAATCTTAACCCTCATTATCAGTTTAGGTAACTGAATAACAACGTGCCGTGTTGATTGAACACCGATCACAAACGGAAGGAATCTGTCGGTTTAAGTTGGCAAAACCTTAAATGAAAACTAACAACCATTCCATCATACTAATGAGATCATTTCAATTCAAACATTATACAACATCATAGTTAACATACTGATAGTAAAGCAGATAGAAACCTAATGAATACCTAAACAGTTGATATGACTAGGACCTAAGGCAACAATCAAACAAGAACATGCAATAGGCTTGGGTCACACAGTGAAGGCACTAACTAGATCTTAACAGTTCCTAAGAGGTCTCTTCAGAACAGTCAATAGGCATACTAGGTAATTCATGTCTCAATTCCTACGTTCTGTGTCCTAAAAGCGCATTAAATGCCTCTCGGGAACTCCAGCCATACCGAGTTCATAGAATCTTCAGATACAGTATAACCAGGGGTCTTAATCCTATGAAGTAGCTAATTTCATATAAGTGGACAAGTCCTGATCACAACCTAGGTTGGTCAATCCTTAAGATGCTAGCATACAAATCTATCGGACTTCCTAGTTCAGTATTATAACAGTAATCGTACTAAATTAACATAATTATGCTAACCCAAACTTTTATCATGGAAACATACAGATTAATTAAGCTATCATGGTAATATCGGAACACATTTTTAAACATAAAAAGTAAGAACACATGTTTAATACAAAAGACAAGCGTTTCGGATAAAAACCTGAAAAGGCCGAAGAAATCTGCCCGAGATCGCAGGGACTCGCCGGGATATCCTCTGAAAAATAAAAGCTAAGCTAACTACTATTAAAAACTAACTAAAAGCTTGAAAATATGAAATGTATTACAAATTGAGTGTGTGTTGGAATGGATGGAAAGAGCCCTTTAAATAGACTTGATTTTTGCCTGCAAACGGCTGGCAAGCCGTTTGGCAGGCCGTTTTTGGAGGCCGTTTGCTGAGGAAAGCCGTTTATCGAGCACGTTTGCACTGACCGTTTGGCAGGCCGTTTGCCATACTGGCACGCCGTTTGCTAGCCTGGTCAGCCTGATTTCACTGGATCGTAAATTGATTTCTTGTCTTTCACCGTTTTCGCTCTAGAATCTTCGTTTTAGCTCCGTTTTACTTGATTCTTTTTGCATCGCCTTCGTAATTACTTAATCTACAAAATCAACCGAAAAAGCGATAATTTTGCTGATAAAGTTTAAATCTTTATTGTTCTAGGGCTTAATATTGGGGATAAAAATGTGACTTTTTGCCCGATATCAATCGTCATCATCTTTCGTAAAAGATAAAGTAAATTCTCAACAAGAATAGAGGTCTAAACGAAAGGCTGAATTCAATCAGCTGCTACGACCTATATACAAACTGAAAAGACGCGAGTCAGTGGCCAAGGCTCTGTATGTGAGTCCTCTTACTGCTATCCAATTTTCAGATCCTAACTCGATGTCGTTTGACCGTGGCGATGGTTCAAGCGCGAGTAGGTCAGTATTTTCAGCACATCGTTACAAAGGCGTAGTGATTTTCAGAAGGCTATAAATCCTAAACAGTATATCGGATTTAGGCGAGTCTTAAACGAAAAGTCATCTACTCTAACCGAACTATCCAGAAGCCCCAGGAGTTTCATCAGATCCTAAAAAACAGAAACAAGTGCTCCGGTGGGTTTCTTGGTGTTTGATGCTCATCACGGTTCTCATCCTTGATGCGTGTAAGCTTCAAGTATATAACTCTTTGATGTTTTAGCATCAATGTGACCAAGTTTCAACCATCAACACACCATGTCAAGACTAAGGAGAAATACAACTCACTTAAGAGTTTTAGATGGATGATGAACCAAGGTTACATAATGTTCTTAGTCTCAACACAAATACAAGTTCTATTCAAAATTTAAAGCTACAAACTTTGATTCAGTCATACAAGCAAGACCTTAAGTTACATAAATTTGATCAAACAAAGTAATGAAACCCTAAGCTAGAAAGCTTGGATCCCTTAATAATAATTATGAGATTTCAAAGCTAGAAAGCTTGAATCTTTTATGTCCTTGAAGATCTTTAAAGTAAAAAGCTAGATCTTCAAGTTTCATGAAGATCATAAATACAAGTTTTGATCTTTTAACAAAAATAAAGTGATCTTAAGCTACAAAACTTAGATCCAACAAAGTAATGAAGATCCAAAGCTAGAAAGCTTGAATCTTTTATGTTCTAGAAGATCTTTAAAGCAAAAAGCTAGATCTTCAAGTTTCATGAAGATCATAAACACAAGTTTTGATCTTTTAACAAAAATAGAGTTATCTTAAGCTATAAAGCTTAGATCCATCAAAGTAACGAAGATCCAAAGCTAGAAAGCTTGAATCTTTCATGTTCTTGAAGGATTCAAATCAAAGTTTGAATCTACAAGATATAACAAGATCAAAAAGTTAAAAAGCTTGATCTCATGATGATGATGATGTCGTGATTAAGGAGAAAAAGAGAAGAAGAAGAAAATTCAAGAACTTACAATTTTAGTGTGAGAAAGACTAGAGAGAAAATTAGAGAGTAAGTGTGTGTAAAAATGAGAATGACATGAAGTGTGAAATGAAGAATGAGGCTTGATATTTATAGTGGTGGAGGTGGTGGTGGGTGTCCCCAAAACCGTAGGCATCATGGGGGACAAGGAGGGACAACTTTTTGCTTTTGCATGGTGGTGGTACAAAGGTGGTGCCTGTTGTTGGGATCTCATGCAACATGTGTAGTAATGGCTAACAAAAATGCTAGTATGTTGGCTCATCTTAATGAGGTTTTGTCCCACATCTTAATGGATCATAAATCCATTAAAGTTGGGCTAATTTAATGGTCCATTAACTAGAGGAGGGTGAGTCTAAGTCCATTAAGGTAAAAAGTCCAATAAGACTAACTAGTGTGCATTAGTAAATTATTAAGCGTAATTAAGCAACCAATAAGCCAAGTAATTATCATTATAAAATAACAATTAGTTTTACGTAGTCATAATATTCCAATTATGACAAAAGTTTAACGTGTACAAAGTACATAGCTCGTTCTAAACGTCAAGTGACACTAACGATCATAGAAGCATTCGAGGATCAAGTTAAGTGATTACGCACTTAACAACACGTTGCAAGATACTAACGAAAGTAATTAATCATGAATAAAGATCCCAGCGCATAAACTAGCTCAGTACGCACATATACGCAGATTCGTGAAAGTATAGAGCACAAAAATATAAGTCAAAAAAGTCGGGTAGTTACATTACCCACCCGTTAAAGAAAATTTCGTCCCAAAATTTTGAGGAGTGACTAACAACGGTACCGAATTTGAAGAAGAAGGAGCGTATCAAAGTTCCGAGAGACTCGTGGGCTCAGAAGTGAGCTATTACCTTGAAAGGTACTTGGGTGTATAAAAGTAAGAATAGGTATGTGCCATTAATTAAGTCTCTTGACCTTTAGATCAATAAATTGATTTCGTTTCATGTTAACATGAATATGTCATCTGAATATATATCCACAAAAGGAAAGATGATGTTTTTAGCCTTACAGGTATCTTCAGTAAGCTGCATGCATGAAATGCATCGTGAACCAAACTCATCTAAAACATTGAGTGCTTATGTCGCAATACAAAGCTAACAGGTAGAATGCAAAACATGGTGATCACAACCATGTGATTTGATGTTTGGATAGTGTTAGCCATGGATTTTACTAACCCTTAATTTCGGAAGGAGACCATAGGCATAAAGAACCCGATATTTAAGAAACGTTTCATTTGAATAAATGAATTAAAATTTTAACTGAGAGTGACTAATCAGACTTACATGCAATGCAAGCCATAATTATTTATATTGTCTTCAGGATAGTCTGAACGAACAATGAAAGATATCGCCCAGTTTAACATACTGCATGTGAAGTTATCCTGGGATAGAATGAAAGCACAGTTCCATAATGTAACTATATGCTTTCAGTTACATGCTGAAGTTAGGGTTAACATCGACTAGAACAACATATAGTTGCAACCAACGAAGGAAGAAATATATAGAGTAACCACATCAGTGCTATAGATGTTTTAAGCAGTCCCTTCCAAGAGGATAACAAGATTCATAAATTTTTAAAGTATTTTACATTACATTTCTGAAAGAAAATCGCACGAAAGGTGTGATCTTTGAACGAGAGTGAACTCTTCGTACAACAAGCGAGTTGATCTGAATTTATCCTTATACTTAAGGGGATGCGCGGATGAGAAGATACGTGAACCCTTGGTCATAAAGAATGGTTTACTCCAAGTGAAAAGAATCTCAAAAATGATTTCTTGTACCTCAACATACTGGATCATGCTGGATAATTAGCCGTGAAATATTGAGAGTAGAAACCCACCTAGTGCCTTTCCTACAATAGGGTGACCACTGAGTGTAAATCAGAAAACCGATTTATCGGCCCGCGTTTTTGCCAAGTCTAACCTTAAAAGGAACATTTTATGAGCGAAAAGACTTCCTAACAAATTTTATAAAACTGCCATCCAAAGTGACTCAAGAGTTTTTAACAAAGATCTTAATGGTAAGCTTCATCCCTAAAAGGAGGACGAGAAGAAGTTTGATCCATACGTGGTGTAGTCTAATATGAAAACCTTTAATAAAATCAACCAAGGAAGTTTTGAAAAATCTTTAAACATTTGATGTGACAACATAAACGGAACGAAGTTCCTAGTAACTTTAGAAGTATGTACAACGTGTACCATTTTGCACAAAACTAGTTGACTTAAGTTAAACAACTTAATAAAGGAGCGATTTTTAAATAATTTGAAGGTATAACTTAGTATGTACTAACCCAAAATAAGTAAGGGTAAATTTATTAACTTAATTATATACATACATATATGATTTTATAAATCGCATAAGTGATAGAAAAATTTTATTACTTTCATTTGTCCATAAATCTCGTGAGGACCGCACAATAAATGTGTAAAATTTTTGATAAACATAGCTTTTCGTATTTCAGAGGTTACGAGTTGAAAAAGATCGAGTGAAAAATCTTTGAATCATCGGGTGACATGTCACTAGATAATGGAAACTAATGAATTCAATGTAGTTTTTATAATTATCAGGACATAAGTCTATGGGCCAAAAATGTTCACGTGCAAAGCCGTTGCTAAAAAGTGAGGTATGAAGGATAGAGCATGAGGATGAGAATTTACGCTTCTTGACTTTCTAAAATGCCAAACATGTTATGACTAATATTAAAGTCGAAATACTGATGGTGTTAATATCACTAAATGAGAATCTTCTGGAATAAGTCAGGACTTAGAGTTATGTAAGAAAGAGCATCGTTCCAATAGGTGTGGCAAATAAGATCCTTGGGGGTAATGCAATAGTTTTGAATGGTTTAAGAGTTAGTGAATGCCCAAAGGCTCTGCATGACGTGGCAGTAAGTGTCTTTATCACACACACATACACATATGAATCTCTTGATTTCGACGGTTGTAAAGTCTTCATGATGACTTGGATACGAATAACACGAGAAATATTTTTTTTATAACAAGCAACGAAAATCGTTTAAGGTGACAATGTAAGAAAAGTAACGAAGTTCTTAGTAAACTAGAGTTATGTACAACATATACTATTCTAAGTAAAATATCTTTTGAATAGAAGAATTGAATTGTAAAAGTGAAAGTAAAATTTTATATGTATTAGTCAAAATAAGTAATTATTTACTTTATTATATATACATATACGATTTCTAAAATTTGTATGAATGGCAATAAAATAAATTTATTTTTATAAAACTTCGAGAGGATCGCACAGTAAAATAGTGTGTGTAAAATTTTGGCAAATAAAATTTTCATATTTCGGAGGTTACAAGTTGGAAAAAGATTCATGAGTAAAAGATTTTTGAAAATTTTGGGTGATATTTGAGCAACAATGTTACGAGGTAATGAAAACTATTGAATTTAAATGTGGTTGATGACTATTAGTGAGGCATAAGTCCTTCGACCAAAAATGCTTAAATGTGAAGCTGTTGCTTATAAGTGAGATATGAATGGGAGAGTATGAGAATTAACCACCCATTGATTTTTGGAAATTTCGAACTGGTATGACTAATATCGAAGTAAGAAGGAATGATAGTGTGATTATCATCGAATAAGGAATCTCTCGAAATAAGTTATAATTTAGAGTCGCGTAAGAATGAGTATCAAATAAGATTCTTGGGTAGTCTTTAATATAGAATTTAAATTGCTGAAGTGACAGGATACAACTTCCTTTATGTATCATTGTGCAAGTTTGTCCATTGTATCAGTTTCTATTATGGCTAGAAAGTGAGCCGATTTGGTGAGACGGTCAACAATAACCCAGATTGTGTCATAACCGCCTACCGTTTTAAATCGCTTCGTGATGAAATCCATTGTTATTCCTTCCTACTTCCATTGTGGGATTTCGGATTGTTGAAGTAACCCAGATGGCTTTTGATGTTCGGCTTTGATCTTGGAACAAGTCAGACACTTCCCAACATAAGTAGCAATGTCCTTTTTAAGGTTCGGCCACCAATATTGTTTCTTGAGATCGTGGTACATCTTACCAGCTCCGGGATGAATCGAATGCCGTGACTTACGGGCCCTGTCTAGAATAAGGCCTCGTAAATCCCCATAACTAGGTACCCAAATTCTTCCGGCGAAATATCGGAGTCCGGTCTCTTTAACCTCGAATTGAGAGACTAGAATGTTCAAGCGTTCTTGAGCAATATTCTCCTCAGTCTCCAATTTCTTCACATGTGCCAAAATAGCAAAACACTCTTTTCTCATGACCTTTTGTGCCTTCATGCAACTAATAAGGTTCAGATTCGGGCTACTTCTCTCCCCGTAAACTATTAATGACTCACCTTTCTTGCGAGGTATACGAAAAATCTTCTCACTATAAATAACTTTCGCTTTCATCCTTGAAAGATAGTCCATTCCAACTATTACATCAAAGCTTCCTAACTTGATGAGTATTAGGTTAATCCTAAAGTCCATTCCAACTATTACATCAAGCTTCCCAAATTGATGGGTGTTAGGTTAATCTTAAGGTTCATTCCAACCAAATCTTATTATACTACCGTGAAAAATTCTATCAATCTTCTCAAATAACATCTGCTTGTGCGTAGGTAACTAATCCTTTCCAACTACTACTTTAAAACTTCTAAGTTTTGTTGACATGAGGCCATCTCCAAATGATCCACCTGTAAATTTTAAGGTACCACCTTAAATTATTCCTCTATCTCTGCCAGCTTACCATTAGCTTGTCCTATAGAATACTTAACTCTCATGGTTGTTAATGGCTTATTAGTCATAACACTAGAGTTCTTAGATATAAGGTTTCTATCGCTCTAGTATTAAACAACTCCGAGACAATAAAACGTTGTGACGAAACGTACCCTAACTAAAATCAGGATCCATGCGAGCCTCCATAGCTGAGATGACGATTGCTCTACCGCAAGTAAGTCCAAAGTTTTTCCTATTTGAGAACTTTTTCCTTAAGTGTCCAGGGTGTCTATATCTATAACAAATTTTCGGGTTATCAATTCTGCAATCAAGGCCCTTCTTGTATAGTATCTGGGCTACCTGGTTATTCCTTCCCTACCTCCAACAGACCATAATGCGTATATTCAAGTGGTTTCTACCAAAATTTTCTTTGAATCACTTCATTTTCTTTATATAGTAACATTGGAACTTTAGCATGATTTACTTCAATATAATCACGCTGGCCGGGTGTCATTATATTGTACTAAATCGTACGTTCATTCCAATATCACTCTATATGGTTAATGTAACGTGATCACTTCAAGTTCTACTCAATTTCATCTAACTGTGCTTTATCTATGATGTCTCAAAACAAAATCTACATAATTAATCTCACGGCTTCTCGGTGTGGGTGCGTAGGTTCCGTAGGTCATGCATCAATGCCTAAATGTCCTGAAATTTTCTTCAAAATGTTCGGCTTCTCGGTGTGGGTGCATAGATTCCTTCCCGACTTCTCCAATACCTAAGAGTGTTAGGGACCTAAGTCCTGAAGTGTCGTTAGTTCGTCGAGTAGTGGTGAAGAATGAAAGAGATAAGTGACGGTCATGAAATCGTACGGGATACGGGTCAACTTGCGGAAACTGAACAACCTTCTAATGTTCATACGTTATACGTGGCTAATTAGGGTGAGCTCGGGGGGTGGGGCGAGGTGCGGTTACTCCGACAAGTCCTCACATATCTCCTCCTCCGAGGATCAACTTTATTGGGCGTGTAATCTGAGGGGTACTCTTCCTAGATTGCGTGAAGTAATGTTTCAATCTCTGAAACGGTGGAACAGTAGTAACAGGTGGATTACAATACTAGTCCTTAGGGTTAGACGAGTGAGAAAAGAGTTCAGAAAAACATCTGAACTAGGAAAGATAAATTTTCCAAGTCGGTACAGCAAATAGTAGACATGTAGCAAGAAGCAACATCAACAATAACCTAGGTAGTCTATTGCAGTATGCAAAACTGTAGTAGATAGTAGTGTCATGCAGTAGTATCAGGTAACCAGTAGCATGCAGTAGTAATAAGCAGTAACATGCAGTAATATATAACAGTAGCATGCAGCAGTTTCACAGAAACAAGTAAACGAGCAAGTTGTAGATTAGTCCTTTTAGTGAATCCTACTCGACTCGGTCAAGACACACTAATGCAACCTAATTCCCTACAACCAACGCTCTGATACCAAATGTGATGCCCCGTACAAAATCACGTGTACGGATCATCAACAATAGGATCATTACACGGTTACAACACTATATGCTGTTTAAAAACAAGTTTTGCATTCATGGAAAGATAACATTTTTACCAACGTCAAATGTTTTACAAAAGATAACGTGCTTCTACGAATAGAAAGCATTAATATAAGTATGTGACACAAAGGTCATTACAAAACCATTGTTCAAATGTAACATAAGTTGTGAATGCAAAATAAAAGTTCCATGATTGAGACATCTCTAAACAATGCAGCGGAAGTCTAATGCAGCGTGTCTATAACAACAAGTCTAACAGTGGAACAAACAACGTCTAAGTACCTGAGAAATAACATGCTTTAAAATGTCAACATGAATGTTGGAGAGCTATAGTTTTTGTAAACAACGATATAATGTTGACCACGAGATTTCGTATTCAAAATAGTATAAAAAGTATATGCTTGTCCGTGGGCACCCGGTAACTAACTTAACAAAGTAATATAAATATCACCCCCTAAAAGTACACTTGGTGAGTGCGTAAGTTTACGAAGTATTAAACACCCGTTAAATGCTAGCGCGACTAGCCCGACTGGGAATGTCAAACCCTATGGATCCATATCTAAGATTCGCATTCACCGGTTCAAAAACCAATTACTAAACGTTACCGTGCTAAGGGGAATCTTTGTGCCGTTATATCACACACACATATATAAAGTTTAAGTACTCGTATCTAGTATGTAAAACATAAAAAGCGCATGTATTCTCAGTTCCAAAAAACGTTAAAGTAATAAGGGAGCTATAACTCACAGTGAATGTGCGGTAAAAGTCGATATGAAAAGTATGCAAGTAGTAAGTCGGTCCGTAAGGTCCTCAACCTAAGTCAAAGGTTACTAAGTCAGTAAATTGTCCCCAAAAGTTTAAACGTAAATAGGTCAAGTCTTAAGTATCATCATCATCATCATCATCATCTTTCGTAAAAGATAAAGTATGTTCTCAACAAGAATAGAGGTCTAAATGAAAGGCTGAATTCAATCAGCTGCTACGACCTCTATACAAACTAAAAAGACACGCGCTCAGTGGTCAAGACTCCGTATGTGAATCCTATTTCCAACGTCCAATTTTCAGATCCTAACTCAATGTCGTTTGACCGTGGCGATGGTTCAAGCGCGAGTAGGTCAGAATTTTCAGCACGTCGTTACAAAGGCGTAGTGATTTTCGGAAGGCTATAAATCCTAAACCGTATATCAGATTTAGGCGAGTCTTAAACAAAAAGTCATCTACTTCAACCGAACTATCTGGAAATCGACTTTTCAGAAGCCCCAAGAGTCTGATAAGACCCTGAAAAACAGAAACAAGTGCTCCGGTGGGTTTCTTGGTGTTTGATGCTCATCACGGTTCTCATCCTTGATGCGTGTAAGCTTCAAGTGTACAACTCTTTGATGTTTTAGCATCACTGTGACCAAGTTTCAACCATCAACACACCATGTCAAGACTAAGGAGAAATACAACTCATTTAAGAGTTTTAGATGGATGATGAACCAAGGTTATATCATGTTCTTAGTCTCAACACAAATACAAGTTCTATTCAAAATTTAAAGCTACAAACTTTGATTCAATCAAACAAGCAAGACCTTAAGTTACATAAATTTGATCAAACAAAGTAATAAAACCCTAAGCTAGAAAGCTTGGATCCCTTAACAATAATTATGAGATTTCAAAGCTAGAAAGCTTGAATCTTTTATGTCCTTGAAGATCTTTAAAGCAAAAAGCTAGATCTTCAAGTTTCATGAAGATCATAAATGCAAGTTTTGATCTTTTAACAAAAATAAAGTGATCTTAAGCTAGAAAACTTAGATCCAACAAAGTAATGAAGATCCAAAGCTAGAAAGCTTGAATCTTTTATGTTCTTGAAGATCTTTAAAGCAAAAAGCTAGATCTTCAAGTTTCATGAAGATCATAAACACAAGTTTTGATCTTTTAACAAAAATAAAGTGATCTTAAGCTATAAAGCTTAGATCCATCAAAGTAATGAAGATCCAAAGCTAGAAAGCTTGAATCTTTTATGTTCTTGAAGGATTCAAATCAAACTTTGAATCTACAAGATATAACAAGATCAAAAAGCTAAAAAGCTTGATCTCATGATGATGATGTCGTGATTAAGAAGAAAAAGAGAAGAAGAAGAAATTTCAAGAACTTACAATTTTAGTGTGAGAAAGACTAGAGAGAAAATTAGAGAGCAAGTGTGTGTAAAAATGAGAATGACATAAAGTGTGAAATGAAGAATGAGGCTCGATATTTATAGCAGTGGAGGTGGTGGTGGGTGTCTCCAAAACCATAGGCATCATGGGGGACAAGGGGGGACAACTTTTTTCTTTTTCATGGTGGTGGTACAAAGGTGGTGCTTGTTGTTGGGATCCCATGCAACATGTGTAGTAATGGCTAACGAAAATGCTAGTATGTTGGCTCATCTTAATGGGGTTTTGTCCTACATCTTAATGGATCATAAATCCATTAAAGTTGGGCTAATTTAATGGTCCATTAACTATAGGAGGTTGGGTCTAAGTCCATTAAGGTAAAAAGTCCAATAAGACTAATGTGCATTAGTAAATTACTAAGCGTAATTAAGCAACCAATAAGCCAAGTAATTGTCATTAAAAAATAACAATTAGTTTTACGTAGTGATAATATTCCAATTATGACAAAAGTTTAATGTGTACAAAGTACATAGCTCGTTCTAAACGTCAAGTGTCACTAACGGTCATAGAAGCATTCGAAGATCAAGTTAAGTGATTACGCACTTAACAACACATTGCAAGATACTAACGAAAGTAATTAATCATGAATAAAGATCCCAGAGCATAAACTAGCTCAGTGCGCACATATACGCAGATTCGTGAAAGCATAGAGCACAAAAATATAAGTCGGAAAAGTCGGGTCGTTACATTACCCACCCGTTAAAGAAAATTTCGTCCCAAAATTTTGAGGAGTGACTAACAACGGTACTGAATTTGAAGAAGAAGGAGCGTATTAAAGTTCCGAGAGACTCGTGGGCTCAGAAGTGAGCTATTACCTTGAAAGGTACTTGGGCGTATAAAAGTAAGAATAGGTATGTGCCATTAATTAAGTTTCTTGACCTTTAGATCAACAAATTGATTTCGTTTCCTGTTAACATGAATATGTCATCTGAATATATATCCACAAAAGGAAAGATGATGTTTTTAGCCTTAGCTGGATGCATGAAATGCATCGTGAATGTTACCAAACTCATCTAAAACATTGAGTGCTTATGTCGCAATACAAAGCTGACAGGTAGAATGGAAAACATGGTGATCACAATCATGCTATTTGATGTTTGGATAGTGTTAGCCACATATTTTACTAACCCATTAATTTCGGAAGGAGACCATAGGCATAAAGAACCCGATATTTAAGAAACGTTTCATTTGAATAAATGAATTGAAATTTTTGCTGAGAGTGACTAATCAGACTTACATGTAATGAAAGCCATAATTATTTAGTATCTTCAGGACGGTCTGAACGAACAGTGAAAGATATCGCCCAGTTTAACATACTGCATGTGAACTTATCCTGGGATGCAATGAAAGCACAGTTTCATAATGTAACTATATGCTTTCAGTTACATGCTGAAGTTAGGGTTAACATCGACTAGAACAACATATAGTGGAAACCAACGAAGGAAGAAATATATAGAGTAACCACATCAGTGCTATAGATGTTTTAAGCAGTACCTTCCAAGAGGATAACAAGATTCATAGATTTTTAAAGTATTTTACATTACATTTCTGAAAGAAAATCGTACGAAAGGTGTGATCTTTGAACGAGAGTGAACTCTTCGTACAACGAGCTAGTTGATCTGAATTTATCCTTATACTTATGGGGATACGCGGATGAGAAAATACGCGAACCCTTGGTCATAAAGAATGATTTACTTAAAGTGAAAATAATCTCAAAAATGATTTCTTGTACCTCAATATACTGGATCATGCTGGATAATTAGCCGTGAAATATTGAGAGTAGAAACCCACCTAGTGCCTTTCCTACAATAGGGTGACCACTGAGTGTACCTCAGAAAACTGATTTATCGGCCCGCGTTTTTGCCATGTCTAACCTTAAAAGGAACATTTTATGAGCGCAAAGACTTCCTAACAAATTTTATAAAACTGCCATCCAAAGTGGCTCAAGAGTTTTTAACAAAGATCTTAATAGTAAGCTTCATCCCTAAACGGAGGACAAGAAGAAGTGTGATCTATACGTGGTGTAGTCTAATACGAAAACCTTTAATAAAATCAACCAAGGAAGTTTTAAAAAACCTTTAAACGTTTGATGTGACAACATAAACAGAACGAAGTTCCTAGTAACTTTAGAAGTATGTACAACGTGTATCATTTTGCACAAAACTAGTTGACTTAAGTTAAACAACTTAATAAAGGAGCGATTTTTAAATAATTAGAAGGTATAACTTAGTATGTACTAACCTAAAATAAGTAAGGATAAATTTATTAACTTAATTATATACATACATATATGATTTTATAAATCGCATAAGTGACAGAAAAATTTTATTACTTTCATTTGTCCATAAATCTCGTGAGGACCGCACAATAAACGTGTAAAAATTTTGATAAACATAGTTTTTCGTATTTCAGAGGTTACGAGTTGAAAAAGATCGAGTGAAATATCTTTGAATCATCGGGTGACATGTCACTCGGTAAGGGAAACTAATGAATTCAATGTAGTTTTGATAATTATCAGGACATAAGTCTTTGGGCAAAAAATGTTCACGTGCAAAGTCGTTGCTAAAAAGTGAGATATGAAGTATAGAGCATGAGGATGAGAAGTTAATCGCTTCTTGACTTCGCAAAATGCCAAACGGGTTATGACTAATATTAAAGTCGGAATACTGATGGTGTTAATATCACTAAATGAGAATCTCCTGGAATAAGTCAGGACTTAGAGTTATGTAAGAAAGAGCATCATTCCAACATGTGTGGCAAATAAGATCCTTGGGGTAACGTAATAGTTTTGAATGGTTTAAGTGTTAGTGGATGCCCAAAGGCTCTGCATGACGTGGCAGTAAGTGCCTACATCACACACACACATGAATATCTTGATTTCGACGGTTGTAAAGTCTTCATGATGACTTGGATACGAATAACACGAGAATTTTTTTTATAACAAGCAACGAAAATCGTTTAAGGTGACAATTTAAGAAAAGAAACGAAGTTCTTAGTAAACTAGAGTTATGTACAACATTTACTATTCTACGTAAAATATCTTTTGAATAGAAGAATTGATTTGTAAAAGTGAAAGTAAAATTTCATATGTATTAGTAAAAATAAGAAATTATTTACTTTATTATATATACATATACGATTTCTAAAATTTGTACGAATGGCGATAAATTAAATTTATTTTTATAAAACTTCTAGAGGATCGCACAGTATTTAACACCCCATATTTTTTTTATTTACAGCGGAAGACTTGTTAATTTACATATCATATATTAGTACATACTTATATGATTACACAAAATCATCGGTGTTACTTAATTAATACAAACCATTTGACCATACTGTTTATTACAAAGCATTAGAGTTAATTACTGTGTCAAACATCTTCATTTGCCAAACCCACCAAAAGCAGCTAATCTATACCTGCAGGGCAAAATACTGTGGGGGAATTAGCATAACGCTAAGTGCATGGCAATATCTAGGTGGACATCACTACACGCATCAAGCACAGCTTAAAGGCACTGGTCATTAGATCACTAAAGGCTATAAACAAGAGGACCGGCAACCCATCGCTGATCAAGCTAGAATATACCGATAGCCCACACTAGTGAATCACTGGTATAGTCTTCCAGACGTGACACACTCATCATTCATACTATACCACTAATCAGTAATGCTTGGACCCAATTCTATTACCCCAAACAAGGTAAACACAATCGACCTCTTACGTCGGAATTACACCCATCGACGTCACGTCGGAATTACATGTAGGGACCCGTCCTAATCCATCCGGACAAAGTCCATGTCGATTATAAACGATTCATAATAGTTGATTACATCGCGAGGTACTTGACCTCTAAATGATACATTTTACAAACATTGCATTCATTTTTAAAAGAGAAACTTCCATTTCATCGAAAGTTGACAGGCATGCATACCATTTCATAATATCCAACTATAAATGACTTAATCTGTCATTTACTTAATAATAATCTCTAATGAACTTCAACGACTCAAATGCAACGTCTTTTGAAATATGTCATGAATGACTCCAAGTAATATCCTTAAGATGATCTAATGCACAGCGGAAGATTTCTTTCAAACCTGAGAATAAACATGCTTTAAAGTGTCAACCAAAAGGTTGGTGAGTTCATTAGTTAAACATAAATAATCATTTCATAATTTTTAATAGACCACAAGATTTCATATTTCCATTTTTCATAAACATACGTCCCATGCATAGAGACAAAAATATCATTCATATGGATTGAACACCTGGTAACCGACATTTACAATATGCATATAAGAATATCCCCATCATTCCGAGATCCTCCTTCGGACATGATATAAATTTTGAAGTACTAAAGCATCCGGTACTTTGGATGGGGCTTGTTGAGCCCGATAGATCTATCTTTAAAGTTCGCGTCAATTAGGGTGTCTGTTCCCAAATTCTTAGATTACCAGACTAAAAAGGGGCATATTCAGTTTCGATCATTCAACCATAGAATGTAATTTCGATTACTTGTGCCTATTTCGTAAAACAGTTATAAAAACATCGCATGTATTCTCAGTTCCAAAAATATATATTACAAAATCATTTAAAAAGGGATTAATGAAACTCACGCATATAAATATTGTAAAACAGTTAATAAAGCATTTGCATGTATTCTCAGCCCAAAAATGTAAAGAGTAAAAAGGGCAAATGAAACTCACCTAATGTATTTTGTAGTAAAAATACATAGAACGACATTGAACAAGTATAGGATTGGCCTCGGATTCACGAACCTATATCATTTGTATGTTTATTAATATACATAATTGTAATCGTACAAAGTTATATATATATATATATATATATATATATATATATATATATATATATATATATATATATATATATATATATATATATATATATAGTTATGTATTGAGATTAATATTTATATATAATTTTATTAATATGTATATTGTATTATAATGCTTATTTGATATATAATTTTGTTAACATTATAATAATACAAGTTGTATTATATTAATTAAACATAATTTTATGTAATATTAATATAATTATGTAGTAAATATATATAAATAACTTTTGTTTGCCAAAATTAATAATTGTAATAATACTAGGTTACGGATAATAGTAATAATAATAGTTGTTTTAATAAAAATGATAATAACAATAAGATAAAATGATAGTTTTTATAAAGATACCATGTTTAATAATAATAATAACTTTGATAAAAATTTTAATAGTCATAATAATAATAATACTAATATCAATGTTGAATAAGGATTTTATTGATAATGATACTAATTATTCTAATAATCATATTCTAATGTTAATTATAATAACGATAATTTTATTAATCATTTTGATACTAATAATATTACTAGTAATACTAATAATAGTGATAGTAATAATAATGATAACAATGAAATGTATTTTAATGATAATAATATTAGTAATAATAATAATATTAGTAATAATTTACTTATTATAATTATAATAGTAATAATAAGTGTTAATTAATAATACTAGTAATTATAATACTAATGATAATAATAACTATCAAAATAATGATAATAATAATAATAATGCTTAATACTTATAACTATTGTAGTGATACTAGTTATAATACTAATTATAATTATAATTATAATATTAATAATATTAACAATAACTAATAATAATAATAATAATAATAATAATAATAATAATAATAATAATAATAATAATAATAATAATAATAATAATAATAATAATAATAATAATAATAATAATAAAAAGATAACAAATATGAACTACCTCACATAGATGGGCTTTAAAAAGAAAGGTCACCAGTGGGTCTCGAACCCGAGACCTCTCGTTCAGACAAGCACATCATTCACCACTCATCCGTTTCTATATATCTGTTTAGATTCGACCTTTTTATTCTTTTAATCAATTTTCTGTTTCCTCTTCATCTTTTCAATTTTAAAACCCAATTCATGATCATAATCGTTATTATTTCATTCCAATCATCGTCTGCATTTAACCATAACATCACCTACTATTTCATGATCATGTTTATAATTTTATGTACTAATAAATTATCATCATCTCGCATCATCTTTTACGGTTTTCTTCATCTCATCATCCTCGTTCTCCGGTCATCATCGTTTATCACACTTCGATCGTTCTCACAATCATTCTTATCGTCATGATCACTGTTAATCTCATGGGTTCTTTGAATAATAACAGAAACAGTATTAAGTGAGTTGCAGCAGCGGTTTTTAATCATGGTGGCGGTTTTGAGCAGAATCAATAATAGAAGTAAACAGCAACAACGACAATGGGTGTTTCAATATTGGTTTTATGGTTCAAGTGGAGGAATAAGGCCCACATTCAAGTGGTATTTGCTTTAATAGTTGTTGTCCAAAAGAAAAAAAAACAAAAGGGAACGTATTATAAATTTTAAAACCGTAAATTTAGAGGTAGAAGCACAAGTTGCACAAGTTGGAATAATTGAAGTGGGGTATTACTTGTTTAAAGTTTGTCGGCCAACCATAATAGCATCACCTCGTTTTCTTGCTTTAGTTCTATATTAATTCGATAGAACTTGTTAATTAGTTGGTTTTTGTATGACTGTAACCAAGTATAAACAGTAGCAGAAGTAAGGTGGTTCGACAGTGAGGTTGTGGTGGCTCAAGATGGCGGTTCATGATGGTGGTTCGTGTGTGTGTAAGGGAGGTGGGTTAGTGGTGACCGGCTGATGGAAGAGAGGAGGATAATAGCATCGTGGTCGGTGGTTGTAGCTCGACAAAATAGAAAAAGAAAGCAAGATGGTGGCTTCGGTTTACGATAGTGTGGAAGGTGGTGGTGACTAGTTTGTTATGGGTTGATGATGGATGGTTTATTGTGGGTCTTCCTCTTATAAATAATCAATTAAAATCTCATCAATCACCTTAGCTTGTTACTGTTGGAACAAAGGTAGAAGTAGCACATATTGTAGCAATAACATTGCAGGTTTGATGAATTCAGAAAACATAAAAGAAAATAATAACAAAAGTTGAGGCATAAAAGGTGACGGTTTTAATGGTGTTTGGGTGGCGGTTATAGGTGGTCTAGGGTGACGTTTTGTGGTGTTTGACAGCTGCAAAAAGCAGTTGGAAATAAAGGAAGTAGAGGTTGCTTGTTTGGTTTCGATGTTTGCTGAAACAAGAGAGAAAAGAAGAGCGAGAGGAGAAGATAATGGTGAGGGTTTAGGTGATCAAGGGTAACGAGTTGATGGTTCGTGAGTTTGGGTTTGTATCTGAGATATAATACACGAAATAATAAAGTTTATGGTATCGATGGTTGATCCTATATGTGTTTGTTTATGAAGTATATGTATATATGCATATATAATGTAATGAAGACAACAAGGACAATTTTACACAATAATCCCAATTCAACTTTAATATCACGGGTGTTTAATATTGGTGTCTTATTTGTGACTTAAATCACATGGTATAATATAATACTATATTAATTAATAATAATATGAATATAATAATATTAATATTAATAATATATTCATTCAGTTAATAAACGTGCACTTGTATAAAGATGTTCAAAGTGAGCTGTAGTTTGACAAAAAGAAAATAGAGAGATGGCAATATCTCTAGTATTCATAAACAAAAAGAAACCAATAAAAGTACATTTGTCACTTCTGACATTTTAAAGCATTCGTGAATGATACTTGTTCACCTCTTACCGACAGTTTCGATATAGATATTATTTTAATTTACATTTCTATTTACAATTAAAGGTTCGTGAATCGTCGGGAGTAGTCAAAGGTCAATTGAATATATGAACATCGTTCCAAAATTTTCTAGACTCAACATTCCAGAATTTGCTTATTGTGTCGGAAATATATAAAGATTAAAGTTTAAATTTGATCGGAAATTTCCGGGTCATCACATTACACCCATCGATGTTGGCACTGGGTGCGTACATAATCACATATAGTCACATCACTGGTCAAAGACTCCTACACAGTCTAGTCATAAGCATGGCACGAATCACTATACCTGTCACTGTATAATCACATCCATAAAGATAGTCCCACTCACCTTGAAGTACAAGTACTCAGTTGTCTTATATCACTGAGCCTTCACCTTTCCGTTTATCACCTGAGAATATCAGCTCTCTAGTTAGTAAACTTTTCAATAAAATTACCCATTAGAATAAATACTACAGCAATACAATAAATGGGTCATAATTGCATTTGACCTAAACATACAATCACTGTCACTCGCACGGATGAGGTCTCACTCGTGCGACTGACTATGCTCACTCGTACGGGTGAGTATCCTCCCTCGCACTACTGACCTATCACTTATACTAGTGATTAAAAAACCTACTCACATGGTGTAGTGTCTCACTCGTGCGAATGGACACTTCACTCACACGAGTGAGTGCCTCAGACGTACGGTTGAGCAAGTACAACATCACAGTTGCAATTCCAGATTTCTACACCCAACCTGAATTTGATTTAGTATTTTAAAACCTGATCATTAGAAACTACACCTCAAGATGATTCCAACGATAGTTTATTTGTCAAAAACGGAGTTACGGTTTGAAAGTTACAGCCTTTTCAATTTTACCAAAAGCTGACCACTGCTCACTCGCACGGCTGAGCCCTCAAACATACGGTTGAGCCCTCAACCGCGTGGTTGAGCCCTCAGAAGTGTGCTCACTCGCGTGGTTGAGCTGTCAAACGTGTGGGAGCTGTAAAACAGCTCCAGCTCGTTGTTTTTGAGTTTTTTGACCCCAAAACTCGATTTTTGCTTGTTTTGATCAATCAAATGACCCAAGAACACTATATAACACATATATGATCTATTTCCAACCTCAATTAAGCATCACAAACACATTCAAAGCAAGAATCAAATATAATAAGCTTACTTTTTCAAAACCCATTTAAAACCTAATTTAATTCACCAAAATCTGAGATATTTACCTTGTTTTGATCCTTGAAATCACTACTATTTGATTCAAGAATTCACAACTTTTGGTTTGCACTTTTTGATTTGAAGTTTAGAGAGTGTAAGTGTGTTTAGGGTTTGAAACTTGCTAAAAGTGGCAATGAAATGAACGTACAATACATATATGACTTATTTAGATTTCTTCACATGAAGGTAAGCTCTCCCGTCTTACACACAGGTATTTACCTGTTATCTGAAACCCAAAATCTTTAATAAATTATTCATTCTAAGTCCAATTCACAAAAGGAAATATGTTCTGTGACCCTTGTCACAAAACACACATTATCCCACACACAATAATTATAAAACACATAATTATTAAAATCACTATAATAACACATAAGGGTAAATAGGTCATTATCTACTAGACCTAAAGCTAGGATGTTACAAATCTACCCCCCTTAAAGGAGATTCCGTCCTCGAAATCTGATCAAGGTCAAACAACTGAGGGTATCTAGAAGTCATCAATACATAGGTCTCCCATGTCAAATTGGTGCCTAAACTATGCTTCCATTCACGAGCACTAGTGGCGTCTGTTTCATACATAACTTGATCACTTTTTGGGCCAAACTCTAACAGGTTCCCCCACTAACTTCTTATTCGTTTCTACTTTCGAATCTTGAAGAGGTAGAATCTGACTTGTACCTTTCACTTTACACTTGCAGAGATAATACACATTGACTTTACCAAGATGACACCGAACACTCATATCTGAAATGCAGTTTCTTATTCATTATCTCACTGAAAATACACCTTCTTTCTAGTTAATATTGTCAAAGAACTTGCAATCTTTGAAAAAAAATCTTTATCAAATTGTCGGTAGTAATCGGCCAATCCTAGAAACTCTCAATTTCTGTCAGATTCTTTGGTTAATTCCAATTCATCACAGCTTCAATCTTAGATGGATCCACTTTAATACCTTCATCACAGATAACATGACCCAAAAATTTGAACTTCACGTAACCAAAACTCACACTTGGAAAATTTTGCACACAATCGTTCGCGTCTTAGGAGTTCTAACACTTGTCTTAAATGCTCAGCATGCTCGGATTTGGTTTTGGAGTACACTAAGATGTCATCAATAAACACGATAACAAACTTATCTAAAAATGGTTTACACATCCCATGCATGAGATCCATGAAAATTGTTGGAGCGTTGGTTAACCTAAACGGCATCACTAAGAACTCATAATGACTATAATGAGTATATATGAAATGAAATCTTAGGAATGTCAGATTCAACAACACGAACCTGATGATATTCAGAATGTAAATCTATTATCGAAAAGAACGAGGTTCCTTGAAGCTGATCGAATAAGTCATCTACCCTAGGAAGCAGATACTTTTTCTTCACTATTCTTTATTTAATTCACTATAATTTATACACATTCGAGTGTACCATTATTCCTTTTCACGAATAACACTGGTGCACCCCATGGCAAAAAACTCGAACGAATGAACCCGCGGTCTAACAATTCTTAAATTTGGGACATCATTTCACGAATTTCTGAAGGAGCTTAATCTATACGGAGCCTTGGCAACTGACGTAGCCCCTGTCACTAAATCAATCTTATATTTAACTTCACTGATCAGCGGTAAGCCATACGATTCCTCAGGGAACACTTCTGGATATTCAGACACGACGAAATTTGTAACAACCCGACTTCGTTATCCAAAAAACACGCTTAAAATTTTTTTTGTAACACAGTGTATCTGGAAAGCGTCCAGTTATCTGGACGACGTCCAATAAAGAAGAACAGGACGGCGTACAGAGGATCTGGACGGCGTCCAAATGAACTACCAGGGACTGATTTGGGGTCCAACTCACATGAGCGGAAAACCCGCTTCCCGACACTTTTAAACGAAAACCTTTTCACCACAAGTCATAATAAGTTAAACTAAGAGATTTCCATCATCAAAACAAGTTTTACAACACTGGGCCCACATTGACCCATTTTACGAATTTCGTTCAAAATATAAGTTTTGACCGTAAGAGTTTAAATTCCAAACGACACCTAGAGCATGGTGTTTGGGGTTAAACTACCCAAATCTTGGTCAAACTCCAAAGCTAACATCCAAAAGCATCCCTTATCCAAAATAAAGCGGGAGTCCACTAATCCAAATGAACACCCTTACTCTTGTCCACGTCGGAGCCTAAAAAGAGTAAACAACAAGAGGGTAAGCATAACGCTTAGTGAATGCAATAATTATACATATACATATATAACTTACTTACTTGTATCACTTACACCAATTTCACATACAAGCTGGCAATATAATTAGCATACCCTCATAATGTATAACGCTAAAAATCTAATAACACAAGCTAGTATAACAATAGCATATAACACAAACAAAATAGTATGCTACGCCACATTACACAAACATTGATGTTCACAACATCCATTAATACTCATATTCCAAGGCTAGCCCAACGAATGGTATCGTCAACAGCGAACTTAATTCCCATTCATCCTAATATATGTGGTATCGTCAACATCGAAATTAAACCCACATATGAGGTATCACCAACATTGAACTTAAACCCTCATCAAATGTCACTACAATAGCGGTATTGCTTCGTCAACATCGAACTTTAAATCCATACATGAGGTATCGTCAACATCGAACTTTAACCCTCATCAAAACAAATAATATACTCTAGGATATGGTATCGTCAACATCAAACTTTAACCCATACCCCACAAGTAAATAAATCATATACATACATTTATAATTATTCCACTCATCTTATAGTTTTGTGAAAGTTAACCGAGTTTGCGACCTTCAATACAACGTACCTATTACATTAGGCATATAGTCAATCACACAATCAAGTTGGTCAACCAACTCACCCCCATCCTAGTGTCATTATGACCCATGGTGCAATTTTGACCCATTTGCATACTTAACCCTAATATTGGGTCAACTTTGCCAAAACCCTAACACTAGCCAAAAGTGGTCTTAAAACACTTTTTAACATAAGGTTATCGCATTTACACACGCATCAACCCACTTAGGTCATCAAAGACTCGTTTGACCCATTTCAAAGTTAACACACACATTTGGGTCACCCACTACCCAAATAACCCCCACATACATAACATCTAGGTGTGCTAATAGTTAACAACCAATTTAAGACTCATAAACACATTTTAACATTCCAAAACCTTAGGTTAGTCACCTTTGAGTCCTCATCACCCAAACTTACCCAAAAACCCCCAAATCACTAACAAATGGGTTTTTTTGTTCATCACTAACCCAAACCCTAACCCTTAAACTAATTTAAAGTAAGGAAATCAAGGTTGAGACTTACAACCACAATCACCACGTAGCTAGAGACTAGATGAACAACTTTAAAGCTTGCACTAAAACCCGAGACAACCTTCTTCCTACTCGATTTGAGCTTTCTCACACAAGAAATCTCTCTCTCTCTCTCTAACTTGAAGTGGAAAAGGATAAGGTTGATGAAATGGAGTAAATGAGGCTCCCCAACTGATCTAGGGTCTTAAATTCATCCCCAAAGTGAAAATACCAAAATACCCTTTGAAATATCTAAAAACAAAACAGCTGTCCAGCCAGTTCATCTGGACGGCGTCCAGAATACTGGACGGCATCCAGCCCTTCACAACAGGACGGCATCCCATAGTTTTGGACGACATCCCAACCACCTGGGAAAACAGGATCTTACTACTCTCCCTCACTTGAACTGGATTGCGTCCTCGCAATCCACGCCGCGTGACAAGCAGGAAGATAAACTAAAACAAACTCTTCGGGCTCCCAAGTAAACTCGGAACCTATACTACGACGCCATTGCACTTTAATAGTTCTCACCTCTTTATTCCTCAATATTTTCACCTTTTCATCGAGTATAGCAGTCGGCTCCTCAACATACTCTAACTTCTTGTTTAGCTCAATCTCGTCTAATGGCACCCATGAAGAATCATCCGCAAGACACTTACGGAGATGGGAAACATGAAATGTACTATGGATCCCTGCAAGCTCTTCGGGTAATTCCAAACGATACGCAACTTCACCAACACGAGCTAAAATTTTAAAAGGCCCAATAAACTGAGGAGCTAACTTTCCCCGTTTTCGAAACCGAATAATACCCTTCCATGGCAAAACCTTAAGCATCACCATGTCACCTTCTTGGAATTCGATCAGTCCTCTACGTTTGTCGGCATTCGACTTTTGTCTATCTTGAGCCGCTTTCAAATGAGTCCGAATCATTTCAATATTGCTATTCGTCTCTAAAACCAAATTGGTACTCCCGATTTCCCTTTGTCCCACTTCACCCCAACAAATTGGAGTTCGACACCTCCGCCCATAAAGCATCTCATAGGGTGGCATCCCGATACTAGTATGATAACTATTATTGTACGATAATTCCACCAAAGGAAAGTGCTCATCCCAACTACCACCGAAATCATTAATACACGCCAGTAACATATCCTCCAATGTTTGATTCATACGTTCGGTTTGACTGTCTGTTTGAGGATGGTACGCTGTGCTCAATCTTAATTGTGTACCCATATCTTCATGAAACTTTTCCCAAAACTGAGATGTAAAACGAGTATCCCGATCCGAAATAATAGATATAGGAACCCCATGTCTCGACATCACCTCCTTGATAAACAACTTAGCCAAGGTCTCTGACGATATCACTTCCCGAATGGGAAGAAACAAAGCACTTTTCGTCAATCGATCAACTATCACCCAAATCGAATCAAATTGGGTTCTCGCCGTTTTTGGTAACTTTGTAATGAAATCCATGGTAATGTGCTCCCATTTCATTTAGGGATTTCTAATGGTTGTAACATACCATACGGCTTTTGGTGTTCGGCTTTAACTTGCAAACACGTGACGCATTGTTCTACATACTTAACAACATCACGTTTCATGCCCGGCCACCAATACTCTTTCCTCAAATCAAGATACATTTTCGTTGCGCCCGGATGAATGGAATACCTTGACTTATATGCTTCATCAAGTAGCACTCGTCTAAAATCCCCCATCTTAGGCACCCACACTCTTCCTTGAAAGGAAAACAAACCATGCGGGCCTAAAGTAATGAACTCCGTTTGCCCCACGATTCGTTCCTCATGCTTATTGTTAACAAAAGCCTCAATTTGAATCTCGCCAAGCTTCACAAGAAAATCGTTAGTAATAATCAAACGTAACGATCCTACTCGTATCGCCGGATGTTGATTCTTTTGACTCAACGCATCCGCGACAACGTTCGCCTTACCCGGATGATAAAGTATCTCACAATCGTAGTCCTTTACCACATCCATCCATCTACGTTGACGATAATTCAAATCTCGTTGATCAAAAAGAGGTTTCAAACTCTTGTGATCCGAATAAATCGTACACTTGACACCGTACAAGTAGTGGCACCAAATTTTCAACACATGCACAACCGCCGCCAAATCAAGATCATGAGTCGGGTATCTTGTTTCATGTTCCTTAAATTGTCGAGAGGCGTAAGCGATGACTTTACCTCTTTGCATTAGAACACACCCGAGCCCATTTAAAGAAGCATCGCAATAAACCGTCAAGTCTTCTACCCCTTCCGGCAACACTAACACCGGAGCTTGATACAACTTCTCTTTTAACAATTGGAAAGCGATCTCTTGTTCGTTTTCCCAATTAAATCTAGTGTTCTTCCTCGTCAATTTCGTCAATGGAGAAGCAATCTTAGAAAAGTCTTGGATAAATCGACGATAACAACCGGCCAACCCGAGAAAACTTCGGATTTCCGTAGGCGTAGTCGGTTGTCCCCAACTCTTCAACGTCTCTATCTTCCCCGGATCCACTTGAATACCATCTTTGTTCACAATATGACCAAGGAATTGAACTTCCCTTAACCAAAATTCATATTTGGAGAATTTAGCATACAACTTCTCCTTTCGCAGCGTCTTCAACACGCCACGCAAATGATGTTCATGTTCCTTCATACTCTTCGAATAGACAAGTATGTCGTCAATGAACACTATCACCGACTTGTCCAACATAGGTTGGCACACTCGGTTCATAAGATCCATGAACGCCGCCGGTGCATTCGTAATTTCAAAAGGCATAACTACAAACTCAAAATGCCCATAACGAGTACGAAAAGCCGTTTTCTCAATATCTTCCTCACGAACTCGCATTTGGTGATAGCCGGACCGTAGGTAAATTTTAGAGAAATACGTTACACCTTGGAATTGGTCAAACAAATCGTCAATCCGAGGCAATGGATAACGATTCTTGATCGTCACTTTATTCAACTCCCGATAATCGATCCACATCCGCATACTACCATCCTTCTTCTTTACGAATAAAACCGGAGCGCCCCATGGTGAAGCACTCGGTCGAATAAAACCCTTTTCAAGTAACTCTTGGGTTTGATTTAACAACTCTTGCATTTCCGTCAGCGCTAAACGATAAGGAGTTTTAGCAATGGGGGTAGCCCCCTGAACCAACTCAATGCTAAATTCAACTTGTCTTTCCGCCGGAACACCCAGTAACTCATCCGGAAAAATGTCTTCAAATTCATTAACCACCGGAATTTCACAAATGGATGGTGGATCTTCACGAGTATCAACAACATGGGCAAGAAAGCCATGCCACCACTAATAAGGAAACGACTCGCCCGTGCAAAAGTTCATATCGGCACAAGTCTTCTTCGCTTATCGCCATGAATAATTAACTCTCCCCCACTTGGGGTCTTCACACGAATAGATTTTTCATGGCATGCAATATTGGCTCTATTACGATCGAGCCAATCCATACCAACAACGATATCAAAATCACCCAAAGTCATCAGGATGAGATCAATTTCAAAGTTTTCGGCACCAAACACAACATTACAATTCTTACACACATCAACCACTAGCACCGTCTTGCCATCCGCTATTTCAACTTCTACCGGACGACTTAACTTAGCTAACGGTTTATTAAGTTTAGGCACAAATTTTGGAGACACAAACGACAAATTTGCACCGCTATCAAATAGAATCCTTGTCGGATTAGAGTTAACCATGAATGTACCTGAGACAACTTCATTGGATTGCTTGGCCTCATCATTAGTCATCAAATAGTTTCGTCCTCTAACCGTACCCGCTGCCTTGTCTAGCCGTGTAACATGAACGGTGTTCAAATCGGGACACTCCGACTTTCGGTGTCCTTCCTTATTACAATTAAAACAAGTGAGCTTGTTTGTTGAAGGAGGCTTTTTACAATCTTGAGACAAATGACCACGTACCCTACAATTGTAGCAAGTAGGGATAAAGTTCCCGAAACCACCCTTCTTCACACTATTCACACTTTCAGAACCCTTCTTGTTTTTCTTGTTGGAAAAGTTCGAATGACTTGAACCTTCAAACTTTCTTTTAGAAAAAGAGAAATCACTTTTCTTTGGAACTTCCAGTTCAAAACCCCGAGCCAACTCAAATAACTCATCAAAAGACTTAGCCATTCCCCGACTAATCTTACCCTTCAACTCATCACTCATTGTACGGTAGAAATCTTGCATCAACTTGTGATCATCACCAACATACTCCGGACAAAAAACGAGTTTTTACCAAGAAGGTAGACTTGAGAGTAACCAAGTCCATTGAACCTTGTCAAAAATTGTGCAACTCGTCCCGGATTCTATCAAGGTCGGAAGGAGTTCAGTATTCTTTGAAAAATTCCTTTTTAAACTCTTCCCACGTCAAGCTCATGCATTTCTCTTCCCCATACAATTGGATTTTATCTTCCCACCACAACTTGGCCTCTTCTCACAACATGCTAGAACCGTACCTCGCCTTCTTCTAGGGAGGACATTCCGCGGTACGGAAAGCTCCGTCGATATCAGAAATCCAACAAGCGCTTTTCAATGGATCCCTCACCCCATTAAACATAGGAGGTTGAGCATCCTTGAAATTTTTGTAATGGAAGTCCCGCCTTCCATGTCCACCATTTTCTTCACCTCCTTCACCACGAGGATAAATATTTCTAGCATCAAGTGCCTCTTCGATAGCGGCCTTCATTCGTTCATTTATTAGATCGGTTACTTGCCCATCGATTGAATCTTGGAAGACCTTTCGGACGTCCTCAAGAAATGCCGCTTTTTGCTTCTTAAAGATGGCCTCAACCTTGGTCGTAAATCCGAGGTCCTCGATCGTAGCCCCGCTTTCGTTATCGGGTCCGTTTCTCGTCTTCATTCTATAAAACGAAATAGGTTAACAATGAAACGAAAGGACATAACACGTATGTATATATATATACCACATGATGTTATGCGAGGTGTATATAAAATAGCTTATATTTTACTTTGAAAAACTATTAAATACGATACAATTTTACACAAGTTATTTATTTATTTATAGAGTGGATATACTTAAACCTTGCTACAACACTTATAGGCAGTGTACCTAATCGTACAGTAGTGTAGTTTTTAGTAAGTCCGGTTCGTTCCACAGGGATCTTTTAAACAAGCTTAACGCTATATTTTAAAAAACTATATTTGTAAAAATACAAAAATATATATATAAGTAGTATTATTATTATAAAAAGGGGGTTTTTACCGTTTAATGACCGGTTTGTCGATTTTAAAACTTTAGTCGCAGTTAAAACCTAATGTAAAATATTAAAAATAAATATAACTTAATTTTAAAGCGTAAAGTAAATAACGATAATGAAATTGCAATAAATAAAAGTGCGATAAAATAAAATTGTGATAATTATAAAGTACGATAATTAGAAGTGCAATTAAATACAATAACAGTAAATAAAAGTGCAATAATTAAAAGTGTAATTAAATATGAAATAAAAGGAATTATACTTATTTAAACTTCCGTAATCATGATGTTTACGTGTTGATTTTAGTCTATTCCCATGGGTTAATTGTTCTTTGTCCTGGATTATTCAATATGTCCATCTGGTTTTTGTCCATAACAGTCCATCAGTCATAAATATAAAGTGCGAGTGTCCTCGTCAAATTATCTTTATATCCGAAGTCAAATATTCCAACTAATTGGGGACTTAAACTGTAACAAGGTTTTATTACTTTGTTTAATAATTACACCAGGATATCGACTGCGTGTAACCCAAGGTTTTAATACTTTGTTAACAATTACTCCAAGTGTCCTTGTGCATAATTCAACCCTGTTTTAATAAGTCTATTAACTATTAATCCATTCCCGTATCCGGTTAAATGAACGATTATTCGTACTTATAAATATCCCGCCCATCGTGTCCGATTGAGTGTATATGGTTATTTATAGGTATGTCCAATTGTAAATCTTTATATTAAAATTACCAAACTATCATTTAGTTAAACAAATATAAAGCCCATTAATACCCCATAGTCTAATTTCCACAAGTGTCGTTCTTTTGTCCAAACCTCAATTATGGTACAAAGTCCAATTACCCAATTTTAAATATTTTAGCCCAACATCATGATTACTTCGTCTTAAATAAGCATAATAATAACTTAGCTACGAGACATTAAATTAAAAATAACATTAACCATAACTTACAGTGATTAAAAATAGTGTAGCGTTACACGGACAAAATTTCGACTTACACCCTTACAACATTCGCTAACATACCCTTATTATTAGAATTTAAAATTAAAATTAAAATTAAAATTAAAATTATAATATATATATATATATATATATATATATATATATATATATATATATATATATATATATATATATATATATATATATATATATATATATATATACGTGATTGATAGAGAGATGGATGGATATATATTTATATCGTTCACCAAACTGCAAATTTATAGGCATGTGGCCTCTCACCTACTGCCATGCGATCGCATGGAAAATGTGCTTCCAGGCCATGCGATCGCATGGCCACTTTTTCCAGCTCACAAGACTTTGTTTCTTTGTATGGCGACGGTTTTTATAATATATAATATAATATATATATATTAATTTTAAGAATTAATTATATATTATATTATATTCATGTGCATAGTTGACTTGTAATTTTTAGTCCGTTGCGTCGAGCGTTGAGAGTTGACTTTGGTCCCGTTCCGGATTTTCGAACATCCTTGCGTACAATTTAATTTCTTGTACTTTGCGTTTCGTGTCTTGTACTATTGTAATTTTGAGACGTTTCTTATCAATAATTGGAACCTCTTTGATTGTACTTTGTACTTTTGAGCTTTTTGGTCGTTTGCGTCTTCAATTCGTCGAATCTGTCTTTTGTCTTCACCTTTTATTATTTAAACGAATATCACTTGTAAATAGAACAGTTGCAACTAAAAGCTTGTCTTTCTTGAGGGATAATTCTATGAAATATATGTTCGTTTTTAGCATTATCAAATATTCCCACACTTGAGCGTTGCTTGTCCTCAAGCAATATAGTCTTGAAATAAAAATACACTAGAATCACTTCTTTATTCTTCACACTTTGTACATCAGTGATTTCTATACGGCGGTATAAACAATGATAGTAACGACGTGGTTTACAGTCCCACATGACTATAAAATTTAGATCCCTTAAGGAAATTGGATCTTTATGAAAACAATTGATCTTTTGAAAATTAAATCTAACTTTTACCCTAGATAAGTTTTCCAGAATAACCCTTCACCGGTGTTTGCAAATTGTTTTTGTGGATTTGGTGGGTTTCATATTTGAAAATTTTAGCTCAAAACTTATGGTTTTGTGTCACCCACTTGCTAACCTTGAATTGGGAAAGCAACACGTCCAGTACACTTGCTCCGTATATTACCTTTCGGTAAACTACCGTCCGGTTGTAAAGGAAAGCATTGAACAAGCAACTGTTAAGGCAATGTCCCCTGACATGCTTTTAATTATGGCCTATAACGTGTCGGATGCAATTAATATCCTTGGTAGGAGCAATAGTAAAGCTCACCCTATAGTTTTTCGGTCTGGCACATGGTCCTGTCTTCGACCATACTATGCAACCACCGTTCTTACGGTTGACACCCGATTTGGTTCAGGTGACCTAATGAATTTCAGGTGAATTCCTAGGATTTTACTATCAATGGTAATGAATGCATTAAAAATGGGTTTTCAAAAAACAAATCGGTTTGTAACTTTGATCAAAATATTTTCTCGTTCAAGCTCGAGTTTAGATATCATCGAATTCCATGAGTTTGTAATTCTCAATCTTTAAGGTCAATCTCTAGGATTGAGTAATATCAGACTTAAAAGCTGATTTTTGATCTTTTAAGGAGATTATCCTTTCTGGGGGTCTGACTCATTAGTCTTATCAAGCTAATTTGCACGGCGTCCTCCCCATTTTAAGAGACATATCCTCTCATGGTTAGGATAAGTCTAACCACTTGGTGACCCTGTTTGATGCTGAGGTCTGTGGATTTCCTGCTAATTTTAGTGATGACTTTTCTAGATTTTTCGTCAACCTACAGCTGGTCTGGATGACAACTTCATGACCTAAATCAAGAAGCGCGTTTTTTTTCTGGAAGACTTTACTTCCTTTTAATGATGGAATTGATTCATCGTGTAGATCCATCTTTCTTTCAAATATATTGCAGTTTTCCGGGTAAAACAGATTAATTTAGTTCAAAGCAAAAGTATCTTCAGTTATTTGTACAAAAATATGTGATATATGTTTTAAATAACTTGGTATATTTTTCCCACACTTGGCTTTTATTTTCTTTTATTTGCCTTTTTATTGTCCTCTATTCCATTTTAAATGAATTCTAACATTTTGGGTTGTTTCTCAATTTATGTCCTTTCCGAGGTAACAATAATTTCGGTGTTAACATCTAGTTTTATCGTTCATAAATATGTATAAACATGATTTTGAGTTCATTTAATTGAAAATTTTGAAAAAGTTTTCTAGAATTGTGTAGTCAGTATATAAGACTAGGGCTGTTCTTTATTATCAGAGAGCACTAGATTTTAATACAACTACTGCGTTACTAGTATTTTTAATGGTAACCAAGTGTATAAGTTAAAAATTTTTAAAATTCGAAAGAATTTAACCCCTTCCCACACTTAAGATCTTGCAATGCCCTAATTTGCAAGAAATCAGTAACAATTTAAATTATTGAGGGTGATTAGCGTAGAAAAATTATTAAATTTTACCAAAGTTTCTAAACATATTGGCGTTTGTTTGCTGAATGATAAATGGTGCACATCATTTTTTCATTCCATCTTGTTGTTACATCACATTTGTTTTTCGTTTTGTCGTTAAAATTAGTAGCTTTTGCTGAACTTAATGCCAGTCTTTGAAAATGCGCTGTTTTACCCTGTTGTGTGCATGAAATAAAATACATACAATACAAATATAAACAAACATGGTAATTTGAAATGGAACTTAAAATCCCATTTTCAAATCAAATATGAAATATTAGTACAACATAATAAAAATATTAAACATACATAAAAGTATCAAAATATAATGTGTTTAAACATAAATAAAAAGATAAAAATCATAGAAATCACCAATGGAAACTATATCAGTCTGGATAGGGGTTCCAGTTCATGTTGTCGTCCGGGTTCCATGGTTGGTGATAGGTGTACTGGTATGCCTGGTTAGGGTCGTAGAGAGTAAATGGCGGTCTCATCTCGGGCTAGTGTGGAGGATAGTAAGCGGGTCGGGTCGGAACGTAGTGATCCTGAGGTGACAGCCAGCTCATAATCTGACACTGATGATAGTCCCATCTATCATGCTGTCTTTGCCTGGAATGCTCGTACTCATTCCGGGCTTGCCACTGCTCCATCCGACGAAATCTCTCCGCGTTTGTCATATCTACCTCATCTATATGCTGGTAGACGTCAGTCATAGCCTCCCTAATGACATCCCTAATGTCATCAACTTCCTCCATTTCCTCGTCTAATACTCTCTCTACCTGAGGATGACTACCTTCATAGGGTATTGCCTGGTTGCGTCTGCTCTTCAATACCTTAGCACCCACATAAACCCTCAATCCTAAAGGCTCAACCTGTTCCCTACATTCCAAAAGTGGACCCCCTTGGTCCTTATCTACACCTAAATACTCTCCAAAGAGAGTAACAAAAATACCTCCTCCTATTATCCCCCTTCCTGTATTCCTTCAACAGACTGTAGCGGATCATAATAAGGTACGTGTTGATCAGGTTGTTGTTGTTGTTCCTGTTGTGGTACTTGTTCGGGTTCTGGCTCGTATTGCATTTCTGGTTCAGGTTCCGGTTGTGGGTGTCTAGATGATGACGAACCTCCTGTATCGGTTCTCTGCAAAACACATTAAACACAAAATTTGTGCATCCAAATATGCATTAGTGTTAGCAAAATAACAACTTAAAACAATCACAATAATATGTTCAATCAAAATTAAACTTATACACATTTTCACATTTTTTTTTTACAATTCTACACTTTTACAAATAAGCACATATGAAAATGTAGACAAAGTTCATAAGCATTTAACTCAAATAACATGTCAAAATAGTCATTACTAATAATTAAACAAGTCTCAATTGGCAATTATATCAAATTAATCAAGTTCATGAATTTTATACCTAAAAAGTCTACTTTAATCTCCAAAAATCATGTTTATGATCAAAGTTTGGATCATTTAACTACCTAAACATGTTACACTACTTAATTTAGCAATAATTCATGACAAAAATCGGCCATAACCAGTTTATATCAAAAAGCCCCAAATTGCTCAAGAACACAAACCCTAGATTTCTAAAAATTTTGAAGTTTTTGGCTTCAAATCATGTTAAATAGCATCAATCTAGGTTATATATGCATAATATACTAACAATTTAACTCTAATTACATTAGAAACTAACAAAATAAAATTAGGTAAAATATAGCTCAAGAATACTAAAAATTAAATTTAAAGAGATTTAAGGGTGAAATTGTTATCCTTTTTGATAAACTCCTTAACAAATTCATGTTTAGAGCGGATTGTAGCGAGAAATTTGATGAATTTTGGTGAAAAAATGATGAATTTTGAGAGGTTTTTGAGTATGTATTCGTATGTGTTGTGTGTGTGTTGGTGTGAGACAGAACACAGGCGACTGGGACTTTTGTTCCTGGCCTGGAATCCAGCTCCATGCGATCGTATGGAGTTGCAGTTCAAAACCCATGCGATCGCATGGGCCTGCTATTTTTTTTTTTTATAAAAACCTTATAACTTTTAAAACATAAATTAATAAAATTTTAAAAATTTGTTTCTTTTTAGGAGTGAGGGCGTTTCGGATCGTTGTCCTAGTCCGTCCCTCGACAAAATTTTAAAATTTGTCACTTTAAAGCGCGGCTTTAAAAGTAAAGATTTTTGGGTTTTTTAAATGTTTTTGGCATACTTTAATTCAATAAGATTAAAAATAATGATAATAAAAGTTCTCGTATCTCCCTTGGGTAAAGCAATTTCGGTTCAACGACCTAGTCTTCAACTTACGACGAATTTTAAAAATCATATTTTTAACTTAGCGAAATAAAGTAAATTTTTGTTTTTAAATTTACACCAAACTTAAATTTAAAGTGCATAAAATTAAAAATTCATATTATTAAAATTAAAAATTCATACCAAACTTTTATTATATTTTTTATTTTTATACATACAAACTTATATTAAAAATATTAATTTTTCAAATATTTACAAATTTAAATATATTGATTTTAAAAAGTTTATAATAATAATTAATATATTAATTTTAAAAACAAAGTAAAAATAAAATTAAAAATCTTTTTGCTCTTTTATCCCACTTTAATCAATCAAATATTATCAAAAATATACGCCCCTCTTTTCGGTAAAGTAATTTCGGTTCCATAACCTAGTTTAACTCATGACGAATTTTTGAAATATTTTGGGTTGATTGATTAAAGATATTTATACCTTAAGAATAAACGGTAAATTTCGCAGTGATGTAATAAATTTTTGTATGATATCAATAATTTCGATCGCAAGACCTAATTTTATTGATTACCAATTTAATACTTTATAGCGAACGATTTAGCGTTTATTATCAAAAGGTTAAAAATAAAAAAAATAAAAATAAAAACTGTACATACTTACCTGTGAAATAGAATTCTTAGTGATATGCTCTAGCCCACTCATAAGATAGTCGGACTAATTGGTTTTCCATAGCTACATAGGCGTAACCTCTAGCATTCAACGATTTTTCTTCTAAACATATGAACGGTCCGTCTCTGCATAGAGTAACAAATTCGGTATTAGAATATGTCTGATTCGTCGAGCATTTTTCTTCGTGTGACCATTTTCCACATTTGTGACATCTTTCAAGGTGTCGTGCTCTTCTTTTCGCTGCGAATTTTGATTTTCCTTTACCAAATTGTAACTTATTATTTTCGTTCCTAGATTCGTTTCTTACTCCATCCAATTTACCTCTGATTAATGATACCAATTCACTTGGAAGGGTGTCATTATTACGTTTAGTGATTAAAGCGTGTAGCATTAGACCATGGTTTAGTTCACATGAAGTCTTCATCTAGTAAAACCTAAAAAAAAAAAAAAAATTCAGAATGAGGGAAGAAGACTAGTTCTTTAGGGTCTGCTAGGGAAAGACCATTCGGGTTCCATTCTCGAGAACTACACGAAAAAAGAACATCTAACTCTAACAAAAATACATATTATCCTTTAAAGACTTGATTCTCCCCACACTTAGTTAGCTGTGGTGTCGAAATTGTGATTAAATTCGTTGTCAACTTCCATCGGACTATCTATGTAATGTTTAACTCTGTGACCATTAACCTTAAATTCAATCCCATTTGAATTTATTAACTCTACTGTTCCGTATGGGAAAACTCTTTTGACTATGAATGGTCCAGACCATCTTGATTTCAATTTTCCAGGAAATAGCTTGAATTGTGAATTGAAAAGAAGAACTCTGTCTCCTTCTTTAAATTCTTTTGAACTTCTGATTCTTTTATCATGCCATTTCTTCGTTCTTTCTTTATAGATTAATGAATTTTCGTATGCTTCTTGTCTTAATTCTTCTAATTCGTTTAATTGACTTAACCGTAGACGTCCAGCTTCATGTAAATCAAGATTACATGTCTTCAAAGCCCAAAATGCTTTGTGTTCAATTTCTACTGGAAGATGACATGCTTTTCCCTAAACGAGTCTAAAAGGTGTGGTTCCAATTAGAGTTTTGTAGGCTGTTCTAAAAGCCCAGAGTGCATCCTCCAATTTCATGGACCATTCCTTCGGATTTGATCCTACGGTTTTCTCTAGAATACGTTTTAAAGCTCGGTTGGTATTTTCAACTTGTCCACTTGTTTGTGGATGATATGCGGTGGAGATTTTATGAGTTACTCCATATCTTTTAAGAACTTTCTCAAGTTGATTATTACAGAAATGAGTTCCCCGATCACTTATTAAAGCTTTCGGTGTTCCGAACCTTGCAAAAAGACGTTTTAAAAAGTTGACTACAACTCGTGCATCGTTAGTTGGGAGAGCTTGTGCTTCCGTCCATTTAGATACATAATCAATGTCAACGAGAATGTAAAGATTATTATGAGATTTTGGAAATTGACCCATAAAGTCAATACCCCAAATGTCAAATACTTCACATACTTGAATGACATTTTGTGGCATTTCATCATGTTGACTTATTTTTTCGGCCCTTTGACAAGCATCACAGGATTTGCAAAGAAGGTGTGCGTCTTTGAAAATTGTAGGCCAATAGAATCCAGCATCGTAAACTTTTCTTGCTGTGAGTTGAGGCCCATAATGCCCTCCTGTTGGTCCTGTGTGATAATGGTTTAAGATTTGACCAGCTTCATCTCCGAATACACATCGGTGTATTATTCCATCGGGACAACTTTTAAACAAATGTGGATCTTCCCAGAAATAGTGTTTTATATCACTAAAGAATTTCTTTCGTTTTTGGTACGATAATCCTTTTTCAAGGAATCTACATACTAAGTAGTTTGCATAGTCTGCAAATCATGGAATTTCATTATAATCTATCTTCAATAGATATTCATCAGGAAAGTTGTCTTGTATGGCCGATTCATTTAGAACTTCTAATTCGGGATTTTCAAGACGAGAAAGATGATCAGCGACGAGATTTTCTGCTCCCTTTTTATCTCGGATTTCAATATCAAACTCTTGTAAGAGTAAGATCCAACGGATTAATCTTGGTTTGGCATCTTGTTTCGAAAATAGGTATCTAAGAGCAGAATGGTCGGTATAGACCACCGTTTTAGCTAGAACGAGATATGATCGAAATTTGTCAAAAGCAAAGACAATGGCAAGGAGTTCTTTTTCAGTAGTTGTGTAATTCTTTTGTGCTCCTTGTAACGTCTTACTAGCATAATATATAGGTTGAAATTGTTTTTCAATCCTTTGTCCTAAAACGGCTCCCATTGCAAAATCACTTGCATCGCACATTAGTTCAAATGGTAGATTCCAATTTGGAGTTATCATGATCGGCGCATTAGTGAGTTTTTCTTTAAGAATATTAAAATATTTGATGCATTCATCTAAAAAGATGAATGGAGCATCCTTTTCTAGGAGTTTATTCATAGAAGTGGCAATTTTAGAAAAATCTTTTATGAAACGTCGGTAAAAACTGGCTTGCCCTAGAAAACTCCTAACTCCTCTAACATTGGTGGGAGGTGGAAGTTTAGCAATTACATCTACTTTAGCTCTATCCACTTCAATTCATTCCTTTGAAATTTTATGTCCAAGAACGATGCCTTCTTTAACCATGAAATGACATTTCTCCCAATTAAGAACTAGATTTGATTTTTCGCATCTAATAAGCATTCGTTCAAGATTAACTAGACATGATTCAAAAGTATCACCGAAATATGAAAAGTCATCCATGAAAACTTCCATGCATTCTTCTATCATGTCGTGAAAAATCACCATCATGCACCTTTGAAAGGTTGCAGGGGCGTTGCAAAGTCCAAATGGCATACATTTGTAAGCAAAAGTACCATAAGGGCACGTGAACGTGGTTTTCTCTTGGTCCTCGGGTGCTATTGGAATTTGAAAATATCCGGAAAAACCATCAAGAAAACAATAGTAACTATTTCCGGCTAATCTTTCTAACATTTGATCAATGAAAGGTAAGGGAAAGTGATCTTTTCTGGTGGCGTCATTTAATTTTCTATAATCGATACATACATGCCATCCTGTTACAGTCCTTGTAGGAATAAGCTCATTTTTCTCATTTGTAATGACAGTCATGCCACCCTTCTTAGGTACGCATTGAACTGGGCTTACCCATGGACTATCAGAAATTGGATAAATTAAACCTGCATCAAGCAGTTTAATAATTTCTTTCTTAACAACATCTTGCATATTAGGATTTAGTCTTCGTTGACGTTGCACATATGTTTTATGACCTTCTTCCATAAGGATTTTATGTGTGCAATACGAAGGACTTATTCCTTTAATGTCATGAATCTTCCATGCAATAGCTGGTTTATGAGCTTTCAACACAGAAATGAGTTGAGATTTTTCATTTTCAGTAAGAGAAGACGATATTATTACAGGTAATTTAGATTTACCATGTAAATAAGCATATTCCAAATGGTTTGGAAGTGACTTTAACTCTAATGTCGGAGGTTCTTCTATCGATAATTTGTATCGATATCTGTCTTCTTCTTTTAGCATTTGAATTTCTTCCGTTGTTGGTTCATATCCATTAGCCATTAGTGTAGCTAACATTTCAGTTTCATCAATTGGTTCACTTCCTTCTCCAAAAGAACATTCTCCTGTTCCTTGTAATTCTGGAAATTCTTCTAACAATTCTGCATGTGAATCTACAGTTTGAATATAATAACATGTATCATCTGCAGATTGTGGTTGTTGCATTGCTCTATCAACTGAAAAGGTAACACTCTCGTCCTCTATACTTAGGGTCAGTTTCTTACCGAACACGTCTATCATTGCTTTAGCCGTGTTTAAGAATGGTCTTCCTAATATGAGAGGAACTTGAGAATCTTCTTCCATATCCAGAATAACAACATCTACTGGAAATACTAAAGTACCAACTTTAACTAGCATGTTCTCCATTATCCCTCTAGGATATTTTACTGATCTATCGGCTAGTTGTATGCTTATTCGTGTTGGTTTCAATTCTCTAAGGTCTAGTTTAGTGTATAGTGAAAACGGCATTAAATTTATACTAGCACCTAAGTCTGCCAATGCTTCTATTGAATCAAGACTACCCAGAAAACATGGAATCGTGAAACTTCCTGGATCTGATAATTTTTCTGGTATTTTATTCAACAGCACTGCAGAACAATTTGCATTCATAGTAACAGCCGAGAGTTCTTCCATTTTCTTTATATTTGTGATTAGATCTTTCAGAAATTTAGTATATCTAGGCATTCCTAAAATCACATCAATGAAAGGAAGATTTACATTTATTTGTTTAAACATATCCAAGAATTTGGATTGTTCGGCTTCAAGTCTCTCTTTTCTCATTTTACTCGGGTAAGGAAGTGTTGGTTGGTATGGTTTAACATAAGGTTTAGCCTTAACTGTGTTATCTTCATTAACCTTTTCAACTACCGGTTCTGTTTCCTTATCTTGCTCAGATTGTGGTTCTTGTGGAGTAGGATTAGTGTCATCAAAAATTACAGGTATTTCAGGTGGTTTAAGTGTAATACCACTTCTTGTGGTAATGGCTTTAGCTGTTTCATTCCGGGGGTTAGCATTTGTATCACTAGGTAAACTTCCCGGTTTTCTTTCACCTATCAACCTTGCTAGGTTACTTACTTCTTGTTCCAAATTTTGAATAGAAGCTTGTTGATTTCTAAATGCTTGAGCATTTTGTTCATTGGTTAGTTTCTGAGATGTGAAAAACTGTGTTTGAGATTCAACTAGCTTCGACATCATATCTTCTAAATTCGGCTTTTTATCATCGGTTTGTGGTGGTTTATTTTGAAAATTAGGTCTTTGCTGATTGTAAGTATTGTTGGATACTTGTTGATTACTAGGACCTTGTTGGTTGTTGTATAGAACATTTCAGTTATAGTTCTGGTTTTGATTGTAGATCGGTCTTGGCGGTTGATAATTATTCTGATAATTATTTCCAGGCCTTTGGTTTATGTATGAAACATTCTCTCTTTGTTCCATTGTTAGTTCAATACTGAGACAATCTTTTGTTAAATGTGGTCCTCCACACTGCTCACAACTAATTCTTATTGAGTGAATATCCTTAGTCATCTTTTCCATTCGTCTCTCGACAGCATCTATCTTTACAGAAATGGAATCTAAGTCATGGCTAGAATCGGCTCTAGCTGCTTTAGATGATCTAACGATATCTTTTTCTTGGTGCCACTCATGTGAGTGGGAAGTAGTGTTATCAATAATTTTGTAAGCGTCAGTTGCGGTTTTCTTCATAATGGAACCACCAGCTGCTATATCGATGTCTTTCCTTGTAGTGATGTCGCATCCTTGGTAGAATATTTGTACTATTTGACAAGTGTCTAAACCATGTTGCGGACATCCTCTCAATAACTTTCCAAATCTTGTCCACGCCTCATATAGATTTTCGTTTGGCTTTTGTGTGAACGTAACAATTTCTCATTGAAGTCTCACGGCTTTAGATGCCGGAAAGAATTGTTTAAGAAATTTTTCAACTAAAACGTCCCATGTATCAATCGCCCCTTCAGGTAATGATTATAACCAATCTTTAGCTTCTCCCTTTAAAGTCCAGGGAAATAACATGAGATATATCTGTTCATCCTCCACTTCTCTTATTTTGAATAGAGTGCAGATCCTATTAAAGGTACGAAGATGTTCATTTGGATCTTCCTTCGGCGCACCACTAAATTGGCATTGATTAGTCACCATGTGTAGAATTTGTCCTTTGATTTCATAATCTGGTGCATTAATGTCTGGTTGAGTAATTGCGTGACCTTGGCCAGTGCGTTTAGCTCGCATTCGGTCTTCCATACTTAGAGGTTCCAGATTCTCCATTATTGAATTTGTTGAATCTGAATCAATAGATGATTCTGATTTAATAGTTGGTTCCTCAACAATCTCTGTTTGAATGATTGGTGGTTCAGGAGGAAAGATTAATGGTTCAAGATCTATGAATTGTCCCTGAATATTCTCCGGATTCTCAATTGTGAGGTCGGGTTCAAAAAATGGATTATCGAAAATTTGAATTGGAGTACTTGGTCGACTGGATGACGATTCTAAAGAAAAATAAACGGCGACAATATTTGCTAGATGTCTTGATCGAGTTACAGGTGGTGAATGTATAAAAGGTGGTGAACGTTTTGCTCGGTGCATTCACTGAATATCCTATTAGTTATAAAAATAAGAAAAATTATATAAGTTATCAAATTAATAGACTTTTCTAATTTTGCCCACGTTTTGAATAGCCAAAAGATGCAGCAGAGGGGCAGGATTCGTTTGGTCTCAATATAATTGAGTACTGTTTGGCTCCAATAACCCGGTCTACGTACAAATCCAACTATTACTACGAACCAGAAAATTTTGATGTCTATCAATTTAACCACTTAAAATAATTTTTCGTTTGAAATTTTAGAGAAGAAATAGAAAAAAAAAATTCTATGTCCTAAAAACTAGAGCGTCGAGAAATAAGATAGAAAAAGATTGCGTCGAAAAATGTCGAAAAATAAAAGGTCGAAAAATAAGCGTTGAAAAATAAAAATAAGAAAGTAGCGCGTCGATACTTAAAAAGGAACTAAAAACTAATAATTAAAAGTTGCGTCTAAAAAATATTAAAGCTTACAAGAAATTCTATATCCCAAATGGCAATAACTTAAAAAAAAAATACTAAAAACGGCGTCGCAAAATTCTAAAGCACTTAAATCTTAGTCTAAAGAAAAACACTTAAGGGATTTTACGGCAAAGCCTAAAAATCTAGAAATAAAAATAACTATGGCAAAAACTATGACTTAAAACTAAATACGAGCGAAAAATACAAAAATTACGCTAAAACAAATAAAAAGATACAAAATATTAAAATTAAAACTTAAAGTTGTAAAAAGTACAATTTTTATAAAAATATTATTTTTATATTTTTATTTTATAAAAGTATTAAGTTTTATAAATTAATTAAACTAATTAAACTTAAAATACAAATTAAATAAATAACTTAAACTAAATAATAAATAAATAAAAACCTAATTAGGGTTTAATTAAATAATAATAATAATAATTATTACGTAATTATTGCTGGAACCAGTCAACTGTGGCGTGTCAGACAGCTTCATGCGATCACATGAATTTTTGCTTTCGGGCTCATGTGGTCGCATGAGCTAGGGTTTCGGGCCAGAGAGTGGGCTGCTACAGTACTGGACCGAGTGTTTTTTTTTTTTTTCTGTTTTATATTTATACAAAATATATATATAAATTAAATAAAAACTTAATTTTTAAATAAAAATAAAAAATTTATAATTTTATATGTATTTAACAAACTATTAAAAATATATAAATATTTTGTTTTTCTTTTTATATTTTCGTATTTTTAAAACGTATTTTTACAAAAGAGTATTTTTATAAAAGTAAACTAAAAATTAATAATTTTTTTTTATATATAGCGTTGCGCTTCCGGCGTTTAAACTAGAAGTTTCCCGGCAGCGGCGCCAAAAATACTTGATGTTATGCGAGATGTATATAAAATAGCTTATATTTTACTATGAAAAACTATTAAATACGATACAATTTTACACAAGTTATTTATTTATTTATAGAGTGGATATACTTAAACCTTGCTACAACACTTATAGGCAGTGTACCTAATCGTAAAGTAGTGTAATTTTTAGTAAGTCCGGTTCGTTCCACAGGGATCTTTTAAACAAGCTTAACGCTATATTTTTAAAAACTATATTTGTAAAAATACAAAAATATATATATAAGTAGTATTATAATTATAAAAGGGGGGTTTTTACCGTTTAATGACCGGTTTGTCGATTTTAAAACTTTAGTCGCAGTTAAAACCTAATGTAAAATATTAAAAATAAATATAACTTAATTTTAAAGCGTAAAGTAAATAACGATAATGAAATTGCAATAAATAAAAGTGCGATAAAATAAAATTGCGATAATTATAACGTACGATAATTAGAAGTGAAATTAAATACAATAACAGTAAATAAAAGTGCGATAATTAAAAGTGCAATTAAATATGAAATAAAAGGAATTATGCTTATTTAAACTTCTGTAATCATGATGTTTGACGTGTTGATTTTAGTCTATTCCCATGGGTTAATTGTTCTTTGTCCTGGATTATTCAATATGTCCATCTGGTTTTTGTCCATAACAGTCCATCAGTCATAAATATAAAGTGCGAGTGTCCTCGTCAAATTATCTTTATATCCGAAGTCAAATATTCCAACTAATTGGGGACTTAAACTGTAACAAGGTCTTATTACTTTGTTTAATAATTACACCAGGATATCGACTGCGTATAACCCAAGGTTTTAATACTTTGTTAACAATTACGCCAAGTGTCCTTATGCATAATTCACCCCTGTTTTAATAAGTCTATTAACTATTAATCCATTCTCATGTCCGGTTAAATGAACGATTATTCGTACTTATAAATATCCTGCCCATCGTGTCCGATTGAGTGTATATGGTTATTTATAGGTATGTCCAATTGTAAATCTTTATATTAAAATTAATAAACTATCATTTAGTTAAACAAATATAAAGCCCATTAATAGCCCATAGTCTAATTTCCACAAGTGTCGTTCTTTTGTCCAAACCCCAATTATGGTACAAAGTCCAATTACCCAATTTTAAATATTTTAGCCCAACATCATGATTACTTCGTCTTAAATAAGCATAATAATAACTTAGCTACGAGACATTAAATTAAAAATAACATTAACCATAACCTACAGTGATTAAAAATAGCGTAGCGTTACACGGACAGAATTTCAACTTACACCCTTACAACATTCGCTAACATACCCTTATTATTAGAATTTAAAATTAAAATTAAAATTATAATATATATATATATATATATATATATATATATATATATATATATATATATATATATATATATATATATATATATATATACGTGATAGATAGATAGAGAGATGGATGGATATATATTTATATCGTTCACCAAACTACGAATTTATAGGCATGTGGCCTCTCACCTACTGCCATGCGATCGCATGGAAAATGTGCTTCCAGGCCATGCGATCTCATGGCCACTTTTTCCAGCTCACAAGACTTTGTTTCTTTGTATGCCAACGGTTTTTATAATATATAATATAATATATATTAATTTTAAGAATTAATTATATATTATATTATATTCATGTGCATAGTTGACTTGTAATTTTTAGTCCGTTGCATCGAGCGTTGAGAGTTGACTTTGGTCCCGGTTCCGGATTTTCAAACGTCCTTGCATACAATTTAATATCTTGTACTTTGCGTTTCGTGTCTTGTACTATTATAATTTTGAGACGTTTCTTATCAATAATTGGAACCTCTTTGATTGTACTTTGTACTTTTGAGCTTTTTGGTCGTTTGCGTCTTCAATTCGTCGAATCTGTCTTTTGTCTTCACCTTTTATTATTTAAACGAATATCACTTGTAAATAGAACAGTTGCAACTAAAAGCTTGTCTTTCTTGAGGGATAATGCTATGAAATATATGTTCGTTTTTAGCATTATCACCACACTACCCCATCTTGCTCAACAATCATCGTACATCGCTTGTTTGACACGATTTGAACCCGTAACAACGGTAGCTAATCATTGTTACACGAGCACGTCGCATTAACTTGCTAGTACAACGTCTATCTCGCTCGATGATTGCTATCACAACACAAAACAATTAGCGCAAGGTTAGTTAACATAAACCTAAGCACTAACCAATCCCGGTCCGACCCGTCTCCTACAACTCCCGCATAAAGTGCATACACCATAAAGTCTAAGTCTAGGCACCTATCTCAAGTCGCCTAAATCCTTTAGACCATGCTCTGATACAACTTGTAACAACCCGACTTCGTTATCCTAAAAACACGCTTAAAAAAAATTTGTAACACAGTGTATGTGACGACCCGAAAATTTCCGACCAAATTTAAACTTAATCTTCATATGATTTCGATACGATAAGCAAAAGTCTATAATGTTGAGTCACAAAAATTTTGGACCTGTTTCATATATTCAATTACCCTTTACCGTGCTCGACGATTCACGAATCATTGTTTGTAAATAATTATGTATATATATAAAGTGTTATAATTACTAATATTATTATTATCATTAAAAATATTAGTATTCCTATTATAATCATAATTATTATAAATTTTACAGCTATTATTATCAATATCATTAATAATAATATTATTATTATTAATATTATATTATTATAAATTTTTGTTAATATTAATATTAGAAAGTATTATAGTTATATTTATTTATTAATTGGTTGTTATATATAAATACAATACATATATACAATATATATAAATACTGATAAATATAAATATATACAGTTACATATATATATATATATATATATATATATATATATATATATATATATATATATATATATATATATATATATATATATATATATATATATATTATATATATATATATATATATATATATTAGGAAATCAATATTATTTTATTTGGATTATTATTATTTATATAATTATTAATTATTAATAAAATTCATAAAGAATCGTATAACTTGACTCAGGATCAACAATTTGTTTCCTATCGTTTTCCATACTGTAACTAATTGATTCCAATCGTACAATCAAGGATTTAAACATGAGAACCCAACAAATTCAGTTACCAATCAAGATCATCTTTTTATTATTTTATCTTTTCTTTCTGTACTCGTTCTTGTTTGAGAATAAAATGTAGACACCACACCATCTATATCAATCGATTCTCATTATTTGTATCCTTGATATAGTGTTAAGTATCACTTAAAATCGAGTTGAAAAGAAAACCCAAAAAGAATTGAAGAACAATTCATCTCTTATCTCTCCTATATCTATGAAGAATGAAAACCCACTGCATCCCTTGAAGCATCTTCTGCTACTACTGCAAGAGGATCAAAACATCATTAAATTTTAATTGTTGCAGCTACTCGATCTCTTTTATTTTTCCTGTTAAACCAAAGCTACCATGTTACGTTTTTCCTTTCTCTTTCTTCCTACTTCCTTTTCAAACGCCACACTATTACCATCACCTTCTTGAACCTAACACGACCACCATGAATCACCTCACCTTAATTATTTTTCACCACCACAAACCTTCGTGAATTATAGCGATGGACACACCACCTTATACCGTCAGACTGCTGCAGCTCCACGTTTGTTTAAACTCTCATTCAAACACTTAACACATGCTTTGATCGAATGCCGATGCTGTCTGGTTGTATTCCATTGCAAACCGAAAGAATATGATGGAAACATAAGCTAAGAGAGAATCACATTTCTTGGCCAAAGATTTCTAAGCTTTCATCATCAAAATTAACGGAAAACGAAACCCGCCGCAATCACTATAAGCCACTACCTATTTCACCAGTCACAGAAAAGAGATAATCTTCCTATGGCGCTTAATATTAGCCTTATGGTCACTAAGGCAATTCATACCTAACACTACATCAGAGATTGGTGTAGGCATCACTAGACAAGTCGCCGAGAAAAGACTACCCTCTATGTCAATAATAATTCCAGACACGCACTATGCGATTGGAATAGTCCTACCTTCACCTCGTTTGACACTTAAGGGTTCATTTATTACACTAATAGGCACATTTAACTTAGCACAAAATGTAGTTGACACAAACGAGCAATTTGCTCCACAGTCAAAGAACAACATCACACTAATCTCTAGAAACAAATATAGTCCATGCATCACCATCTGGTCGGGGTACACAATTAACACACTTCCCAACACTATTAATGGAAAAGTTGATATCTTACATCGGTATTCACCATCGACTTCAACTCAACGGCAGAATTCACCATCATCGTGAGCACTGGGTGTATAAATAGGCACATACAGTCACTTACACTAGACACAGATTACAAGGCACAGTCTAAGCACATATCACTAATCACTAGTGTTCACAATTTCCATAATTACTTATCAGTCAAGGTCCAAAATTATGTCCTTATGTCACTCGATACGATCAAATTCATGTATTTATTGTCAGGTTTAACTTTTTACACAGTTAAATTCCTTCAAAATTTAAAGCAATGGCAACAGAATTCCCTTTATTTCACTAAAATCTGTACTTATGTCCTTAAAACACAACTTTAATTCATTAAAATTGTCTAGGCTAGTCATATTATATGCGAATGATCCGTTGTCCAACAGTCATTTCACGGTCCACGTATGATCCAAGTCAACTAAATTTCCTTCAACTTGTCAGAATTCCTGTATGATTTACTATAATATACTTTTGTTGGCCAGATGCGAGTATATTTTACTAAATCATACCCTTATTCTGAGTTACTTGTTAAGGAAACTCCTCTATGGTTTACACCTTGTCATGGTATACAATTTCCTATTAAACGTCGGTAATAGGAAAATTTCTTAGCTTATTATTTTATTATTACTAATCAACCAGTCTCAATAGTTTTATGCTATTAACCACCATGAATTCTTCCCACATGATTACCTAACTAATTCTTATTTAGTCGTCACTAACCACCTATCACAGTAGTTTAAATTCAGTTACTTAAGTCACATCACTTGCAAATCACTAACAGTCCGGGCATTATTAGTCTAATTCCCGAAGGTTATAACACTCAAAATAAAAGCTCACACAATCATCTGTGCATAGGAATATATCTAGGTATATCATTCCATCTTAATGATATACTAATCACAATTTCAAACATCGTCTAACAATCCGCTTTCTTTCTAAGTCACAACACGAATCAGGTTCAAATCCCCATTCAAGTTAAAGGTTTCACTATTTTCTAGGGACAAAACATTAGGGGAACCACCCACACTCACTTCTAAAGGTCACAATAAAATTTGTAAGGGTGTGCAAGAAAGGAAACAATTCCTTAAGGTATCACTACGAACCTTATACCACCAGTCTAATCATGCATATTAAAATAGCAGGGCTAATATCACACTTAACGGTTCGATCATGATTTACATACAAGCAAATCACATATAATATCAACAGGACATAGGGTTCAAGTCCGTTGTCATACACACTTCTGGACTACTATCCAACCCTAATTCCTACGGGCCACTACGCGTGTCCCTATAAATCAAGTAAAAGAAATGTATTTTATACAAGCCCTACGTAGTCTTAACGAATCATGAATATCACTATATTTAGTCGAGTATAACAGACATGCGGTATCATATGCATATGCAATACACAACCAATAATTCTCACTAATCATGGCAATCACATAAAGCATGTTAACCAATCAAAGGGAATAAATCCCAATAATGCCACTAGTAGCTACAGACACAACTGTTGTGACTAAAGCCATCTAACCACTGGCTACTTCTACCTTGTTAGGAAGAAGCAATCACGTCACAACTGTTCTTAGTCAAGCACAATATATATAACAAACATATATAGGCATTTGTTCACAATCAAATGGTACATAAAACAATGTAACAAGGACGTACCTTTTTAAATAAGAAGTCATCTTCTTATCTATCAACACATCGATCCTACATGCACCCCTGACCGCTCTTCACACACATGTAACTCGTCACTTAAGGGATTGTTGTCGAAATCAGTTTCGATTGTCGCTGTCCTATTTCATTTATCTTTCCATTCATATCTCGAGGTTCACTTTATCACTGATGAAACATGTATCTTTATTCAACTCAATGCTCTGGTACACTTTTCAGACATGTCGAATCTCCTATCAGGACTCCCTGAAATAACTCTGGAAAAATGGGGTCAACGGGTCAACTGCAGGGTTTGATCGATCACCATACCTGTCTTATCACAACATCTCACACCAAAACTTAGTAGATAATCCGTTAGTATCTATCAATAACCAAAATCACATAGGTACATATCTCTACATTCACTTGTCCCCCACTTGGATGTTTGACATGACACATTCACCAGTTTGAGAGTATGGCACTTACATAGTGTACATACTGCCAAACCTATGCTCTGATTCCCTGTTTTAACACCCCATATTTTTTTATATTCACATCAGAAGACTTGTTAATTTACATATCATATATTAGTACATACTTATATGATTACACAAAATCATCGGTGTTACTTAATTAATACAAACCATTTGACCATACTGTTTATTACAAAACATCATAGTTAATCACTGTGTCAAACATCTTCACTTGACTTGCAAAACCCACCAAAAGTTGCTAATCTATACCTACAGGGCAAAACACTGTGGGGGAATTAGCATAATGCTAAGTGAATGGCAATATCTAGGTGGACATCACTACAAGCATCAAGCAAAACTTAAAGGCACTGGTCACTAGATAACTAAAGGCTATAAACAAGAGGACCGACAACCCATCACTGATCAAGCTAGAATATACCGATAGCCCACACTACTGAATCACTGGTATAGTCTTCCAGACGTGACGCACTCGTCATTCATACTATACCACTAATTAGTAACGCTTGGACCCAATTCTATTACCCCAAATAAGGTAAACACAATCGACCTCTTACATCGGAATTACACCCATCGACGTCACGTCGGAATTACACACATCGACGTTGGCACTGGGTACGCACATAATCACATATAGTCACATCACTGGTCAAAGACTCCTACACAGTCTAGTCATAAGCATGGCATGGATCACTATACTTGTCACTGTATAATCACATCCATAAAGATAGTCCCACTCACCTGGAAGCACAAGTACTTAGTTGTCTTATATCACTGAGCCTTCACCTTTCCGTTTATCACCTGAGAATATCAGTTCTCTAGTTAGTACACTTTTCAATAAAATTACCCATTAGAATAAATACTACAGCAATACAATAAATGGGTCATAAATGCACTTGACCCAAACATACAATCACTGTCACTCGCACGGATGAGGTCTCACTCGTGCGACTGACTATGCTCACTCGCACGGGTGATTATCCTCCCTCGAACGACTGACCTATCACTAATACTAGTGATTAACAAACCTACTCACATGGTTTAGTGTCTCACTCGTGCGAATGGACACTTCACTCGCACGAGTGAGTGCCTCAGACGCACGGTTGAGCAAGTACAGCAGCACAGTTGCAATTCCAGCTTTTTACACATTACATAAATTTTGATTTAGCATTTTAAAACCTTATCATTAGAAACTACACCTCAAGATGATTCCAACGATAGTTTATTTGTCAAAAACGGAGTTACGGTTTGAAAGTTACAGCCTTTTCAATTTTACCAAAAGCTGACCACTGCTCACTCGCACGGCTGAGACCTTAAACGTAAGGGTGAGCCCTCAACCGCGTGGTTGAGCCCTCAACTGCGTGGTTGAGCCCTCAGAGTGTGCTCACTCACGTGGTTGAGCTGTTAAACGTGATTTTTGCTTGTTTTGATCAATCAAATGACCCAAGAACACTATATAACACATATATGATCTATTTCCAACCTCAATTAAGCAACACAAACACATTCAAAGCAAGAATCAAACATAATAAGCTTACTTTTTCAAAACCCATTTAAAACCCAATTTAATTCACCAAAATCTGAGATATTTACCTTGTTTTGATCCTTGAAATCACTACTATCTAATTCACGAATTCACAACCTTTGGTTTGCACTTTCTGATTTGAAGATTTAGAGAGTGTACGTGTGCTTAGGGTTTGAAACTTTCTAAAAGTGGCAATGAAATGAATGTACAGTACATACATGACTTATTTAGATTTCATCACATGAAGGTAAGCTCTCCCGTCTAACACACGGGTATTTACCAGTTATCTGAAACCCAAAATCTTTAATAACTTATTCATTCTAAGTCCAATTCACAAAAGGAAATATGTTCTGTGACCCTTGTCACAAGACACACATTCTCTCACACACAATAATTATAAAACACATAATTATTAAAATCACTATAATAACACAGAAGGGTAAATAGGTCATTACCTACTAGACCCAAAGCTAGGATGTTACACAGTAAAATAATGTGTAAAATTTTGGAAAACAAAATTTTCATATTTCGGAGGTTACAAGTTGGAAAAAGATTCATGAGTAAAAGATTTTTGAAAATTTTGGGTGATATTTGAGCAACAATGTCACGAGGTAATGAAAACTATTGAATTTAAATGTGGTTGATGACTATTAGTAGGGCATAAGTTCTTCGACCAAAAATGCTTAAATGTGAAGCTGTTGCTTATAAGTAAGATACGAATGGGATAGTATGAGGACGAGAATTAACCACCCATTGATTTTGGAAAATTTCGAACTGGTATGACTAATATCAAAGTAAGAAGGATGATGGTGTGATTATCATCGAATAAGGAATCTCTCGGAATAAGTTAGGATTTAGAGTCGCTTAAGAATGACTATCAAATAAGATTCTTGGGTAGTCTTTAATATAGAATTTGAATCGCTGAAGTGACGGGATTTAATTTCCTTTATGTATCGTTGTGTAAGTTTGTCCATTGTATCAATTTCTTTTATGGCTAGAAAGTGAGCTGATTTGGTGAGACGGTCAACAATAACCCAGATAGTGTCATAACCGCCTACCGTTTTCGGTAGCTTCGTGATGAAATTCATTATTATTCCTTCCCACTTCCATTGTGGGATTTCGGATTGTTGAAGTAACCCAGATGGCTTTTGGTGTTCAGCTTTGATCTTGGTACAAGTCAGACACTTCCCAACATAAATAGCAATGTCCTTTTTAAGGTTCGGCCACCAATATTGTTCCTTGAGATCGTGGTACATCTTACCAGCTCCAGGATGAATCGAATGCCGTGACTTACGGGCCATGTCTAGAATAAAGCCTCGTAAATCCCCATAACTAGGTACCCAAATTCTTCCGGCGAAATATCGGAGTCCGGTCTCTTTAACCTCGAATCGAGAGACGAGAATGTTCAACCGTTCTTGAGCAATATTCTCCTCAGTCTCCAATTTCTTCACATGTGCCAAAATAGCAAAACGCACTTTTCTCATGACCTTTTGTGCCTTCATGCAACTAATAAGGTTCAGATTTGGGCTACTTCTCTCCCCGTAAACTATTAATGGCTCACCATTCTTGCGAGGTATACGAAAAATCTTCTCACTATAAATAACTTTCGCTTTCATCCTTGAAAGCTAGTCCATTTCAACTATTACATCAAAGCTTCCTAACTTAATGAGTATTAGGTTAATCCTAAAGTCCATTCCAACTATTACATCAAGCTTCCCAAATTGATGGGTGTTAGGTTAATCTTAAGGTTCATTCCAACCAAATCTTATTATACTACCGTGAAAAATTCTATAAATCTTCTCAAATAACATCTGCTTGTGCGTAGATAACTAATCCTTTCCAACTACTACTTTAAAACTTCCAAGTTTTATTGACATGGGGTCATCTCCAAATGACCCACCTGTAAATTTTAAGGTACCACCTTAAATTATTCCTCTATCTCTGCTAGCTTACCATTAGCTTGTCCTATAGAATACTTAACTCTCATGGTTGTTAATGGCTTATTAGTCATAACACTAAGGTTCTTAGATATAAGGTTTCTATCGCTCTAGTATTAAACAACTCCGATACAATAAAATGTTGTGACGAAACGTACCCTAACTAAAATCAGGATCCATGCGAGTCTCCATAGCTGAGATAACGATTGCTCTACCGCAAGTAAGTCCAAAGTTTTTCCTATTTTAGAACTTTTTCCTTAAGTGTCCAGGGTGTCAATATCTATAACAAATTTTTGGGTTATCAAATCTACAATCAAGGCCCTTCTTGTACAGTATCTGGGCTACGTGGTTATTCCTTCCCTACCTCTAACAGACCATAATGCGTATACTCAAGTGGTTTCTACCAAAATTATCTTTGAATCACTTCATATTCCTTATATAGTAACATTGGAACTTCAGCATGATTTACTTCAATATAATCACGCTGATCGGGTGTCATTATATTGTACTAAATCGTACGTTCATTCCAATATCACTCCATATGGTCAATGTAACATGATCACTTCAAGTTCTACTCAATTTCATCTAACTGTGCTTTATCTATGATGTCTCAAAACAAAATCTACATAATTAATCTCACGGCTTCTCGGTGTGGGTGCAGGTTCCGTAGGTCATCAATGCCTAAATGTCCCGAAATTTTCTTCAAAATGTTCGGGTTCAAGTAATGTCGTTAGGTTCCTTTCTAGAAATTCAATCTGGGTCTCGTGTCGAGTTGTACGTGTAGCAAGTAGTAATACGATATGTCTTGAGGTGACTCCTAAGTCTTTGGGTATGGCCAAGCATCAGTAGAAGATACTCTGACCTTGTGAAAGGAGATTCCTTCCCGACTTCTCCAATGCCTAAGAGTGTTAGGGACCTAAGTCCTGAAGTGTCGTTAGATCGTCGAGTAGTGGTGAAGAATGAAAGAGATAAGTGACGGTCATGAAAGCGTACGGGATACGGGTCAACTTTGAAATGTCCCGTTCTTATTGATTAAAAACGTTCCATATTAATTGATTTCGTTGCGAGGTTTTGACCTCTATATGAGACGTTTTTCAAAGACTGCATTCATTTTTAAAACAAACCATAACCTTTATTTCATAAATAAAGGTTTAAAAAGCTTTACGTAGATTATCAAATAATGATAATCTAAAATATCCTGTTTACACACGACCATTACATAATGGTTTACAATACAAATATGTTACAACAAAATAAGTTTCTTGAATGCAGTTTTTACACAATATCATACAAGCATGGACTCCAAATCTCGTCCTTATTTAAGTATGCGACAGTGGAAGCTCTTAATAATCACCTGAGAATAAACATGCTTAAAACGTCAACAAAAATGTTGGTGAGTTATAGGTTTAACCTATATATATCAAATCATAATAATAGACCACAAGATTTCATATTTCAATACACATCCCATACATAGAGATAAAAATCATTCATATGGTGAACACCTGGTAACCGACATTAACAAGATGCATATATAAGAATATCCCCATCATTCTGGGACACCCTTCGGATATGATATAAATTTCGAAGTACTAAAGCATTCGGTACTTTGGATGGGGTTTGTTAGGCCCAATAGATCTATCTTTAGGATTCGCGTCAATTAGGGTGTCTGTTCCCTAATTCTTAGATTACCAGACTTAATAAAAAGGGGCATATTCGATTTTCGATAATTCAACCATAGAATGTAGTTTCACGTACTTGTGTCTATTTTGTAAATCATTTATAAAACCTGCATGTATTCTCATCCCAAAAATATTAGATTTTAAAAGTGGGACTATAACTCACTTTCACAGATTTTTACTTCGTCAGGAAGTAAGACTTGACCACTGGTTGATTCACGAACCTATAATATTTATATTTTGATATTTTAAGTTTATTAAGTCAGCTGTCCTCGTTAGTAACCTACAACTAGTTGTCCACAGTTAGATGTACATAAATAAATCGATAAATATTATCTTGAATCAATCCACGACCCAGTGTATACGTATCTCAGTATTGATCACAACTCAAACTATATATATTTTGGAATCAACCTCAACCCTGTATAGCTAACTCCAACATTCACATATAGAGTGTCTATGGTTGTTCCGAAATATATATAGATGTGTCGACATGATAGGTCGAAATATTGTATACGTGTCTATGGTATCTCAAGATTACATAATATACAATACAATTTGATTAAGTTAAGGTTGGAATAGATTTGTTACCAATTTTCACGTAGCTAAAATGAGAAAAATTATCCAATCTTGTTTTACCCATAACTTCTTCATTTTAAATCCGTTTTGAGTGAATCAAATTGCTATGGTTTTATATTGAACTCTATTTTATGAATCTAAACAGAAAAAGTATAGGTTTATAGTCGTAAAAATAAGTTACAAGTCATTTTTGTAAAGGTAGTCATTTCAGTCGAAAGAACGACGTCTAGATGACCATTTTAGAAAACATACTTCCACTTTGAGTTTAACCATAATTTTTGGATATAGTTTCATGTTCATAATAAAAATCATTTTCTCAGAATAACAACTTTTAAATCAAAGTTTATCATAGTTTTTAATTAACTAACCCAAAACAGCCCGCGGTGTTACTACGACGGCGTAAATCCGGTTTTACGGTGTTTTTCGTGTTTCCAGGTTTTAAATCATTAAGTTAGCATATCATATAGATATAGAACATGTGTTTAGTTGATTTTAAAAGTCAAGTTAGAAGGATTAACTTTTGTTTGCGAACAAGTTTAGAATTAACTAAACTATGTTCTAGTGATTACAAGTTTAAACCTTCGAATAAGATAGCTTTATATGTATGAATCGAATGATGTTATGAACATCATTACTACCTTAATTTCCTTGGATAAACCTACTGGAAAAGAGGAAAATGGATCTAGCTTCAACGGATCCTTGGATGGTTCGAAGTTCTTGAAGCAGAATCATGACACGAAAACAAGTTCAAGTAAGACCATCACTTAAAATAAGATTGTTATAGTTATAGAAATTGAACCAAAGTTTGAATATGATTATTACCTTGTATTAGAATGATAACCTACTGTAAGAAACAAAGATTTCTTGAGGTTGGATGATCACCTTACAAGATTGGAAGTGAGCTAGCAAACTTGAAAGTATTCTTGATTTTATGTAACTAGAAATTGTAGAATATATGAAGAACACTTAGAACTTGAGAGAGATCAATTAGATGAAGAAAATTGAAGAATGAAAGTGTTTGTAGGTGTTTTTGGTCGTTGGTGTATGGATTAGATATAAAGGATATGTAATTTTGTTTTCATGTAAATAAGTCATGAATGATTACTCATATTTTTGTAATTTTATGAGATATTTCATGCTAGTTGCCAAATGATGGTTCCCACATGTGTTAGGTGACTCACATGGGCTGCTAAGAGCTGATCATTAGAGTGTATATACCAATAGTATATACATCTAAAAGCTGTGTATTGTACGAGTACGAATACGGGTGCATACGAGTAGAATTGTTGATAAAACTGAACGAGGATGTAATTGTAAGCATTTTTGTTAAGTAGAAGTATTTTGATAAGTGTATTGAAGTCTTTCAAAAGTGTATAAATACATATTAAAACACTACATGTATATACATTTTAACTGAGTCGTTAAGTCATCGTTAGTCGTTACATGTAAGTGTTGTTTTGAAACCTTTAGGTTAACGATCTTGTTAAATGTTGTTAACCCAATGTTTATAATATCAAATGAGATTTTAAATTATTATATTATCATGATATTATCATGTATGAATATCTCTTAATATAATATATATACATTAAATGTCTTTACAACGATAATCGTTACATATATGTCTCGTTTAAAAATCATTAAGTTAGTAGTCTTGTTTTTACATATGTAGTTCATTGTTAATATACTTAATGATATGTTTACTTATCATAGTATCATGTTAACTATATATATATATCCATATATATGTCATCATATAGTTTTTACAAGTTTTAACGTTCGTGAATCACCGGTCAACTTGGGTGGTCAATTGTCTATATGAAACATATTTCAATTAATCAAGTCTTAACAAGTTTGATTGCTTAACATGTTGGAAACATTTAATCATGTAAATATCAATCTCCATTAATATATATAAACATGGAAAAGTTCGGGTCACTACAGTACCTACCCGTTAAATAAATTTCGTCCTGAAATTTTAAGCTGTTGAAGGTGTTGACGAATCTTCTGGAAATAGATGCGGGTATTTCTTCTTCATCTAATCTTCATGCTCCCAGGTGAACTCGGGTCCTCTACGAGCATTTCATCGAACCTTAATAATTGGTATCTTGTTTTGCTTAACTCTTTTAACCTCACGATCCATTATTTCGACGGGTTCTTCGATGAATTGAAGTTTTTCGTTGATTTGGATTTCATCTAACGGAATAGTGAGATCTTCTTTAGCAAAACATTTCTTCAAATTCGAGACGTGGAAAGTGTTATGTACAGCCACGAGTTGTTGAGGTAACTCAAGTCGGTAAGCTACTGGTCCGACACGATCAATAATCTTGAATGGTCCAATATACCTTGGATTTAATTTCCCTCGTTTACCAAATCGAACAACGCCTTTCCAAGGTGCAACTTTAAGCATGACCATCTCTCCAATTTCAAATTCTATATCTTTTCTTTTAATGTCAGCGTAGCTCTTTTGTCGACTTTGGGCGGTTTTCAACCGTTGTTGAATTTGGATGATCTTCTCGGTAGTTTCTTGTATAATCTCCGGACCCGTAATCTGTCTATCCCCCACTTCACTCCAACAAATCGGAGACCTGCACTTTCTACCATAAAGTGCTTCAAACGGCGCCATCTCAATGCTTGAATGGTAGCTGTTGTTGTAGGAAAATTATGCTAACGGTAGATGTCGATCCCAACTGTTTCCGAAATCAATAACACATGCTCGTAGCATGTCTTCAAGCGTTTGTATCGTCCTTTTGCTCTGCCCATCAGTTTGTGGATGATAGGCAGTACTCATGTCTAGACGAGTTCCTAATGCTTGCTGTAATGTCTGCCAGAATCTTGAAATAAATCTGTCATCCCTATCAGAGATAATAGAGATTGGTATTCCATGTCTGGGGACGACTTCCTTCAAATACAGTCGTGCTAACTTCTCCATCTTGTCATCTTCTCTTATTGGCAGGAAGTGTGCTGATTTGGTGAGACGATCAACTATTACCCAAATAGTATCAAAACCACTTGCAGTCCTTGGCAATTTAGTGATGAAATCCATGGTAATGTTTTCCCATTTCCATTCCGGGATTTCGGGTTGTTGAAGTAGACCTGATGGTTTCTGATGCTCAGCTTTGACCTTAGAACACGTCAAACATTCTCATACGTATTTAGCAACATCGGCTTTCATACCCGACCACCAAAAATGTTTCTTGAGATCCTTGTACATCTTCCCCGTTCTAGGATGTATTGAGTATCTGGTTTTATGAGCTTCTCTAAGTACCATTTCTCTCATATCTCCAAATTTTGGTACCCAAATCCTTTCAGCCCTATACCGGGTTGCGTCTTCCCGAATATTAAGATGCTTCTCCGATCCTTTGGGTATTTCATCCTTTAAATTTTCCTCTTTTAAAACTCCTTGTTGCGCCTCCTTTATTTGAGTAGTAAGGTTATTATGAATCATTATATTCATAGATTTTACTCGAATGGGTTCTCTGTCCTTCCTGCTCAAGGCATCGGCTACCACATTTGCCTTCCCCGGGTGGTAACGAATCTCAAAGTCTTAATCATTCAACAATTCAATCCACCTACGCTGCCTCATATTCAGTTGTTTCTGATTAAATATGTGTTGAAGACTTTTGTGGTCGGTATATATAATACTTTTGACCCCATATAAGTAGTGCCTCCAAGTCTTTAATGCAAAAACAACCACGCCTAATTCCAAATCATGTGTCGTATAATTTTGTTCGTGAATCTTCAATTGTCTAGACGCATAAGCAATCACCTTCGTTCGTTGCATTAATACACAACCGAGACCTTGCTTTGATGCGTCACAATAAATCACAAAATCATCATTCCCTTCAGGCAATGACAATATAGGTGCCGTAGTTAGCTTTTTCTTCAATAACTGAAACGCTTTCTCTTGTTCATCCTTCCATTCAAATTTCTTCCCTTTATGCGTTAATGCAGTCAAGGGTTTTGCTATTCTGGAAAAGTCTTGGATGAACCTTCTGTAGTAACCAGCTAGTCCTAAAAACTGGCGTATGTGTTTCGGAGTTTTCGGGGTTTCCCACTTTTCAACAGTTTCTATCTTTGCCGGATCCACCTTAATACCTTCTTTGTTCACTATGTGACCGAGGAATTGAACTTCTTCCAACCAAAATGCACACTTTGAAAACTTAGCGTACAATTCTTCCTTCCTCAATACTTCTAACACCTTTCTCAAATGTTCACCATGTTCTTGGTCATTCTTTGAGTAAATAAGTATGTCATCAATGAAAACAATGACAAACTTGTCAAGGTATGGTCCACACACTCGGTTCATAAGGTCCATGAACACAGTTGGTGCATTAGTTAAACCAAACGGCATGACCATAAACTCGTAATGACCGTAACGTGTTCTGAAAGCAGTCTTTGGAATATCATCTTCTTTTACCCGCATTTGATGATACCCGGAACGTAAGTCAATCTTTGAATAAACAGACGAGCCTTGTAGTTGATCAAATAAGTCGTCGATTCTCGGTAGTGGGTAGCGGTTCTTGATGGTAAGTTTGTTCAACTCTCGGTAGTCGATACACAACCTGAATGTACCATCTTTCTTCTTGACAAACAAAATAGGAGCTCCCCACGGTGATGTGCTTGGTCGAATGAAACCACGCTCTAAAAGTTCTTGTAATTGGCTTTGCAGTTCTTTCATCTCGCTGGGTGCGAGTCTGTAAGGAGCACGAGCTATTGGTGCAGCTCCTGGTACAAGATCTATTTGAAATTCAACGGATCGCTGTGGGGGTAATCCCGGTAATTCTTTCGGAAATACATCGGGAAATTCTTTTGCAATGGGAACATCATTGATGCTCTTTTCTTCAGTTTGTACTTTCTCGACGTGTGCTAGAACAGCATAGCAACCTTTTCTTATTAGTTTTTGTGCCTTCAAATTACTAATAAGATGTAGCTTCGTGTTGCCCTTTTCTCCGTACACCATTAAGGGATTTCCTTTTTCTCGTATAATGCGAATTGCATTTTTGTAACAAACGATCTCTGCTTTCACTTCTTTCAACCAGTCCATACCGATTATCACATCAAAACTCCCTAACTCTACTGGTATCAAATCAATCTTAAATGTTTCGCTAACCAGTTTAATTTCTCGATTCCGACATATATTATCTGCTGAAATTAATTTACCTTTTGCTAATTCGAGTAAAAATTTACTATCCAAAGGCGTCAATGGACAACTTAATTTAGCACAAAAATCTCTACTCATATAGCTTCTATCCGCACCCGAATCAAATAAAACGTAAGCAGATTTATTGTCAATAAGAAACGTACCCGTAACAAGCTCCGGGTCTTCCTGTGCCTCTGCCGCATTAATATTGAAAACTCTTCCACGGCCTTGTCCATTCGTGTTCTCCTGGTTCGGGAAATTTCTAATAATGTGGCCCGGTTTTCCACATTTATAACAAACTACATTGGCATAACTTGCTCCGACACTACTTGCTCCGCCATTACTCGTTCCGACACCATTTGTTCCTTTCATTCTATTAACTCCTGGTCCGTAGACCTCACACTTCGCCGCGCTATGACCATTTCTTTTACACTTGTTGCAAAATTTGGTGCAGAACCCCGAGTGATACTTTTCACACCTTTGGCATAGCTGCTTCTGATTGTTGTTATTGTTGCGGTTATTATTGTTGTTGGGATGATTGTTGTAGTTGTTGTTGTTGTTGTTGTTGTTGTTGTTGTTGTTGTTGTTGGGCCGTTTGTTGTAGTTGCGATTGATGTTGCGATTGTTGGGATAATTGTTGCGATTATTGTTGTAATTGCTGTTGTTGTTGTATTGGTGATTCTTATCACCATTTTCCTCCCACTTTCTTTTGACTTGCTTCACATTGGCCTCTTCAGCAGTCTGTTCTTTAATTATTTCTTCAATCTGGTTCACTAGTTTGTGAGCCATTCTACATGCCTGTTGTATGGAGGCGGGCTCGTGTGAACTTATATCTTCTTAGATTCTTTCCGGTAATCCTTTCACAAATGCGTCGATCTTCTCTTCCTCATCTTCGAATGCTCCCGGACACAATAGGCACAATTCTGTGAATCGTCTTTCGTACATGGTAATATCAAATCCTTGGGTTCGTAACCCTCTAAGTTCTGTCTTGAGCTTATTGACCTCGGTTCTGGGACGGTACTTCTCGTTCATCAAGTGCTTGAATGCTGACCACGGTAGTGCGTACGCATCATTTTGTCCCACTTGCTCTAGATAGGTATTCCACCATGTTAACGCAGAACCTGTGAAGGTATGCGTAGCGTACTTCACTTTGTCCTCTTCAGTACACTTACTTATGGCAAACACCGATTCGACCTTCTCGGTCCACCGTTTCAATCCGATCGGTCCTTCGGTTCCATCAAATTCCAAAGGTTTGCAGTCAGTGAATTCTTTGTAGGTGCATCCTACACGATTTCCTGTACTGCCAGATCCAAGGTTATTGTTGGTATGTAGCGCAGCCTGTACTGCGGCTATGTTTGAAGCTAGAAAAGTACGGAATTCCTCTTCATTCATATTCACGGTGTGTCGAGTAGTCGGTGCCATTTCCTTCAAAATAGTCAAATGGAACAAGTTAATCATACAGAATCTCAAGAGTAGTTAATAGTATTTCGTAGCATAATATGAACTCATTTATAAAAGCTTTTTCTTCATATTAGCATTTTATAAGTTTAAATTCGGGTAGTACCTACCCGTTAAGTTCATACTTAGTAGCTAATATACAATTCAACTACTACAATTCTATATGAAAAACTGATTGTAATAATATTTCGCGTTCAAACTTTTATACAATATTTTACAAAATTACAATACCGCTTATTTTACATAAAGCATGAAATATAGCACACAATAACTTTGATACACGATAGTTGTGAAGATAATTCTAGCTAGTACACAAGTCGTTCAGCAAAGGCAATAAAGACACGTAATTCATACGTCCAGAAACAAGTCATGCATTCTGGTTTTACTAGGACTACTTCCCATCCTTGGTCTTGTGGAACATAACCGTTATGGCCGTTGATAAGACAGCGTGTTGTAACGTCGTCAAAGGGACGAGGGTTACGTAATGTCCAACAGTCCCGTAACAATCTAAAAACCTCATTTCTTACCCCAATTACCGACTCCGTCACTTGTGGGAACGTTTTGTTTAATAGTTGTAGCCCGATGTTCTTGTTCTCACTTTGGTGAGAAGTGAACATTACTAATCCGTAAGCATAACATGCTTCTTTATGTTGCATGTTAGCCGCTTTTTCTAAATCACGAAGTCCAATATTCGGATATATTGAGTCAAAATAATTTCTTAACCTATTGCGTAAAATAGCATTTGGGTTCCCCGCAATATATGCGTCAAAGTAAACACATCGTAACTTATGGATTTCCCAATGTGATATCCCCCATCTTTCGAACGAAAGCCTTTTATAAACCAAGGCATTCTTGGAACGTTCTTCGAATGTCTTACAAACTGATCTCGCCTTAAATAGTTGTGCCGGAGAATTCTGACCGACTCTAGACAAGATTTCATCAATCATGTCTCCGGGTAGGTCTCTTAAAATATTAGGTTGTCTATCCATTTTGTGTTTTTATACTGTAAAATAGACAAGAGTTAGATTCATAAAAAAAATACTTATTAATACAAGAAATTTTTACATATATCATAAAGCATAAGCACACTATATTACATATATTACACCACACGAATACAACTATCTTATTCCGACTCGCTTGTTTCTTCTTCTTCGGTTTTGGTTCGTTTTGCCAAGTTTCTAGGGATATATGATGTTCCCCTAATACTAGCCGTAATTTTCCACATTGGTTTAGAAAAACCTGGTGGTTTAGAGGTTCCCGGGTCATTGTTACAACTTAAGGACTTCGGGGGTTGACGATACATATAAAGTTCATCGGGGTTGGAATTAGACTTCTCTATTTTTATGCCCTTTCCCTTATTATTTTCTTTTGCCTTTTTAAATTCAGTTGGGGTAATTTCTATAACATCATCGGAATTCTCGTCGGAATCCGATTCATCGGAGAATTGGTAATCCTCCCAATATTTTGCTTCCTTGGCGGAAACACCATTGACCATAATTAACCTTGGTCGGTTGGTTGAGGATTTTCTTTTACTTAACCGTTTTATTATTTCCCCCACCGGTTCTATTTCTTCATCCGGTTCCGATTCTTCTTCCGGTTCCGATTCTTCTTCCGGTTCCGACTCTTCTTCCGGTTCCTCTTCGGGAACTTGTGAATCAGTCCACGAATCATTCCAATTTACATTTGACTCTTCATTATTATTAGGTGAGTCAATGGGACTTGTTCTAGAGGTAGACATCTATCACATAATATCAAACGCGTTAAGAGATTAATATATCACATAATATTCACATGTTAAAAATATATAGTTTCCAACAAAATTTGTTAAGCAATCATTTTTCAAGTAAACACGGTCGAAGTCCAGACTCACTAATGCATCCTAACAAACTCGATAAGACACACTAATGCAAAATTCTGGTTCTCTAAGACCAACGCTCGGATACCAACTGAAATGTCCCGTTCTTATTGATTAAAAACGTTCCATATTAATTGATTTCGTTGCGAGGTTTTGACCTCTATATGAGACGTTTTTCAAAGACTGCATTCATTTTTAAAACAAACCATAACCTTTATTTCATAAATAAAGGTTTAAAAAGCTTTACGTAGTATCAAATAATGATAATCTAACATATCCTGTTTACACACGACCATTACATAATGGTTTACAATACGAATATGTTACAACAAAATAAGTTTCTTGAATGCAGTTTTTACACAATATCATACAAGCATGGACTCCAAATCTCGTCCTTATTTAAGTATGCGACAGCGGAAGCTCTTAATAATCACCTGAGAATAAACATGCTTAAAACGTCAACAAAAATGTTGGTGAGTTATAGGTTTAACCTATATATATCAAATCATAATAATAGACCACAAGATTTCATATTTCAATACACATCCCATACATAGAGATAAAAATCATTCATATGGTGAACACCTGGTAACCGACATTAACAAGATGCATATATAAGAATATCCCCATCATTCCGGGACACCCTTCGGATATGATATAAATTTCGAAGTACTAAAGCATCCGGTACTTTGGATGGGGTTTGTTAGGCCCAATAGATCTATCTTTAGGATTCGCGTCAATTAGGGTGTCTGTTCCTTAATTCTTAGATTACCATACTTAATAAAAAGGGGCATATTCGATTTTTGATAATTCAACCATAGAATGTAGTTTCACGTACTTGTGTCTATTTTGTAAATCATTTATAAAACCTGCATGTATTCTCATCCCAAAAATATTAGATTTTAAAAGTGGGACTATAACTCACTTTCACAGATTTTTACTTCGTCGGGAAGTAAGACTTGGCCACTGGTTGATTCACAAACCTATAACAATATATACATATATATCAAAGTATGTTCAAAATATATTTACAACACTTTTAATATATTTTGATGTTTTAAGTTTATTAAGTCAGTTGTCCTCGTTAGTAACCTACAACTAGTTGTCCACAGTTAGATGTACAGAAATAAATCGATAAATATTATCTTGAATCAATCCACGACCCAGTGTATACGTATCTCAGTATTGATCACAACTCAAACTATATATATTTTGGAATCAACCTCAACCCTGTATAGCTAACTCCAACATTCACATATAGAGTGTCTATGGTTGTTCCGAAATATATATAGATGTGTCGACATGATAGGTCGAAACATTGTATACGTGTCTATGGTATCTCAAGATTACATAATATACAATACAAGTTGATTAAGTTACGGTTGGAATAGATTTGTTATCAATTTTCACGTAGCTAAAATGAGAAAAATTATCCAATCTTGTTTTACCCATAACTTCTTTATTTTAAATCCGTTTTGAGTGAATCAAATTGCTATGGTTTCATATTGAACTCTATTTTATGAATCTAAACAGAAAAAGTATAGGTTTATAGTCATAAAAATAAGTTACAAGTCATTTTTGTAAAGGTAGTCATTTCAGTCGAAAGAACGACGTCTAGATGACCATTTTAGAAAACATACTTCCACTTTGAGTTTAACCATAATTTTTGGATATAGTTTCATGTTCATAATAAAAATCATTTTCTCAGAATAACAACTTTTAAATCAAAGTTTATCATAGTTTTTAATTAACTAACCCAAAACAGCCCGCGGTGTTACTACGACGGCGTAAATCCGGTTTTACGGTGTTTTTCGTGTTTCCAGGTTTTAAATCATTAAGTTAGCATATAATATAGATATAGAACATGTGTTTAGTTGATTTTAAAAGTCAAGTTAGAAGGATTAACTTTTGTTTGCGAACAAGTTTAGAATTAACTAAACTATGTTCTAGTGATTACAAGTTTAAACCTTCGAATAAGATAGCTTTATATGTATGAATCGAATGATGTTATGAACATCATTACTACCTTAATTTCCTTGGATAAACCTACTGGAAAAGAGGAAAATGGATCTAGCTTCAACGGATCCTTGGATGGCTCGAAGTTCTTGAAGCAGAATCATGACACGAAAACAAGTTCAAGTAAGACCATCACTTGAAATAAGATTGTTATAGTTATAGAAATTGAACCAAAGTTTGAATATGATTATTACCTTGTATTAGAATGATAACCTACTGTAAGAAACAAAGATTTCTTGAGGTTGGATGATCACCTTACAAGATTGGAAGTGAGCTAGCAAACTTGAAAGTATTCTTGATTTTATGTAACTAGAACTTGTAGAATATATGAAGAACACTTAGAACTTGAAGATAGAACTTGAGAGAGATCAATTAGATGAAGAAAATTGAAGAATGAAAGTGTTTGTAGGTGTTTTTGGTCGTTGGTGTATGGATTAGATATAAAGGATATGTAATTTTGTTTTCATGTAAATAAGTCATGAATGATTACTCATATTTTTGTAATTTTATGAGATATTTCATGCTAGTTGCCAAATGATGGTTCCCACATGTGTTAGGTGACTCACATGGGCTGCTAAGAGCTGATCATTAGAGTGTATATACCAATAGTATATACATCTAAAAGCTGTGTATTGTACGAGTACGAATACGGGTGCATACGAGTAGAATTGTTGATGAAACTGAACGAGGATGTAATTGTAAGCATTTTTCTTAAGTAGAAGTATTTTGATAAGTGTATTGAAGTCTTTCAAAAGTGTATAAATACATATTAAAACACTACATGTATATACATTTTAACTGAGTCGTTAAGTCATCGTTAGTCGTTACATGTAAGTGTTGTTTTGAAACCTTTCGGTTAACGATCTTGTTAAATGTTGTTAACCCAATGTTTATAATATCAAATGAGATTTTAAATTATTATATTATCATGATATTATCATGTATGAATATCTCTTAATATAATATATATACATTAAATGTCTTTACAACGATAATCGTTACATATATGTCTCGTTTAAAAATCATTAAGTTAGTAGTCTTGTTTTTACATATGTAGTTCATTGTTAATATACTTAATGATATGTTTACTTATCATAGTATCATGTTAACTATATATATATATATATCCATATATATATGTCATCATATAGTTTTTACAAGTTTTAACGTTCGTGAATCACCGGTCAACTTGGGTGGTCAATTGTCTATATGAAACATATTTCAATTAATCAAGTCTTAACAAGTTTGATTGCTTAACATGTTGGAAACATTTAATCATGTAAATATCAATCTCCATTAATATATATAAACATGGAAAAGTTCGGGTCACTACAAACTTGCGGAAACTGAACAACCTTCTAATGTTCATATGTTGTACGTGGATAATTAGGGTGAGCTCAGGGGGTGGGGCGAGGTGCGGTTAATCCGACAAGTCCTCACATATCTCCTCCTCCGAGGATCAACTTTAGTAGGCGTGTAATCCGAGGGGTACTCTTCTTAGATTGCGTGAAGTAATGTTTCAATCTCTGAAACAGTGGAACGGTAGTAACAGGTGGATTACAATACTAGTCCTTAGGGTTAGACGAGTGGGAAAAGTGTTCAGAAAAACATCTAAACTTGGAAAGATAAATTTTCCAAGTCGGTACAACAAATAGCAGACATGTAGCAAGAAGCAGCATCGACAATAACCTAGGTAGTCTATTGAAGTACGCAAAACTGTAGTAGATATTTAACACCCCGTCAAAAATCCCTTTAACGGAAATGTTAACTCTGGTCCCAGTGCTTGGCTTGACTTCTACGTAACAGCAATATTCTACAGCGGAAGCAATTAATACCTGAAAATAAAACACGCAAAACGAATCAACAACAATGTTGAGTGAATCTACAGGTTTTAGGTAAACAATACAGTATGTTTAAGAAATACATTTCGAAAACGGTTATTAGTGGAAGACCACCAAGGTTCAATGTTAAAAGTTTGTAGACAACTCCGTGTCCCATTTCAAAAGTTTGTTGACACTACCACGTTAAGTTTCAATCATTTGAAGACAATACCACGTCAAGTTTCAAATATTCGTAGACAATACCATGTCAAGTTTTATCTCATTTGTTCGTAAATCACAGTTTTAAATAACGTTGTATAGTATCTGAAAAACAGTTATCAGAAAATAGTTTAAGTTCCTTGACCACGAGATTTTACAAGTACAACTCCAAGTTGCGAAACGTTTGCATAATCTATGAGTACCTGAATACTAGCAATGACCCGAGTATAGAATCCACACTACCCGCCTTTACCTCATAAAAATGTTATACACTTGTACGAGTGTATCTAATGTTCAAAGTAAATGCACCACAGTTAATATTGTAGGGTGAGGTTGTCAACCTAACGGATCCGTCCATCTAAATTGTGCCTACACCGATGGTATTTAAAGTATTCAAGCTAGAGGCTTTGTATACAAACTCAATATGCATATATAGTATTTGTGTCAATTATAGTGACTCGAACTTTTCCATGATTATATATTACATGAGATTAATATTTACATGAATAAATGTTTCCAACATGTTAAGCAATCAAACTTGTTAAGACTTGTAACAACCCAACCCGATATAAAAACGATCACACGGAAATATTAAATAAAAAAATTTCTTTGTTCAGCAGGTGGCGCGGCGCGCCATACCCCTGCGCGGCGCGCAGAATGGGTCTGGCAGCCCGCTGTCCAAAAAAGTCCCAAATGCGAAAATGTTTGACCACTTCCCGACGTATTTTGACAAAACGCTTTTCACAATACATTAATATAAGTAAAACCATCATGTTTCAATAATAAAATTGAGTTTTACGACACCGGGCCCACATATGCCCAAATTACCCCTTGATTAAAAAATACAAGTTCGACCCAAATGAGTTTAAGTTCCAACAAAACTACGAGCATGATGTTGGGGATAAACTACCCAATCCTAGGTCGAATCCAAAAGTGATCCATGCAAGCATCAAAAGGGAAAATCGTCTAATCCCTAGCATACCCTGCCACGTCCGCCTTCGAACCTAAAAAAAAATGTAAACAACGAGAGGGTAAGCTAATGCTTAGTGAATGCAATACTTATACATATACATATGTAATTTACCTACACGCATCCACTTACAATACCATGCAAAAAAAAATGCATAAACGAGCTAGCAACACCAAACATACGACTAGCAATAACGTTAGTATATAAACCGTCACAATAATATACTAAAATCACAACAATGCATAAATATAACAAACCGTTCCCCGCTATGGCACTACCGACTTGTAGACGACCAATAACATCGAGTCTCACTCGTAAGATGCCACCGACTTGTGACTCATCATAAGGTGTCACCGACTTGTGAATCACCAAAGGGTGTCATCGACTTGTGAACTACCCACCAATATCTATGGGTCACCGACTTGTGAACGCTATGTGACATCACCGACTTGTGAAGCTCCACCAATAAGTGTCACCGACTTTTGAAGCACTATAGGGTGTCACCGACTTGTGAATCACCCGCCAATAGATACGAGGTCACCGACTTGTGAACCTCCAAGAGGTTCACCGACTTGTGAATCTCCTAACGAGACACTACCGACTCGTAGTTCTCTTCACCCATAGCCTCAATAAGTCACCAACTTGTGACATAACGCCCAATACTCACGATGTGGCGCCTAAGGCCCAAATCGCGTACGAGTAAATAAACCACATACATACATGTATAAATATTCCACTCACCTCGATTACTTGAAGAAGTGCAACTCGTAAACTTGAACTTCTTCCACCGACTTCACGTATATCACCTACGCAAATCATACATGCAAATAAGCTACAACTTAAGCCTATTCGACTTAAAACATCACAAGTGTAATTTTGACTATTTACACTTGACCAACTTTGACTAAGTCAAATCTCAGCTGAACCACTCATAATCACAATCGAATAGCGATTATGTCCCACTAATACATTTTGCACAAGGTTTGGTCAACCAATCCCCCATTTGGACTCACGACCGGCCCAAATTGACATAAAGTGCAATCTACGCCTTTTTGCACTTTTAACGATACTCAAAAGTCCGAGACTAACGAGACCACTTCCCGCGTTCCCAAAATACCTAAATACACCTCTTTTAGGCTTTAGATGCATATTAGATCAACATTTACACAAAAACCCATTTTGACCTAAAAACTAGTCAAAACAACAAATTGCAAGTTTACACCCCTAATCACTAACAATCCAAGTTAGCTAGTGATTTCATCAACAAATTTAGTTTACAAACTAACAACATCATCATACATCCCTAAACCCACCAATATTAGGGTTCTTACACCAAAACTTAACCCATTTACCCCAAACTTCCAAGAAATGGGGTTTACATCCACTTTAACACAAACCCTAGCATCATAAACGAATTAACACAACTAAATCCGAATTAGGGTTTTACCTTTTGAAGAAAACGAAGCTTGCACAACCACAACACAAGAAATGAGCTTCAATTTGATGAACCCAAGCTTCCTCCTTCACAATCCAAGCTTTCTCTCACTTGTTTCTCACTCTAAAATTTGGGGATGAAGAAGAGAGGATATGGATAGGATTGTGGATGTGAATGAGTCCCCTAAACTGCATTTTATGGCCTAAAACCATCCATATAGGAAAGGACTATAATACCCCTCATTTAAACACTTTAAAATGCTAAAAAAACGCATCAGACGCCTTCGGAGTGCCACTCCAAATGGTGGAGTGCCGCTCCATCCTACAGGTCAGTTTTCAGAAACTTGGTTTGGCCATAGCTTTTTAACCGTAGCTCCGTTTTCGATGAATCAATATCGTTGGAAACGTAATAAGAATTTCTTTCCAATGGTGAGGCTTTGAAACATCAACTCAAACTTTATTTGGGGTTGAAAAGATACGTACACACCTTGTCACTTCAGACAACGTCCAGTTTCCTTCGACATTCGAGCAAGCAACACGTACATGCTTCGTACACTTCATACGCGCATCGTACACCATAAATACATTATGTACAATAAATATTTGGGTCTTACAACTCTCCCCCACTTAAATTGGATCGCGTCCTGGCGATCTAACCCTCATCGAGAACAAGGACAACACACTTTTCTTAAGTTTTCGAGTCCTCACACAATCTCGTACCCCTTTGATGCCGCCATTGCATCCTATGAGTCCCACATCCTTGGAACGTAACGTCTCATCCACACAATAATCCTCCATGATCTCTTGGCACACTCTAATTTACAACTCAGAGTATCCTTTCCAATTGTCAACTAGTTTGGGTCATCCGCACCACGCACACGGTGATGGAATTTCCCGCAACTTTTCGGTACTTCCAACCGATACACAACCCCAAAATTCCCAAAACTCGTCCGCCATTACACGGTGAACATCATTTCGATCGACCATTAAAGATGATCTTGTATATCTCTACACGAGACAATCTAAATTAACACTCTACGTCTCTAGTCGGCTCCCAAAACGAGACGACTTCCGGCAAATTGCTCAAACATGCCTACCAAACCGAGGGACCACCGTACCCTCCGGGTACAAACTCCCCCACTTAGGGTTTTAACCCCACGCTGTCACTGTCAAGATGATAATACCTTGTGAAATTTCAACATTTCCACAACACACATGACCGGTATCAACATTGGTCATACTCAAAATCTTCAGCGGACTTACTAAGATACTTGAACCTAGTCCTTTCGAATCGGTTAAACATCAAAGCCCTCTAATGGTCACAATAAACCATTATCGTACCTTCGAGTTTTCTCATCTGTACCCAAGTACAAAGTAATCACACCACCGGAGTGAAGCATTCCACTAGCAGGTATACTGAGGCACCTGACGCAGTGTTATACAACTCCCATTACTACCATCGAGTCTCAAAAGCTCGACCCCTACGGGGTCTATTCTCAGTGTCATATGTCACTTGACTACTCAAGGTTACACAATTCCAACGAACAATACGGCTCAACAGCCACAACTTTCTAGTGACACCCGCTCGTCACTATTCACCTAGGCCATACAACTAGCCTATTTACTTCTTAACTCAAGGAGATGCTTGGAACACCAAGACTTACAGCCTAACTCGCACCGTCTCAACCGTTAACACGGTTACCTACGCACAATCAAAGGTAGTCAACAACCGTGACTCTACTCGCACACATACATGGTCAACGTAAACACCTCTCGAACGGCATACCAATACTACGCTAACCTTTATGGAGAGCAATACAAGTAACCCTCTAATCAAATCATGGTTACACCCGACTTGGTTAAGCCTCCAATATGCCCGATCAACCTACCTCGGCCAACCCTTAACAAGAATTAATTAACCCGACTCGATTAGTCAAACGCACTCGGTCAACCCGACTTGGTTAATCAAATACCCTTAGTCAACCCGCCTCGGTCAACGCCTAACAATAATTGACTAACCCGACTTGGTTAAGTCAAACACACATGGTCAACCCAACTTGGTCAAACCCTAACAATAGTTGATTAACCGACCCGGTTAAGTCAAATCCACCCGGTTAACTCAACTCGGTCAACATCTAACATCTAATGACTAACCCGACTTGGTTAAGTCAAACACACTAGGTCAACCCGACTCAGTCAACACCTATCATCTAATTGATTAACCCGACCCGGTTAGTCAAACTCACTTGGTTAACCCGCCTCGGTCAACACCTATCATCTAATTGATTAACCCGACATGGCTAATCAAACCGCAATGGACTAACTCGACCTAGCTAGTCACTACATCACATGGATGAACTCATTCATTACCCAAAAATCACCCGCATAAAGATAGTACTAAAATTGAATGGTACCTGAATCAAGCGTCGCTAGATTTTTGTGCTCCGTCACTATTCTACTCGGGACATTCCGACTTCTGGTGTCCCTCCTTCCGGCACTTAAAACATGTGACCTTACCCGATGGACAGTCACGAGACTTATGCCCCGTTTGCCCATAATTATAACACGCGAATTTAGAACCACTCGTGTCACTCATCTTTACGCTTCCGACACCTTCGGTAGCGCTTTTACTCTTCTTGTTCGAAAACATCGTCGCTTCGAACTTCCGTTTACTAACATCAGACACACTTGGCTTCGACACCTCCGATTCGAAACCCCGAGCCAACTCAAACAACTCTTCAAAAGACTTAGCCATTCCCCGACTAATCTTACCCTTCAACTCGTCATTCATTGTACGGTAGAAATCTTTCATCAACTTGTGATCGTCACCAACATACTCCGGACAAAAACGGGTCTTTGCCAAGAAGGTGGACTTGAGAGTAACCAAGTCCATCGAACCTTGTCGCAAATTGTGTAATTCGTCCCGGATGCTATCAAGGTCGGAAGAAGTTCGATACTCATTAAAGAACTCCTTTTTGAACTCTTCCCATGATAAGCTTATACATTGTTCTTTGCTATACAATTTAATCTTGTCGTCCCACCACAACTTGGCTTCCTAACGTAACATACTAGAACCGTATCTCATTTTCTTCTCGGGAGGACATTCACTAGTACGAAAATCCCCCTCGATGTCAGAAACCCAACATGTACTCTTCAACGGATCCCTCACTCCATTAAACATAAGAGGTTGAGCATCCTTGAAGTTCTTTTAATGAAAGTCCCGCCTCCCATTTCCTCCACTCACTTCGCCTCAGGGATAAATATTTCTAGCATCAAGTGCTTCCTCGATTGCGACCTTCACTCGTTCATCAATTAGATCGGTTACTTGCTCATCAACCCAATCTTTGAAGACCTTTCTAACCTCCTCGAGAAACTCCGCTTTTTGACGTTTAAAGATGGCCTCAACCTTAGCCGTGAATTCGACGTCTTCACCTTGATCTCCGTTAACTTGTTTGTTCCTCGTTGTCATTCTAAGAAATGAACTTGGTTAGGAAACGCAACACGAATAAATCACATACACCGCCACAATCAATATTCACAAACATATAAGTATTTCAACGTTTATACATCCCATCTAGTCCATTCCTTGTTGTACATCACTTGCATGACTTGGCTTGCAACCGTAATAATGGTCGCGAAGCATTATTACGCTCACACGCCATGCCGAGCTCATAAATACAACAACCATCTCGCTAGATATTCAACACAAAACAACATGGTTAGTAACAACATAGACCATATAACTAAAAGCCAAACTGGCCCGTAAACCTACAAGTCCCGCATAATATCACACACAAAAAGTCTAAGTCTAGGCGCCTATCTCAAGTCACCTAAATCCCTTAGACCATGCTCTGATACCACTTGTAACAACCCAACCCGATATACAAACGATCACACTGAAATATTAAATAAAAAAAATTTCTTTGTTCAGCAGGTGTCGCGGCGCGCCATTCCCCTGTGCGGTGCGCAGAATGGGTCTGGCAGCCCGCTGTCCAAAAAAGTCTCAAATGCGAAAATGTTTGACCACTTCCCGACGTATTTAGACAAAACGCTTTTCACAATACATTAATATAAGTGAAACCATCATGTTTCAATAATAAAATTGAGTTTTACGACACCGGGCCCACATATGCCCAAATTATCCCTTGATTACAAAATACAAGTTCGACCCAAATGAGTTTAAGTTCCAACAAAACTACGAGCATGATGTTGGGGATAAACTACCCAATCCTAGGTCAAATCCAAATGTGATCCATGCAAGCATCAAAAGGGAAAATCGTCTAATCCCGAGCATACCCTGCCACGTCCGCCTTCGAATCTAAAAAAAATGTAAACAACGAGAGGGTAAGCTAATGCTTAGTGAATGCAATACTTATACATATACATATGTAATTTACCTACACGCATCCACTTACAATACCATGCAAATAAAATGCATAAACGAGCTAGCAAAACCAAACATACGACTAGCAACAACGTTAGTATATAAACCGTCACAATAATATACTAAAATCACAACAATGCATAAATATAACAAACCGTTCCCCGCTATGGCACTACCGACTTGTAGACGACCAATAACACCGAGTCTCACTCGTAAGATGCCACCGACTTGTGACTCATCATAAGGTGTCACCGACTTGTGAACTACCCACCAATATCTATGGGTCACCGACTTGTGAACGCCATGTGACATCACCGACTTGTGAAGCGCCACCAATAAGTGTCACCGACTTGTGAAGCATTATAGGGTGTCACCGACTTGTGAATCACCCGCCAATACATACGAGGTCACCGACTTGTGAACCTCCAAGAGGTTCACCGACTTGTGAATCTCCTAACGAGACACTACCGACTCGTAGTTCTCTTCACCCATAGCCTCAATAAGTCACCAACTTGTGACATAACGCCCAATACTCACGATGTGGCGCCAAAGGCCCACATCGCATACGAGTAAATAAACCACATACATACATGTATAAATATTCCACTCACCTCGATTACTTGAAGAAGTGCAACTCGCAAACTTGAACTTCTTCCACCGACTTCACGTATATCACCTAACCAAATCATACATGCAAATAAGCTACAACTTAAGCCTATTCGACTTAAAACATCACAAGTGTAATTTCGACTATTTACACTTGACTAACTTTGACTAAGTCAAATCTCACCCGAACCACTCATAATCACAATCGAATAGTGATTATGTCCCACTAATATATTTTGCACAAGGTTTGGTCAACCAATCCCCCATTTGGACTCACGACCCGCCCAAATTGACATAAAGTGCAATCTACGCCTTTTTGCACTTTTAACGATACTCGAAAGTCCAAGACTAACGAGACCACTTCTCGCGTTCCCGAAATACCTAAATACACCCCTTTTAGGCTTTAGATGCATTTTAGATCAACATTTACACAAAAACCCATTTTGACCTAAAAACTAGTCAAAACACCAAATTGCAAGTTTACACCCCTAATCACTAACAATCCAAGTTAGCTAGTGATTTCATCAACAAATTTAGTTTACAAACTAACAACATCATCATCCATCCCTAAACCCACCAATATTAGGGTTCTTACACCAAAACTTAACCTATTTACCCCAAACTTCCAAGTAATGGGGTTTACATCCACTTTAACACAAACCCTAGCATCATAAATGAATTAACACAACTGAATCCGAATTAGGGGTTTACCTTTTGAAGAAAATGAAGCTAGCACAACCACAACACAAGAAATGAGCTTCAATTTGATGAACCCAAGCTTCCTCCTTCACAATCCAAGCTTTCTCTCACTTGTTTCTCACTCTAAAATTTGGGGATGAAGAAGAGAGGATATGGATAGGATTGTGGATGTGAATGAGTCCCCCAAACTGCATTTTGTGGCCTAAAACCGTCCATATGCAAAAGGACTATAATACCAGTCATTTAAACACTTTAAAATGCTGAAAAAACGCATCAGACGCCTTCGGAGCGCCGCTCCAAATGGTGGAGCGCCGCTCCAACCTACAGGTCAGTTTTCAGAAACTTGTTTTGGCCATAACTTTTTGACCGTAGCTCCGTTTTTGATGAATCAATATCGTTGGAAAAGTAATAAGATTTTCTTTCCAATGGTGAGGCTTTAAAACATCAACTCAAACTTTATTTGGGGTTGAAAAGATACGTACACGCCTTGTCACTTCAGACAACGTCCAGTTTCCTTCGACGTTCGAGCAAGCAACACGTACATGCTTCGTACAATTCATACGCGCATCGTACACCATAAATACATTATGTACAATAAATATTTGGGTCTTACAAGACTTGGTTAATTGAAACAGAAATTATGTAAATGTTTGACCACCCAGTTTGACAGATGATTCACGAACGTTATAAATTGTATATGACATGATGATATATATGGATATATATATATATATATATATATATATATATATATATATATATATATATATATATATATATATATATATATATATATGTTTAACATGATATAATGATAATCAAGTATCTAATTAAGTATATTAACAATGAGTTATATACATAAAAATGAGACTATTGAAGTAAGAAACTCGAAACGATATATATATAATGATTATCGTTATAACAACGCCTTACTAAATATATATGAATCATATTAAGGTATTGTTACACTATATTTAACATGATAAAATGATAATTAAATATATCATTAAGTGTGTTAATAATGAACTACATATGTAAAAACAAGAGTACTAACTTAAGGATTTTGAAACGAGACATGTATGTAACGATTATCGTTGTAACGACATTTAATATATATATATATATATATATATATATATATATATATATATATATATATATATATATATATATATATATATATATATATATATATATATATATATATATATATATCATATTAAGATATATTTATATACTATGTTATCATGATAATATGATAATTTAACATCTCATTAGATATATTAAACAAAGGGTTAACAACATTAAATGAGATCGTTAACTTATAAGCTTCAAAACAAATCATACATGTAACGACTAGCGATGACTTATCGAATCAGTTAAAATATATATACATGTAGTATATTAAGATGTATTTCTATACTTTTGGAAGACTTCAAGAAACCTATCAAAGTACTTCCATTTAACAAAAATACTTACAATTTCATTCTCATTTATTTTCATCAACAATTCTATTCGTATGTACCCGTACTTGTACTAGTACAATACACAGCTTTTAGATGTATTTACTATTGGTATATACACCTTTAATCATTCATTCTTAGCAGCCATCTTAGAGTCAAAAACATGTGAAACCATTATTTAACAACTTGTATGACTTATGAGCTAAAAACAAACTTAAGGATCTTTTTTTTTTCTTTATAACAAGTAATCCCGTTTTTATGATTTCATCCCATTTTTCCATTCCATTTTCTCATACTTACTCTCCAAATTCTCTCTCAAAATACTCCTAACATCATACTTGATCATCTCCAAGCATTTTCACCATCTTTTAGCTTCAATTACAAGCTTTAATCATCATAAAAATAACCATCTTTCAAGAACACTTCAAGAATCATATCAAGTCTTCATGACTACTTCCAAGCATTCAAATCCATTCCAAGTAATCATCTAAGATAAATAAACCTTTGTTATTTACAGTAGGTTATCTTTCTAAATCAAGGTAATACTCATATTTAAACTTTGGTTCAATTTCTATAACTATAACAATCTTATTTCAAGTGATGATCTTACTTGAACTTGTTTTCGTGTCATGATTCTGCTTCAAGAACTTTCAAGCCATCCAAGGATCCTTTGAAGCTAGATCCATTTTTCTCTTTTCCAGTAGGTTTATCCAGAAAACTTGAGATAGTAATGATGCTCATAACATCATTCAATTCATATATATAAAACTATCTTATTCGAAGATTATAACTTGTAATCACTAGAACATAGTTTAGTTAATTCTTAACTTGTTCGCCAACAAAGTTAATCCTTCTAACTTAACTTTTAAAATCAACCAAACACATGTTCTATATCTATATGATATGCTAACTTAATGATTTAAAACCTGGAAACACGATAAACACCGTAAAACCGGACATACGCCGTTGTAGTAAAACCAGGGGCTGTTTTAGTTTGGATAATTAAAAACTATGAAAAACTTTGATTTAAAAGCTATACTTCTGGGAAAATGATTTTTATTATGAACATGAAACTATATCCAAAAATCATGGTTAAACTCAAGGTGAAAGTATGTTTTTCAAAATAGTCATCAAGATGTCGTTCTTTCGACGGAAATGACTACCTCCTTCAAATATGACTTGTAACCTGTATTTCTGACTATAAACCTATAATTTTTCTGTGTAGTTTCATAAATTTTAGTTCATTATGAAACCATAGTAACTTGAATCACTCAAAACGGATTTGAAACGAAGAAATGACGGGTAAAACAAAATTGGTAAAAATTACTCATTTTAGCTACGTGAAAAATTGTAACAAATCTATTCCAACAATAACTTAATCAACTTATATTTTATATTATATAATCTTGAGATACCATAGACACGTATACAATATTTCGACATATCATGTCGACCCATCTATATATATATATATTTCGGAACAACCATAGGCACTCTATATGCAAATGATGGAGTTAGCTATACAGGGTTGAGGTTGATTCCAAAATATATATATAGTTTGAGTTGTGATCTATACTGAGATATGTATACACTGGATCGTGGATTGATTATACATATATATATATATATATATATATATATATATATATATATATATATATATATATATATATATATATATATATATATATATATTATATATGTATATATATTAAATTATTCATGTATGATTAATTGTGGACTACTAACGTTGGACTGCTAACTGGACAACTTAAATTATCAACACGTAATAAAGAAAATGTTGTGAATATATTTTGATCATACTTTGATATATATGTATATATTTGTTATAGGTTCGTGAATCAACCCGTGGCCAAGTCTAATTCTCGAAGAATTGATAATCGGTGAAAGTGAGTTATAGTCCCACTTTTAAAAATCTAATATTTTTGGGATGAGAATACATGCAGTTTTATAAATGCTTTACGAAATAGACACAAGTAATCGAAACTACGTTCTATGGTTGAATGATCGAATTTGAATATGCCCCTTTTTAGCTTGGTAGCCTAAGAATTAGGGAACAGACACCCTAATTGAAGCGAATCCTAAAGATATATCTATGGGCCCAACAAACCCCATCCGAGTTACGGATGCTTTAGTACTTCGATTTTATCATGTCCGATGTAGAGTCCCGGAATGATGGGGATATTCCATATGCATCCTTGTTAGTTCGGTTACCAGGTGTTCACCATATGAGATGGATGTTATGAAAAATGAAATCTTGTGGTCTATTAATTAAAATTTGATATATAGAGATTAACCCTATAACTTACCAACATTTTTGTTGACGTTTAAAGCATGTTTATTCTCAGGTGATTATTAAGAGCTTTCGCTATTGCATACTAAAATAAGGACAAGATTTGGAGTCCATGCTTGTATGATATTGTGTAAAAACTGCATTCAAGAAACTTATTTCGATGTAACATATTTTTATTGTAAACCATTATGTAATGGTCGTGTGTAAACGGAATATTTTAGATTATCATTATTTGATAATCTACGTAATTCTTTTAAACCTTTATTGATGAAATAAAGGTTATGGTTTGTTTTAAAAATGAATGCAGTCTTTGAAAAACGTCTCATATAGAGGTCAAAACCTCGCAACGAAATCAATTAATATGAAACGTTTATAATCAATATGAACAGGACATTTCATCAATACAAAAGCATTTGATAATGTAAGTATAACAGCGTGTATTCTCATCCCTGAAAACATGTAAAAAGCGAGACTGTAGACTCACCTTTGAATAAAGCTCGAATTGAAAAGTGGACAATTTACTTGTACGGTTTATAGCCGAGTAATGCAACCTAAGTATATGTATTTAGGTTGGTCAATAAATATGTCTTAAACAAGTGTGGTTTCATAGTATAAGTTGTCTTATTTTTCGAATCGACGCGTTTCAAAGTAGAAGTCAACATACAGTCAACTAATTCATGCAAGTCAAACAAAGTCAAACAAAGTCAACTGAAGTCAAACCAAAAGTCAAACTTGGTCAAAGTAGTCAACTAAAGTCAACATCAGTAGGTTCATGTCAAATGTTGGTCAACATGTCAAACCTAAGTCAAACAACACGTTTTAGATCATAATTGGTCAATTTCACAATTTCATTTTATCGTTGTGCACAAAGTTCATGTACATGTAGCAAACTTAGCATATTATCTCATAGTACAAAATTCAAGTAAACATGGAAAACTTCAGATCATAAGTATACTCAAAATCAATTCCAAAAAGTCCATCCAGGGTCTCATACGATAATTAAAAGCCAGGAATCAGAAGGGGTACATTTATAGTTTGCCAAGTAAGTTTCTGACCGCGCACTGATTTCGTTTTGGCTATAACCGGAGTTAGAGACATGAAATTGATACAAGACCAGTGGCCATGGTTCAAGGACAAATCAAAATAACACATATCAAAAGTTGAGAAATTTTTGTTTATCCAATTTGTACAGTTAATTCGTGCAAATTGAATGTTCAGTTTTCAGCTCAATTCAGAATTTACATAATGTGTGGCCCTATTGTGCCCAATGTATAAGGTTTCAGAGATTAACATTAACTAACCATATGTCACATATCATGCTAAGATTCATTTTCCAGATGCATACATTCTAATTCAATAAACACAAACTACAGAGTATAAAATAGAGAGCAAGTTGCTGTTTCGATTCTAGTTTAGTTAGTTACATTCGCACGCAATTATCCGAAGATCTAGATACAATTAGACTATGATATCTACATGAAAAGTGAAGTACTGTTTTGTGTAAATTTCAAATATGCAAAGCTTTAAACACAGAAGTTGACACATTTTATCATACAAGGCTGTTTTCATGCAGGTGCTGTATAAATCCACTTTTTCACTAAATCAAGCATATCTCAAGTTATACATAAGCAAACGGCATGATATCCTGATGTAACCTGAGTGTTTTTAAATTACCTATCTAATGGTATTAATTTCACAATCCAATTCGTGGTCTATCAAACCCAGATTTCTGATCAATCACAAAAACACAACGTTAATTTCAATTGGCCATAACTTGATCATCCGGATACAAAATCAAGCGAATCCAAAGCCTAAAATCAATAGTTTTTTGCAAGGAATCTAATTATAATATAATATCATGCAATTGAAAAATTAAAATTACTGTACACATCAAATACAAATTCGGTTTTCGCATAAAACAATCAAAACGAGCAATTTATCGCATCTAGTATTCATCAAACATCAAGACTTGAGCAATAGACAACCTAATCCATGAAACCTTAATAAAAAATCTGATTTTAGAGATTAGGGTTTATGTGTTTATACCTTTGATCACAAAATCGTTTATACCAACGCGTAGAGAACGATGCAAGCAACGATATTGATCAAAGAAGCAAAAACAAGAGATCAAAACTTGATGGAGAATTGTAGGGATGAAGGTAGGCAACTATTTGGTGTGTATGGGGCTGCAATCATAGAGCAAGAATAATAGGAAAAATAATGGGACATGTTCTCTTGTTATTTAGAATTTAAGGGAATATAGTTAGTGTCCTAAACAACCAAAAGTCAACAAACATGAGCCTAAAACTAATAGTCAACATGCATTGGCTAATCATGGGACTAAGGATGATGAGGTATGAGGTCATGGCCATGTGGCCTCGGGCTCGTTTTGTGTAAAAGCTCGTTCGCGCGTGGTTCGTTTCGAGTGCCATTAACCGTACCGAATCTCTGGAACGTTAACTAGTCGTTGAAACAAAATCACCGTGTTTAATTCATTAAGTAAATAATAAATTAAATTTCTTTCGTAAGTTCAATAATTATTAACAATAATTATTCTATCGTTTTTCGGAGTTCCGTTAACTAACTAACGGACAGTTAACTAAAGTAACGGAAAAAGTTGGGTTGTTACATTACCTCACCGTTATTGAAATTTCATCCTGAAATTTAGATGATGGCAGTTATTGATGAAAATAAAATATTTTCGTATCATTAGAAATCCACGTTTCAACGTGAGCTTGAATTCTATAACGAAGTTTGCAAATAAAGTTTATACTTGGCTTGAATAGTTTGTCTTTCCAGACGTAAGCCTTCATAGATTCTTTTAATAAAATAATTTGGTCATATACGAGTGTTTCGTCAAATAATATGATATGATTAAATAATCTTTCAAGATCTCTATACGTATGGACTTCTAAGGTCCGTTCGGTTTTGTAATGAATACGAGTTAAGTGTATAGAATTTCTTATCATCAAGAATATGAATGAAATGATTCGGTTACGTGTAAAAGTACGATTGAATATGTCACTAATGCATGTATTGAAGTAATAGTTGTCAGCCTTGACTTTTCGATGTAATCACTATTGATTCTCCTAAATTTAAGGGATTTGAATATAATCGTTTGAAATTTGTGTGATTTGGATCCCAGTAATTAAGGAAATTAGAATCCTTTTTGATTTTAAATCAAGCAAGTAATGGTCTAGAATTCGTAGGTATGAAATTTCGAATGAACCTAATGTTCTAAGCAGAAAGGAAAGGTAATGGCATGATTTGATTTGGTAAATTACCAGAATCACGGAGGATAGAACTATCAAGAATATATTTTCTTGATATGTTCAGAGGTTAAATAGAATGATAGAGTCATGTAATATGGCATATGGTGATGATAAAGTCGATCAAGTCTTATCATTCTCAAGTTTCATTAAAACTTCTGCATGACTTAGAATAAATAGGAGCAAAATATTCGTTTAAAGGTTTCAGCAGATACTGAATCATCTGGATTTGTTAAGTACATGTTTAGTCTTTGTGATTTTTCCACAGTCTCGTTCATGGTTTGTTCAATCCATTTTTCAGTACCAATTTTCTATTGAGGGTTTCCAACACTCCATTCTTTATCATCAAACTTTTGGCCATTAAGACCATCTATAGTTTTGCTGCTTCATCAGCATCATAACTGAATCATTGGTTATCAATCCGAGGTGTTTCAAGAACTTCGAAAGATTTGAAAGCAGATTGTAATCGTCAAGATACAAAAGATTGTTTAAGATGAAATCAAGTGGCAAAATTTAAAGAAATATTTGTTCTTCGATAAACGGATACATATATCGGTGGTTGTAAGTAGGATAGTTAATGACTTGCTGAATCAGAAATGAAGAATGTACAGTGTAACATATTAATGTGAACTTAGATATTTCTCGGGTATCACCTACCCGTTATAAATTCACACGTCATAGCTAATATGAAAATGATTTTTATTTCGATCCTCATATATATAAATATATATTTTCTTCAGACAGAAATAATGAATTACAATCTTATTAATCTCGCTTGATTTATGGTCAGGATCGGGATGAATAATTTCTAAAACTTTCGAAATTACATAATCGCCGAAAAATGAAAATGGTGTCTGGGGTGCTGGCGCTCATGGTGCGGGTGACTGTGCGTATGATGTTGATGTCACCGGTGCTGCTGGTGCCTGCAAAGTGCGCACCGTGTTCTCCAAGGCCACCATTCGAGTACGGAGCGAGTTAACTTCTTCTGCTAACCCTGGTTGGTTAGCAGTGCAAAAAAGAGGCTGGATAACCCGTAGAATTTAGAGATCACATACTCGTTGCTAGATATCCTCGCAAGGAGAGTGAATATGGTGTTTCTGACAGGTTCGCCGGTCAGTGCCTCGGGTTCTTCACCAAGGGTCAAGAATTGTTCATGGAAGGGATCGCCTTCTTCTTGTCTCCATTGAGTAAGTTGTTCACGAACCCATCCCCAATTCATCTAGAAAAGATGATGGCTAATTGGTTGATTCATTCCGGTTACACTGTTGCCGGAGCTTAATTCGATCTCCATATCGGAATCGCTCTCGTATCTTGAGGAATTAGAACTTTGTGAAGAATTTATCTTACACGTTCAGGTATTTAGGAAATGATTATTGGTATGGAATGATTGTGGGATATAAGATGATATTCTAGTTACATAGAATACCTATATATAATTCAAAGGTCCCGTAATTTACGGAGGAAATCAAGAAATATATCAGACAAAATTTAATATAATAAGTATGATAGCGACAGGATTAGTGAAATGTCTAGTTCTTATTGATTAAAAACGTTCCATATTAATTGATTTCGTTGCGAGGTTTTGACCTCTATATGAGACGTTTTTCAAAGACTGCATTCATTTTTAAAACAAACCATAACCTTTATTTCATAAATAAAGGTTTAAAAAGCTTTACGTAGATTATCAAATAATGATAATCTAAAATATCCTGTTTACACACGACCATTACATAATGGTTTACAATACAAATATGTTACATCGAAATCAGTTTCTTGAATGCAGTTTTTACACAATATCATACAAACATGGACTCCAAATCTTGTCCTTATTTTAGTATGCAACAGCGGAAGCTCTTAATATTCACCTGAGAATAAACATGCTTTAAACGTTAACAAAAATGTTGGTGAGTTATAGGTTTAACCTATATATATCAAATCGTAACAATAGCCCACAAGATTTCATATTTCAATACACATCCCATACATAGAGATAAAAATCATTCATATGGTTTGAACACCTGGTAACCGACATTAACAAGATGCATATATAAGAATATCCCCATCATTCCGGGACACCCTTCGGATATGATATAAATTTCGAAGTACTAAAGCATCCGGTACTTTGGATGGGGTTTGTTAGGCCCAATAGATCTATCTTTAGGATTCGCGTCAATTAGGGTGTCTGTTCCCTAATTCTTAGATTACCAGACTTAATAAAAAGGGGCATATTCGATTTCGATAATTCAACCATAGAATGTAGTTTCACGTACTTGTGTCTATTTTGTAAATCATTTATAAAACCTGCATGTATTCTCATCCCAAAATATTAGATTTTAAAAGTGGGACTATAACTCACTTTCACAGATTTTTACTTCGTCGAGAAGTAAGACTTGGCCACTGTTGATTCACGAACCTATAACAATATATACATATATATTAAAGTATGTTCAAAATATATTTACAACACTTTTAATATATTTTGATGTTTTAAGTTTATTAAGTCAGCTGTCCTCGTTAGTAACCTACAACTAGTTGTCCACAGTTAGATGTACAGAAATAAATCGATAAATATTATCTTGAATCAATCCACGACCCAGTGTATACGTATCTCAGTATTGATCACAACTCAAACTATATATATTTTGGAATCAACCTCAACCCTGTATAGCTAACTCCAACATTCACATATAGAGTGTCTATGGTTGTTCCGAAATATATATAGATGTGTCGACATGATAGGTCGAAATATTGTATACGTGTCTATGGTATCTCAAGATTACATAATATACAATACAAGTTGATTAAGTTATGGTTGGAATAGATTTGTTACCAATTTTCACGTAGCTAAAATGAGAAAAATTATCCAATCTTGTTTTACCCATAACTTCTTCATTTTAAATCCGTTTTGAGTGAATCAAATTGCTATGGTTTCATATTGAACTCTATTTTATGAATCTAAACAGAAAAAGTACAGGTTTATAGTCGGAAGAATAAGTTACAAGTCATTTTTGTAAAGTAGTCATTTCAGTCGAAAGAACGACGTCTAGATGACCATTTTAGAAAACATACTTCCACCTTGAGTTTAACCATAATTTTTGGATATAGTTTCATGTTCATAATAAAAATCATTTTCTCAGAATAACAACTTTTAAATCAAAGTTTATCATAGTTTTTAATTAACTAACCCAAAACAGCCCGCGGTGTTACTACGACGGCGTAAATCCGGTTTTACGGTGTTTTTCGTGTTTCCAGGTTTTAAATCATTAAGTTAGCATATCATATAGATATAGAACATGTGTTTAGTTAATTTTATAAGTCAAGTTAGAAGGATTAACTTTTGTTTGCGAACAAGTTTAGAATTAACTAAACTATGTTCTAGTGATTACGAGTTTAAACCTTCGAATAAGATAGTTTTATATATATGAATCGAATGATGTTATGAACATCATTACTACCTCAAGTTTAGTAGGTAAACCTACTGGAAGTGACAAGAAATGATCTAACTTCAAAGGATCTTGGATGGCTTGAAAGTTCTTGAATAAGAAAGATAACCTACTGTATATAACAAAGTTTCTTGATCTTAGATGATTACTTGGAATGGATTAGAAAGCTTGGAAGTAAATTAGTAAACTTGAAGGGATTTTTGAAGTGTTCTTGAAGTGTTCTTCCTATGATGATTATAGCTTGATTCTTGAAGTGATTTTTGATGAAGATGATGATTAACTACTGGAAAAATACGTTCATAATAGTGTGGGTGTGTTGAGAGAGAATTAGAAAGAGAATTGGAAGTGAAATGGAGTGAATGATGAGTGGTAATTGGTGAGTGGTGAGTGGGGTTAAAAGGAGTTCTAGTTAGTTGACTAGCTCATGGTAGAAGTTAAAATTGATTAGTCATACATGACATAATCAAGAGTGGAATCCCATGCTAGTTCCTATTGGTATATACCCATAGTAAGTAAGTTTTGAAGCTGTGTATAATACGGGTAAGAATACGACTAGAATTCTTGATGAAAGAAAAGAATGGGAAAGTAACTATAACCATTTTCGTTAAGTATGAGTGTTTTGATATATGTCTTGAAGTCTTCCAAAAGTATTTTAATACATCTAAATACACTACATGTATATACATTTTAACTGAGTCGTTAAGTCATCGTTAGTCGTTACATGTAAGTGTTGTTTTGAAACCTTTAAGTTAACGATCTCAATTAATGTTGTTAACCCATTGTTTATTATATCTAATGAGATGTTAAATTATTATATTATCATGATATTATGATATATTAATATATCTTAATATGATATATATATATATATATATATATATATATATATATATATATATACATTTAAATGTCGTTACAACGATAATCGTTACATATATGTCTCGTTTCGAAATCCTTAAGTTAGTAGTCTTGTTTATATGTATATAACTCATTGTTAATATACTTATGGAGATACTTACTTAACATAATCTCATGTTAACCATATGTATATCCATATATATATCGTCATGTCATTTTTACAAGTTTTAACGTTCGTGAATCGCCGGTCAACTTGGGTGGTCAATTGTCTATATGAAACATATTTCAATTAATCCAGTCTTAACAAGTTTGATTGCTTAACATGTTGGAAACATTTAATCATGTAAATATCAATCTCAATTAATATATATAAACATGGAAAAGTTCAGGTCACTACAATTAGTCTATATGTAATCGGTGAAATAATTGCAGTAAGATGTCGGTGGATCAAAAATGATAAGCAGTGAGAAGTAGTGATCGGTCGCGACTAGTAGTGAGAGGCGGCGTTGAGTAATAGTAAGCAATGATAAATAGCAAGGAGTAGTGGTATAAGATGATGAGTATGTCCAGGCAGTGTCTTCGTAGTGCCAAGTAGAAATCAGGGGTGACGGACAGTGTCAGGTAGTGACTAATTGTGACGTGATTACACGCTCCTTATAGGTTATAATAACAATTAAATCGTATGGTGTAAATTTCTACTCATATTTGAAATCAAACGGTTTATGTTCTAAACGTTATTTATCCAAGTAACCTACTTGACTCACTCCCAATTCCTTATTTTGTGATGTCGGAACTTCTATATGAGTTACCGTAATGTAATCCCGGTCATTACATTACGCTATCTCACATTCCCATTCGACATAACTCCATAAGTTCAAGATGGCGTAATCAACTTAATTTAGTTAAATCTTGCGTCGCGTGTACGTATGTGATTCGTAGTATAATGTTTAGTTCAAGTCCATATCATATGGGTATAGGGTGTATATGTACGTGACGTAATGTGTAGCCCTACATGTCGTATTGTGAAGCAAATAGTGCAGGTATGGTGTATAAAAGTCATCCAAGACACACGGCTATAGACTAGACTTCACTAATGCGCCCTACGGTTAGACACACTAATGTATCCTAGTTCCCTATAGCTAAAGCTCTGATACCATCTTTAACACCCCGTCAAAAATCCCTTTAACGGAAATGTTAACTCTGGTCCCAGTGCTTGGCTTGACTTCTACGTAACAGTAATATTTTACAGCGGAAGCAATTAATACCTGAGAATAAAACATGCAAAACAGATCAACAATAATGTTGAGTGAATCTACATGTTTTAGGTAAATAATACAATATGTTTAAGAAATACATTTTGAAAACGGTTATTAGTGGAAGACTACGAAGGTTCAATGTTAAAAGTTTGTAGACAACTCCGTGTCCCATTTCAAAAGTTTGTTGACACTACCATGTCAAGTTTCAATTATTTGAAGACAATACCACGTCAAGTTTCAAATATTCGTAGATGCTGCTCCAAATTTTGGTACCCAAATCCTTTCAGCCCTATACCGGGTTCCGTCTTCCCGAATATTAAGATGCTGCTCCAATCCTTTGGGTATTTCATCCTTTAAATTTCCTTCTTTTAAAACTCCTTGTTGCACCTCCTTTATTTGAGTAGTAAGGTTATTATGAATCATTATATTCATAGATTTTACTCGAATGGGTTCTCTGTCCTTCCTGCTCAAGGCATCGGCTACCACATTTGCCTTCCCCGGGTGGTAACGAATCTCAAAGTCGTAATCATTCAATAATTCAATCCACCTACGCTGCCTCATATTCAGTTGTTTCTGATTAAATATGTGTTGAAGACTTTTGTGGTCGGTATATATAATAATTTTGACCCCATATAAATAGTGCCTCCAAGTCTTTAATGCAAAAACAACCGCGCCTAATTCCAAATCATGCATCGTATAATTTTGTTCGTGAATCTTCAATTGTCTAGACGCATAAGCAATCACCTTCGTTCGTTGCATTAATACACAACCGAGACCTTGCTTTGATGCGTCACAATAAATCACAAAATCATCATTCCCTTCAGGCAATGACAATATAGGTGCCGTAGTTAGCTTTTTCTTCAATAACTGAAACGCTTTCTCTTGTTCATCATTCCATTCAAATTTATTCCCTTTATGCGTTAATGCAGTCAAGGGTTTTGCTATTCTGGAAAAGTCATGGATGAACCTTCTGTAGTAACCAGCTAGTCCTAAAAACTGGCGTATGTGTTTCGGAGTTTTCGGGGTTTCCCACTTTTCAACAGTTTCTATCTTTGCCGGATCCACCTTAATACCTTCTTTGTTCACTATGTGACCGAGGAATTGAACTTCTTTCAACCAAAATGCACACTTTGAAAACTTAGCGTACAATTCTTCCTTCCTCAATACTTCTAACACCTTTCTCAAATGTTCACCTTGTTCTTGGTCATTCTTTGAGTAAATTAGTATGTCATCAATGAAAACAATGACAAACTTGTCAAGGTATGGTCCACACACTCGGTTCATAAGGTCCATGAACACAGCTGGTGCATTAGTTAAACCAAACGGCATGACCATAAACTCGTAATGACCGTAACGTGTTCTGAAAGCAGTCTTTGGAATATCATCTTCTTTCACCCGCATTTGATGATACCCGGAACGTAAGTCAATCTTTGAATAAACAGACGAGCCTTGTAGTTGATCAAATAAGTCGTCGATTCTTGGTAGTGGGTAGCGGTTCTTGATGGTAAGTTTGTTCAACTCTCGGTAGTCGATACACAACCTGAATGTACCATCTTTCTTCTTGACAAACAAAACAGGAGCTCCCCACGGTGATGTGCTTGGTCGAATGAAACCATGCTCTAAAAGTTCTTGTAATTGGCTTTGCAGTTCTTTCATCTCGCCGGGTGTGAGTCTGTAAGGAGCACGAGCTATTGGTGCAGCTCCTGGTACAAGATCTATTTGAAATTCAACGGATCGATGTGGGGGTAATCCCGGTAATTCTTTCGGAAATACATCGGGAAATTCTTTTGCGATGGGAACATCATTGATGCTCTTTTCTTCAGTTTGTACTTTATCGATGTGTGCTAGAGCAGCATAGCAACCTTTTCTTATTAGTTTTTGTGCCTTCAAATTACTAATAAGATGTAGCTTCGTGTTGCCCTTTTCTCCGTACACCATTAAGGGTTTTCCTTTTTCTCGTATAATGCAAATTGCATTTTTGTAACAAACGATCTCTGCTTTCACTTCTTTCAACCAGTCCATACCGATTATCACATCAAAACTCCCTAACTCTACTGGTATTAAATCAATCTTAAATGTTTCGCTAACCAGTTTAATTTCTCGATTCCGACATATATTATCTGCTAAAATTAATTTACCATTTGCTAATTCGAGTAAAAATTTACTATCCAAAGGCGTCAATGGACAACTTAATTTAGCACAAAAATCTCTACTCATATAGCTTCTATCCGCACCCGAATCAAATAAAACGTAAGCAGATTTATTGTCAATAAGAAACGTACCCGTAACAAGCTCCGGGTCTTCTTGTGCCTCTGCCGCATTAATATTGAAAACTCTTCCGCGGCCTTGTCCATTCGTGTTCTCCTGGTTCGGGTAATTTCTAATAATGTGGCCCGATTTTCCACATTTATAACAAACTACATTGGCATAACTTGCTCCAACACTACTTGCTCCGCCATTACTCGTTCCGACACCATTTGTTCCTTTCGTTCTATTAACCCCTGGTCCGTAGACCTCACACTTCGCCGCGCTATGACCGTTTCTTTTACACTTGTTGCAAAATTTAGTGCAGAATCCCGAGTGATACTTTTCACACCTTTGGCATAGCTGCATCTGATTGTTGTTGTTGTTGCGGTTATTATTGTTGTTGGGATGATTGTTGTAGTTGCTGTTGTTATTGTTGTTGTTGTTGTTGTTGTTGTTGGGCTGTTTATTGTAGTTGCGATTGATGTTGCGATTGTTGAGATAATTGTTGCGATTATAGTTGTAATTGCTGTTGTTGTTGTATTGGTGATTCTTATCACCATTTTCCTCCCACTTTCTTTTGACTTGCTTCACATTGGCCTCTTCAGCAGTCTGTTCTTTAATTCTTTCTTGAATCTGGTTCACTAGTTTGTGAGCCATTCTACATGCCTGTTGTATGGAGGCGGGCTCGTGTGAACTTATATCTTCTTGGATTCTTTCCGGTAATCCTTTCACAAATGCGTCGATCTTCTCTTCCTCATCTTCGAATGCTCCCGGACACAATACGCACAATTCTGTGAATCGTCTTTCGTACGTGGTAATATCAAATCCTTGAGTTCGTAACCCTCTAAGTTCTGTCTTGAGCTTATTGACCTCGGTTCTGGGACGGTACTTCTCGTTCATCAAGTGCTTGAATGCTGACCATGGTAGTGCGTACGCATCATCTTGTCCCACTTGCTCTAGATAGGTATTCCACCATGTTAACGCAGAACCTGTGAAGGTATGCGTAGCGTACTTCACTTTGTCCTCTTCAGTACACTTACTTATGGCAAACACCGATTCGACCTTCTCAGTCCACCGTTTCAATCCGATCGGTCCTTCGGTTCCATCAAATTCCAAAGGTTTGCAGGCAGTGAATTCTTTGTAGGTGCATCCTACACGATTTCCTGTACTGCTAGATCCAAGGTTATTGTTGGTATGTAGCGCAGCCTGTACTGCGGCTATGTTTGAAGCTAGAAAAGTACGGAATTCCTCTTCTTTCATATTCACGGTGTGTCGAGTAGTCGGTGCCATTTCCTTCAAAATAGTCAAATGGAACAAGTTAATCATACAGAATATTAAGAGTAGTTAATAGTATTTCGTAGCATAATATGAACTCATTTATAAAAGCTTTTTCTTCATATTAGCGTTTTATAAGTTTAAATTCGGGTAGTACCTACCCATTAAGTTCATACTTAGTAGCTAATATACAATTCAACTACTACAATTCTATATGAAAAACTGATTATAATAATATTTCGCGTTCAAACTTTTATACAATATTTTACAAACTTACAATACCGCTTATTTTACATAAAGCATGAAATATAGCACACAATAACTTTGATACAAGATAGTTGTGAAGATAATTCTAGCTAGTACACAAGTCGTTCAGCAAAGGCAATAAAGATACGTAATTCATACGTCCAGAAACAAGTCATGCATTCTGGTTTTACTAGGACTACTTCCCATCCTTGGTCTTGTGGAACATAACCGTTATGGCCGTTGATAAGACAGAGTGTTGTAACGTCATCAAAGGGACGAGGGTTACGTAATGTCCAACAGTCCCGTAACAATCTAAAAACCTCATTTCTTACCCCAATTGCCGACTCCGTCACTTGTGGGAACGTTTTGTTTAATAGTTGTAGGCCGATGTTCTTGTTCTCACTTTGGTGAGAAGCGAACATTACTAATCCGTAAGCATAACATGCTTCTTTATGTTGCATGTTAGCCGCTTTTTCTAAATCATGAAGTCCAATACTCGGATATATTGAGTCAAAATAATTTCTTAACCCATTGCGTAAAATAGCATTTGGGTTCCCCGCAATATATGCGTCAAAGTAAACACATCGTAACTTATGGATTTCCCAATGTGATATCCCCCATCTTTTGAACAAAAGCCTTTTATAAACCAAGGCATTCTTGGAACGTTCTTCGAATGTCTTACAAACCGATCTCGCCTTAAATAGTTGTGCCGAAGAATTCTGACCGACTCTAGACAAGATTTCATCAATCATGTCTCCGGGTAGGTCTCTTAAAATATTGGGTTGTCTATCCATTTTGTGTTTTTATACTGTAAAATAGACAAGAGTTAGATTCATAAAAAAAATACTTATTAATACAAGCAATTTTTACATATATCATAAAGCATAAGCACACTATATTACATATATTACACCACACGAATACAACTATCTTATTCCGACTCGCTTGTTTCTTCTTCTTCGGTTTTGGTTCGTTTTGCCAAGTTTCTAGGGATATATGATGTTCCCCCAATACGAGCCGTCGTTATCCACATTGGTTTAGAAAAACCTGGTGGTTTAGAGGTTCCCGGGTCATTATTACAACTTAAGGACTTCGGGGGTTGACGATACATATAAAGTTCATCGGGGTTGGAATTAGATTTCTCTATTTTTATGCCCTTTCCCTTATTATTTTCTTTTGCCTTTTTAAATTCAGTTGGGGTAATTTCTATAACATCATCGGAATTCTCGTCGGAATCCGATTCATCGGAGAATTGGTAATCCTCCCAATATTTTGCTTCTTTGGCGGAAACACCATTGACCATAATTAACCTTGGTCGGTTGGTTGAGGATTTTCTTTTACTTAACCGTTTTATTATTTCCCCCACCGGTTCTATTTCTTCATCCGGTTCCGATTCTTCTTCCGGTTCCGATTCTTCTTCCAGTTCCGACTCTTCTTCCGGTTCCTCTTCGGGAACTTGTGAATCAGTCCACGAATCATTCCAATTTACATTTGACTCTTCATTATTATTAGGTGAGTCAATGGGACTTGTTCTAGAGGTAGACATCTATCACATAATATCAAACGCGTTAAGAGATTAATATATCACATAATATTCACATGTTAAAAATATATAGTTTCCAACAAAATTTGTTAAGCAATCATTTTTCAAGTAAACACGGTCGAAGTCCAGACTCACTAATGCATCCTAACAAACTCGATAAGACACACTAATGCAAAATTCTGGTTCTCTAAGACCAACGCTCGGATACCAACTGAAATGTCCCGTTCTTATTGATTAAAAACGTTCCATATTAATTGATTTCGTTGCGAGGTTTTGACCTCTATATGAGACGTTTTTCAAAGACTGCATTCATTTTTAAAACAAACCATAACCTTTATTTCATAAATAAAGGTTTAAAAAGCTTTACGTAGATTATCAAATAATGATAATCTAAAATATCCTGTTTACACACGACCATTACATAATGGTTTACAATACAAATATGTTACATCGAAATCAGTTTCTTGAATGCAGTTTTTACACAATATCATACAAACAAGGACTCCAAATCTTGTCCTTATTTTAGTATGCAACAGCGGAAGCTCTTAATATTCACCTGAGAATAAACATGCTTTAAACGTCAACAAAAATGTTGGTGAGTTATAGGTTTAACCTATATATATCAAATCGTAACAATAGACCACAAGATTTCATATTTCAATACACATCCCATACATAGAGATAAAAATCATTCATATGGTTTGAACACCTGGTAACCGACATTAACAAGATGCATATATAAGAATATCCCCATCATTCCGGGACACCCTTCGGATATGATATAAATTTCGAAGTACTAAAGCATCCGGTACTTTGGATGGAGTTTGTTAGGCCCAATAGATCTATCTTTAGGATTCGCATAAATTAGGCTGTCTGTTCCCTAATTCTTAGATTACCAGACTTAATAAAAAGGGGCATATTCGATTTCGATAATTCAACCATAGAATGTAGTTTCACGTACTTGTGTCTATGGTTGTTCCGAAATATATATAGATGTGTCGACATGATAGGTCAAAATATTGTATACGTGTCTATGGTATCTCAAGATTACATAATATACAATACAAGTTGATTAAGTTATGGTTGGAATAGATTTGTTACCAATTTTCACGTAGCTAAAATGAGAAAAATTATCCAATCTTGTTTTACCCATAACTTCTTCATTTTAAATCCGTTTTGAGTGAATCAAATTGCTATGGTTTCATATTGAACTCTATTTTATGAATCTAAACAGAAAAAGTATAGGTTTATAGTCGGAAGAATAAGTTACAAGTCGTTTTTGTAAAGTAGTCATTTCAGTCGAAAGAACGACGTCTAGATGACCATTTTAGAAAACATACTTCCACCTTGAGTTTAACCATAATTTTTGGATATAGTTTCATGTTCATAATAAAAATCATTTTCTCAGAATAACAACTTTTAAATCAAAGTTTATCATAGTTTTTAATTAACTAACCCAAAACAGCCCGCGGTGTTACTACGACGGCGTAAATCCGGTTTTACGGTGTTTTTCGTGTTTCCAGGTTTTAAATCATTAAGTTAGCATATCATATAGATATAGAACATGTGTTTAGTTAATTTTAAAAGTCAAGTTAGAAGGATTAACTTTTGTTTGCGAACAAGTTTAGAATTAACTAAACTATGTTCTAGTGATTACGAGTTTAAACCTTCGAATAAGATAGTTTTATATATATGAATCGAATGATGTTATGAACATCATTACTACCTCAAGTTTAGTAGGTAAACCTACTGGAAGTGACAAGAAATGATCTAGCTTCAAAGGATCTTGGATGGCTTGAAAGTTCTTGAATAAGAAAGATAACCTACTGTATATAACAAAGGTTTCTTGATCTTAGATGATTACTTGGAATGGATTAGAAAGCTTGGAAGTAAATTAGTAAACTTGAAGGGATTTTTGAAGTGTTCTTGAAGTGTTCTTCCTATGATGATTATAGCTTGATTCTTGAAGTGATTTTTGATGAAGATGATGATTAACTACTGGAAAAATACGTTCATAATAGTGTGGGTGTGTTGAGAGAGAATTAGAAAGAGAATTGGAAGTGAAATGGAGTGAATGATGAGTGGTAATTGGTGAGTGGTGAGTGGGGTTAAAAGGAGTTCTAGTTAGTTGACTAGCTCATGGTAGAAGTTAAAATTGATTAGTCATACATGACATAATCAAGAGTGGAATCCCATGCTAGTTCCTATTGGTATATACCCATAGTAAGTACGTTTTGAAGCTGTGTATAATACGGGTAAGAATACGACTAGAATTCTTGATGAAAGAAAAGAATGGGAAAGTAACTATAACCATTTTCGTTAAGTATGAGTGTTTTGATATATGTCTTGAAGTCTTCCAAAAGTATTTTAATACATCTAAATACACTACATGTATATACATTTTAACTGAATCGTTAAGTCATCGTTAGTCGTTACATGTAAGTGTTGTTTTGAAACCTTTAAGTTAACGATCTCAATTAATGTTGTTAACCCATTGTTTATTATATCTAATGAGATGTTAAATTATTATATTATCATGATATTATGATATATTAATATATCTTAATATGATATATATATATATATATATATATATATATATATATATACATTTAAATGTCGTTACAACGATAATCGTTACATATATGTCTCGTTTCGAAATCCTTAAGTTAGTAGTCTTGTTTATATGTATATAACTCATTGTTAATATACTTATGGAGATACTTACTTATCATAATCTCATGTTAACCATATGTATATCCATATATATATCGTCATGTCATTTTTACAAGTTTTAACGTTCGTGAATCGCCGGTCAACTTGGGTGGTCAATTGTCTATATGAAACATATTTCAATTAATCCAGTCTTAACAAGTTTGATTGCTTAACATGTTGGAAACATTTAATCATGTAAATATCAATCTCAATTAATATATATAAACATGGAAAAGTTCGGGTCACTACAATTAGTCTATATGTAATCGGTGAAATAATTGCAGTAAGATGTCGGTGGATCAAAAATGATAAGCAGTGAGAAGTAGTGATCGGTCGCGACTAGTAGTGAGAGGCGGCGTTGAGTAGTAGTAAGCAACGATAAATAGCAAGGAGTAGTGGTATAAGATGATGAGTATGTCCAGGCAGTGTCTTCGTAGTGCCAAGTAGAAATCAGGGGTGACGGACAGTGTCAGGTAGTGACTAATTGTGACGTGATTACACGCTCCTTATAGGTTATAATAACAATTAAATCGTATGGTGTAAATTTCTACTCATATTTGAAATTAAACGGTTTATGTTCTAAACGTTATTTATCCAAGTAACCTACTTGACTCACTCCCAATTCCTTATTTTGTGATGTCGGAACTTCTATATGAGTTACCGTAATGTAATCCCGGTCATTACATTACGCTATCTCACATTTCCATTCGACATAACTCCATAAGTTCAAGTTGGCGTAATCAACTTAATTTAGTTAAATCTTGTGTCGCGTGTACGTATGTGATTCGTAGTATAACGTTTAGTTCAAGTCCATATCATATGGGTATAGGGTGTATATGTACGTGATGTAATGTGTAGCCCTACATGTCGTATTGTGAAGCAAATAGTGCAGGTATGGTGTATAAAAGTCATCCAAGACACACGACTATAGACTAGACTTCACTAATGCGCCCTACGGTTAGACACACTAATGTATCCTAGTTCCCTATAGCTAAAGCTCTGATACCATCTTTAACACCCCGTCAAAAATCCCTATAACGGAAATGTTAACTCTGGTCCCAGTGCTTGGCTTGGCTTCTACGTAACAGCAATATTTTACAGCGGAAGCAATTAATACCTGAGAATAAAACATGCAAAACAGATCAACAATAATGTTGAGTGAATCTACAGGTTTTAGGTAAATAATACAGTATGTTTAAGAAATACATTTTGAAAACGGTTATTAGTGGAAGACTACGAAGGTTCAATGTTAAAAGTTTGTAGACAACTCCGTGTCCCATTTCAAAAGTTTGTTGACACTACCATGTCAAGTTTCAATCATTTGAAGACAATACCACGTCAAGTTTCAAATATTCGTAGACAATACCATGTCAAGTTTTATCTCATTTGTTCGTAAATCATAGTTTTAAATAACGTTGTATAGTATCTGAAAAACAGTTAGCAGAAAATAGTTTAAGTTCCTTGACCACGAGATTTTACAAGTACAACTCCAAGTTGCGAAACGTTTGCATAATCTATGAGCACCAGAATACTAGCAATGACCCGAGTATAGAATCCACTATACTCGCCTTTACCTCATAAAAATGTTATACACTTGTATGAGTGTATCTAATGTTCAAAGTAAATGCACCACAGTTAATATTGTAGGGTGAGGTTGTCAACCTAACGGATCCGTCCATCTAAATTGTGCCTACACCGATGGTATTTAAAGTATTCAAGCTAGAGACTTTGTGTACAAACTCAATATGCATATATAGTACTCGTGTCAATAAAAAAGCATTTAATAATGTAAGTATAACAGTGTGTATTCTCATCCCTGAAAACATGTAAAAAGCGGGACTGTAGACTCACCTTTGAATAAAGCTCGGATTGAAAAGTGGAAAATTTACTTGTACGGTTTATAGCCGAGTAATGCAACCTAAGTATATGTATTTAGGTTGGTCAATAAATATATCTTAAACAAGTGTGGTTTCATAGTAGAAGTTGTCTTATTGCTCGAATCGACGCGTTTCAAAGTAGAAGTCAACATACAGTCAACTAATTCATGCAAGTCAAACAAAGTCAACCGAAGTCAAACTGAAAGTCAAACTTGGTCAAAGTAGTCAACTAAAGTCAACATCAGTAGGTTCATGTCAAATGTTGGTCAACATGTCAAACCTAAGTCAAACAACACGCTTTAGATCATAATTGGTCAATTTCACAATTTCAGTTTATCATTGTGCACAAAGTTCATGTACATGTAGCAAACTTAGCATATTATCTCATAGTACAAAATTCAAGTAAACATGGAAAACTCCAGATCATAAGTATACTCAAAATTGATTCCAAAAAGTCCATCCAGGGTCTCATACGATAATTAAAAGTCAGGAATCAGAAGGGGTACATTTATAGTTTGCCAAGTAAGTTTCTGACAGCGCACTGATTTCGTTTTTGCTATAACCAGAGTTAGGGACATGAAATTGATACAAGACCAGTGGCCATGGTTCAAGGACAAACAAATCAAACTAACACATATCAAAAGTTGAGCAATTTTTGTTTAGCCAATTTGTACAGTTTATTCGTGCAAGTTGAATGTTCAGTTTTCAGCTCAATTCAGAATTTACATAATGTGTGGCCCTATTGTGCCAAATGTATAAGGTTTCAGAGATTGACATTAACTAACCATATGTTAAATATCATGTTAAGATTCATTTTCCAAAAGCATACATGCTAATTCAATAAACACAAACCACAGAGTATAAAACAGAGAACAAGTTTCTTTTTCGATTCTAGTTTAGTTAGTTACATTCGCACGCAATTATCCGAAGATCTAGATACAATTAGACTATGATATCTACATGAAAAGTGAAGTACTTTTTTGTGTAAATTTCAAATATGCAAAGCTTTAAACACAGAAGTTAAAACATTTTATCATACAAGGCTGTTTTCATGCAGGTGCTGTATAAATCCACTTTTTCACTAAATCAAGCATATCTCAAGTTATACATAAGCAAACAGCATGATATCCTAGTGTAACCTGAGTGTTTTTAAATTACCTATCCAATGGTATAAATTTCACAAACCAATTCGTGGTCTATCAAACCCAAATTTCTGATCAATCACAAAAACACAACGTTAATTTCAATTGGCCATAACTTGATCATCCGGAAATGAAATCAAGCGAATCCAAAGCCTAAAAACAATAGTTTTTCGCAAGGAATATAATTATAATATAATATCATGCAATTGAAAAATTAAAATAAATTAAAATTACTGTACACATCAAATACAAATTCGGTTTTCGCATAAAACAATCAAAACGAGCAATTTATCGCATCTAGTATTCATCAAATATCAAGACTTGAGCAATAGACAACCTAATCCATGAAACCTTAATAAAAATATGATTTTAGAGATTAGGATTTATGTGTTTATACCTTTGATCACAAAATCTTTTATACCAACGCGTAGAGAACGACGCAAGCAACGATATTGATCAAAGAAGCAAAAACAAGAGATCAAAACTTGATGGAGAATTGTAGGGATGAAGGTAGGCAACTATTTAGTGTGTATGGGGCTGAAATCATAGAGCAAGAATGATAGGAAAAAGAATGGGACATGTTCTCTTGTTATTTACAATTTAAGGGAATATAGTTAGTGTCCTAAACAACCAAAAGTCAACAAACATGGGCCTAAAACTAATAGTCAACATGCATTGGCTAATTATGGGACTAAGGATGATGAGGTATGAGGTCATGGCCATGTGGCCTCGGGCTCGGGTCTCATGCTCGTTTTGTGTAAAAGCTCGTTCACGCGTGGTGAAATGTCCCGTTCATATTGATTATAAACGTTCCATATTAATCGATTTTGTTGCGAGGTTTTGACCTCTATATGAGACGTTTTTCAAAGACTGCATTCATTTTTAAAACAACCATAACCTTTATTTTATCAATAAAGGTTTCAAAAGCGTTACGTAGATTATTAAATAATGATAATCTAAAATATACTGTTTACACACGACCATTACATAATGGTTTACAATAGAAATATATTACATCGACATATGTTTCTTGAATGCAGTTTTTACACAATATCATACAAACATGGACTCCAAATCTTGTCCTTATTTTAGTATGCAACAGCGGAAGCTCTTAGTATTCACCTGAGAATAAACATGCTTTAAACGTCAACAAAAAATGTTGGTGAGTTATAGGTTTAACCTATATATATCAAATCGTAACAATAGACCACAAGATTTCATATTTCAATACACATCCCATACATAGAGATAAAAATCATTCATATGGTGAACACCTGGTAATCGACATTAACAAGATGCATATATAAGAATATCCCCATCATTTCGGGACACCCTTCGGATATGATATAAATTTCGAAGTACTAAAGCATCTGGTACTTTGGATGGGGTTTGTTAGGCCCAATAGATCTATATTTAGGATTCGCGTCAATTAGGGTGTCTGTTCCCTAATTCTTAGATTACCAGACTTAATAAAAAGGGGCATATTCGATTTCGATAATTCAACCATAGAATGTAGTTTCATGTACTTGTGTCTATTTTGTAAATCATTTATAAAACCTGCATGTATTCTCATCCCAAAAATATTAGATTTTAAAAGTGGGACTATAACTCACTTTCACAGATTTTTACTTCGTCGGGAAGTAAGACTTGGCCACCGGTCGATTCACAAACCTATAACAAATATGTACATATATATCAAAATATGTTCAAAATATATTTACAATACTTTTAATACATTTTGATGTTTTAAGTTTATTAAGTCAGCTGTCCTCGTTTGTAACCTACAACTAGTTGTCCAAAGTTAGATGTACAGAAAAAAATTGATATATATTATCTTGAATCAATCCACGACCCAGTGTATACACGTCTCAGGCTAGATCACAACTCAAAGTATATATATTTTTGGAATCAACCTCAACCCTGTATAGCTAACTCCCACATTACTGCATATAGAGTGTCTATGGTTGTTCCAAATAATATATATACATGGGTCGATATGATATGTCAAAACATTTGCATACGTGTCTATGGTATCTCAATATTACATAATATATTAGAATACATGTATAATACAATTTAAGTTAGCTAGGATATGATTAATATAGATTTGTTACTAATTTTCACGTAGCTACAACAAGAAAAATTATCCAATCTTGTTTTATCCATAACTTCTTCGTTTTAAATCCGTTTTGAGTGAATCAAATTGCTATGGTTTCATATTGAACTCTATTTTATGAATCTAAACAGAAAAAGTATAGTTTTATAGTTGGAAATATATGTTACAAGTCGTTTTTGTAAGAGGTAGTCATTTCAGTCGAAAGAACGATGTCTTGATGATCATTTTGAAAAACATACTTCCACTTTGAGTTTAACCATGATTTTTGGATATAGTTTCATGTTCATAAGAAAAATCATTTTCCCAGAAGAACAACTTTTAAATCAAAGTTTATCATAGTTTTTAATTAACTAACCCAAAACAGCCCACGGTGTTACTACGACGGCGTAAATCCGGTTTTACGGTATTTTTCGTGTTTTCAGATTTTAAATCATTAAGTTAGCATACCATATAGATATAGAAAATGTGTCTAGTTGCTTTTAAAAGTCAAGTTAGAAGAATTAACTTTGTTTGCAAACAAGTTTAGAATTAACTAAACTATATTCTAGTGATTACATGTTCAAATCTTCGAATAAGATAGTTATATATATATATATATATATATATATATATATATATATATATATATATATATATATATATATATATATATATATATATATGAATCGAATGATGTTATGAACATCATTACGACCTTAAGTTTAGTAGGTAAACCTACTGGAAGTGTCAAAAATTGATCTATCTTCAAAGGATTCTTGGATGGCGTGAAAGTTCTTGAAGTAGAATCATGACACAAAAACAAGTTTAAGTAAGATTTCCACTCGAAATAAGATTGTTAAAGTTATAGGAATTGAATCAAAGTTTGAATATGAGTATTACCTTGAATTATAAAGATATCTTACTGTAAATATGAAAGATTTCTTGAGATTGGATGATCACTTGAAATGGATTTTCAAGATTGGAAGTAAGCTAGTAAACTTGAAAGTGTTCTTGATGTTAGCATATCAAATAGATATAGAACATGCGTTTAGTTGATTTTAAAAAGTCAAGTTAGAAGGATTAACTTTTGTTTGCGAACAAGTTTAGAATTAACTAAACTATGTTCTAGTGATTACAAGTTTAAAACTTCGAATAAGATAGCTTTATATGTATGAATCGAATGATGTTATGAACATCATTACTACCTCAAGTTTTCTGGATAAATCTACTGAAAATGAGAAAAATGAATCTAGCTTCAAAGGATCCTTGGATGGCTTAAAAGTTCTTGAAGCAGAATCATGACATGAAAACAGTTCAAGTAAGATTTTCACTCGAAATAAGATTGTTATAGTTCTAGAAATTTAATCAAAGTTTGAATATGAGTATTACCTTGTATTATAAAGATATCTTACTGTAAATAAGAAAGATTTATTGAGGTTGGAAGATCACTCTACAAGATTGGAAGTAAGCTAGCAAACTTGGAAGTATTCTTGATTTTATGAAACTAGAACTTGTAGAATGTATGAAGAACACTTAGAACTTGAAGATAGAACTTGAGAGAGATCAATTAGATGAATAAAATTGAAGAATGAAAGTGTTTATAGGTGTTTTTGGTCGTTGGTATATGGATTAGATATAAAGGATGTGTAATTTTGTTTACATGTAAATAAGTCATGAATGATTACTCATATTTTTGTAATTTTATGAGATATTTCATGCTAGTTGCCAAATTATGGTTCCCACATGTGTTAGGTGACTTACATGGGCTGCTAAGAGCTGATCATTGGAGTGTATATACTAATAGTACATACATCTAAAAGCTGTGTATTGTACGAGTACGAATACGGGTGCATACGAGTAGAATTGTTGATGAAACTGAACGAGGATGTAATTGTAAGCATTTTTGATAAGTAGAAGTATTTTGATAAGTGTCTTGAAGTCTTTCAAAAGTGTATAAATACATATTAAAACACTACATGTATATACATTTTAACTGAGTCGTTAAGTCATCGTTAGTCGTTACATGTAAATGTTGATTTGAAACCTTTAAGTTAACGATCTTGTTAAATGTTGTTAACCCAATGTTTATTATATCTAATGAGATGTTAAATTATTTTATTATCATAATATTATGATATATTAATATATCTTAATATGATATATATACATTTAAATGTCGTTACAACGATAATCGTTACATATATGTCTCGTTTCGAAATCCTTAAGTTAGTAGTCTTGTTTTTACATATGTAGTTTATTGTTAATATACATAATGACATGTTTACTTATCATTTATAATGATTAAACATAGTGTATCAATATCTTAATATGATTCATATGTATTTAGTAAGAAGTTGTTATAACGATAATCGTTATATATATCGTTTCGAGTTTCTTAATTCAATAAACTCAATTTTATGTATATAAATCATTGTTAAAATACCTAATGAGATACTTACTTATCATAATATCATTTTAAATATATATATAATCATATATATGTCATCATATAGTTTTTAAAAGTTTTAACGTTCATGAATCACCGGTCAACTTGGGTGGTCAAATGTCTATATGAAACCTATTTCAATTAATCAAGTCTTAACAAGTTTGATTGCTTAACATGTTGGAAACACTTAATCATGTAAATAAAAATTTCATTTAATATATATATAAACATGGAAAAGTTCGGGTCACTACAGTACCTACCCGTTAAATAAATTTCGTCCCGAAATTTTAAGCAGTTGGAGGTGTTGACGTATCTTCTAAAAATAAATGCTGGTATTTCTTCTTCTTCTTCTGATCTTCTCATTCCCAGGTGAACTCGGGTCCTCTACGAGCATTCCATCAAACCTTAACAATTGGTATCTTGTTTTGCTTAAGTCTTTTAACCTCACGATCCATTATTTCGACGGGTTCTTCGATGAATTGAAGTTTTTCGTTGATTTGGATTTCATCTAATGAAATAGTGAGTTCTTCTTTAGCAAAACATTTCTTCAAATTCGAGACATGAAAAGTGTTATGTACAGCCGCGAGTGGTTGAGGTAACTCAAGTCGGTAAGCTACTGGTCCGACACGATCAATAATCTTGAATGGTCCAATATACCTTGGATTTAATTTCCCTCATTTACCAAATCGAACAACGCCTTTCCAAGGTGCAACTTTAAGCATGACCATCTCTCCAATTTCAAATTCTATATCTTTTCTTTTAATGTCAGCATAGCTCTTTTGTCGACTTTGGGCGGTTTTCAACCGTTGTTGAATTTGGATGATCTTCTCGGTAGTTTCTTGTATTATCTCTGGACCCGTAATCTGTCTATCCCCCACTTCACTTCAACAAATCGGAGACCTGCACTTTCTACCATAAAGTGCTTCAAACGGCGCCATCTCAATGCTTGAATGGTAGCTGTTGTTGTAGAAAAATTCTGCTAACGGTAGATGTCGATCCCAACTGTTTCTGAAATCAATAACACATGCTCGTAGCATATCTTCAAGCGTTTGTACCGTCCTTTCGCTCTGCCCATCAGTTTGTGGATGATAGGCAGTACTCATGTCTAGACGAGTTCCTAATGCTTGCTGTAATGTCTGCCAGAATCTTGAAATAAATCTGCCATCCCTATCAGAGATAATAGAGATTGGTATTCCATGTCTGGAGACGACTTCCTTCAAATACAGTCGTGCTAACTTCTCCATCTTGTCATCTTCTCTTATTCGCAGGAAGTGTACTCATTTGGTGAGACGATCAACTATTACCCAAATAGTATCAAAACCACTTGCAGTCCTTGGCATTTTAGTGATGAAATCCATGGTAATGTTTTCCCATTTCCATTCCGGGATTTCGGGTTGTTGAAGTAGACCTGATGGTTTCTGATGCTCAGCTTTGACCTTAGAACACGTCAAACATTCTCCTACGTATTTAGCAACATCGGCTTTCATACCCGGCCACCAAAAATGTTTCTTGAGATCCTTGTACATCTTCCCCGTTCCAGGATGTATTGAGTATCTGGTTTTATGAGCTTCTCTAAGTACCATTTCTCTCATATCTCCAAATTTTGGTACCCAAATCCTTTTAGCCCTATACCGGGTTCCGTCGTCCTGAATATTAAGATGCTTCTCCGTCCTTTGGGTATTTCATCCTTTAAATTTCTCTCTTTTAATACTCCTTGTTGCGCCTCCTTTATTTGAGTAGTAATGTCATTGTGAATCATTATATTCATAGATTTTACTCGAATGGGTTCTCTGTCCTTCCTGCTCAAGGTGTTGACTACCACATTTGCCTTCCCCGGGTGGTAATGAATCTCAAAGTCGTAATCATTCAACAATTCAATCCACCTACGCTGCCTCATATTCAGTTGTTTCTGATAAATATGTGTAGAAAACTTTTGTAGTCGGTATATATAATACTTTTGACCCCATATAAGTAGTGCCTCCAAGTCTTTAATTCAAAAACAACCGCGCCTAATTCCAAATCATGCGTCGTATAATTTTGTTCGTGAATCTTTAATTGTCTAGACGCATAAGCAATTACTTTCGTTCGTTGCATTAATACACAACCGAGAACTTGCTTTGAGGCATCCCAATATATCACAAAATCATCATTCCCTTCAGTTAATGACAATATAGGTGCCGTAGTTAACTTTTTCTTTAACAATTGAAACGCTTTCTCTTGTTCATCTTTCCCTTCAAATTTCTTCCCTTTATGCGTTAATGCAGTCAAGAGTTTTGCTATTTTGGAGAAATCTTGGATGAATCTTCTGTAGTAACTAGCCAATCCTAAAAATTGACATATATGCTTCAGAGTTTTTAGGGTTTCCCACTTTTCAACGGTTTCGATCTTTGCCGGGTCCACCTGGATACCTTCTTTGTTCACTATGTGACCGAGGAATTGAACTTCTTCCAACCAAAATGCACACTTTGAAAACTTAGCGTACAGTTTTTCTTTCCTCAATACTTCTAGCACTTTTCTCAAATGTTCTTCGTGCTCTTGATCATTCTTTGAGTAAATAAGTATGTCATCGATGAAAACAATGACAAACTTGTCAAGTATGGCCCACACACTCGGTTCATAAGGTCCATGAACAGAGCTGGTGCGTTAGTCAATCCAAACGGCATAACCATAAACTCGTAATGACCATAACGCGTCCTAAAAGCAGTTTTTGGAATATCATCCTCCTTTACTCGCATTTGCTGATATCCAGAACGTAAATCGATTTTCGAATAAACCGACGAGCCTTGTAGTTGATCAAATAAGTCATCGATTCTCCGTAGTGAATAACGGTTTTTGATGGTAAGTTTATTCAACTCTCTGTAGTCAATACACAACCTAAATGTACCATCTTTCTTCTTGACAAACAAAACAGGAGCTCCCCATGGTGATGTGCTTGGTCGAATGAAACCACGTTCTAATAGTTCTTGCAGTTGGCTTTACAGTTCTTTCATCTCGCTGGGTGCGAGTCTGTAAGGAGCACGAGCTATTGGTGCAGCTCCTGGTACAAGATCTATTTGAAATTCAACAGATCGATGTGGAGGTAGTCCCGGTAATTCTTTCGGAAATACATCGGGAAATTCTTTTGCGACGGGAACATCATTGATGCTCTTTTCTTCAGTTTATACTTTCTCGACGTGTGCTAGAACAATATAGCAACCTTTTCTTATTAGTTTTTGTGCCTTCAAATTACTAATAAGATGTAGCTTCGTGTTGCCCTTTTCTCCGTACACCATTAAGGGTTCTCCTTCTTCTCGTACAATGCGAATTGCATTTTTGTAACATACGATCTCTGCTTTCATCTCCTTCAGCCAGTCCATACCAACTATTACATCAAAACTCCCTAACTCTACTGGTATCAAATCAATCTTAAATATTTCGTTACCCAGTTTAATTTCTCGATTCCGGCATATATAATCTGCTAAAATTAATTTACCATTTGCTAATTCGAGTAAAAATTTACTATCCAACGGCGTCAATGGACAACTTAATTTAGCACAAAAATCTCTACTCATATAACTTCTATCCGCACCCGAATCAAATAAAATGTAAGCAGATTTATTGTCAATAAGAAACGTACCCGTAACAAGATCCGGGTCTTCCTGTGCCTCTGCCGCATTAATATTGAAAACTCTTCCGCAGCCTTGTCCATCCGTGTTCTCCTGGTTCGGGCAGTTTCTAATAATGTGGCCCGGTTTTCCACATTTATAACAAACTACATTGGCATAACTTGCTCCGACACTACTTGCTCCGCCATTACTCATTCCGACACCATTTGTTCTTTTCATTCTATTAACCCCTGGTCCGTAGACCTCACACTTCGCCGCACTATGACCATTTCTTTTACACTTGTTGCAAAATTTGGTGCAGAACCCCGAGTGATACTTTTCACACCTTTGGCATAGCTGCTTCTGATTGTTGTTATTGTTGTTGCGGTTGTTATTATTGTTGGGATGATTGTTGTAGTTGGTGTTGTTGTTGTTGGGCCGTTTGTTGTAGTTGCGATTGATGTTGCGATTGTTGGGATAGTTGTTGTGATTATTGTTGTAATTGTTGTTGTTGTTGTATTGGTGATTCTTATCACCGTTTTCCTCCCACTTTCTTTTGACTTGCTTCACATTGGCCTCTTCAGCCGTCTGTTCTTTAATTCTTTCCTCAATCTGGTTTACTAGTTTGTGAGCCATTCTACATGCCTGTTGTATAGAGGCGGACTCGTGTGAACTTATATCTTTTTGGATTCTTTCCGATAATCCTTTCACAAACGCGTCGATCTTCTCTTCCTCATCTTCGAACGCTCCCGGACACAATAGACACAATTCTGTGAATCGTCTTTCGTACGTGGTAATATCAAATCCTTGGGTTCGTAACCCTCTAAGTTCTGTCTTGAGCTTATTGACCTCGGTTCTGGGACGGTACTTCTCGTTCATCAAGTGCTTGAATGCTGACCACGGTAGTGCGTAAGCATCATCTTGTCCCACTTGCTCTAGATAGGTATTCCACCATGTTAACGCAGTACCTGTGAAGGTATGCATAGCGTACTTCACTTTGTTCTCTTCAGTACACTTACTTATGGCAAACACCTATTCGACCTTCTCGGTCAACCGTTTCAATCTGATCGGTCATTCGGTTCCATCAAATTCCAAAGGTTTGCAGGCAATGAATTCTTTGTAGGTGCATCCTACACGATTTCCTGTACTGCTAGATCCAAGGTTATTGTTGGTATGTAGCGCAGCCTGTACTGCGGCTATGTTTGAAGCAAGAAAGGCACGAAATTCCTCTTCGTTCATATTCATGGTGTGTCGAGTAGTCGGTGCCATTTCCTTCAAAATAGACAACTGAATCGAGTTAATCATACAGAATATTAAGAGTAGTCAATAGTATTTCGTAGCATAATATGAACTCATTTATAGAAGCTTTTTCTTCATATTAGCGTTTTATAAGTTTAAATTCGGATACTACCTACCCGTTAAGTTCATACTTATTAGCTAATATACAATTCAACTACTACAATTCCATATGAAAAACTGATTATAATAATATATCACATACAAATATTCTTCAAACTTACAACTTCGCTATATTACATATAACATGAAATATAGTACACTATGATACAGGACAGTTTTGAAGATAAATCTAGTTAATACGCAAGTTGTTCAACAAAGGAAATAAAGACACGTAATTCATAAGTCCAGAAACAAGTCATGCATTCTGGTTTTACTAAGATGACTTCCCATCCTTGGTCTTGTGGAAAATAACCGTTATGACCATTGGCTAGGCAGCATGTTGTAATGTCGTCAAAAGGACGAGGGTTTCGTAATGTCTAACAGCCCCGTAATAATCTAAAAACCTTGTTTCTCACCCCAACTACTGAATCCGTCACTTGTGGGAAGGTTTTATTTAAAAGTTGCAATCCGATATTCTTTTTCTCACTTTGGTAAGAAGGGAACATCACTAACCCGTAAGCATAACATGCTTCTTTATGTTGCATGTTAGAAGCTCTTTCTAATTCACGAAATCCTATGTTGGGATATGTTGAGTCAAAATAGGTTCTTAACCCGTAGCGTAAAATTGCATTTGGGTTCCCCGTATTTAACGCTTTAAAGAAAACACGGCGTAACTTACGGTCTCCCCAATGTGATATACCCCACCTATCAAAGGAAAACCTTTTATAAACTAAGGCATTTCTGGAAAGTGTTTCAAATGTTTGACAAGTTAATTTCGCCATAACTAAATGTGCTGATGAATTTTGACCGACTCTAGACAAGATTTCCTCAATCATATCCTCTGGTAGGTCTTCTAAAATATTCGGTTGTCTACCCTTAACGTCCATTTTATTTTTATACTGTAAAATAGACAAGAATTAGATTCGTAAAAGATAATTAACAAACAATACAAGCAATTTTTACATAGAAAAAAAAATACAAGCACACTACAATACATATAATACACAACATGATTACAACCCTCTAATCTGAATCACTGGTTTCTTCTTCTTCGGACCTGGTTCGTTTTCCTAATTTTCTAGGAATATATGGTGTTCCTCTAATACGAGCCGTCGTTTTATATAATGGTTTTGAAAAACCTGGTGGTTTAGAGGTTCCCGGGTCATTGTTACATTTTAGGAAATACGGATGTTGTCGATACATATAAAGTTCATCGGGGTTGGAATCGGGTTTCTCTATTTTTATACCCTTTCCCTTATTATTTTCTTTCGCTTTATTAAATTGGGTCGAGGTAATTTCTATAACATCATCGGAATCCTCATCGGGAACCGATTCATCAGAAAATTGGTAATCTTCCCAATATTTTGCTTCCTCGGTGGAAACACCATTGACCATTATTAACTTTGGTCCGTTGGTTGAGGATTTTCTTTTATTTAATCGATTTACTATAGGTATCAATATTTCTTCTTCCGGAACCTCGTCTTCTTCTGGTTCCTCCTCTTCTGATTCCTCTTCTTCTGGTTCCTCTTCTTCCGGTTCCTCCTCTTTCGGTTCCTCCTCTTCCAGTTCCTCTTCTTCCGGTTCCTCTTCGGGAATTTGTGAATCTTCCCAAAATATATCCGACTCTTCATTATTATTAGGTGAATCAATGGGATTTTTACTAGAGGTAAACATCTATCACACAATATCAAACACGTTAAGAGATTAAATTCACATAATATTTACATGTTAATAATATATAGTTTCCAACAAAAAAAATGTTAAGCAATCGTTTTTTTTTTAAGAAAAAACACGGTCGAAGTCCAGACTCACTAATGCATCCTAACAAACTCGGTAAGACACACTAATGAAATTTTATGATTGTCTAAGACCAACGCTCAGATACCAACTGAAATGTTCCGTTCATATTGATTATAAACGTTCCATATTAATTGATTTCGTTGCGAGGTTTTGACCTCTATATGAGACATTTTTCAAAGACTGCATTCATTTTTAAAACAACCATAACCTTTATTTTATCAATAAAGGTTTCAAAAGCATTATGTAGATTATCAAATAATGATAATCTAAAATATACTGTTTACACACGACCATTACAAAATGGTTTACAATAGAAATATATTACATCGACATATGTTTCTTGAATGCAGTTTTTACACAATATCATACAAACATGGACTCCAAATCTTGTCCTTATTTTAGTATGTAACAGCGGATGCTCTTAGTATTCACCTGAGAATAAACATGCTTTAAACGTTGTCATAACCCGACCTTAACCATAAGGACGAATACAATAACATATAATTTCATCGCGAGGTATTGACCTCTATATGCGATATTTTTCAAAAACTGCATTCGTTTTTACAATACAAACCATAGCTTTTATTAAAAATACAAGGTTTAAACAACTTAATAATGATTATCGTTTAGCGATAATCTTAGACTTACAAACTTTACATGTGATAATAACAATACGACCTCCAACATATTTTACATTACAAATCCTCCGATATGCAGTTTTATTTTTGACACAAATATGCATACTCAAGATCTTGCTTAAATTCAACATGTTGCAGCGGAAGCTTTTAGTTATCACCTGAGAATAAACATGCTTAAAACGTCAACATAAAGTTGGTGAGATATAGGTTTAATGCCGGCAGTGTTATGAATATAGACCACAAGATTTCATATATAAACGTTTTAATAAAAATATTCTAAGTTGTTGAGCACTTGATAACCATACTTAACATTTAATCAATGTCGTATATTCCCTTTATTATGAAATCTTACTACACTGTACCAAGTGTAGTCACCGAAACGAAGTACTGTGCAACCGTTGAATACTGGTCGTCCAGTCCGGTTGGGGTTGTCAGGCTCGATAGATCTATCAACAGGATTCGCGTTTACAATACCTCATGTAAATAGTAGTTACCAAGTTACAGGGAAGTATGCCAGTGGTACAACTCAACGTAGAATATATATTTTTAATCACTTGTGTTCATAACGTAAATCATAAAATGCATGTATTCTCATCCCGAAATATTTAGAGTTTAAAAGTGGGACTATATACTCACTTTTGTCTTGAAGGTATTTAACTCGACTTGGTCTCCGATAGATATCACGAACCTAACCATATATATAATATATCAACATATTTTCTTTTCAAGTAATCGTTATATATATATATATATATATATATATATATATATATATATATATATATATATATATATATATATATATATATATATATATATACTTTTCATACTTTTAATATTTTCTAAGTCCGTAGTTAGCAGTCCGATGTTAGTGGTCCACAATTAGTTGCTTAAATAAAATAAATAAAGACCCCATCGTATTCGTGTTGATCAGAATTAATCTTGACCCATGGTACCATGTTGTCAAATGACGTGTTGCGTACATAAAGTACCGTGTTGTCAAATGACGTGTTGCGTACAATCATGAGGTCTTATGATTAATCTTCTCGTGTTGTTTACGGGTGGTCCTGAAATATATAAAATAAAATCATAAGTAAATATATATTAAATATTATGTTAATTAGCCAAGATATGATTAATCCGATTTTGTCATAATATGATATATTACAGGTCTTGAAGTGTTTTTAAAAATCAAATTAGAAGGATCTATTTAGTTTGCGAACAAGTTTGAAATCACTCAAACTATGTTCTTGTTGTTAAAATTTTATAACACAAAATAAGATAGCTATATAAATATGAATCGAATAAGGTTATGAATAAGGTTACTACCTCAAGTTACTTGGACAAAGCTACTGGAAAAAGTAAGAAAAATCTTGGAATCAAAAGAGTGGTGGAGTGGGATTGAAAGATTGGAAGTAATCTCCTTGAAATCGGATGACTATATTGATACGTTCTTGAGTAGGTAAATGAAGAGAGATTAGGGAGTGAATTAACTTGAAAGAAAATTGGAAATGAAATTGTATGTGTGTGTGTGCAAAATAGCATGATTATGGGATGGATATATAGGAGATTTAGTTTGTTTTCTTGCACAAAAGTCACACATGAGGTTAAATGGCTGGTTCCCACATGTAACATCATGTCTAGTGGCTGATCATTGAAGTTTATTGTTGGTATATACCAATAGTAAATACGTATAGAAGGTGGGTATGATATGGTTACATATACCCTAGATATACTTGTAGAAATCAGAACGAGAATTCAAATATGGACGGGTTTATAACTGTAAAAGAGGCTCAAAACTGGGCTTTTATTTTTGGGTCAAACCGGGCCAAAATAAAATTTTAAGACATTTTTAATAAAGCAATGTTAGCCCAAAAAAAAATTTCCAAGCTGACCTGGTAGCTCGACCCCAGCCAGGGGCTCTGCCCCTTGGACCCCGCCAGGGGTTGCCACCCTTTGGACCCCGCTTATCGGGGGCGCTGCCCCCGAACCCCCGTCATAATCAAGATAAGTTCAAACAAGTGTGCACTCCACACTTCCCCAAACTTGTTCGATATTTATCAAGATTATTTTGGTTACAAATTAATCCCATTACATTTAAATCATATTGGTGACATAGATCACCAACACATTATATATTGTAAGTATATATGTCAAAGAATGTTACATATAGTTATCGTTTTGATAACTTAAGTTAGTGGTCTCAAAGTATACTTATATCTCATTGTTGTTAGTTCACAATGAAATGTTAAACCATCCTTAAATCATGTTAAATATGTATAGATATGTACATATACATAATCGTATAATTATCGTGTGTTATATAGTTCGTGATATCATCGGTCAAATTGGACGGTCAAACGTTGTGTGAAACTCTTTTCAAAAACATAAGTCTCAACAGTTTGGATTGCTTATCATGTTGGTAAGGTTTATTTTATGTAAATATTAATCTCATAAGTATAAGACGATCGGAAAAATTCGGGTCGTTACAGTACCTACCCGTTAAATAAATTTTGTCCCGAAATTTTAAAGTTGTACCTATTTTGCGTTGTCCGGAAACAAATGTGGATACTTTTGTTTCATCTGATCCTCTCGTTCCCAAGTAAACTCGGGACCCCTTCGAGCATTCCAACGAACCTTAACGATTGGTATGTTGCTCTGCTTGAGCCGTTTAACTTCACGGTCCATGATTTCGACTGGTTCTTCTATGAATTGTAGTTTCTCATCGACTTGGATTTCTTCAAGAGGAATGGTGAGATCTTCCTTTGCAAGACATTTCTTGAGGTTTGAGACGTGAAATGAATTATGTACCCCGATGAGTTGTTGTGGTAACTCGAGTCGATAAGCTACCGGTCCGATGCGTTCGATGATCTTGAACGGGCCTACATACCTTGGGTTCAGTTTACCCCTTTTTCCAAAACGTATTACACCTTTCCAAGGTGACACCTTTAGCATAACCATGTCACCGATCTGAAACTCTAATGGTTTCCTTCGGACATCGGCGTAGCTCTTTTGGCGACTACGGGCGGTTTTCAATCTCTCCTTGATTTGCACTATTTTCTCAGTAGTTTCATGGATGATCTCGGGACCAGTTAATTGTCGATCTCCTACTTCATTCCAACAGATAGGGGATCTACACTTCCTTCCATACAGTGCTTCGAATGGTGCAGCTTTAATGCTCGCATGATAACTATTATTATACGAGAATTCTGCTAATGGTAGATATTTATTCCATCCATTTCCAAAATCGATCACACATGCCCTGAGCATGTCTTCAAGAGTCTAAATTGTTCTTTCACTCTGCCCGTCAGTTTGCGGATGGTATGCGGTGCTCATATTCAAACGGGTTCCCAGGGCCTCCTGTAGTGATTGCCAAAACTTTGATGTAAATCTACTATCATGATCGGATATAATGGAAATAGGTATTCCATGCATTGAAACAATTTCCTTTATGTATAATCGTAATAGTTTCTCCATTCTATCCGTTTCCTTTATAGGCAAGAAATGTGCAGATTTGGTGAGACGATCAACTATTACCCAAATGGTGTCATAACCCCAGGCAGTCTTAGGTAACTTTGTGATGAAATCCATGGTAATACCATCCCATTTCCATTCTGGGATTTCTGGTTGTTGAAGTAACCCTGACGGCTTCTGATGTTCTGCTTTGACTTTGGAACAAGTTAAACATTCCCCAACATATGTTGCAACATCTGTCTTTAAATTAGGCTACCAATAATGCGTCTTAAGTTCTTGATACATCTTTCCAACTCCAGGATGTATCGAGTATCTTGTCTTATGTGCCTCATTAAATATCAACTTCCTTAATCCACCCAACTTCGGTACCCAAATACGGTTTGCAAAATATCGAATTCCGTCTTCCCGCATAACGAGTTGCTTCTCATACTTCTTCATTATTTCATTTCCTATGTTTTCTTTAGTAAGAGCTTCTCGTTGAGCCTCTTTGATTTGTGAGTTGAGATTCATGCGAATTTTTATGTTCATTGATCGTACTCGAATTGGTTCCCGTTCCTTTCTGCTTAGAGCGTCGGCTACTACATTCGCTTTCCCGGGATGATAGCGAATCTCACAATCATAGTTGTTTATCAGCTCGACCCACCTACATTGCCTCATGTTCAGCTGTTTCTGATCGAAAATATGTTGAAGGCTTTTATGATCAGTAAACACAGTGCATTTAACTCCATATAAATAGTGTCTCCATATCTTCAATGCAAACACTACTGCCCCCAATTCTAGATCATGCGTCGTATAATTCCGCTCGTGAATCTTCAATTGTCGAGATGCGTATGCAATAACTTTCTTTCGTTGCATAAGGACGCAACCAAAACCTTGTCGCGAAGCGTCACAATATATCTCAAAATCATCGTTCCCTTCAGGTAACGATAAAATAGGTGCCGTGGTCAACTTCTTCTAGAGTAATTGAAATGCACTCTCCTGCTCAACGGTCCATTCGTACTTCTTCCCTTTTTGTGTTAACGCTGTCAATGGTTTAGCTATTCGGGAAAAATCTTGAATAAACCTTCTATAATAACCGGCTAAACCCAAAAATTGGCGTATCTACGTTGGTGTCTTAGGAGTCTCCCATTTTTCAATGGCCTCAATTTTAGCTGGATCAACCTGAATTCCTTTGCTACTAACAACGTGGCCAAGAAATTGCACTTCTTTCAACCAAAATGCACACTTAGAAAATTTGGCGTATAACTGTTCTTTTCTTAACAATTCTAATACCAACCTTAAATGCTGCTCATGCTCTTGCTCACTCTTTGAATAGATAAGAATATCGTCAATGAAAACGATAACAAACTTATCTAAATACGGACTACAAACTCGATTCATGAGGTCCATGAATACAGCTGGCGCATTAGTCAACCCAAACGGCATGACCAAAAATTCATAATGACCGTAGCGTGTCCGAAAAGCAGTTTTCGGAATATCTTCTTCTTTGACACATAATTGATGATAGCCCGATCTTAAGTCAATTTTCGAGTACACACATGATCCTTGTAATTGATCAAATAAGTCATCAATTCTCGGTAGTGGATACCGATTCTTGATAGTTAACTTATTTAATTCACGATAATCTATACACATTCGGAAAGATCCATCTTTCTTCTTGACGAATAAAATCGGAGCTCCCCACGGTGAAGTGCTCGGTCGAATGAAACCGCGGTCCAGTAATTCTTGTAACTGGCTTTGTAACTCTTTCATCTCAGATGGTGCAAGTCTATATGGAGCACGAGCCACTGGTGCAGCTCCTGGTACTAGATCTATTTGAAATTCTACAGATCTAAATGGAGGTAATCCCGGCAACTCTTCCGGAAATACTTCAGGAAAATCTCTTGCCACAGGCACATCGTTGATTCTCTTCACTTTTTCCTTTGTTTCGACTTTATTAACATGTGCTAGGATAGCATAGCACCATTTCTTCAAGCACTTTTGAGCTTTCAAACAACTAATGAGTTTTAGCTTTGAGTTACCCTTCTCTCCATAAATCATTAATGGCGTTCTATCCTTACGAGGAATGCGAATTGCCTTCTTGGCGCACACAACTTTAGCTCCTATTTTGGACATCCAGTCCATGCCGACTATTACATCAAAACTTCCTAATTCTACGGGTATCAAATCAATCTTAAATGTTTCTCCGGCTAAATTTATTTTACAATCACGGCAAATTTTATCGGCTTTAATTAGTTTACCATTAGCTAACTCAATCATGTACTTAGCATCTAGAGGTAATGATGAACAATTCAATTTAGCATGAAAGTCTCTACACACGTAACTTCTATCGGCACCAGTATCAAATATAATAGATGCGGATAAGTTATTAATGGTAAACGTACCCGTAACAAGCTCCGGGTCTTCATACGCCTCTCTAGCATTAATAACAAATGCTCTTCCACGTGCAGATCTGTTATTCTTCTCTAGATTCGGGCACTGACTCTTATAATGACCCTGTTTCCCACACCCATAACAAGTAACAGTGGCCAAGGCAGTTCTATTTGCATTGGTGGCAGGAGTCTTGGTACCGTTTGTATTTGTAGCGGGAACCCTACAATCTTCAGCAAGATGACCTTTTCGATTACAATTGTTGCACACCACATTACAATAACCAGAGTGATGTTTGTGGCATCTGTTACATAAAGGATTTCGTCCCTTGTAACCTGAGTTCGAACCGCTACCCGCACCTTGCGTGGTTTCTTGTTTCTTGTTGGATTGTTGATGATTACATTCCCACTTTCTTTTGTTTCCCGATGTCTTGACATCGGTATTCTTATCCAGAATAATCTGGTCCATCAACTCGTTCGCCATGGTGATAGCTTCATGAATAGTCTTGGGATTGGATGCTGTAACATTTGCCTTGACCTTTTTAGGCAACCCGTCTTTGTACAGTTCAATCTTTCGTTCTTCGGTTGGTGCCAATTCGGGACATAGCAAAGCTAATTCCATGAATCGCTGATTGTAGGTGGTGAGTTCAGTACCAACAGCTTTCAGGCTTCGTAATTCAGCTTCCAACTTCCTAACCTCGTTCCTTGGACAGTATTCGCTGATTAGCATTGTTTTGAATTCTTCCCAAGGAGTATCATAAGCTACATCTCCTCCTACGGCCTTCACATAGTTTTTCCACCACATGAGTGCACTATCTTGTAGGGTGCACGATGCATACTTGGTCATGTCCTTCTCAATACAACCACTGATTTTAAACACAGACTCAATCTTTTCGATCCACCGGGTTAAACCAACCGGTCCTTCTGTTCCACTGAATGATGAGGGCTTGCAACCTTGAAAAGTTTTGTAAGTGCACCCCACACGAGGATTTGTGTTAACTGCAGCACCTCTTGCAGCCTCGACCCATAACATTCTGTCGTTCACTCGCTGATTGATGAGTTCCTGGATTTCTTGTTCCGTCATTCGATTCAATCGCGCCATAATCTTCAACAAGAATGAAAAAAATAATTATTCACATGGAATATTATAGATGTAGTATGTATTTACAGTACATCGTAGCTTATTACTAATATGAACCAGTTATTATTATAAAAGCCTTTTCTTCTTATTAGCGTTTTATAATTATATCTAGGGTAGTACCTACCCGTTAAAGTTCATACTTAATAGCTTAGTACGAAAATCAGTTACTACCACCCAAATAATACTTAACCATGGAAATTATTGCATTTCACACTTCACTATTTTACATATGCTTATCTTACATCAAACATTAAGCAAACCACACTAGTAATATTATACAAAACATTATATGATCCCCTGGTTTAAAATAACAGCGCATCATTTAACCCAAAGCGTTTGTGTTCAAAGAAATCGCTTAAAGGTTATCCTGGTTGTCTCCCTGCGTTTTGGCTGAGGAACCGAAGAACTGGATGTCGGGATAGAACTAATAGGAATAGCGGGAATAGGTGTGGAAGTATCTGGTGGAGTTGGTGCCACAACATCCTCTCTAGACTCGGGATTTAGATTTTCCATTTCAGTAGCCTTTCGTTTCTTTCCTCGTTCGAACTTGTCTTTCGTAATTTCCTGTATTTCTTCCTCCTCAGGATCACTTTCTGGTTCCTCTTCAATTGATTCATCTGGAACTTGTGAGTCTTCCCCAAAAGTATCGTTTTCATCATCAGATAGATTAATGACTGGAACACCATCTGAAGAGTCTGGTTCGGAGTCGCTGAATGTGATAATAAGTTCTAAGCCAGACATCTATCACATAACAACTAGCACATTAATACCACATAATATTTACATATTAATTTTTAACCAACAAGGATAAGCAATAGTTTTCGAAATCAAACACGGTCAAAGTCCAGACTCACTAATGCATCCTAACAAACTCGATAAGACACACTAATGCAAATTCTCTGGTTCTCTAAGACCAACGCTCTGATACCACATGTCATAACCCGACCTTAACCATAAGGACGAATACAATAACATATGATTTCATCACGAGGTATTGACCTCTATATGCGACATTTTTCAAAAACTGCATTCGTTTTTACAATACAAACCATAGCTTTTATTACAAATACAAGGTTTAAACAACTTAATAATGATTATTGTTTAGCGATAATCTTAGACTTACAAACTTTACATGTGATAATAACAATACGACCTCCAACATATTTTACATTACAAATCCTCCGATATGCAGTTTTATTTTTGACACAAATATGCATACTCAAGATCTTGCTTAAATTCAACATGTTGCAGCGGAAGCTTTTAGTTATCACCTGAGAATAAACATGCTTAAAACGTCAACATAAAGTTGGTGAGATATAGGTTTAATGCCGGCAGCGTTATGAATATAGACCACAAGATTTCATACATAAACGTTTTAATAAAAATATTCTAAGTTGTTGAGCACTTGATAACCATACTTAACATTTAATCAACGTCGCATATTCCCTTTATTATGAAATCTTACTACACCGTACCAAGTGTAGTCACCGAAATGAAGTACTGTGCAACCGTTGAATACTGGTCGTCCAGTCTGGTTGGGGTTGTCAGGCCCGATAGATCTATCAACAGGATTCGCGTTTACAATACCTCATGTAAATAGTAGTTACCAAGTTACAGGGAAGTATGCCAGTGGTACAACTCAATGTAGAATATATATTTTTAATCACTTGTGTCCATAACGTAAATCATAAAATGCATGTATTCTCATCCCGAAATATTTAGAGTTTAAAAGTGGGACTATATACTCACTTTTGTCTTGAAGGTATTTAACTCGACTTGGTCTCCGATAGATATCACGAACCTAACCATATATATAATATATCAACATATTTTCTTTTCAAGTAATCGTTACATATATATATATATATATATATATATATATATATATATATATATATATATATATATATATATATATATATATATATATATATATATATATATATATATATATATACTTTTAATACTTTTAATATTTTCTAAGTCCGTAGTTAGCAGTCCGATGTTAGTGGTCCACAATTAGTTGCTTAAATAAAATAAATAAAGACCCCATCGTATTCGTGTTGATCAGAATTAATCTTGACCCATGGTACCATGTTGTCAAATGACGTGTTGCGTACATAAAGTACCGTGTTGTCAAATGACGTGTTGCGTACAATCATGAGGTCTTATGATTAATCTTCTCGTGTTGTTTACGGGTGGTCCTGAAATATATAAAATAAAATCATAAGTAAATATATATTAAATATTATGTTAATTAGCCAAGATATGATTAATCCGATTTTTTCATAATATGATATATTACAGGTCTTGAAGTGTTTTTAAAAATCAAATTAGAAGGATCTATTTAGTTTGCGAACAAGTTTGAAATCACTCAAACTATGTTCTTGTTGTTAAAATTTTATAACACAAAATAAGATAGCTATATAAATATGAATCGAATAAGGTTATGAATAAGGTTACTACCTCAAGTTACTTGGATAAAGTTACTGGAAAAGGTAAGAAAAATCTTGGAATCAAAAGAGTGGTGGAGTGGGATTGAAAGATTGGAAGTAATCTCCTTGAAATCGGATGACTATATTGATACGTTCTTGAGTAGGTAAATGAAGAGAGATTAGGGAGTGAATTAACTTGAAAGAAAATTGGAAATGAAATTGTATGTGTGTGTGTGCAAAATAGCACGATTATGGGATGGATATATAGGAGATTTAGTTTGTTTTCTTGCACAAAAGTCACACATGAGGTTAAATGGCTGGTTCCCACATGTAACATCATGTCTAGTGGCTGATCATTGAAGTTTATTGTTGGTATATACCAATAGTAAATACGTATAGAAGCTGGGTATGATACGGTTACATATACCCTAGATATACTTGTAGAAATCAGAACGAGAATTCAAATATGGACGAGTTTATAACTGTAAAAGAGGCTCTGCCCCTTGGACCTCGCCAGGGGTTGCCACCCCTTGGACCCCGCTTATCGGGGGCGCTGCCCCCGAACCCCCATCATAATCAAGATAAGTTCAAACAAGTGTGCACTCCACACTTCTCCAAACTTGTTCGATATTTATCAAGATTATTTTGGTTACAAATTAATCCCATTACATTTAAATCATATTGGTGACATAGATCACCAACACATTATATATTGTAAGTATATATGTCAAAGAATGTTACATATAGTTATCGTTTTGATAACTTAAGTTAGTGGTCTCAAAGTATACTTATATCTCATTGTTGTTAGTTCACAATGAAATGTTAAACCATCCTTAAATCATGTTAAATATGTATAGATATGTACATATACATAATCGTATAATTATCGTGTGTTATATAGTTCGTGATATCATCGGTCAAATTGGACGGTCAAACGTTGTGTGAAACTCTTTTCAAAAACATAAGTCTCAACAGTTTGGATTGCTTATCATGTTGGTAAGGTTTATTTTATGTAAATATTAATCTCATAAGTATAAAATGATCGGAAAAATCCGGGTCGTTACAAACGTCAACAAAAAATGTTGGTGAGTTATAGGTTTAACCTATATATATCAAATCGTAACAATAGACCACAAGATTTCATATTTCAATACACATCCCATACATAGAGATAAAAATCATTCATATGATGAACACCTGGTAACCGACATTAACAAGATGCATATATAAGAATATCCCCATCATTTCGGGACACCCTTCGGATATGATATAAATTTCGAAGTACTAAAGCATCCGGTACTTTGGATGGGGTTTGTTAGGCCCAATAGATCTATATTTAGGATTCGCGTCAATTAGGGTGTCTGTTCCCTAATTCTTAGATTACTAGACTTAATAAAAAGGGGCATATTCGATTTTGATAATTCAACCATAGAATGTAGTTTCACGTACTTGTGTCTATTTTGTAAATCATTTATAAAACCTGCATGTATTCTCATCCCAAAAATATTAGATTTTAAAAGTGGGACTATAACTCACTTTCACAGATTTTTACTTCGTCGAGAAGTAAGACTTGGCCACTGGTCGATTCACGAACCTATAACAAATATGTACATATATATCAAAGTATGTTCAAAATATATTTACAATACTTTTAATACATTTTGATGTTTTAAGTTTATTAAGTCAGCTGTCCTCGTTAGTAACCTACAACTAGTTGTCCAAAGTTAGATGTACAAAAAAAAATTGATAAATATTATCTTGAATCAATCCACGACCCAGTGTATACACGTCTCAGGCTAGATCACAACTCAAAGTATGTATATTTTTGGAATCAACCTCAACCCTGTATAGCTAACTCCCACATTACTGCATATAGAGTATCTATGGTTGTTCCAAATAATATATATACATGGGTCGATATGATATGTCAAAACATTTGTATACGTGTCTATGGTATCCCAAGATTACATAATATATTAGAATACATGTATAATACAATTTAAGTTATCTAGGATATGATTAATATAGATTTGTTACTAATTTTCACGTAGCTACAACAAGAAAAATTATCCAATCTTGTTTTATCCATAACTTCTTCGTTTTAAATCCGTTTTGAGTGAATCAAATTGCTATGGTTTCATATTGAACTATATTTTATGAATCTAAATAGAAAAAGTATAGGTTTATAGTTATAAATTTAAGTTACAAGTCATTTTTGTAAGAGGTAGTCATTTCAGTCGAAAGAACGACGTCTTGATTACCATTTTGAAAAAAAATACTTCCACTTTGAGTTTAACCATGATTTTTAGATATAGTTTCATGTTTATAAGGAAAATCATTTTCCCAGCTTATAACTTTTAAATCAAATTTTATGATAGTTTTTAATTAACTAACCCAAAACAGCCCGCGGTGTTACTACGACGGCGTAAATCGGGTTTTACGGTGTTTTTCGTGTTTCCAGGTTTTAAATCATTAAGTTAGCATATCATATAGATATAGAACATGCGTTTAGTTGATTTTAAAAAGTCAAGTTAGAAGGATTAACTTTTGTTTGCGAACAAGTTTAGAATTAACTAAACTATGTTCTAGTGATTACAAGTTTAAACCTTCGAATAAGATAGCTTTATATGTATGAATCGAATGATGTTATGAACATCATTACTACCTCAAGTTTTCTGGATAAAGCTACTGGAAATGAGAAAAATGGATCTAGCTTCAAAGGATCCTTGGATGGCTTGAAAGTTCTTGAAGCAGAATCATGACACGAAAAAGTTCAAGTAAGATTTTTACTCGAAATAAGATTGTTATAGTTATAGAAATTGAATCAAAGTTTGAATATGACTATTACCTTGTATTAGAAAGATATCTTACTGTAAATAAGAAGGATTTCTTGAGGTTGGATGATCACTCTACAAGATTGGAAGTAAGCTAGCAAACTTGGAAGTATTCTTGATTTTATGAAACTAGAACTTGTAGAATTTATGAAGAACACTTAGAACTTGAAGATAGAACTTGAGAGAGATCAATTAGATGAATAAAATTGAAGAATGAAAGTGTTTGTAGGTGTTTTTGGTCGTTGGTATATGGATTAGATATAAATGATGTGTAATTTTGTTTACATGTAAATAAGTCATGAATGATTACTCATATTTTTGTAATTTTATGAGATATTTCATGCTAGTTGCCAAATGATGGTTCCCACATGTATTAGGTGACTCACATGGGCTGTTAAAATCTGATCATTGGAGTGTATATACCAATAGTACATACATCTAAAAGCTGTGTATTGTACGAGTACGAATACTGGTGCATACGAGTAGAATTGTTGATGAAACTGAACGAGGATGTAATTGTAAGCATTTTTGATAAGTAGAAGTATTTTGATAAGTGTCTTGAAGTCTTTCAAAAGTGTATAAATACATATTAAAACACTACATGTATAAACATTTTAACTAAGTCGTTAATTCATTGTTAGTCGTTACATGTAAATGTTGATTTGAAACCTTTAAGTTAACGATCTTGTTAAATGTTGTTAACCCAATGTTATTATATCTAATGAGATGTTAAATTATTATATTATCATGATATTATGATATATTAATATATCTTAATATGATATATATATATATATATATATATGCATTTAAATGTCGTTACAACGATAATCATTACATATATGTCTCGTTTCGAAATCCTTAAGTTAGTAGTCTTGTTTTTACATATGTAGTTCATTGTTAATATACATAATGACATGTTTACTTATCATTTATCATGATTAAACATAGTGTATCAATATCTTAATATGATTCATATGTATTTAGTAAGAAGTTGTTATAACGATAATCGTTATATATATCGTTTCGAGTTTCTTAATTCAATAAACTCAATTTTATGTATATGACTCATTATTAAAATACCTAATGAGATACTTACTTATCATAATATCATGTTAACTATATATATAATCATATATATGTCATCATATAGTTTTTAAAAGTTTTAACGTTCATGAATCACCGGTCAACTTGGGTGGTCAAATGTCTATATGAAACCTATTTCAATTAGTCAAGTCTTAACAAGTTTGATTGCTTAACATGTTGGAAACACTTAATCATGTAAATAACAATTTCATTTAATATATATATAAACATGGAAAAGTTCGGGTCACTACACGTGGTTCGTTTCGAGTGCCATTAACCGTACCGAATCTCCGGAACGTTAACTAGTCGTTGAAACAAAATCACCGTGTTTAATTCATTAAGTAAATAATAAATTAAATTTCTTTCGTAAGTTCAATAATTATTAACAATAATTATTCTATCATTTTTCGGAGTTCCGTTAACTAACTAACGGACAGTTAACTAAAGTAACGGAAAAAGTTGGGTTGTTACAAGATAGTAGTGTCATGCAGTAGTATCAGGTAACCAGTAGCATGCAGTAGTAATAAGCAGTAACATGTAGTAATATATAACAGTAGCATGCAACAGTTTCGCAGAAACAAGTAAACAAGCAAGTTGTAGATTAGTCATATTAGTGAATCCTACTAGACTCGGTCAAGACACACTAATGCAACCTAATTCCCTACAACCAACGCTCTGATACCAAATGTGACTCCCCGTACAAAATCAATGTGTATGGATCATCAACAACAGGATCATTACACGGTTACAACACTATATGCTGTTTAAAAACCAGTTTTACATTCATGGAAAGATAACGTTTTTACCAATGTCAAATGTTTTACAAAAGATAATGTGCTTCTACGAATAGAAAGCATTAACATAAGTACGTGACACAAAGGTCATTACAAAACCATTGTTCAAATGTAACATAAGTTGTGAATACAAAATAAATGTTCCATGATTGAGACATCTCTAAACAATGCAGCACAAGTCTAACGCAGCGTGTCTATAACAGCAAGTCTAACATCAAAAGCATTAACGTCTAAGCACCTGAGAAATAACATGCTTTAAAATGTCAACACGAATGTTGGTGAGCTATAGTTTTTGTAAACAATGATATAATGTAGACTACGAGATTTCGTATTCAAAACAGTATGAAAAGTATATGCTTGTCCGTGGGCACCCGGTAACTAACTTAACAAAGTAATATAAATATCACCCCCTAAAAGTACACTTGGCGAGTGCGTAAATTTACGAAGTATTAAACAGCTGTTAAATGCTAGCGCGACTAGCCCGAGTGGGGATATCAAACCCTATGGATCCATATCTAAGATTCGCGTTCACCGGTTCAAAAACCAACGACTAAACGTTACCGTGCTAAGGGGAATCTTTGTGCTGTTATATCACCCACACATATATAAAGTTTAAGTACTCGTGTCTAGTATGTAAAACATAAAAAAGCACATGTATTCTCAGTCCCAAAAATAGTTAAAGTAATAAGGGAGCTATAACTCACAGTGAATGTGCGGTAAAAGTCGATATGAAAAGTATGCAAGTAGCAAGTCGGTCCGAAAGGTCCTCAACCAAAGTCAAAGGTTACTAAGTCAGTAAATTTTCCCCAAAATTTTAAATGTAAATAGGTAAAGTCTTAAGTATCATCATCATCATCATCATTCGTAAAAGATAAAGTAAGTTCTCAACAAGAATAGAGTTCTAAACGAAAGGCTAAATTCAATCAGCTTCTACGACCTCTATACAAACTTAAAAGATGCACGGTCAGTGGCCAAGGCTCCGTATGTGAGTCCTCTTACAGCTGTCAAATTTTCAGATCCTAACTCGATGTCGTTTGACCGTGGCAACGGTTCAAGTGCGAGTAGGTCAGAATTTTCAGCACGTCGTAACAAAGGCGTAGTGATTTTCAGAAGGCTATAAATACTAAACCGTATATTGGATTTAGGCGAGTCTTAAATGAAAAGTCATCTACTCGAACCAAAATATCTGGAAATCAACTTTCCAGAAGCCCTAGGAGTCTGATCAGACCCTGAAAAACAGAAACAAGTGCTCTGGTGGGTTTCTTGGTGTTTAATGCTCATCACGGTTCTCATCCTTGATGCGTGTAAGCTTCAAGTGTACAACTCTTTGATGTTTTAGCATCACTGTGACCAAGTTTCAACCATCAATACACCATGTCAAGACTAAGGAGAAATACAACTCACTTAAGAGTTTTAGATGGATGATGAACCAAGGTTACATCATGTTCTTAGTCTCAACACAAATACAAGTTCTTTTCAAAATTTAAAGCTACAAACTTTGTATCAATCAAACAAGCAAGACCTTAAGTTACATAAATTTGATCAAACAAAGTAATAAAACTCTAAGCTAGAAAACTTGGATCCCTTAACAATAATTATGAGATTTCAAAGCTAGAAAGCTTGAATCTTTTATGTCTTTGAAGATCTTTAAAGCAAAAAGCTAGATCTTCAAGTTTCATGAAGATCATAAACACAAGTTTTGATCTTTTAACAAAAATAAAGTGAGCTTAAGCTACAAAACTTAGATCCAACAAAGTAATGAAGATCCAAAGCTAGAAAGCTTGAATCTTTTATGTTCTTGAAGATCTTTAAAGCAAAAAGCTAGATCTTCAAGTTTCATGAAGATCATAAACACAAGTTTTGATCTTTTAACAAAAATAAAGTGATCTTAAGCTATAAAGCTTAGATCCATCAAAGTAATGAAGATCCAAAGCTAGAAAGCTTGAATCTTTCATGTTCTTGAAGGATTCAAATCAAAGTTTGAATCTACAAGATATAACAAGATCAAAAAGCTAAAAAGCTTGATCTCATGATGATGGTGATGTCGTGATTAAGAAGAAAAAGAGAAGAAGAAGAAAATTCAAGAACTTACAATTTTAGTGTGAGAAAGACTAGAGAGAAAATTAGAGAGCAAGTGTGTGTAAAAATGAGAATGATATGAAGTGTGAAATGAAGAATGAGGCTTGATATTTATAGTGGTGGAGGTGGTGGTTGGTGTCTCCAAAACAGTAGGCATCATGGGGGACAAGGGGGGACAACTTTTTACTTTTGCATGATGGTGGTACAAAGGTGGTGCTTGTTGTTGGGATCCCATGCAACATGTGTAGTAATGGCTAACAAAAATGCTAGTATGTTGGCTCATATTAGTGAGTTTTTGTCCTACATCTTAATAGATCATAAATCCATTAAAGTTGGGCTAATTTAATGGTCTATTAACTAGAGGAGGGTGGGTCTAAGTCCATTAAGGTAAAAAGTCCAATAAGACTAACTAGTGTGCATTAGTAAATTACTAAGCGTAATTAAGCAACCAATAAGCCAAGTAATTTTCATTAGAAAATAACAATTAGCTTTACTAAGTCATAATATTCCAATTATGACAAAAGTGTAACGTGTACAAAGTACATAGCTCATTCTAAACGTCAAGTGACACTAACGGTCATAGAAGCATTCGAGGATCAAGTTAAGTGATTACGCACTTAACAACACGTTGCAAGATACTAACGAAAGTAATTAATCATGAATAAAGATCCCAGAGCATAAACTAGCTCAGTGCGCACATATACGCAGATTCGTGAAAGTATAGAGCACAAAAATATAAGTCGGAAAAATAGGGTTGTTACATTACCCGCGCTACCGGACCTAAAAGCATATCACTAGATATTCTTGATATACAGGTAAGGTTCTACGAACATAAACCCTATATCCAGTGCGAGCCATCGCCAACTGGATAACTCGTCGATGGTGGGTCTATGTTTAGCCACCCCTACAGAGATCATCATCTCGTGGGGGGTTATTCACGGTACTCCGGACCAGAGAGTTAAACCCAATTGACCCTTAAATCCCCCTTCTTTGATGTCAAGCATGGACCGAACCAGACCCGGTTAATCTATGCTTGATCATTTGGCGCCATCCGTGGGACACACAAGTTAAAAGATTTTGATTCGATCTTTTTTCTGCATGTCCACTAACAACTCGCTTATTTCTTTTTGATACAGTCGGAGGTGTTGAAATGACTAGCAATCCAGAAGTACCTAAACCTGCACAAGCACGAGCTACCTCGCCCACAGGACCTAAGCTGGCAACCAAAGGATCTGCAGGAACCTCCGACAATGCGTCACCAATGGGCGCCCAGATACCTCCCCTTGGTGCGCCCACATCACCCTTGAAGACCCCTGAGGCAATCAGGCCGATACCCTGAGCCTCGAACACCGCGAGCGTGGGGTTCACCCCTGCCTACCCAGCGGCTGAGGCCACACGCAGTAGCCCAAGTCACACTAGCAGTCCCGACGGCCCACAAAGCACAAGGCCCTCGCCCTCGCTGTGAAGGGATGCCTCCCCAACAACTCATGGATCTAGCACCACTACTTTTGTACAAGGAACTTCGTCCGCAGGAAAAAGGCGACTCCACCGAATCACCAGCTCGAATGCACGAACAACGCGCCCTTAACCAAGCCAACATGATCTATGCTTTAATGAATGTTGCGCCGGATGACATGTTGCACGGATTTGAGCAGCCTGGGAAGGCTGAACTCGTGATCAAATACTTGTACGCGGGAATGAAAGGGGTGCCTGTCAAACCCTCTTTTGAAACCGCTCCCAGTGGGGAAAAATTTGCAGCGCACATATTAAACCACGTCTCGACGCGACTGCCCGTGATACCGCTCACCTTAGGGTATTACGACGGATTCTTGGACCCAGATGACTTTTTGCAAAAGTACGAGGTCATAGAGTGAAACCAACGTTGGGCAGATGAAACGAAATGCATGGAGTTCCCTCCGCTGCTTGAAGGTGTGGCTCGACAATGGTTCAACAACCTTCCAGCGCCCGTTATAAGCTGTTATGATGATCTTCGAAAACGTTTTCTGCTTAACTTCCATAACATACGCGCAACTCGAAGGACGCATGTTGAATGTCATGACATCAAGCATGAACGAGGAGAGTCCTTGGGACACTTCATCGATAGGTACTGCCAAGAAGTAGCCAAAATTCCTAACTGCGCTGAATCGTTAAAGGTATCTTACTTCATACATGGAATCTGCCGGGAACGCCACTTGACATTGTGGCAGAGGCTTCAGAAGCGCTCTCCAGAGATGCTAGCAAAAGCAATCAGGGAAGCGCACCAGCACATGCACGCTGAAGAAGATACTACCAGGTACTCGGGTTACCGCGGTTCAGGGAATGGTCAGCGCGATGGCTACGATTCGCCAAGGGGCGGACGTCAGTCAGGCGGTTTCGGAAGGAACCAACATGACTCCAGCCCGTACCGCCACCATGGTAACAATCATCACAACGATAGGAAGCACCAACGAAACCATCAAGGGAACAACAACCAGCAACATCATCGAAATATAGATAATGACACAAGGGAAAACAAGCAAGCCTTAATCAGAAGCCTTACCAAGTGTTTAAAGGAGATATACGTAATGGAGCCCATCTCCAAAATGTTTGAGAAACCTGCACGCATGTCCGAATTTGCGCGGCGCGATAAGTCTAAATTCCGCGACTTTCACGACGACTTCGGACATGAGACCAATCGTTGCAAAGCATTGGTTGATAAGGTGGTCGTTTGTCTCAAACGTGGAGAACTGAAACACTTGAAGCCGGGGAAAGATGAATCAGGTGGGTACAAGAAGGAGAATGAAGGAGCTGGGAAGGACAAGGTTATCTATGTCTTTTCATGCGAGAAAAGGAAAGAGATCGAGAAAGAACCGTTGCTGCCATATGACTCCCTCAAGGCGCATGAGCCTATATATGCAAGGAAATGTGCCCCGCTAGTTGTAGAGGGTTACTTGCCTGAGTGCGGCCAATACATCAACAACATTCTCATCGACACTAGTAGCTGCGTCAACATTATGTTCTTCCACTGCTTTGATGACCTATCCTACAAAATGAAATGCAACAAAAGAGAGGTGAAGCAACAGTTTAGAGGAATAAGTGGGGACCCCGCTTTGTCAAAAGGGATACTTGGAGCAGCGTTGACCCTGCGGGATGATCATGACAGGGAAAGGGAGCACACTTTGGTGGCTGACCTTAAAGTGATCCGCGCGGAATCAGAATGCGACGCTATCCTTGGGCAACCGACGTTATCACACTTTGCCATCACCACCTGCCTTTATCAAGGCATCATAACGCTATCTACCCCACTAGGGAAAGCCACGCTTAACTCCAAAGTAACAACGGAGGACTATCGACTTCAACAGGTACACGTGAACATATATAACTAATTGTTTTGAAAATTAAAACTACAGATCATGCGCGGTCACATAATGGTGAAATCGGTACTTACATACTTAACCGGATGGAATGCAATATACGCGCAACCAGTCTACGTGCTTACCGCATCAAAATGAGCACAATCTTACATAATCTGAAACATAAGACATATATTAGAGTGCACTTGCACACATACTCGCGCATTCATTGATTTGTAATAGTATTTGACTGGCATCCACAGATCCGGAGTATTCAAGCCGCGACAAAGACGAAGAAAGATGGGGCCAGATCTTCAGGAGCTGGAAATGATAAGGGAGACGAAATTGCCGACATGGACTATGAGTTCGAGGAGTACAAGGATGAGAAGTTGAGGGAAAGAGCATGTGGCTTCAGCTATGATCATGGTGGATACGGTTACTAATGGTATTAGAAAGTTTGGATGTTTGTCGTAATGCGCATTATGCCTGGCACATGTTTGAAGTTTGTAATAATGACAATGATCCTAAGCGCTTTATGCGCAGTTTAATTTATTTTATGTTTGCATGTCTCCAAGTTGTTGTCTGCGAAAATCTTTGTGCCATTACATGAAAAGTAGTTCTATAACTTGAAAACAGTGCGCACCTGAGTAATGTACAACCATCATGACTTTTCATGATTGTCGAATGATGATTATAAATGCAGTAACCCCTCAACCTGAGAAATCGAAATCAAAGACGCCTTCTCAGCAGCTAAGGCAGACGATGCGGTAGTTGCCTTTTGGCGCACTTTTTCTGCCTCCTCGAGCCGTGAGTTCAGATGCACAATGCGGTCGTGGGCCTGATCAGTAGTCAATGCGCCCGATGTAGAAGAGCCATCGGCATCCAAATGAGTTCTTGCCCCCTGTATGCAAAACTGAGAACGCATCAAGTTCAACATAGTTACTTGAACATCGAAGCGCCATGCCGCTTCAGGTGACAGATGCGTAAAGTAGTTGAGGAGTTTGATACTCTCTAGATAGTTGAATTGGGAGGTCGCCATCTTCTCTGGTATTGACAGAAGGTCATTCATACCATAAAACTGCAAGCGAAGACTCTACAAGCAAAAGGATAACCGATTAGTAACATAATTAGTAATCTCAATCCTTGCTCGCCCTCATTCTCCGTTTCGGGCACCTCAATGTAAACTCCCGTGATATCGCGAGACACAAGGAGCCTGTCTAGACGCATCTCTGCAAATTCAAAAAAGGTAAGTTAGAAGGAAGCAATGGAAAGAGGACAAGTACAAAGTTAATGCCCATCTTCCGCCTACCATTATCATTTCCATCTTTGATAACTAGCAGGGCAGGTGGGTAGGGACACAAGTTAGCAATCCGCAAGATATCGCTGCTGTATTGGCGAATGGGGAGTTCGCGATTATAGAAGTGCTCAAGCCTCCGCGCATCAACTGGGGAGAGAGGGGGTTTAACATTTATTCGCGAATCTTTCTCGGCCGTATGCCACGCACGAATATTTCTATAAGCAAGGGGAATAAATTTATCATCAATATAAAAGAATGAGTTCTTCCATTTCTTGCACACCCCAGCTTTCAGGTGCTTCACAAAGTTAATTCTGTCATCAAAAGCATACCAACTCTGCTGGCTTCTGCGATACGAGAACACGTGTTTAAATAGATCTAGCGAGGGGGAGAACCAGTAATGATGACAAATCATCTTGAAAAGGGTAACGCGACACACACTATACGGGTGCAGCTGGCCAATACCAATGTTGAAGTGGTTAAGGACCTCCATGAAAAAAGGAGTAGAAGGATAGCGCACATTCCCTTCCACCATGACTTGCCTATACACGGTGACCTTACCGCCAATAACGGTATCTGCGCGCTGATTGGGAAGCGGCGCTATGGGATTCAAATCAGCCAAAGGGGGGTACCAGTTGTCATAATGGACCTAATGACTCTAAAGTTTGGAGGATCGCCAGTAGAAGAAGAAGATGCCATCTATTAACAAATTATTCAAAAGACCATAAGTAAAAAACTAAACGCGCGCTAACCTAAAAAAACTTAAAGACGAGATCGAAGAAGCAGTAAGTCGAGAAGATTTGCGCAGGATTGAAGAACACAAAAAGAGTAAAAAATGAGAGAGGTAGTTATGAGGTATTTATAGGGAAGTAAAAACACGGAAGAGGTCTCAAAAGAAGTTGAAAAGGGCGGTTAAAATATGAACGGCGGAGATGGAGCCACGTGTTAAAAGCTGAAAAGGAAGAAGTACGAGGTAACCAGGTGGCAGAAATGACAGTATGATCACTGTAGCAACAACTGACAAATGTCACCTAAATTACCTTGCATCTAATGCAGCAGGACAAAACATTATTCAAATAAAAATAGAAGAAAGCGAAGGTGCTTGGAGAAGAATAGGCAGGCGATGGTCATAAGTTGAGTTCAACGCCATGCGTAGTACCTGCGCATACCATTGAACTGGGGGGACTTAAGGATACGCATACCCAATTAGCTCGTGTAGCGCATCATACAGCATCACCACAAGAGTTGTAAGAGACGTGCGCTTAGGCAGGAAGCGCTAAAGTGACAACTATAGGGCTAATCCCATCCGTGTGCATTGGTGACGTGTACATGTCAGGCGATGCTGTACCTGGCAAAGGACACCTGGCAGACAAGAGGTCAAGTCTGACAAGAACACTTTTTACTTTTGTCGGGTCAGCTCACTCAAAGGTGTACTATTGGCAGGCCACGATCCTTTTAACCTTATTATGTGGCGATAAAAGACAAGAAGGATTGCCCTATAAATAACGGACTTCGTCAACAACACGGAGAGAGAGACAATTCACTTTACACACACTCACACACTATCAACAATAGCGCATAGATCTGCCTTACCCACGCTACTGGACCTAAAAGCATCTCACTAGATATTCTTGATATATAGTAAGGTTCTATGAACATAAACCCTATATCCCGCGCGAGCCATCGCCAACCGGATAACCCGTCGATGGTGGGTCTATGTTTAACCACCCCTATAGAGATCATCATCTCGTGAGGGGTTATTCACGGTACTCCAAACCGGAGAGTTAAACCCAATTGACCCTTAAATTGTAGTGACCCGAACTTTTCCATGTTTATATATATTAATTGAGATTGATATTTACATGATTAAATGTTTCCAACATGTTAAGCAATCAAACTTGTTAAGACTTGATTAATTGAAATATGTTTCATATAGACAATTGACCACCCAAGTTGATCGGTGATTCACGAACGTTAAAACTTGTAAAAACTATATGATGACATATATATGGATATATATATATAGTTAACATGATACTATGATAAGAAAACATATCATAAAGTATATTAACAATGAACTACATATGTAAAAACAAGACTACTAACTTAATGATTTTTAAACGAGACATATATGTAACGATTATCGTTGTAAAGACATTTAATGTATATATATCATATTAAGAGATATTCATACATGATAATATCATGATAATATAATAATTTAAAATCTCATTTGATATTATAAACATTGGGTTAACAACATTTAACAAGATCGTTAACCTAAAGGTTTCAAAACAACACTTACATGTAACGACTAACGATGACTTAACGACTCAGTTAAAATGTATATACATGTAGTGTTTTAATATGTATTTATACACTTTTGAAAGACTTCAATACACTTATCAAAATACTTCTACTTAACAAAAATGCTTACAATTACATCCTCGTTCAGTTTCATCAACAATTCTACTCGTATGCACCCGTATTCGTACTCGTACAATACACAGCTTTTAGATGTATGTACTATTGGTATATACACTCCAATGATCAGCTCTTAGCAGCCCATGTGAGTCACCTAACACATGTGGGAACCATCATTTGGCAACTAGCATGAAATATCTCATAAAATTACAAAAATATGAGTAATCATTCATGACTTATTTACATGAAAACAAAATTACATATCCTTTATATCTAATCCATACACCAACGACCAAAAACACCTACAAACACTTTCATTCTTCAATTTTCTTCATCTAATTGATCTCTCTCAAGTTCTATCTTCAAGTTCTAAGTGTTCTTCATAAATTCCAAAAGTTCTAGTTTCATAAAATCAAGAATACTTTCAAGTTTGCTAGCTCACTTCCAATCTTGTAAGGTGATCATCCAACCTCAAGAAATCTTTGTTTCTTACAGTAGGTTATCATTCTAATACAAGGTAATAATCATATTCAAACTTTGGTTCAATTTCTATAACTATAACAATCTTATTTCAAGTGATGATCTTACTTGAACTTGTTTTCGTGTCATGATTCTGCTTCAAGAACTTCGAGCCATCCAAGGATTCATTGAAGCTAGATCCATTTTTCTCTTTTCCAGTAGGTTTATCCAAGGAAATTAAGGTAGTAATGATGTTCATAACATCATTCGATTCATACATATAAAGCTATCTTATTCGAAGGTTTAAACTTGTAATCACTAGAACATAGTTTAGTTAATTCTAAACTTGTTCGCAAACAAAAGTTAATCCTTCTAACTTGACTTTTAAAATCAACTAAACACATGTTCTATATCTATATGATATGCTAACTTAATGATTTAAAACCTGGAAACACGAAAAACACCGTAAAACCGGATTTACGCCGTCGTAGTAACACCGCGGGCTGTTTTGGGTTAGTTAATTAAAAACTATGATAAACTTTGATTTAAAAGTTGTTATTCTGAGAAAATGATTTTTATTATGAACATGAAACTATATCCAAAAATTATGGTTAAACTCAAAGTGGAAGTATGTTTTCTAAAATGGTCATCTAGACGTCGTTCTTTCGACTGAAATGACTACCTTTACAAAAACGACTTGTAACTTATTTTTCCGACTATAAACCTATACTTTTTCTGTTTAGATTCATAAAATAGAGTTCAATATGAAATCATAGCAATTTGATTCACTCAAAACGGATTTAAAATGAAGAAGTTATGGGTAAAACAAGATTGGATAATTTTTCTCATTTTAGCTACGTGAAAATTGGTAACAAATCTATTCCAACCATAACTTAATCAACTTGTATTGTATATTATGTAATCTTGAGATACCATAGACACGTATACAATGTTTCGACCTATCATGTCGACACATCTATATATATTTCGGAACAACCATAGACACTCTATATGTGAATGTTGGAGTTAGCTATACAGGGTTGAGGTTGATTCCAAAATATATATAGTTTGAGTTGTGATCAATACTGAGATACGTATACACTGGGTCGTGGATTGATTCAAGATAATATTTATCGATTTATTTCTGTACATCTAACTGTGGACAACTAGTTATAGGTTACTAACGAGGACAGCTGACTTAATAAACTTAAAACATCAAAATATATTAAAAGTGTTGTAAATATATTTTGAACATACTTTAATATATATGTATATATTGTTATAGGTTCGTGAATCAACAGTGGCCAAGTCTTACTTCCCGACGAAGTAAAAATCTGTGAAAGTGAGTTATAGTCCCACTTTTAAAATCTAATATTTTTGGGATGAGAATACATGCAGGTTTTATAAATGATTTACAAAATAGACACAAGTACGTGAAACTACATTCTATGGTTGAATTATCGAAATCGAATATGCCCCTTTTTATTAAGTCTGGTAATCTAAGAATTAGGGAACAGACACCCTAATTGACGCGAATCCTAAAGATAGATCTATTGGGCCTAACAAACCCCATCCAAAGTACCGGATGCTTTAGTACTTCGAAATTTATATCATATCCGAAGGGTGTCCCGGAATGATGGGGATATTCTTATATATGCATCTTGTTATTGTCGGTTACCAGGTGTTCACCATATGAATGATTTTTATCTCTATGTATGGGATGTGTATTGAAATATGAAATCTTGTGGTCTATTATTATGATTTGATATATATAGGTTAAACCTATAACTCACCAACATTTTTGTTGACGTTTTAAGCATGTTTATTCTCAGGTGATTATTAAGAGCTTCCGCTGTCGCATACTTAAATAAGGACGAGATTTGGAGTCCATGCTTGTATGATATTGTGTAAAAACTGCATTCAAGAAACTTATTTTGTTGTAACATATTTGTATTGTAAACCATTATGTAATGGTCGTGTGTAAACAGGATATTTTAGATTATCATTATTTGATAATCTACGTAAAGCTTTTTAAACCTTTATTGATGAAATAAAGGTTATGGTTTGTTTTAAAATGAATGCAGTCTTTGAAAAACGTCTCATATAGAGGTCAAAACCTCGCAACGAAATCAATTAATATGGAACGTTTTTAATCAATAAGAACGGGACATTTCAGTTGGTATCAGAGCGTTGGTCTTAGAGAACCAGAAAATTTGCATTAGTGTGTCTTATCGAGTTTGTTAGGATGCATTAGTGAGTCTGGACTTCGACCGTGTTTTCTTTAAAAATGATTGCTTAACATTTTTGTTGGAAACTATATATTTTTAACATATGAATATTATGTGATATATTAATCTCTTAACGTGTTTGATATTATGTGATAGATGTCTACCTCTAGAACAAGTCCCATTGACTCACCTAATAATAATGAAGAGTCAAATGTAAATTGGAATGATTTGTGGACTGATTCACAAGTTCCCGAAGAGGAACCGGAAGAAGAGTCGGAACCGGAAGAAGAATCGGAACCGGAAGAAGAATCGGAACCGGATGAAGAAATAGAACCGGTGGGGGAAATAATAAAACGGTTAAGTAAAAGAAAATCCTCAACCAACCGACCAAAGTTAATTATGGTCAATGGTGTTTCCGCCAAGGAAGCAAAATATTGGGAGGATTACCAATTCTCCGATGAATCGGATTCCGACGAGAATTCCGATGATGTTATAGAAATTACCCCAACTGAATTTAAAAAGGCAAAAGAAAATAATAAGGGAAAGGGCATAAAAATAGAGAAATCTAATTCCAACCCCGATGAACTTTATATGTATCGTCAACCCCCGAAGTCCTTAAGTTGTAACAATGACCCGGGAACCTCTAAACCACCAGGTTTTTCTAAACCAATGTGGATAACGACGGCTCGTATTAGGGGAAAATCATATATCCCTAGAAACTTGGCAAAACGAACCAAAACCGAAGAAGAAGAAACAAGCGAGTCGGAATAAGATAGTTGTATTCATGTGGTGTAATATATGTAATGTAGTGTGCTTATGCTTTATGATATATGTAAAAATTGCTTGTATTAATAAGTATTTTTTTTTATGAATCTAACTCTTGTCTATTTTACAGTATAAAAATGCAAAATGGATAGACAACCCAATATTTTAAGAGACCTACCCGGAGACATGATTGATGAAATCTTGTCTAGAGTCGGTCAGAATTCCTCGGCACAACTATTTAAGGCGAGATCAGTTTGTAAGACATTCGAAGAACGTTCCAAGAATGTCTTGGTTTATAAGAGACTTTCGTTTGAAAGATGGGGGATATCACATTGGGAAACCCATAAGTTACGATGTGTTTACTTTGACGCATATATTGCGGGGAACCCAAATGCTATTTTACGCAATGGGTTAAGAAATTATTTTGACTCAATATATCCGAATATTGGACTTCGTGATTTAGAAAAAGCGGCTAACATGCAACATAAAGAAGCATGTTATGCTTACGGATTAGTAATGTTCGCTTCTCACCAAAGTGAGAACAAGAACATCGGGCTACAACTATTAAACAAAACGTTTCCACAAGTGACGGAGTCGGTAATTGGGGTAAGAAATGAGGTTTTTAGATTGTTACGGGACTGTTGGACATTACGTAACCCTCGTCCCTTTGACGACGTTACAACACGCTATCTTATCAATGGCCATAACGGTTATGTTGCACAAGACCAAGGATGGGAAGTAGTCCTAGTAAAACCAGAATGCATGACTTGTTTCTGGACGTATGAATTACGTGTCTTTATTGCCTTTGCTGAACGACTTGTGTACTAGCTAGAATTATCTTCACAACTATCTTGTATCAAAGTTATTGTGTGCTATATTTCATGCTTTATGTAAAATAAGCGGTATTGTAAGTTTGTAAAATATTGTATAAAAGTTTGAACGCGAAATATTATTATAATCAGTTTTTCATATAGAATTGTAGTAGTTGAATTGTATATTAGCTACTAAGTATGAACTTAACGGGTAGGTACTACCCGAATTTAAACTTATAAAACGCTAATATGAAGAAAAAGCTTTTATAAATGAGTTCATATTATGCTACGAAATACTATTAACTACTCTTAATATTCTGTATGATTAACTTGTTCCATTTAACTATTTTGAAGGAAATGGCACCGACTACTCGACACACCGTGAATATGAATGAAGAGGAATTCCGTACTTTTCTAGCTTCAAACATAGCCGCAGTACAGGCTGCGCTACATACCAACAATAACCTTGGATCTAGCAGTACAGGAAATCGTGTAGGATGCACCTACAAAGAATTCACTGCCTGCAAACCTTTGGAATTTGATGGAACCGAAGGACCGATCGGATTGAAACGGTGGACCGAGAAGGTTGAATCAGTGTTTGCCATAAGTAAGTGTACTGAAGAGGACAAAGTGAAGTATGCTACGCATACCTTCACAGGTTCTGCGTTAACATGGTGGAATACCTATCTAGAGCAAGTGGGACAAGATGATGCGTACGCACTACCGTGGTCAGCATTCAAGCACTTGATGAACGAGAAGTACCGTCCCAGAACCGAGGTCAATAAGCTCAAGACAGAACTTAGAGGGTTACGAACCCAAGGATTTGATATTACCACGTACGAAAGACAATTCACAGAATTGTGCCTATTGTGTCCAGGAGCATTCGAAGATGAGGAAGAGAAGATCGACGCGTTTGTGAAGGGATTACCGGAAAGAATCCAAGAAGATATAAGTTCACACGAGCCCCCCTCCATACAACAGGCATGTAGAATGGCTCACAAACTAGTGAACCAGATTGAAGAAAGAATTAAAGAACAGACTGCTGAAGAGGCCAATGTGAAGCAAGTCAAAAGAAAGTGGGAGGAAAACGGTGATAAGAATCACCAATACAACAACAACAGCAATTACAACAATAATCGCAACAATTATCCCAACAATCGCAACATCAATCGCAACTACAACAAACGGCCCAACAACAACAACAACAACAACAGCAACTACAACAATCATCCCAACAACAATAATAACCGCAACAACAACAACAACAATCAGAAGCAGCTATGCCAAAGGTGTGAAAAGAATCACTCGGGGTTCTGCACCAAATTTTGCAACAAGTGTAAAAGAAATGGTCATAGCGCGGCGAAGTGTGAGGTCTACGGACCAGGGGTTAATAGAACGAAAGGAACAAATGGTGTCGGAACGAGTAATGGCGGAGCAAGTAGTGTCGGAGCAAGTTATGCCAATGTAGTTTGTTATAAATGTGGAAAACCAGGCCACATTATTAGAAATTGCCCGAACCAGGAGAACACGAATGGACAAGGCCGTGGAAGAGTTTTCAATATTAATGCGGTAGAGGCACAGGAAGACCCGGAGCTTGTTACGGGTACGTTTCTTATTGACAATAAATCTGCTTACGTTTTATTTGATTCGGGTGCGGATAGAAGCTATATGAGTAGAGATTTTTGTGCTAAATTAAGTTGTCCATTGACGCCTTTGGATAGTAAATTTTTACTCGAATTAGCAAATGGTAAATTAATTTCAGCAGATAATATATGTCGGAATCGAGAAATTAAACTGGTTAGCGAAACATTTAAGATTGATTTGATACCAGTAGAGTTAGGGAGTTTTGATGTGATAATCGATATGGACTGGTTGAAAGAAGAGAAAGCGGAGATCGTTTGTTACAAAAATGCAATTCGCATTATACGAGAAAAAGGAAAACCCTTAATGGTGTACGGAGAAAAGGGCAACACGAAGCTACATCTTATTAGTAATTTGAAGGCACAAAAACTAATAAGAAAAGGTTGCTATGCTGTTCTAGCACACGTCGAGAAAGTACAAACTGAAGAAAAGAGCATCAATGATGTTCCCATTGCAAAAGAATTTCTCGATGTATTTCCGAAAGAATTACCGGGATTACCCCCACATCGATCCGTTGAATTTCAAATAGATATTGTACCAGGAGCTGCACCAATAGCTCGTGCTCCTTACAGACTCGCACCCAGCGAGATGAAAGAACTGCAAAGCCAATTACAAGAACTTTTAGAGCGTGGTTTCATTCGACCAAGCACATCACCGTGGGGAGCTCCTGTTTTGTTTGTCAAGAAGAAAGATGGTACATTCAGGTTGTGTATCGACTACCGAGAGTTGAACAAACTTACCATCAAGAACCGCTACCCACTACCGAGAATCGACGACTTATTTGATCAACTACAAGGCTCGTCTGTTTATTCAAAGATTGACTTACGTTCCGGGTATCATCAAATGCGGGTGAAAGAAGATGATATTCCAAAGACTGCTTTCAGAACACGTTACGGTCATTACGAGTTTATGGTCATGCCGTTTGGTTTAACTAATGCACCAGCTGTGTTCATGGACCTTATGAACCGAGTGTGTGGACCATACCTTGACAAGTTTGTCATTGTTTTCATTGATGACATACTTATTTACTCAAAGAATGACCAAGAACACGGTGAACATTTGAGAAAGGTGTTAGAAGTATTGAGGAAGGAAGAATTGTACGCTAAGTTTTCAAAGTGTGCATTTTGGTTGGAAGAAGTTCAATTCCTCGGTCACATAGTGAACAAAGAAGGTATTAAGGTGGATCCGGCAAAGATAGAAACTGTTGAAAAGTGGGAAACCCCGAAAACTCTGAAACACATACGCCAGTTTTTAGGACTAGCTGGTTATTACAGAAGGTTCATCCAAGACTTTTCCAGAATAGCAAAACCCTTGACTGCATTAACGCATAAAGGGAAGAAATTTGAATGGAATGATGAACAAGAGAAAGCGTTTCAGTTATTGAAGAAAAAGCTAACTACGGCACCTATATTGTCATTGCCTGAAGGGAATGATGATTTTGTAATTTATTGTGATGCATCAAAGCAAGGTCTCGGTTGTGTATTAATGCAACGAACGAAGGTGATTGCTTATGCGTCTAGACAATTGAAGATTCACGAACAAAATTATACGACGCATGATTTGGAATTAGGCGCGGTTGTTTTTGCATTAAAGACTTGGAGGCACTACTTATATGGGGTCAAAAGTATTATATATACCGACCACAAAAGTCTTCAACACATATTTAATCAGAAACAACTGAATATGAGGCAGCGTAGGTGGATTGAATTATTGAATGATTACGACTTTGAGATTCGTTACCACCCGGGGAAGGCAAATGTGGTAGCCGATGCCTTGAGCAGGAAGGACAGAGAACCCATTCGAGTAAAATCTATGAATATAATGATTCATAATAACATTACTACTCAAATAAAGGAGGCGCAACAAGGAGTTTTAAAAGAGGGAAATTTAAAGGATGAAATACCCAAAGGATCGAAGAAGCATCTTAATATTCGGGAAGACGGAACCCGGTATAGGGCTGAAAGGATTTGGGTACCAAAATTTGGAGATATGAGAGAAATGGTACTTAGAGAAGCTCATAAAACCAGATACTCAATACATCCTGGAACGGGGAAGATGTACAAGGATCTCAAGAAACATTTTTGGTGGCCGGGTATGAAAGCCGATGTTGCTAAATACGTAGGAGAATGTTTGACGTGTTCTAAGGTCAAAGCTGAGCATCAGAAACCATCAGGTCTACTTCAACAACCCGAAATCCCGGAATGGAAATGGGAAAACATTACCATGGATTTCATCACTAAATTGCCAAGGACTGCAAGTGGTTTTGATACTATTTGGGTAATAGTTGATCGTCTCACCAAATCAGCACACTTCCTACCAATAAGAGAAGATGACAAGATGGAGAAGTTAGCACGACTGTATTTGAAGGAAGTCGTCTCCAGACATGGAATACCAATCTCTATTATCTCTGATAGGGATGGCAGATTTATTTCAAGATTCTGGCAGACATTACAGCAAGCATTAGGAACTCGTCTAGACATGAGTACTGCCTATCATCCACAAACTGATGGGCAGAGCGAAAGGACGATACAAACGCTTGAAGACATGCTACGAGCATGTGTTATTGATTTTGGAAACAGTTGGGATCGACATCTACCGTTAGCAGAATTTTCCTACAACAACAGCTACCATTCAAGCATTGAGATGGCGCCGTTTGAAGCACTTTATGGTAGAAAGTGCAGGTCTCCGATTTGTTGGAGTGAAGTGGGGGATAGACAGATTACGGGTCCGGAGATTATACAAGAAACTACCGAGAAGATCATCCAAATTCAACAACGGTTGAAAACCGCCCAAAGTCGACAAAAGAGCTACGCTGACATTAAAAGAAAAGATATAGAATTTGAAATTGGAGAGATGGTCATGCTTAAAGTTGCACCTTGGAAAGGCGTTGTTTGATTTGGTAAACGAGGGAAATTAAATCCAAGGTATATTGGACCATTCAAGATTATTGATCGTGTCGGACCAGTAGCTTACCGACTAGAGTTACCTCAACAACTCGCGGCTGTACATAACACTTTCCACGTCTCGAATTTAAAGAAATGTTTTGCTAAAGAAGATCTCACTATTCCGTTAGATGAAATCCAAATCAACGAAAAACTTCAATTCATCGAAGAACCCGTCGAAATAATGGATCGTGAGGTTAAAAGACTTAAGCAAAACAAGATACCAATTGTTAAGGTTCGATGGAATGCTCGTAGAGGACCCGAGTTCACCTGGGAGCGTGAAGATCAGATGAAGAAGAAATACCCGCATCTATTTCCAGAAGATTCGTCAACACCTTCAACAGCTTAAAATTTCGGGACGAAATTTATTTAACGGGTAGGTACTGTAGTGACCCGAACTTTTCCATGTTTATATATATTAATTGAGATTGATATTTACATGATTAAATGTTTCCAACATGTTAAGCAATCAAACTTGTTAAGACTTGATTAATTGAAATATGTTTCATATAGACAATTGACCACCCAAGTTGATCGGTGATTCACGAACGTTAAAACTTGTAAAAACTATATGATGACATATATATGGATATATATATATAGTTAACATGATACTATGATAAGAAAACATATCATAAAGTATATTAACAATGAACTACATATGTAAAAACAAGACTACTAACTTAATGATTTTTAAACGAGACATATATGTAACGATTATCGTTGTAAAGACATTTAATGTATATATATCATATTAAGAGATATTCATACATGATAATATCATGATAATATAATAATTTAAAATCTCATTTGATATTATAAACATTGGGTTAACAACATTTAACAAGATCGTTAACCTAAAGGTTTCAAAACAACACTTACATGTAACGACTAACGATGACTTAACGACTCAGTTAAAATGTATATACATGTAGTGTTTTAATATGTATTTATACACTTTTGAAAGACTTCAATACACTTATCAAAATACTTCTACTTAACAAAAATGCTTACAATTACATCCTCGTTCAGTTTCATCAACAATTCTACTCGTATGCACCCGTATTCGTACTCGTACAATACACAGCTTTTAGATGTATGTACTATTGGTATATACACTCCAATGATCAGCTCTTAGCAGCCCATGTGAGTCACCTAACACATGTGGGAACCATCATTTGGCAACTAGCATGAAATATCTCATAAAATTACAAAAATATGAGTAATCATTCATGACTTATTTACATGAAAACAAAATTACATATCCTTTATATCTAATCCATACACCAACGACCAAAAACACCTACAAACACTTTCATTCTTCAATTTTCTTCATCTAATTGATCTCTCTCAAGTTCTATCTTCAAGTTCTAAGTGTTCTTCATAAATTCCAAAAGTTCTAGTTTCATAAAATCAAGAATACTTTCAAGTTTGCTAGCTCACTTCCAATCTTGTAAGGTGATCATCCAACCTCAAGAAATCTTTGTTTCTTACAGTAGGTTATCATTCTAATACAAGGTAATAATCATATTCAAACTTTGGTTCAATTTCTATAACTATAACAATCTTATTTCAAGTGATGATCTTACTTGAACTTGTTTTCGTGTCATGATTCTGCTTCAAGAACTTCGAGCCATCCAAGGATTCATTGAAGCTAGATCCATTTTTCTCTTTTCCAGTAGGTTTATCCAAGGAAATTAAGGTAGTAATGATGTTCATAACATCATTCGATTCATACATATAAAGCTATCTTATTCGAAGGTTTAAACTTGTAATCACTAGAACATAGTTTAGTTAATTCTAAACTTGTTCGCAAACAAAAGTTAATCCTTCTAACTTGACTTTTAAAATCAACTAAACACATGTTCTATATCTATATGATATGCTAACTTAATGATTTAAAACCTGGAAACACGAAAAACACCGTAAAACCGGATTTACGCCGTCGTAGTAACACCGCGGGCTGTTTTGGGTTAGTTAATTAAAAACTATGATAAACTTTGATTTAAAAGTTGTTATTCTGAGAAAATGATTTTTATTATGAACATGAAACTATATCCAAAAATTATGGTTAAACTCAAAGTGGAAGTATGTTTTCTAAAATGGTCATCTAGACGTCGTTCTTTCGACTGAAATGACTACCTTTACAAAAACGACTTGTAACTTATTTTTCCGACTATAAACCTATACTTTTTCTGTTTAGATTCATAAAATAGAGTTCAATATGAAATCATAGCAATTTGATTCACTCAAAACGGATTTAAAATGAAGAAGTTATGGGTAAAACAAGATTGGATAATTTTTCTCATTTTAGCTACGTGAAAATTGGTAACAAATCTATTCCAACCATAACTTAATCAACTTGTATTGTATATTATGTAATCTTGAGATACCATAGACACGTATACAATGTTTCGACCTATCATGTCGACACATCTATATATATTTCGGAACAACCATAGACACTCTATATGTGAATGTTGGAGTTAGCTATACAGGGTTGAGGTTGATTCCAAAATATATATAGTTTGAGTTGTGATCAATACTGAGATACGTATACACTGGGTCGTGGATTGATTCAAGATAATATTTATCGATTTATTTCTGTACATCTAACTGTGGACAACTAGTTATAGGTTACTAACGAGGACAGCTGACTTAATAAACTTAAAACATCAAAATATATTAAAAGTGTTGTAAATATATTTTGAACATACTTTAATATATATGTATATATTGTTATAGGTTCGTGAATCAACAGTGGCCAAGTCTTACTTCCCGACGAAGTAAAAATCTGTGAAAGTGAGTTATAGTCCCACTTTTAAAATCTAATATTTTTGGGATGAGAATACATGCAGGTTTTATAAATGATTTACAAAATAGACACAAGTACGTGAAACTACATTCTATGGTTGAATTATCGAAATCGAATATGCCCCTTTTTATTAAGTCTGGTAATCTAAGAATTAGGGAACAGACACCCTAATTGACGCGAATCCTAAAGATAGATCTATTGGGCCTAACAAACCCCATCCAAAGTACCGGATGCTTTAGTACTTCGAAATTTATATCATATCCGAAGGGTGTCCCGGAATGATGGGGATATTCTTATATATGCATCTTGTTATTGTCGGTTACCAGGTGTTCACCATATGAATGATTTTTATCTCTATGTATGGGATGTGTATTGAAATATGAAATCTTGTGGTCTATTATTATGATTTGATATATATAGGTTAAACCTATAACTCACCAACATTTTTGTTGACGTTTTAAGCATGTTTATTCTCAGGTGATTATTAAGAGCTTCCGCTGTCGCATACTTAAATAAGGACGAGATTTGGAGTCCATGCTTGTATGATATTGTGTAAAAACTGCATTCAAGAAACTTATTTTGTTGTAACATATTTGTATTGTAAACCATTATGTAATGGTCGTGTGTAAACAGGATATTTTAGATTATCATTATTTGATAATCTACGTAAAGCTTTTTAAACCTTTATTGATGAAATAAAGGTTATGGTTTGTTTTAAAATGAATGCAGTCTTTGAAAAACGTCTCATATAGAGGTCAAAACCTCGCAACGAAATCAATTAATATGGAACGTTTTTAATCAATAAGAACGGGACATTTCATAAATCCCCCTTCTTTGATGTCAAGCATGGACCGACCCGACCCGATTAATCTATGCTTGATCATATGTCAACTCCCATGATATATGCACATACAAATAATACATACAATAATAAACTAAACCTATAAAATAATGGACTCAAAAAGTCGAAATTTCAAATAATACACCTCCGTTAAATTATGACCAAGTTGAGATGTTACCATTTTAGGTAACTTCGTTTTGACCAACTACGATGAAATTGAAAGGACCCGTCCTGAACCATCTGGACGAAGTCACCAACAACTGGTTCCATTGCGATGATCGACTCCAAATACTGTCTTTAAAATGAGCAAATACACAGCGGAACGTTTCTTTCATACCTGAGAATAAACATGCTTTCAAGTGTCAACCAAAAGGTTGGTGAGTTCATTAGTTTAACATAAATAGTCATTTCATAATTTTTAATAGACCACAAGATTTCATATTTCCATTTCATAAACATATGTCCCATGCATAGAGACAAAAATATCATTCATATGGATTGAACACCTGGTAACCGACATTCACAATATACATATAAGAATATCCCCATCATTCCGGGATCCTCCTTCGAACATGATATAAATTTCGAAGTACTAAAGCATCCGGTACTTTAGATGGGGCTTGTTGGGCCCGATAGATCTATCTTTAGAGTTCGCGTCAATTAGGGTGTCTGTTCCCAAATTCTTAGATTACCAGACTTAATAGAAAGGGCATATTCGATTTCGATCATTCAACCATATAATGTAGTTTCAATTACTTGTGTCTATTTCGTAAAACAGTTATAAAAAACAGCGCATGTATTCTCAGTCCCAAAAATATATATTGCGAAAGCATTTAAAAAAAGGGAATAATGAAACTCACGCATATAAATATTGTAAAACAGTTAATAAAGCATTTGCATGTATTCTCAGCCCAAAAATGTAAAAAGTAAAAAGGGCAAATGAAACTCACGCATATAAATATTGTAAAACAGTTAATAAAGCATTTGCATGTATTCTCAGCCCAAAAATGTAAAAAGTAAAAAGGGCAAATGAAACTCGCCTAATGTATTTTGTAGTAAAAATACATACAACGACATCGAACAAATGTAGGGTTGGCCTTGGATTTACGAACCTATAATATTCATTTATATATTAAAACGTATACTGGAGGTCACATAATTTCATTTATTAATACCTGTTATTTATGTAATTATGGTTATATAAGATTTATACTAAATTTTCATTTAAAGTCATATATTTATATTATACTTTAAATTATGTGTTATATATATATATATATTTATTTATTTTGTATATATATCTAAAATGATTATTTTAGTTATATTAGTATCTATATATATTTAATATTATATTAAAATACTTAATTTGTTGTATGTAATTATATATAAAATGATAATACTAATTTTTAACAAAATGATAGATTTAAATATATTAATATTTTAGTACTAAAGATAGTAATAATAATAATACTTATGATAATAATAACTATACAAATAATTCTTGTACTACTAATGATAATGAGTTTAATAATAACATCACTAATAATCATATTAATAATTTTTAATGACAATACTAGTAACGATAATAATATTAGAGATAATAATAATTATTTTATAAATCTTAGTATAGAATAATATATGCTAATTACTAATAATAGCAAATAATGATAATAATAATAATGATATTTAGTGATAATACTTGTAATAATCATAATCAATAACAATAATAATATCAATAATCAATAATAATAATAATAATAATAATAATAATAATAATAATAATAATAATAATAATAATAATAATAATAATAATAATAATAATAAAGGAAATGATAATAAATAAATAAAATGAACTACCTTTAATGACAAGGCTGTAAAAAAATATATGCTCCATTAGGGATTCGAACCCCCGACCTCTCGAACCCCGTCATCCTCCTAAACCATCTGGGCTACGCCCCTTTTCTGTTTTATAATCCAATCCGTAAATATATAACTAGTACAATTTATCCATCTATTTCCCTATACCTTCTTCCTCATCACTCGTCGATCAGATTCATGTTCAAAAACTAATTTAACGAATTCGATGTTTCATATAAGGCTTGTAAACACTAAATAAATTGGAAAGATGGTTATTAAATAACAATTTGAAAAGTAAAAATAGAATTCCCACAGCCTTCTGCTGTTCGTAAATTTATGATGAACAAAAAATTAATTTTCGAATTCCAATGTGTTTTAGACAAAATTTATAAAATGAAATAAGTTTTAAATCAACCTTATAAAATTTCTGGATTCTTAATTCGACTTGAAACACAAAAACAATTCCGAATTTTGATGAAGAACAAACAGTTGACTTTTATTCTGTAAACTTTGACTCGAAAATTTGGGTTCGTTAGAATAAATTGGAAGTTGAAAACTTACAGATAGTTTGCTTGGTTGAATCCTAACAGAACTGCATTGTTACTTTTTAAAAATTCATTCGAAAACAAGCTTTTGTTAAATTGGATCATGAACAGGTACCGTCGACTTATTTTCCTAACTTTATATGATTTAATTCATCCTCAATTGAAAGTGTATATATGTAACGAACGATTATTAGGATTGAAAGGGATTGGTAACAAATTCCGACATAAACAAAACTCCAATACAGTGCCGATGGATACATGTAACAAATTTGTACTAATCTTTTGTTTTATAATCTATATAAATAAATCTTAATAAGTAATAAATATATATACTGATAATGATAGATTGCGTAATTAATTTTATCTGTTTATATATTTGTAGTTAAGTCTGTATTATATTGCATTATATATCAGTATTTAATTATATAACTATATATTTATATTTATAATATCTTCATATTTTTTTTTTTGTATTTATATCATAATTAACCTTATACTAATGATGATACTTTAAATAGTATAAATAAAAATAACAAAATTTTATAATCATATATTAGTAATAATAAGATTTTTTTTTTATTAATGATAATTATAATAACTATAAAATTTATAACAATAATATTATTAATAATAATACAAATTATAATAATGGTAATATTATTAATAATAATAATATAACAATTTGTTCATATCACATTTCATATGATATTATTAATATTGATAAAAATATAGTGAAAGTAATATTATTATTATAACAACTATGCATATATTATTACCTATGTAATATTTAACGATCATATATTATATAATAACTTTTATTGAATACTTGTTATTTAAACATGTTATATATTACAACTATATTGATTTATAGTATTATCATTTATCTAATTATATATATTTATGACAACTTAATTATTTTATTTATTATTTTAACTTTTAAATTTCAATTTGATTAATGTGTATTTGATTTACTCAAATCTAATATATATACTCTTATGTTTACATTTATATATATATATATATATATATATATATATATATATATATATATATATATATATATATATATATATATATATATATATATATATATATATATATATATATATATATATATATTTACATATTTATTTACACACACTTGTTCGTGAATCATCGGGCATAGTCAAAGGGGAAATGTTATTCATGTAAACAGTTCAAAAATTTTGAGACTCAACATTACAGATTTTGCTTATCGTGTCAGAAACATATAAAGATTAAAGTTTAAATTTGGTCGGAAATTCCCGGGTCATCACAGTACCTACCCGTTAAAGAAATTTCATCCCGAAATTTGAGTGAGGTGGTCATGGCTAACAATAAAAATGTTTTCATGACCAATATGAGTTGATAATTAGAGGTTTATCATCATTGAATAAAAATGATAAAATAATTCGATTATTCTAAGAATACGAATGAAGCTATCGCAAAAGAGTGAATTGAAGAAAATAAGATTTTCTTTAGCTTTTGACATAAACAGGGTTGAATTTAGAAAATAAGGCGCGTATTAACTTTCGACATTGCCTTGGTTGAATTCCGGAATTCAAGGGATTTAAAGAAAATCTTGAAGATCTATAAGATCTGATTCTTCGGGATTTATGGAAATTAAGATCTCTTTAAATAAATACGGTGATCTGCCCCGATTACTACGTCTGATATTTCCTTTATAAATTTAACTTTTCCGTTCCATTTATTTTCACCACTTCTATACTCAATTCCTGAATTCAAAAGATTTATGAAAATGCTTAACCCTGTTCTGATCCTTGTTCTTATTCTAACTATCGCAATGATCGTTCTTCTTTTCCAACTCCCACCTGAAGAATCTGTTTATTTCTATTATGCTCTAGGGATTATTGTATTTATAATCCTCCCGTGTCTTTATATTGCTATACGTACTGATATCCATGGTTTGTAATTTCGGTGGTGTTGTTGGGCTTTATATTTTTCTTATATATCGGAGCTTCATGCTTTTGTTTTCTCTTCCCGACTTTAAATCAAGCGAATACTGGTCCAGAATTTGTAGATATAGAGTTCTAAATGATTATAATGTTCTAAGTAGGGTGGAACGTGATAGCACGATTTGATTTTTAAATTTATCAAAAATACAAATGATAGAACTATCAAGAATATATTCTTCTTGATATGTTCGGAGGTTATGTAGAATGAAAGAGTTATGTAACATGACACATGATGATGGTATAATCTACTGTGAACCATCATCAGGTTTCATTAGAAACTCAGCATGACTTACTGTAATATAATCACGTTGATCAAGTGTCATTATATTATACTAACTCATGCATCAGTTCCCAACACTACTTCCAAAAACATTCATATTTTAAGCTCGAAAGTTTACAGAATATAGAAACTAACAGTTTCTATATGATGTAACACTGATATCAGGAAGAGATTAATGATTTCAGATAAGAATAGTTATGAAAATATCTTCAGAAATATGGAGGATATTTATAATGAAAGATACGATGATATCTTGGAATTTCTAATATCGATGGATGATGAAGAAGATTTATCCGTAAAGGTTTAGATTCGAAAGCAAGGTATTCGCTAAAGATTTCATCAGAAACAGAATCATTTGGATTCTTTGAAGTCAAACTTATTCTTTGTGATTTGTCCACGGCTTCCTTCATAGTTTCGTATAATCCGCTTTTCGGTACTAAATTTTATATTGAGTGTTTCCAATACTCCATGCTTTATCATTAAACTTTCGACGGTTAAGGTTGATTACGATTATCTACAGTTTCTGCTGCTTCATTCAGCTTTTTCAAAGTTCAATGTATTAATTCGTAGGCTGGGTGCTTTTCAAAATTTTAGAATGGAAGATCATTATTCTAAGAGATAAATGTTATACATATAACTGTTGATGTAGATATACTGTGAGTTTTTAAAGTACTGATTGCCGATTCCTCTACATTTACTGCTACCATATCTGAATCATTGGCTCTCGATCCGAGGTGATTTCAAGAGAATTGTGTTTTTTTGATGATTAAACGCTGACGGTAATATGGTGGAATATAAAAGAATTCTCCGGTATTAAAAGGGTAATCGTATATATCGGGATTTATAGTAAGGTTACTTCGAATGAAAAGTCGAAGTTGAATTGCTGAAGCTGTGACAAAATTGTCTAATTTGGAAAGGAATTGCAAAATTATCTTCGGTGATAACAACGCCAAAGGATCTAGTACAGGTACGTGTTAAACGTTTATATAGGTTCTGAGAATTTTTCAGGTGCATAACTATATGCGTAGATCTTTTCTTCCGTAGATGGAGTGCGGTTGATTCATCCTCTCGATTGAGGTGTTTTCAAGAATCATGAAAGGTTTGAACGCAGATTGTAATCGTCAAGATACAAATGAGGCTTAGGATGAAATCAAGTGGCAAACTTGAAGAAATGTTTAGTTTCATATGTTATAATTAATATTTTAATTCATTTTAATTGTCCAATATTATTAGTCCACAGTCGATAATCCACATTGACAGTCCAATACTTCATATACAATTTAATACATAATATTCGAATTAATTAATATGTATCGTGACCCGTGTACATGTCTCAGACTCGATCACAACTCAAAGTATATATATTATTGTAGAATCAACCTCAACCCTGTATAGAGAACCCGATCATTACTGCATATAGAGTGTCTATGGTGATTCCAAATAATATTTATAGATGCGTCGATATGATATGTCAAAACCTTGTATATGTGTCCCGATATTTAAAGTGCGTAAAATAATTAACAGAAATTAAATAATGATAAATAAAGTGCGTAAAGTAAATAACAGAAATGACAATAAATAAAATTGCGAGAATATAAATTGCGATAAAATAAATTGCGATAATTAAATTGATATAAATAAAATGTAATACGGAATTAACAGTTAGCTAGGAACAGTTAGCTAGGATTTTATTAGCGTGGTTTCTTAATAAAATTTAATATTGTTAACTAGTCTGTTTCTAATCAATTTTTATTGTGTCCATTATTTCTTCATTATGCCACTTGTTGGATTCTGATAGGTCAAAATCCAAATATGAGATTGAATTTGAATGAAAATAGTTATTCTTTGGTGAACGGATACGTATCTCGGTGGTTGTAAATAAGATAGTGAATAATTGTTGAATCAGATTCGAAGAATATACAGTGTAACTTATTAATGTAAAATTTAAATATTCCTCGGGTATTACCTACCCGTTAAAATATCTTCACCATTAACAGTTTGTACAAAAGAATTTTTAATTACAATCTTTTTGAAAACATATATACATATATATTTTCTTTATATGTAATCATAGATTTAATGAGTCAATATGATATTAAACTCATTTGATTTATCGTTAGAGCAAGAATATATAATCTCTAAAACATTAGAGATTACATAATCTCCATGAAGAACGGAGATAATTGATGTAGAACGATATGTAGAACGATGATTATACTCGAGGTATATAATGAGATGTTGAGGCATGGATTGTTGATGGTACTGGTGCTGTTACTAATTGTGCTGTTGGTGCCGGTGATGTTGCTGAAGCTGGTACATTTTGTACCCTATTCTCCATATTGATTACTCGAGCGCGAAGTTCGTTGACTTCTCCTATTATTCCAAGATGATTGTCGGTCGGAACGAGCAGATGAATAGGGTTTAGAATTGTGGATAGAATATGATCTTGTCGAGTTACCATGGAAATGAGATTGAAAATGGTGTCTCGAACAGGTTCACCGGTAAACGTTTCAGGTTCATTGTCAAGAGGTGAATTCGGTTGGTCGAAGGGATTACCTTCTGCACGTTTCCATTAATTAAGTCGACTACGAACCCATCAGATGTATTGATAATGGCTGATTGGTTGATTCATGCAGATGACGCTGTTTTCGGAGCTTAGGTGAACATCTATGTCGGAATAGCTGTCGGAATAACTATTGGAATCTGAGGGACTCGAACTGGTTGCAGGATTCATCTCGTACGATCAGATGAAGGATTTTCGATAAGAAATAGATTATAGGATGTAGATTAGTACCCTGCAATACATAATTTACATATGCATATATAATACAAAAATCCCATAAGTTACGGAGGAATCTACGGAAGTTTTCAGGCAAAGTTACAGTAACAGATACGCTAAGATATGAATTTTGTCTATACACTATTCATGCAGTCAATGCAGTAAAACGTGTCTAGACTAAGAATAATAAGCAAGTGATTCTCTAAGAATGATAAACAGGTAATTTTCAACACGAAATGATAAGCAAAACTTTTGACATGCAGACACGGTCGAAGTCCAGACTCACTAATGCATCCTAACGACTATCAGTTAGACACACTAACGCAAGACCCGGTTCGCTAAGACCACCGCTCTGATACCAACTGAAAGGACCCGTCCTAAACCATCTGGACGAAGTCACCAACAACTGGTTCCATTGCGATGATCGACTCCAAATACTGTCTTTAAAATGAGCAAATGCACAGCGGAACGTTTCTTTCATACCTGAGAATAAACATGCTTTCAAGTGTCAACCAAAAGGTTGGTGAGTTCATTAGTTTAACATAAATAGTCATTTCATAATTTTTAATAGACCACAAGATTTCATATTTCCATTTCATAAACATACGTCCCATACATAGAGACAAAAATATCATTCATATGGATTGAACACCTGGTAACCGACATTCACAATATACATATAAGAATATCCCCATCATTCCGGGATCCTCCTTCGGACATGATATAAATTTCGAAGTACTAAAGCATCCGGTACTTTGGATGGGGCTTGTTGGGCCCGATAGATCTATCTTTAGAGTTCGCGTCAATTAGGGTGTCTGTTCCCAAATTCTTAGATTACCAGACTTAATAGAAAGGGCATATTCGATTTCGATCATTCAACCATATAATGTAGTTTCAATTACTTGTGTCTATTTCGTAAAACAGTTATAAAAAACAGCGCATGTATTCTCAGTCCCAAATATATATATTGCGAAAGCATTTAAAAAAAGGGAATAATGAAACTCACGCATATAAATATTGTAAAACAGTTAATAAAGCATTTGCATGTATTCTCAGCCCAAAAATGTAAAAAGTAAAAAGGGCAAATGAAACTCACGCATATAAATATTGTAAAACAGTTAATAAAGCATTTGCATGTATTCTCAGCCCAAAAATGTAAAAAGTAAAAAGGGCAAATGAAACTCGCCTAATGTATTTTGTAGTAAAAATACATACAACGACATCGAACAAATGTAGGGTTGGCCTTGGATTTACGAACCTATAATATTCATTTATATATTAAAACGTATACTGGAGGTCACATAATTTCATTTATTAATACCTGTTATTTATGTAATTATGGTTATATAAGATTTATACTAAATTTTCATTTAAAGTCATATATTTATATTATACTTTAAATTATGTGTTATATATATATATTTATTTATTTTGTATATATATCTAAAATGATTATTTTAGTTATATTAGTATCTATATATATTTAATATTATATTAAAATACTTAATTTGTTGTATGTAATTATATATAAAATGATAATACTAATTTTTAACAAAATGATAGATTTAAATATATTAATATTTTAGTACTAAAGATAGTAATAATAATAATACTTATGATAATAATAACTATACAAATAATTCTTGTACTACTAATGATAATGAGTTTAATAATAACATCACTAATAATCATATTAATAATTTTTAATGACAATACTAGTAACGATAATAATATTAGAGATAATAATAATTATTTTATAAATCTTAGTATAGAATAATATATGCTAATTACTAATAATAGCAAATAATGATAATAATAATGATATTTAGTGATAATACTTGTAATAATCATAATCAATAACAATAATAATATCAATAATCAATAATAATAATAAAGGAAATGATAATAAATAAATAAAATGAACTACCTTTAATGACAAGGCTATAAAAAATATATACTCCATTAGGGATTCGAACCCCCGACCTCTCGAACCCCGTCATCCTCCTAAACCATCTGGGCTACGCCCCTTTTCTGTTTTATAATCCAATCCGTAAATATATAACTAGTACAATTTATCCATCTATTTCCCTATACCTTCTTCCTCATCACTCGTCGATCAGATTCATGTTCAAAAACTAATTAAACGAATTCGATGTTTCATATAAGGCTTGTAAACACTAAATAAATTGGAAAGATGGTTATTAAATAACAATTCGAAAAGTAAAAATAGAATTCCCACAGCCTTCTGCTGTTCGTAAATTTATGATGAACAAAAAATCAATTTTCGAATTCCAGTGTGTTTTAGACAAAATTTATAAAATGAAATAAGTTTTAAATCAACCTTATAAAATTTCTGGATTCTTAATTCGACTTGAAACACAAAAACAATTCCGAATTTTGATGAAGAACAAACAGTTGACTTTTATTCTGTAAACTTTGACTCGAAAATTTGGGTTCGTTAGAATAAATTGGAAGTTGAAAACTTACAGATAGTTTGCTTGGATGAATCCTAACAGAACTGCATTGTTACTTTTTAAAAATTCATTCGAAAACAAGCTTTTGTTAAATTGGATCATGAACAGGTACCGTTGACTTATTTTCCTAACTTTATATGATTTAATTCATCCTCAATTGAAAGTGTATATATGTAACGAACGATTATTAGGATTGAAAGGGATTGGTAACAAATTTCGACATAAACAAAACTCCAATACAGTGCCGATGGATACATGTAACAAATTTGTACTAATCTTTTGTTTTATAATCTATATAAATAAATCTTAATAAGTAATAAATATATATACTGATAATGATAGATTGCGTAATTAATTTTATCTGTTTATATATTTGTAGTTAAGTCTGTATTATATTGCATTATATATCAGTATTTAATTATATAACTATATATTTATATTTATAATATCTTCATATTTTTTTTTTGTATTTATATCATAATTAACCTTATACTAATGATGATACTTTAAATAGTATAAATAAAAATAACAAAATTTTATAATCATATATTAGTAATAATAAGATTTTTTTTTTATTAATGATAATTATAATAACTATAAAATTTATAACAATAATATTATTAATAATAATACAAATTATAATAATGGTAATATTATTAATAATAATAATATAACAATTTGTTCATATCACATTTCATATGATATTATTAATATTGATAAAAAATATAGTGAAAGTAATATTATTATTATAACAACTATGCATATATTATTACCTATGTAATATTTAACGATCATATATTATATAATAACTTTTATTGAATACTTGTTATTTAAACATGTTATATATTACAACTATATTGATTTATAGTATTATCATTTATCTAATTATATATATTTATGACAACTTAATTATTTTATTTATTATTTTAACTTTTAAATTTCAATTTGATTAATGTGTATTTGATTTACTCAAATCTAATATATATATACTCTTATGTTTACATTTATATATATATATATATATATATATATATATATATATATATATATATATATATATATATATATATATATATATATATATATATATATATATATATATTTATTTACACACACTTGTTCGTGAATCATCGGGCATAGTCAAAGGGGAAATGTTATTCATGTAAACAGTTCAAAAATTTTGAGACTCAACATTACAGATTTTGCTTATCGTGTCGGAAACATATAAAGATTAAAGTTTAAATTTGGTCGGAAATTCCCGGGTCATCACAGAAATCAACTTGTTTGTACAATTCTTGGCAACCCTTGTTAAGGGAACAAGGATATTGAGATCCGATCACTAAGTGGATGATATTATAAGGTATGATAATGAATGTATGCTTGTTGGTGATTCCCCGAAGGTAGTACGAATGTATCGTACTTTACGCCACCAAGATACGAAGGTAACTCATAGAGAGTATTATGTGTGAGTAATTATAAATTAGAGTGAATGCCAATTCCAGAGATCATGTTCTCCTTTTATAGGGTTAGGCAATAGCTCTGTCACCAGCTTTCTAGGTGGGATCAGTCTCCAAGGCGATCTCTGATGAGACAAAGGGGACTTTCCCTTCGGCCGACTGCAATTCCTGCTGGTTCAAGAAAGTTATCCTGCAACATTCCTCTTTGTCATTTGGATGCTAGTGGAAGCGAGTTTGGTCAACCCGCTTACTTATCTCCTTCAGTCTAGGCAATCTTGTGACTTTAGGATGAGTCTTTGTCCATTGGTAACCGTGATCCCTTCATCAACACGTTCCTTCGTTACCATTGCTTCGTATAACGGATGTGGTTACTTACCAATTCTAAATATTAGGATTATACTTTGGGAGCATTCTTCTTTTATCATTTGGGCGCCATTATTTGAGTTTGAGGATATCCCGCTCATGGTTTGTACTTGACATATGTGTTCTTGTGATCCAATTTTATGTCGTCTACCCTCATTAAGCGTGATATCTCTGTTAGCTTATCTTCGTTTATTATCTTGACGGCGAGATACACTATCAAGCCCCTCAGTTTAATTTTACGAAGCTTTCTAACCAAGCTATGTTGAATTAAACTCAAACTGCCACTTGATTTTCTGATTTGACGCCTCTACAGTAATTATTCACCCGGGTACGATTACCCTTTTACCACTGCTAGATCTTTCTTGTTTAAATAGACGGGAAGGGTAAAACGGTAACTTTTGGTACGGTTACCAAAGTAACTCTGCATCCGATGGGATGGTTTTCTGCTTAGAGGTAATAAAGGGTTAAGTTTTAATTTTCTCTTTCATTTTTCCTTTTCCCTTTTTTCTTTGCTTTTCTTCATCATCCTATCATCTTCATTAATTTTCGAAAAGGTATTGCTATGAACTTGCTCTATTTTTGTTTTTGTTTTTTGTTATGGCTAAAGTAGTTCTTCGATCCACTTGTAGTGTCGTGACCCCTGAACGCTATGAGCGTCTCTGTAAAACCGTAGGTCTTAAAGGTGATGACATAATTTTTCCGAAATTCGATAAGTTCATGCTGGATTTTCGGGCAGATTACGTCGGAATGTATACTCAGTCGTTTACAGAGTGCAATATTAGGATCCCTATTTCATCATTTTTTCTTAGTGTCCTTGATTACTTTAAGGTCAATGTTTTTATTGTTTACCCTCTTGCTATCAAAAAGATCTTGGCTTTTGAATACATGTGCAAGGCATATGGTGGCCAACCTTCTGTTGACTTATTTCGTTGCTTCAATCAAACTGGTGATGATGGGAATTGGGTTACAATTGCCAAGCGTCGTAAAAAGAGAGGTAGTCTAGTGGATACCCCTATGTGCTTTGCTTCTTCCATCCCTGATGTAAGGAATTGGAAAAATTCCTTTGTCTATGTCAAGAAATCCTTTTTCTTTCCAGACAAGTTTCCCAATGTCGTTGATAGCAGGTGGGTCGTTGTTCCTAAGCAATATAATGATCCTGTTCCTGAGGATGCTAAAAATGACCCTCTCTTCAGTAGGATTTGTCGTCATCCTATAATACCCTCAACTCTTTCGGATTCCCTCCTTTTTAAGCTCGGCATGGTACCCTCATGGGAGAGAGGCGAAGCTATTCCTGTGTACTTTTGTGGGGAAAAGGGTAGGTTTTGGTTGCATTAGGCTTCATTTTTTGTTAGGCTTTTTCTTTTATCTTTCTGACCTTTTTTACTTTTGCAGAGATGTCTTTGCGAAATGTTATCAAGTCCTTTGGGGTGAAACAGATGAATGAAGCTGTTCGTGCTACTACTATGGTTAAGGAGCTTGGTTCTCCTTCTTGTTCTTGTTTTATGGAGGTTGACAGTAAACCAGAGAAAGCAGCTGAGTCTAGTGCACCCAAGGTTCAATCTAGCGCGAAGGTTGCTTCAGAGCACGAGCCTAATGACGTAGATGCAGAGCCTGATGTGTCCAAGAGCATCCCTGTTAGGGCATCTAGGCGTCAGAAGGCTGCTAGGAAGAGGAAAGAGGCTATTTCTGGTTCTCCCTTGAAAAAAACTAAGTTCGCCCTTCGAGATGAAGATACTGATGACGAATCTCATGTTGAAGGTTCTGGCGACAATGTGATGTCCCTTCTTTGGAAGATTATTACGATTGTTTGATGAAATGGTTCCTTCTGAGTTCGAAGATGCTTTTGTAGACACTCCCAAGCTTATTGACGTGTATACTGCTCATTGCTATCGATCTGCTGTTTATAACCACCTCATCTTGTCCCGTTTGAAACAGAAGTCTGGTGATGTTGTGTGTCTAGAGAAGGAGGTTGAGGAGCTTAGGGATGTCAATGGTTCTTCCAAAGAGTCTATAAAGAAACTCCATGAGCGATTGTTGTTGAACACGTCGTGGGAAGAGGAGGTGAAGTCAGCCAAGAGTGAGATTTTGAGTATGCAGGAGAAACAGAAGCTTGATGAAAAGAAGATTGCTGACTGGGAAGAAGAGAATAGGGTTCTTTGTCAAGAAACAAAGGATGCCACTACAACGTTATCAGATCAGAAGAGGGGATTTGATGGTTTAAGGTCTGACTATTCTAAGGTGATCACCCATGTTATTCCACACGTCTGCAGGCAAGTCATTCGTAGCAAAGAGTTGAGCATGTTCGTTGGTGATGTTGTTCTTGCTAGTAAACAGGAGGATAGGTGTCAGTTGTTGGCTGAGTTATCCAAGCAGGGCAAGCTTGAACTTAGCAACCATCCGGAATACACCGATCAGGTTTCTGCTCTTGTTGATGCTGCATGTGCTACTTTTGTCAACGCTGAACTCAACTATGTTGCCTAATATGGTCGAAACGGACGGTTTTTATTCGCGCAGTATCGTCGGGCCACGGCGCACCAGGATCAGCCACTCGAGGGAGGAGTACTATTTTAAATTTATATTTAGCGGGGCCTAAATCGTACTACTCCTTAGTATGAGTAAGGGAAGTATGACCTAGATTCGTATTTTTGAGATATCAGTAGAATCGAAGCTATATTTATGCCTAAGATAGTTAGGAAGGAGTAGTGGTTACTTATTTTTGGTATTTTCTAATTTATAAGACAGATAAAGTAAATACGATAAAATTCGTAATTCAGATAAGGTTAAAGTGAGTGCATACTATGACTTTATCAGTTATTCTGCCGAGATTATGGAATGCTGGCTCATGAATATGCAGAGGCCTTGTATTCATTACACTGGTCCTAAACGCCCCTGTCATAAGACATGTCATTGGGTACTAAGTTAGGCTTGAAGATTCTAAATAGACAGCAACGTCCCTTACCCCCGACGCCCGTGCAGTCTGACTACAGGCATACACGTTCAGACGGCTCATCTAATTGAGCGACTCGGTTGAGTGACGTATTAACATTCCACAATGGTCTAAACTTTCTTAAGCATAATAGAATACATGGTTTACCATATCCGAGAGACGTGATGTGTTTCAATGCTTTCATTAATGATTGGTTTTAAAAGATAGTTAGGCCCTTTAGAAAAGAGTTCAACCATAAAGAACACCATGGCCAAGTTAAGCTGAATTCCATGAACACGTTCGGTTATCCTAACGGTCCAATCCTTTATGTGTCTAAACAAACAGTTCCTTAATTAAATAAGAATCCCTCAAGTGGGGTGCAATGCTTGAGATCGCATTATGGTGCAGTGTACTTGTCAATACTAACCGGGTTCCATGGCCTTACTTAGCAGAGGTACAGCTTACAACAACAGCTGTGCTTCAGCATGCACGTACGAAGTTTATATGCTTGGTGACAACACTAGCATGGTCTGGGATCGACAATGTACTAAGGGTCTAGTCAGATGTTTCACTACGAAAGAGTCCTCAGTCGGAATCCAAAGCTTGATAGACTTACTACAACTGGTGTGCCTCAGTCGATCTTACATTGTATCCGATAGACTTCTATATATATATATATATATATATATATATATATATATATATATATATATATATATATATATATATATATATATATATATATATATATATATATATATATATATATATATAACCAAGGGGTGACACAGATAGTGTACTCTGAATCTAGGTTTGCGACTTCCCAATAACAGAGCCTATAACTATGTTCTATTAGTTGGAAAAGTGATTGAGTTTAAAGCATAATCGGAAAGCATTTCAACAGCATACATAGACCATAATATTATAACTGCTTACATCATAGCATACACTAAAGATAACTACTCGCTAATCATGGCAACAATATCACATAACATAATGATAGAAGACATTATATAAAGATAAAGGATAGAAGTACCAGTAGATTAAACGAGTTCCGAATACAAAAGTGACAACTTCAAGACTCCAGACCGCTCCTAATACAATCTTCGGCATTCTTCTCCGGGTACTAGGTTTCCTGCACGGAGTCGAAGGCCTTGAGAGTATGACTAATATTGTATAAGAGAGAGAAAGAAGTGAATTGAAGTGTGTGTGGGAATGAATGAAAAGACCCTTTAAATAAACAAGAATTTTGCCTACAAACGGCTAGCAAGCCGTTTGGCAGGCCGTATTTGGCAAGCCGTTTGCTAGGTAAGCCGTTTATCGAGCCTGTTTACTTGACCATTTGGCAGGCCGTTTGCCATACTGGCAAGCCGTATGGCAGGCCGTTTTTGTGCCTGGTCAGCCTTGATTCACTGGATCGTAACTTGATTTCTTGTCTTTCACCGTTTTCGCTCTAGAATCTTCGTTTTAGCTCCGATTCTCCTGATTCTTTTTGTACCGCCTTCGTAATTACTTGTTCTTAAATTCTAACTGACGAAGTGGGTATTTTGCCGACAAAGTTCGAATCTTTCTTGTGTTTGGGCCTTAATACCGGGGTGAAAACGTGACTTTTTAGCCTATATCAAATATCCCACACTTAGACTTTGCTTGTCCTCAAGCAAACTCTCATTTCCTTAAGAATCTTTTCGGTGTTTCTTTTCTAATATCCTAAGCGGTTTGCTTTTATTATAAGAGCAAAAAAGATAAGGTGAGTCATCTATGTTATGATTGAAACTATCTCTGTAAGCATGCGAGGAGGTTACATGACATAGGCTAGCTTTCACGGGTCACTCAAATCACTCAAGTGTTTAGGGTTCCCTATAGATCTAAGAAATGAATACACTCAAAGCCAGTCATGCTGCACCCATCGTCATAAGCTTGATAAAGACTCAAATCCTTGCTGCTAATGCGAGAGCGGTAGTAATCTCAGCTGTATAGGTCATTTGTCAATGATGGAAAAGGAATTTTAGAGTGGTAGTGAAGTTGTTTTTGAGGGGTGAGATAAAAGGGTAATGTAGTCCTTATACAGACTTTTATTCGGATAGACAGGAGTGCTGAAGTATTTTGAGAAGCACTTTTGAACTTTTCTTCATTTGATAATCATTTTTGGTCGAGTTCTCTTTGGCATTTCTCTTTATTCTGTTCTGTTCCTTTTTCAGAACTACTTTTTTTTGGAGACTTCATCTCGAGAAACTTTTTGCCGGTAAACTTTTTCAAGACCTTTGCCATGATGCTTGAGAGGTTTATAACATCGGGTTTTCGAAAGGAATCTCATTTTCTGGATTTTTCGAATAAATAGTAAAGGTGATGTGGATGAGGTGGTGGAGTAGAAGTAGTGGAGGTGTGGAAGACTTATGTTTGACGAATGGCTAGCTCTTTTGATTACAACCGAATCATGTTTCGCTGCTTGGAAATGTAGATCTAAAGCAAGTTCTGATTCTGAGCACAGACATCGGCACTCTCAATGATAAATAATGAAGCATTAAAGATGAATGCTGGTCTTATTTGGGGTACCTCACCATAATCAATTTAGGTCAATAATGCCTTAGTCATGCAATGATCTATTAGAGATTTGGTCCAAACTAACAATATTTCTACCCTACTTAAGCCTTATTTTTATTGACAAACGTTTTAGGTTTTCAAAAATACTTTTTCGAGAAGGCTTTCTTTTGCAAAAATTTTGAAATTTGGCTTAAGGACTTGGAATTTTCGTAATGGGTTATTTTAATATAGCATAAAAAGATTATACCAACATCCCACACTTAGACGAACATTGTCCTCAATGTTCCTAGTGTATCTCACACTTAGGAGTTTTAGTTGAAGATTTAGGAGTATTTGTCTAGTGTTTTAATTGGGTGTTATCCCACACTTAATGATAAGCTAGGATGTGGCATAGTTTGAATCTTGAGCTAGTAGCGAAAAGAAAGAAATACCCCTTAGCAGATGCGACTGGCTTCCAATCCTTGCGTCTTTATCGGCTCATTTATCATCCTTTATTCTTCTACTCTACTTTATTGCACGGGTTGCCTCCCGAGAAGCGCTTTTGTTTAAGGTCGTTGGCTCAACCGTAGTGATGCTTTTAAAAACAAACATTCCTCGCTGATGGTTGTGATCTTGGTCTTCTCGAGAGAATGTGAGTCTTGGCGAATAAATCCTGAGAAAGTGTCGGACCAATAGTGGTAGAAGATCCGGTACTTCTCTTGAAGATCTTCTGAAAGATAAGTAGTGCGCAGTTTTGGCTCTTGATAAGTCTTGAAGTCCGATGAGAATATGATCCGCGGCTCTGCTGGTTGACCTATGAATGTCAATCATAGAAGCAGTGCTGGTGGTGATTGTTTCTCTGATGGGATGCTCATTTTGGAGGTCTTCAAAAAATGTTAGAAACTGTATCTTTAGAATTTCGAAGTCTTTAGAACGGTGATCTCCACAGTAGGAGTCTGTAGCTTTGCACAGATTAGTCAAAAGATGAAGCTGAAAAGAAGTGAACAGCAATCCTGATTCGAGTATTAATTTCACCGTCTTTGAGTATATCTTCCGACATCCAGCTTTAAATGTGAAACTAGGATCTGTGGATTCGTGGAAGATACGTGATATATGCTTTGTAACATAGGTGGCAATGTTGACTCGATCTGGTTCAAGATGAGAGAACGGATTGTTTCGTCTTGCTTCTTCCATAACAGCGTCTCGTAACTCTTTGATAATCAGATCAGCGTGGTGATCAATTGTTACGTAAATCACTAGTTTGTCTGTTGTGCTTTTGAAATTGTCTCTTTCCAAGAGAGCGGAAAAGCTGTGAATATCCTCGATCATTTGCAAATCAGAGTGATAAGTCGGGTGTCCGGTGGAAAGATCCATATGCTTCCGGATGAGAGTCAGTAGTTCTCGTTGGTTTCGTGGGAACGAAAGTGCAGATCCGGCTAAGGCGTTATAAACCTTAAAGTAAATGATCTTCTGATCTCAACAGAATCTTATCTCAAGAATAGTACGAACCACTTAATTGTGCTCTCGTTTCCTTTCTTCTTGGTAGATATGATCGTGGAGAGAATTGATAAATTCTTGAATGCGTTCTTCTAGGATTTCAATATCATTGTCTTCTCTTCGGAGATAGAGGTGGTGTTCTTCTCGGATAGCCATAATTCGTTCTGTTAAGCGTAGTAAAAAATCAATGGTTGATCTTCGGATGGCTTCGAGAATGTCTTCAAATTCATCGGTATCATTGATGAAGGTTATCATGTATGTGTCTGTGGATATAAACGGAATCCGATCTGAAGAAGAGTCTGGCTCCCCTTGATTTGGTTCGGTTAGAGAGTGTGAGTTATTCAGAATGTCTCCATGTTGCTCTACCTTGTCATCATCGGTGTCTTGTTCTCCTGAGGATGCGTCTGATGAACGGGTTTCTTCAGTATTCTGATTCTCCACTTTGATACTTGCGGGATCAATTTCTATATCCTTTACCTCAGCCTTGTCGGTCTTTTTCTTGAAGCGAATGATTAAACTGTGATCTTCTGTCTCAAGCCTCATTATTTCTTCATGACGCTCTATGCTTGGAGAGGGTATTGTCGCAGTTTCTTTTACATCTTCCATTTCCTCTTCCTCTTCAGATTCCTTCTCTTCCTCTATTTCTTCGCTGGGATCCTCTTCTTCCATTTCTGGGTCGTCTACAGACTGTGATTCGACACCCATCTTGATATAATTGGCTGGTGGTGAAAGCTCGTCATTGGAAGTGATCCGTCTGGTGGAAATAGCAAACATCTCTGCCTGTCCAGAAAGATCGGTTGGTCGGTTAATTTTGAAGGTAACGCTCTCTCCATGTGATCGTAAGATCAAGGTTTAATTGTACACATCAATGACAGTCCTAGCCGTATTCATGAAAGGTCTTCCTAACACTACTGGCATGTGTAGGTCTTCCTTAATATCCATTACTACGAAATCCGTAGGATACAAGAATTTTTCGACTTTTACCAGGACGTTCTCAACTATGCCTATAGGATATCGAATTGTATGATTGGCAAGTTGGATTGTCATTTTAGTTGGTGACAAGTCTCCTAACTCTAATCTCTTGTAGAGAGAGTAGGGAATTAGGTTGATACTTGCTCCTAAATCTGCTAGCGTATGAATGGTTCCAGATTGGTAGATTGAACACGGGAAAATGAATCGGTCCGTATCTCCTAGCTTTGGTGGTAGAGAGTTTCTGAGTAATGCAGAGAATTCTTCACTCAGTGGAATTTTGTTAGAGTCTGGTATCCTCTCCTTTGTAGAAAGAAGCCTTCGGATGTATCTCTTCTGGTTGGGAACTTTGGACATGGTGTCCAGGAATCTTCCATCAAGTTTGAAGGAATCAAGCTTGGATGGTTCTTCTTGTAGCCTCCCAGGATAGGGTACGCGAACTAGAGTTTCAGGGGTCAGCTTCTGAGTATATGTTGATTTGTTCTTTAGCCTGGCTGACCTTCTCTGTGGTTCTTCCTCTGGGATTACGGAATCCATTCGCTTTGCTTCTTCTATGTGGGGATTTTGGATAGTATTACTTGGAAATCTTCCCTGCGGCCGGGTTTCAAGGCGTTGTGATAGCTGTCCGAGCTGCATTTCTAGACTTTTGAGCAGAACCAATTGATTTCTCATTAGTATCTCCGTCTAATCTCGCCTGGCTGCAGTTCTCTGATTTAGCTGTTGTTGTCCTTAAAAGAACTGAGTCAACTGATCATCAGCTCTGAAAGTGGGGTTAATTGCTTTTGTAATCTGGGTGGTAGGGGAATTTTCCTCAACGGGGGTACCAGTGAGTGGAAGTGGTTGATCGTAGGTCAATTGATATTGTTGGACTGGATAAGGTGGATAGCGATAGCGAAAAGTTTGATTGCTTCGCTGAAATTGATTAACCCTGTGTGGTTGATTGAATCCGGGATTTGGTGGACGAGCTGGGTATTGGACGTAACAGACTGAACCGTCAGGGTTTTCGTACTCAACTTGATATTCTTCAGTGGGTTGCTGGTTGGTAAAATTAACACAAGCCTGAGCTTGGTTGACCTGCTACGGCTGCGTCTTCAATTTTCCGAGTTGTTTATTCGTGAGGGATTTGATGGCCTCTGTTTGATTGTTAAGTGCTGAGAGTGGGGCAGATGATGAAGTTGTTTCACCACTGTTCCAGTCATGATGATGCATTGTCATGTTCTCGAGCAATTCTCATGCTTCGTCTGCAGTTTGGTTCATCAGATTCGCTTGAGCTGCTGCGTCGATTGTCGTCCTATGATTTACCGTAAGACCATTGTAGAAGATACAGATTTGGGCTGACCGTTCTAGCTGATGATTAGGGCATTTCTTCAGCAGGGTTTTGAATCGCTCCCACACAGTGTAAAGAGATTCATTATAACTTTGTTTGAAGTTAATGATGTCATTCTTCAGTTTGGTTTGTTTAGAAGAAGGGAAATATTTGGTTAGGAATTTGGTAGCCATCTCCGTCCATGACGTGATGGAATCTTTTTCCAGTCCTTCGAACCAAGTTTGAGCATGATGAGTGAGAGAATAGGGGAACAAGTATAGCCGGACTATATGTGATGACCCAGAAATTTCCGATCAAATTTAAACTTTAATCTTTATATGTTTCCGACACGATAAGCAAAATCTGTAATGTTGAGTCTCGAAAATTGTGAAATCTATATTCATGTAATCAAATGCCCTTTGACCATGCCTAACGATTCACGAACATTTATGTGTATATTGATATGTATATATAATATATACTTATTAGTTGAAAATGTTAACAAGTATTAGATATATAATACCTTACATGAACGTATTTGGTTTCAATATAAGTTATTATAGTTATCGACGAGATTAAAAGATAATATCAAATGATTGATCTATCAGATACATTGAATTATGATTACGAGTCTTTGTTATGATGTCCACGTTGATTTGAGAAATCGTTTCTTTTTAACGGCATTAGGAATAAATAGTAAAGTGATTTACAAATGAGAACAAAGTGTCACTTATCGAGATTAAGACAAAAGTTAGTGGAGAATTGAATTTCATAATACTTGATTGATCAATTTTCAAACGTGCGAAAACATTTTCCGATATAATAGAACTTGTTATTTAAAATGTCTTTGTTTAAATAACTTAAGTTGGAATATTGGTTACTAGATATATAAATAACTTGCAACGTATATTTAAAACGTGTTTATGCATATTAGATATATTTGATTTCAAACAATTGTATTACTCGCTTATTGATTCGACTGATATTTAGATATGACAATTAGTATGTTAGAAAGTTAAAATAAACTTTAGCACATAAATGAATATACTTAGTTAAGTTTAAAAATGAAAATGTTATATGATATAATATTTTCGATTATGTAAACAATCTTAAATTATACTTTGAAATATAATTAATTCTTGAAAATCTAAATATTATGTTATTAGATAAATATTTCAAACATATATATTATATATAAAATTATAATTTTAAATGTAAATATATATATTTTAATTTAGTCATAAAACGTTTTGGATTTAAGTTAATATTATTAAATATACTTTGATAAATAACGAGAATATGATTTATAGAAGTAAATGACCAAAACACTCAGAAGATTAAGTTACGCATTGAGTGAGTTAGTTTTTCATTAATTTAAGTCTAATTATTAATAAAGGTACACGTCGCGTAACGTAAAGTGTTAGCTTTCTTAGCGTACGAAACTTCGTTGAAAAACCGAAAGTGGAACATGAGTCAAGTGACAACGTACGAGTCATTTGAACAAAAATTACATTTTTACCACGCTCGTAAATATAATATAATATATATCATTATATAAATTAATTAAATATATAATAAATATTAAAAATGAGTGTCGGCAGAATGAAACAAACGATCATGAGCTGTAAAACAGCATCATGCGATCGCATGATAATTCCACACACATCTCATACGGTCGCATGAGATGGTTGGACAGGTTGATCTATAAAGCTCGCGTATTTCTTCTGCTTGTTCCTCATTCTATCTCTCTCATGATACACATACATAATATTTATATTATTATTATTATTATTATTATTATTATTATTATTATTATTATTATTATTATTATTATTATTATTATTATTATTATTATTATTATTGTTATTGTTAGGAGTATTATGTATTATTATTATTAGTATGTATACATAAAATACTACGACGAGGTTCTGGCCAAATGTTTTCAAAACTGGTTATCGAGTAGGATATGGCTAAGGAAATTATGGGTTATAGCTATGGAGGTGATGGGTAATGTTCGAGGGTATGCTCGTGAGGTCAATTTAGTGTTTAGCATCTCCGTTGCGTCTACGTACTTTCCTGCAATATTGAATCTCAATATTGATACGTGAGCACTCATAACTTAACTTTTATATATTATTAGTGTATCCCTGACTAGTGCTCGAGTATTTAGAATTATGCATGCTTGTACTTTTGGTATTGCCATTAGATAGGTTATGTTGAATCTTCAATTAGTTATATATGCGGTTGAGATAAGATATAAGATATGCATGTCGTTGGAAAGCTAGCGAAAAATTAAGAACTTTTTATTTATATATCGAATGGTTTCGATGAACGGATTAGAAGTTATAGTCAATTGAATCTTTGTATTAGTATTAAAAATGCTTATTATTATCGTCGTTATTATCGTCGTTATAATTTTTATCTAATTATTATTATTATTATTATTATTATTATTATTATTATTATTATTATTATTATTATTATTATTATTATCAATAAAAAGTATTATCATTAAAAATTGTTATTTTTATCGTTATTATCGTTAAAATTATAATTAAGTATTATCATTAATATTATCATAATATTTATTATCAATAGTATTACTATAATTAAAAACTAATATTAGTAACACCTAATTATTATGATTATTATTATTATCATTAATATGGACACGATATAAAAGACGATTTAAAAGTTATTAAACGAATCGATTAGGAAATAATGAGTATGAGTATCATGATGAAATTAAAATATTGTAAGATATTGATTTAGATAAAATTATCGTTCTTAGTATTTTTATCATTTCTATCATTAAAAGTACCGTTAGTATTAAAATTATCATTTTAACAAAAATTATCATTTTAAATGAAATGTCATTGTTATTATAAAATATCAGTATTATTATCATTTTAAATAAAATTATTATTTTAAAATTAATATTAAAAAGTATCGTAAATATTAAAGTTATCATAATTAGAATTATCATTTTATCATAATATCATTTTTAGTAAATATAAATATTGATATTTTATTTATAGAATAATAATTATTATTATTACAAAATAATACAACTTTTACTTATCATTATTATCAATGTTATTTTTATTAAATAAATATACAAATAATATAATTACCTTAATAAAATCTATCAAATGAACTTTATTACTTAAGATATATATAAAAGTATATTTTTGTATAAAATTTTATTTATTAATAAATGAATTATATTATTTACTATAATAAATCTTTTAAAAATATAAAACGACGATATTTAAACTATATAATAATCATGTATAAAATTTTGGAAATCATTTTGAGTCAAATTGACTTTTGTTGACTTTTGCATATTAATCTCGAGCATTAGGATTGTGGTACACTATGACCTGACCTAAATTACTATACAGATATTGACCAACATATAAAAATATATAATTAATATAGGTTCATGAATCTGAGGCCAACCTTACACTTGTTCAATGATGTTATATGTATTTTTACTACGAAATACAGTATGGTGAGTTTCATTTGTCTTTTTACCCTTTACATTTTTGGGCAGAGAATACATGCACAATTTTTATAAATGTTTTACGGAATAGACACAAGTACTTAAAAACATTCTACGAATGAGTTATTATGACGTACACTGGATATCACCCCTTTATAGTCTGGTAATCTAAGAATTAGGAAACCGAGCTCCTAATTGACGCGAATCCTAAAGATAGATCTATGGGCACTAACGAGCCCCAATCAGAGAATTTGAACTACTTTAGTTCTTCGAAATAGGTATACAACCGCCAGCTTTAAAAGATATGATCTGTTTGTGAGGTGTACACAACCATCATATTTAAAAGAGTGGCCTGATTATATGTCTTTGCATGACCGTTTGCGAAATGCCGGTATGCGGGGGATATTCTATATGCATCTTGTTAAGGTCGATTACCAGGTGTTTATAGTTCGTATGAATGACTTTTATCTCTATGCAGTTTGCGAAATGCCTGATACGAGATTATGTTTATGAAAAATGACTTTTATCTCTATGCAGTTTGCGAAATGCCTGATACGAGATTATGTTTATGAAAAATGATTTTTATCTCTATGCAGTTTGCGAAATGCCTGATACGAGATTATGTTTATGAAAAATGATTTTTATCTCTATGCAGTTTGCGAAATGCCTGATACGAGATTATGTTTATGAAAGATGGAATTTAAATCTTGTGGTCTATTAAAAATATGAGATTTATGAATTTTGATAAACTAATGAACTCAACAACCTTTTGGTTGACACTTGAAAGCATGTTTATTCTCAGGTTTGAAAGAAATCTTTCGCTGTGCATTTGCTCATTTTAAAGATAGTACTTGGAGTCATTCATGACATATTTCAAAAGACTTTGCATTCAGGTCATTGATGTTCAATAGAGATTATTATTAAGTAAATGACAGATTAGATCATTTATAGTTTGGATATTATGAAATGGTATGCATACCTGTCAACTTTCGATGAAATGAAAGTTTTTCTTTTAAAAACGAATGCAATGTTTGTAAAATGTATCATATAGAGGTCAAATACCTCGCGATGTAATCATATGTTATTGTATTTGTCCTGATGGATTGGGACGGGTCTTTACATGTGGTATCAGAGCGGTGGTCTTAGCAAACCAGGTCTGCATTAGTGTGTCTAACAGGTAGTTGTTATGATGCATTAGTGAGTCTAGACTTCGACCTAGTAGTTGTTAGGTTACATTAATGAGTCTGGACTTGAACCTGGTCTGCATGTCAAAAGTTTTGCTTATCATTTTTGTCGAAAATTACCTGCTTATCATCCTTAGGAGATTACCTGCTTATCATTCTTAGTCTAGACACATCTTACTGCATTGATTGCATGAATAGTGTATAGACAAAATTCATATCTTAGCGTATCTGGTAAGTCATATCTCCGCGTATCTGTTACTGTAAATCTTGCCTGACATATTCCGTAAATTCCTCTGTAATCTACGAGTCTTTTGTTCTATATATATGGATATTCTATATAATTAGAATATCATCTGATAGTCGAAAATTATTTCATATCGAAAAATCCTTTATTCAATCGTATGAAATGGAACTCGCCACTAGTTCAAGTCCCTCGGATTCCGATATGGAATTCCACTCAAGCTCCGAAAACAGTGTGACCGGAATGGATCAACCAATTAGCCATCATCTATTCTGGATGAATTGGGGATGGGTTCGTAGCCTCCTCAATCATTGGAGACAAGAAGAGGGTGATCCCTTCCATCTACCACATTGCCCTCTTGGCAATGAACCTGAAGTACTTACCGGCGAACCTGTTCGAGACACCATTTTCTCTCTCATTTCCAGAGTATCTCGTCACAATTATATACTACATCAAATTCTAGATTTTATTTATCCACTCGTCCGAACCGACAATCACCCCGGTGTAATAGAAGAAGTCAACGAGCGTCGCGCTCGGGTAGTGGCTTTGGACAATATGGTACGAAGGTTACAAACACCAGCAGCAGCACCAACAGCATAATCAGTACCACCATCGTCAACACCAACAATACCATTACCACCACCAACAATTACATCCGCATCACACACCTCAATATCACAATCTGTACCTCGGATATCAACGTCACACGCACCATAGATACCAAGAAATACTAACAACAACAAACAATGAAGTATTGATTCATAACTTCATTGGAGAAATATTCTACGGTGATTATGTAATCTCTAAATGTTTTAGAGATTATTTATTTTAATCATAACCGTAAATCAAGATGAATGGATAGATAGAGATGATATAGGGAAGAATAGAAACCCTGACAGAAATGATGCGTGCGTTACAAAATAAACTTGTTATACAAGCAGCACCAACAATACCCTTAGCCTCACCAGCACAGTCAGTGCCGTCAGCATCGTTAGAATCAGCAGCACCTGTAACATCACAAACTCAGTCAGTTCAAGAATCACTGTGGAAATCATTACGAATCAACAACGAGTATATTGTATCAACGAGTTATGAAGTACTAACTCATTCTTTCTGAAGAATTTATATATATATATATATATATATATATATATATATATATATATATATATATATATATATATATATATATATATATATATATATATATATATATATATATATATATATATATATATTATATGAATTCTGAAACTAAAATAAATCTTTTTGTACTAAGCTAGTAAGTATGAATTGAAAAAGGGTAGATACTACTCGTTTAAATTCGTATTACTAAAATGCTATGATGTACATCCTTCTTCCGCAACTTAACCATTGTTAACTACAATCTCTGTCTCAATTCAATAAATTTCAATTCGTAATAAATCAAGTGTATTATTCGAATATATGATTGATTTTTCACTTTCATCATCGATGTACTCGAAACTTTTCAAATAACATCATTCGTACCTTGCGAAGTTCGCAAGAATTTCACGAGCATCAACATCCTTTACCGAGGAATATCAATAAAAATAAATATTGAAGTATTGATTACATTAGTGAAATACTCCGTGAAGATTGTGTAATCTCTAATGTATTAGAGATTATTCATTCCTAATTCCAGCCTAAGATCAAATGAGTTTAATTTAGTATTAACTCATCAAATCTGTATTACATCTGAGGAAAATATACATATATTTTTATAAAGACTGTAATAAAAATTATTTGGTACAAAACATTACTTGTGAAATTTTTTAAACGGGTAGGTAATACCCGAGAGATATATAAATTCACAATTAATATGTTACATTCTTCGATTCTAATTCAACAATCATCAACTATACTCACTACTTTCACAATAATATACATTCTTTCATAGAAATCAAAATAACCATTCACATCCAAATTTGATTACATATCCTGATTTTGACAAATCAGAATCCAAGTCGAGATATAACCAAAAATCATCACTCTTAGATCCTTACATCTTTCAAAGCTATACTTTGACTTCGAAACTGTGTTAGAACATCATTTCTATTCATAGAAACCAGAAAGAAAAAAAATTTGTATCATTCAAAATCCTAGAACATCATATGTATATTAACTATTACAATCTGTGTTCAAACCCTTCGAAATTTCTGAAGACACTTCAAATAATGAACAATCGAAATGATGATCCAACCACATATTACCCACAGTCTTGTACCTGAAAAACTCTTGAAACCAAAGTTATAGTTTAACACGTATCTGTGTCAGATCCTTTGACATTTATTGCCAAATATAATTTTTCAATCTTTTTCCAAAATAGACAGTTTTGTCACAACTCCAGCAAATCACCTTCATTTGTTTATATGAATAAACCTTATTATAACAATTACCCCTTCATCATTGTTACTGGGAAACCTTTCATATCTAGCCACATTAGCAGTAAACTTATCAACAACTTCATTAACCTTCGACTTAAGCCTCTCCGAAAAGTCATTATTCTTATTCGTTGAAACCCCATCATGTACACACCTACATCCTGTAACAATAATTGTCATACCAATTACTGGGAATCAGTAATCAGTATTTTGAATTTAGCAGCAATTATACGCCAACAGTTATATGTATACATATAACATCTGTCGCTTAGACTTATATACTTCGAATGTGAAGTTTCTGAAAAAATCCCAAACTACGAACTAGTTCTCTGAAATTGGAAAATTGCTAATGAAGCAGCAAAAACTGTAAACGACCTTAACAGTCAAAAGGTTGATGATAAAGAGTGGTGTGTTGGTAAAGCTCAGAAAAAGATAAGGTTTGGAACTGGAAAACAGATTGAGCAGACCATGAAGGAGACCAAGGACAAATACAAGGACCAAACTCTGTATTTAAAGAATCCTGATAATTATGTTTCTGATGAAGTCATTAACGAACACCTTGCTCCTTACTCTAAAACCTTTGCGGACAATATTCTTCATCATCATCTTATCTTAAATATTCTAAGGTATCATCGTATCTCCCATTATAAATATCCTCCATATTCCTGAAGATATTTTCATAACCATTCTTATCTGAAATCATTACCTCTTCGCTCTATATGTGTTACATCATAAAAGAAACTATTTTAGTTTCTAAATTCTGAAACCTTCGAGTTTAAAATATGAATATTTTTGAAGTAGTGTTGGGAACTGAAGCATGAGTTAGTATAATATAATGACACTTGATCAACGTGATTATATTACAGTAAGTCATGCTGAGTTTCTAATGGAACGTGATGATTCACAGACCATACCGTCATCATGTGCCATTTACACGACTCTTACATTCTACCCAATCTCCAAACATATTAAGAATATATCTTCTTGATAGTTCTATCTTTTCGGATATTCTGGTAATTTACCAAATCAAGATCGTGCCATTTTGATTTCCTTCTTATAACATTAATTATGTTCATCCAAAACTTCATACCTACGAATTCTGGACCATTACATGCGATGCTTAATGACAAGAAGAGGAAACGAAAGAATGAAGTTTCGAAGTGTAAATTGGGGGTATAAATCGCAGCAAATAAGGGAGAGCATTAACTGTGGATGACAATGATTATAGGAAACAGAAGCATGGACTTCAGAAAAATAAGGAAAGATATAAATCTCGACAACAACACATAATTTACAAACCGTGTATATCAATACGTATTGCAACGTAAAGACACGGGAAAATTAATAACACTATAACCCCAAGATAATAGTAGAAGTAAATAAAATCCTCCGGTGGTAGATGAAAGAGAAGAATGACAGATATGAAGGTTAGGAGTATATCAAGGATCAAAACGGGATGGAGCATATTAACAAAAACTTTAAAGTATAAATTGAGAAGAAAGAATGGAAGATGTGAGATATGGAAATAAGGAAACGAAGGGGGTGGATTTATAGTAAAATATCCGACAGAGCAATCGAAACAGATTATTGTATTTAATCAAAGAAGATCCTGATTTCCTTAATCGCCGAAGAATCAAATCTTATTACAAAGATTTTCTTTAAATCCCATGAATTCCGGAAATCAATCATAACTACGTCATCGGTTAAAACGAATATACATTTACTCGTTTCACTCTTTTGCGATAGCTTCACTTAAACTCTTCGCGTAATTAAATTGTTTTATCTATATTACTCAATGATGATAAAACTCTATTTATCAACTCATATTCGTCATGAAAACGTTTTTATAGTTAGCCATGACGACCTCGATCAAATTTCGAGACGAAATTTCTTTAACGGGTAGGTACTCTGATGACCCGAAAATTTTCGATCAAATTTAAACTTTAATCTTTATATGTTTCCGACACGATAAGCAAAATCTGTAATGTTGAGTCTCGAAAATTGTGAAATCTATATTCATGTAATCAAATGCCCTTTGACCATGCCTAACGATTCACGAACATTTATGTGTATATTGATATGTATATATAATATATACTTATTAGTTGAAAACATTAACAAGTATTAGATATATAATACCTTACATGAACGTATTTTGTTTCAATATAAGTTATTATAGTTATCGACGAGATTAAAAGATAATATCAAATGATTGATCTATCAGATACATTAAATTATGATTAGAGTCTTTGTTATGAGGTCCACGTTGATTTGAGAAATCGTTTCTTTTTAACGGCATTCAGAATAAAGGGTAAAGTGATTTACAAATGAGAACAAAGTGTCACTTATTGAGTGTAAGACAAAAGTTAGTGGAGAATTGAATTTCATAATACTTGATTGATCTATTTTCAAACGTGCGAAAACATTTTCCGATATAATAGAACTTGTTATTTAAAATGTCTTTGTTTAAATAACGTAAGTTGGAATATTGGTTACTAGATATATAAATAACTTGCAACGTATATTTAAAATGTGTTTATGCATATTAGATATATTTGATTTCAAACAATTGTAATACTCGCTTATTGATTCGACCGATATTTAGATATGATAATTAGTATGTTAGAAAGTTAAAATAAACGTTAGCACATAAATGAACTATACTTAGTTAAGTTTAAAAATGAAAATGTTATATGATATAATATTATCGATTATGTAAACAATCTTAAATTATATCTAAATATTATGTTATTAGATAAATATTTCAAACATATATATTACATATAAAATTATAATTTTAAATGTAAATATATATATTTTAATTTAGTCATAAAACGTTTTGGATTTAAGTTAATATTATTAAATATACTTTGATAAATAACGAGAATATGATATATAGAAGTAAATGACCAAAACACTCAGAAGATTAAGTTACGCGTTGAGTGAGTTAGTTTTTCATTAATTTAAGTCTAATTATTAATAAAGGTACACGTCGTGTAACGTAAGTGTTAGTTTTCTTAGCGTACGAAACTTCGTTGAAAAACCGAAAGTGGTACATGAGTCGAGTAACAACGTACGAGTCATTTGAACAAAAATTACATTTTTATCATGCTCGTAAATATAATATAATATATATATATATATATATATATATATATATATATATATATATATATATATATATATATATATATATAATTATATAAATTAATTAAATATATAATAAATATTAAAAATGAGTGTCGGCAGAACGAAACAAACGATCATGAGCTGTAAAACAGCATCATGCAATCGCATGATAATTCCACACACATCTCAAGCGGTCGCATGAGATGGTTGGACAGGTTGATCTATAAAGCTCGCGTATTTCTTCTGCTTGTTCCTCATTCTATCTCTCTCACGATACACATACATAATAATTATATTATTATTATTATTATTATTATTATTATTATTATTATTATTATTATTATTATTATTATTATTATTATTATTATTACTATTATTATTATTGTTAGGAGTATTATGTATTATTATTATTAGTATGTATACATAAAATACTACGACGAGGTTCTGCCCAAATGTTTTCAAAACTGGTTATCGAGTAGGATAGGGCTAAGGAAATTATGGGTTATAGCTCTGGAGGTGATGGGTAATGTTCGAGGGTAGGCTCGTGAGGTCAATTTAGTGTTTATTATCTCCGTTGCGTCTACGTACTTTCCTGCAATATTGAATCTCAATATTGATACGTGAGCACTCATAACTTAACTTTTATATATTATTAGTGTATCCCTGACTAGTGCTCGAGTATTTAGAATCATACATGCTTGTACTTTTGGTATTGCTATTAGATAGGTTATGTTGAATCTTGAATTAGTTATATATGCGGTTGAGATAAGGTATAAGATATGCATGTCGTTGGAAAGCTAGCGAAAAATTAAGAACTTTTCATTTAGATATCGAATGGTTTCGATAAACAGATTAGAAGTTATAGTCAATTGAATCTTTGTATTATTATTAAAAATGATTATTATTATCGTTGTTATTATCGTCGTTATAATTTTTATCTAATTAATATTATTATTATTATTATTATTATTATTATTATTATTATCAATAAAAAGTATTATCATTAAAAATTGTTATTTTTATCGTTATTAGCGTTAAAATTATAATTAAGTATTATCATTAATATTATCATAATATTTATTATCAATAGTATTACTACAATTAAAAACTAATATTAGTAACACCTAATTATTATGATTATTATTATTATCATTAATATGGACACGATATAAAAGATGATTTAAAAGTTATTAAACGAATCGATTAGGAAATAATGAGTATGAGTATCATGATGAAATTAAAATATTGTAAGATATTGATTTAGATAAAATTATCATTCTTAGTATTTTTATCATTAAAAGTACCGTTAGTATTAAAATTATCATTTTAACAAAAATTATCATTTTAAATGAAATGTCATTGTAATTATAAAATATCAGTATTATTATCATTTTAAATAAAATTATTATTTTAAAATTAATATTAAAAAGTATCGTAAATATTAAAGTTATCATAATTAGAATTATCATTTTATCATAATATCATTTTTAGTAAATATAAATATTGATATTTTATTTATAGAATAATAATTATTATTATTACAAAATAATACAACTTTTACTTATCATTATTATCAATGTTATTTTTATTAAATAAATATACAAATAATATAATTACCTTAATAAAATCTATCAAATGAACTTTATTACTTAAGATATATATAAAAGTATATTTTTGTATAAAATTTTATTTATTAATAAATGAATTATATTATTTACTCTAATAAATCTTTTAAAAATATTTAAAAATATAAAATGACGATATTTAAACTATATAATAATCATGTATAAATTTTGGAAATCATTTTGAGTCAAATTGACTTTTGTTGACTTTTGCATATTAATCTCGAGCATTAGGATTGTGGTACACTATGACCTGACCTAAATTGCTATACAGATATTAACCAACATATAAAAATATATTATTTATATAGGTTCGTGAATTCGAGGCCAACCTTACACTTGTTCAATGATGTTATATATATTTTTACTATGAAATACAGTATGGTGAGTTTCATTTGTCTTTTTACCCTTTACATTTTTGGGCTGAGAATACATGCACAATTTTTATAAATGTTTTACGGAATAGACACAAGTACTTAAAAACATTCTACGAATGAGTTATTATGACGTACACCGGATATCACCCCTTTATAGTCTGGTAATCTAAGAATTAGGAAACCGAGCTCCTAATTGACGCGAATCCTAAAGATAGATCTATGGGCACTAACGAGCCCCAGTCAGAGAATTTGAACTGTTTAGTACTTCGAAATAGGTATACAATCGCCAGCTTTAAAAGATATGATCTGTTTGTGAGGTGTACACAACCATCATATTTAAAAGAGTGGCCTGATTGTATGTCTTTGCATGACCGTTTGCGAAATGCCGGTATGCGGGGGATATTCTATATGCATCTTGTTAAGGTCGATTTGTAGTGACCCGAACTTTTCCATGTTTATATATATTAAATAAAATTGATATTTATATGATTAAGTGTTTCCAAAATGTTAAGCAATCAAACTTGTTAAGACTTGATTAATTGAAATAGGTTTTATATAGACAATTGACCACCCAAGTTGACCGGTGATTCACGAACGTTAAAACTTGTAAAAACTATATGATGTCATATATATATATATATATATATATATATATATATATATATATATATATATATATATATATATATATATAGTTAACATGGTATTATGATAAGTAAACATATCATTAAGTATATTAACAATGAACTACATATGTAAAAACAAGACTACTAACTTAATGATTTCGAAACGAGGCATATATGTCACGATTATCGTTGTAACGACATTTAATTGTATATATATCATATTAGGATATATTAATACATCATAATATCATGTTAATGTAATAATTTAACATCTAATTTGATATAATAAACAATGGGTTAACAACACTAAACAATATCGTTAACCTAAAGGTTTCAAAACAACACTTACATGTAACGACTAACGATGACTTAACGACTCAGTTAAAATGTATATACATGTAGTGTTTTAATTTGTATTCATAAACTTTTGAAAGACTTCAAGACACTTATCAAAATACTTGTACTTAACAAAAATGCTTACAATTACATCCTCGTTCAGTTTCATCAACAATTCTACTCGTATGCACCCGTATTCATACTCGTACAATACACAGCTTTTAGATGTATGTACTATTGGTATATACACTCCAATGATTAGCTCTTAGCAGCCCATGTGAGTCACCTAACACATGTGGGAACCATCATTTGGCAACTAGCATGAAATTTCTCATAAAATTACAAAAATATTAGTAATCATTCATGACTTATTTACATGTAAACAAAATTACACATCCTTTTTATCTAATCCTTATACCAACGACCAAAAACACCTACAAACACTTTCATTCTTCAATTTTCCTCATCTAATTGATCTCTCTCAAGTTTTATCTTCAAGTTCTAAGTGTTCTTCATAAATTCTATAAGTTCTAGTTTCATAAAATCAAGAATACTTCCAAGTTTGCTAGCTTACTTCCAATCTTGTAAAGTGATCATCCAACCTCAAGAAATCTTTCTTATTTACAGTAAGATATCTTTCTAATACAAGGTAATACTCATATTCAAACTTTGATTCAATTTCTATAACTATAACAATCTTATTTCGAGTGAAAATCTTACTTGAACTTGTTTTCGTGTCATGATTCTGCTTCAAGAACTTTCAAGCCATCCAAGGATCCTTTGAAGCTAGATCTATTTTTTTCGTTTCCAGTAGATTTATCCACAAAACCTGAGGTAGTAATGATGTTCATAACATCATTCGATTCATATATATAAAACTACCTTATTCGAAGGTTTAAACTTGTAATCACTAAAACATAGTTTAGTTAATTCTAAACTTCTTCAAAAACAAAAGTTAATCCTTCTAACTTGACTTTTAAAATCAACTAGACACATGTTCTATATCTATATGATATGCTAACTTAATAATTTAAAACCTGAAAACACGAAAAACACCGTAAAATCGGATATACGCTGTAGTAGTAACACCGCGGGCTGTTTTGGGTTAGTTAATTAAAAACTATGATAAACTTTGATTTAAAAGTTGTTCTTTTAGGAAAATGATTTTTCTTATGAACATGAAACTATATCCAAAAATCATGGTTAAACTCAAAGTGGAATTATGTTTTCCAAAATGGTCATCTTGACGTCGTTCTTTCGACTGAAATAACTACCTTTACAAAAACAACATGTAACCCGTATTTTCGTCTATAAACCTATACTTTTTCTATTTAGATTTATAAAATAGAGTTCAATATGAAACCCTAGCAATTTGATTCACTCAAAACATATTTAAAACGAAGAAGTTATGGGTAAAACAAGATTGGATATTTTTTATTGTTGTAGCTACGGGAAATATTGTAACAATTCTATACAAATCATATCCTAGCTAACTTATATTGTATTATACATGTATTCTAATATATTATGTAATCTTGGGATACCATAGACACGTATGCAAATGTTTTGACATATCATATCGACCCATGTATATATATTATTTGGAACAACCATAGACACTCTATATGCAGTAATGTTGGAGTTGGCTATACAGGGTTGAGGTTGATTCCAAAAATATATATACTTTGAGTTGTGATCTAGCCTGAGACGTGTATACACTGGGTCATGGATTGGGTCAAGATAATATATATCAATTTATTTTCTGTACATCTAGCTATGGACAACTAGTTGTAGGTTACTAACGATGACAGCTGACTTAATAAACTTAAAATATTAAAACGTATTAAAAATGTTGTAATTATATTTTGAACATACTTTGATATATATTTACATATTTGTTATAGGTTCTTGAATCGACCAGTGGCCAAGTCTTACTTCCCGACGAAATAAAAATCTGTGAAAGTGAGTTATAGTCCCACATTTAAAATCTAATATTTTGGGATGAGAATACATGCAAATTTATAAATGTTTTACGAAATAGACACAAGTAAATGAAACTACTTTATATGGGTGAATGATCGAAGCCGAATATGCCCCTTTTTAGCTTGGTAGCCTAAGAATTTGGGAACAGACCCCCAAATTAACGCGAATCCTAAAAATAGATCTATCGGGCCCAACAAGCCCCATTCTGGAATTTGGAATGCTTTAGTACTTTGAAATTATCATGTCCGATGGGTGTCCCTGAATGATGGGGATATTCTATATGCATCTTGTTAATGTCGGTTACCAGGTGTTCACCGTATGAATGATTTTTATCTCTATGTATGGGATGTATTGAAATATGAAATCTTGTGGTCTATTATTTCGATTGATAAATATATAGGTTAAACCTATAACTCACCAACATTTTTGTTGACGTTTAAAGCATGTTTATTCTCATGTGATTATTAAGAGCTTTCGCTGTTGCATACTAAAATAAGGACAAGATTTGGAGTCCATGATTGTATGATATTATGTAAAAACTGCATTCAAGAAACTTATTTTTGATGTAATATATTCTTATTGTAAACCATTATGTAATGGTCGTGTGTAAATGGTATATTTTAGATTATCATTATTTGATAATCTACGTAATGCTTTTTAAACCTTGATCGATAAAATAAAGGTTATGGTTGTTTTAAAAATGAATGCAGTCTTTGAAAAACGTCTCATATAGAGGTCAAAATGTCGCAACGAAATCAATTAATATGGAACGTTTATAATCAATATGAGCGGGACATTTCAGTTGGTATCCGAGCGTTAGTCTTAGAGAACCTGAAATTTGCATTAGTGTGTCTTATCGAGTTTGTTAGGATACATTAGTGAGTCTGGACTTCGACCGTGTTTTCTTTAAAAACGAATGCTTAACACTTTTGTTGGAAACTATATATTACTAACATGTAAATATTATGTGATATATTAACCTCTTTATGTGTTTGATATTGTGTGATAGATGTCTACGACTAGTACAAATCCCATCGACTCACCTAATAATAATGAAGAGTCGAATATAATTTGGGAAAATTCACAAATTCCCGAAGAGGAACCGGAAGAAGAGGAACCGGAAGAAGAGGAACCGGAAGAAAAGGAATCAGAAGAGGAGGAACCGGAAGAGGAGGAACCGGAAGAAGAAGAAGAAGAAGAAGAAGAAGAAGAAGAAGAAGAAGAAGAAGAAGAAGAAGAAGAAGAAGAAGAAGAAGAAGAAGAAGAAGAAGAAGAAGAAGAAGAAGAAGAAGAAGAAGAAGAAGAAGAAGAAGAAGAAGAAGAAGAAGAAGAAGAAGAAGAAGAAGAAGAAGAAGAAGAAGAAGAAGAAGAAGAAGAAGAAGAAGAAGAAGAAGAAGAAGAAGAAGAAGAAGAGGTTCTGGAGGAAGAAATATTGATACCTACTGAAAATCGATTAAATAAAAGAAAATCATCAACCAACGGACCAAAGTTAAGAATGGTCAATGGTGTTTCCGCCAACGAAGCAAAATATTGGGAAGATTACCAATTTTTTGATGAATCGGATCCCGATGAGGATTCCGATGATGTTATAGAAATTACCTCGACCCAATTTAATATGGCAAAAGAAAATAATAAGGGAAAAGGTATAAAAATAGAAAAATGTTATTCCAACCCCGATGAACTTTATATGTATCGACTGTAACACCCCAGCTTAACATGACCACAATATTGTCCGCTTTGCCCGCAGGCGCACGGCTTTTTCTTGGCGACCACACACGAGAAGCACTTTCCCAGGAGGTCACCCATCCTGATAGTGCTCTCGCCCGAGCACGCTTAACCACAACGTACTCGCACTTCTACTCAGCATGTGATCCCAAAACGCGTTGTGTCATTTAAGCGTGAGTATTACCTTATAATCCCATGATCACTCATGTTCGTGGGCGATGTGGGATTTGCCTAGGGTGTTACATTCACCCCCCTTAGGGACTCATCGTCCTCGATGAGGTTTGCCCCACCACCCCCAACGGCACATGAGTAGCTCTGATACCATTCTGTAACACCCCAGCTTAACATGACCACAATATTGTCCGCTTTGCCCGCAGGCGCACGGCTTTTTCTTGGCGACCACACACGAGAAGCACTTTCCCAGGAGGTCACCCATCCTGATAGTGCTCTCGCCCGAGCACGCTTAACCACAACGTACTCGCACTTCTACTCAGCATGTGATCCCAAAACGCGTTGTGTCATTTAAGCGTGAGTATTACCTTATAATCCCATGATCACTCATGTTCGTGGGCGATGTGGGATTTGCCTAGGGTGTTACATCGACAACGTTCGTATTTCCTAAATTGTAACAATAACCCAGGAACCTCTAAACCACCAGGTTTTTCTAAACCATTGTGGAAAATGACGGCTCGTATTCGAGGAACATCATATATCCCTAGAAAGTTAGGAAAACGAACCAAGTCCGAAGAAGAAGAAACCAGTGATTCAGATTAGAGGGTTGTAATCATGTTGTGTATTATATGTATTGTAGTGTGCTTGTACTTTTATGTTCTATGTAAAAATTGCTTGTATTGTTTGTTAATTATCTTTTACGAATCTAATCATTGTCTATTTTACAGTATAAAAATACAAAATGGACGTTAAGGATAGACAACCAAAAATTTTAGAAGACCTACCAGGAGATATGATTGATGAAATCTTGTCTAGAGTCGGGCAGAATTCATCAGCACAATTAATTATGGCAAAATTAGTTTGTCAAATGTTTGAAAGACATTCCAGGCATGCCTTAGTATATAAAAGGCTTTCCTTTGAAAGATGGGGTATATCACATTGGGGAGACTTTAAGTTACACCAAGTTTTCTTTAAGCCATTTAGTGCGGGAAACCCAGATGCAATTTTACGCTACGGGTTATGAACCTATTTTGACTCAACATATCCCAACATAGGACTCCGTTATTTAGAAAGAGCTTCTAACATGCAACATAAAGAAGCATGTTATGCTTACGGGTTAGTGATGTTCGCTTCTTACCAAAGTGAGAAAAAGAACATCGGATTGCAACTTTTAAATAAAACCTTCCCACAAGTGACGGATTCAGTAGTTGAGGTGAGAAATAAGGTTTTTAGATTATTACGGGGCTGTTGGACATTACGAAACCCTCGTCCTTTTGACAACATTACAACATACTGCCTAGCCAATGGCCATAACGGTTATTTTCCACAAGACCAAGGATGGGAAGTCGTCTTAGTAAAACCAGAATGCATGACTTGTTTCTGGACTTATGAATTACGTGTCTTTATTTCCTTTGCTGAACAACTTGCGTATTAACTAGATTTTTCTTCAAAACTGTCCTGTATCAAAGTGTACTATATTTCATGTTATATGTAGTATAGCGAAGTTGTAAGTTTGAAGAATATTTGTATGTGATATATTATTATAATCAGTTTTTCATATGGAATTGTAGTAGTTGAATTGTATATTAGCTACTAAGTATGAACTTAACGGGTAGGTAGTACCCGAATTTAAACTTATAAAACGCTAATATGAAGAAAAAGCTTTTATAAATGAGTTCATATTATGCTACAAAATACTATTGACTACTCTTAATACTCTATATGATTAACTCAATTCTTTTGGCTATTTTTGAAGGAAATGGCACCAGCGACTCGTCAGAATTTGAACATGAGCGAGGAAGACTTCCGTGTTTTCCTTGCAGCAAACATAGCCGCATTTCAGGCTGCGATGCAAAATAACAATAAATCTGGATCTAGCAGTGGAACTAATTCCACAAGAAATCGTGTAGGATGCTCCTACAAAGAATTCACTGCCTGCAAACCTTTAGAATTTGATGGAACTGAAGGACCAATTGGATTGAAACGGTAGACCGAGAAAGTCGAATCGGTGTTTGCCATAAGTAAGTGTACTGAAGAGGACAAAGTTAAGTACGCTACGCATACCTTCACAAGTACTGCGTTAACGTGGTGGAACACCTATCTTGAACAGGTAGGACAAAATGCTACTTACGCACTACCGTGGTCGGCATTCAAGCAATTGATAAACGAGTAGTACCATCCTAGAAACGAAGTCAATAAGCTCAAAGTAGAGCTTAGAGAGTTACGAACACAAGGGTTCGACATTACCACATATGAACGACGATTCACAGAGTTGTGCCTATTATGTCCAGGAACGTTCGAAGATGAAGAAGAGAAGATCGACGCGTTTATAAAAGGGTTACCAGTAAGGATTCAAAAAGATGTGAGTTCACACGAGCCCACTTCCGTACAAAAGGCAAGTCGAATGGCTCATAAACTCATAAATCAGATTGAGCGAAGAATTAAAGAGCAGGCAGCCAAAGAAGCCCACACGAAACAACTCAAGAGAAAGTGGAAGGAAATCAGTGACAAGGGTCACCAATACAATAACAACAATTACAACCATAACCGCAATAACAATCGCAACAATAACCACAGTCCCAACAATAACTACAACAAACGTCCCAACAACAACAACAACAACAACAACAACAACAACTACAACAACAACCGTTCCAACAACAATAACAATCCCAACAACAACATCAATAACAACAACGGCAACATAAATCAAAAATGCCAAAGGTGTGAAGAATACCACCAGAATGGGTTCTGCACGACATTTTGCACCAAGTGTAAAAGAACTGGCCATGGTACGAAAAAGTGTGAGGTCTACGGACCAAAGTTTAACAGAACTAAAGGAACAAATAGTTGCGAAACAAGTAATGCCGCCTTTGTTTGTTATGGATGTGGAAAATCGGGCCACATTAGAAGTAATTGCCCGAATCAGGGGAATACTAATGGGCAGGGTCGCGGAAGAGTTTTCAATATTAATACGGCAGAAGCACAGGAAGATCCGGAGCTTGTTACGGGTACGTTTCTTATTGATAATAAATATGCTTATGTTTTATTTGATTCGGGTGCGGATAGAAGCTATATGAGTAGAGATTTTTGTGCTAAGTTAAGTTGCCCATTGACGCCTTTCGATAGTAAATTTTTACTCTAATTAGCAAACGGTAAATTAATTTCAGCAGATAATATATGTCGGGATAGAGAAATTAAACTGGGGGATGAAACGTTTAAAATTGATTTAATACCAGTCGAGTTAGGGAGTTTTGATGTAATAATTGGTATGGACTGGTTGAAAAAGGTGAGAGCAGAGGTCGTTTGTTACAAAAATGCGATTCGCATTGTGCGTGAAAAAGGAAAACCTTTAATGGTGTACGGAGAAAAGAACAACGCAAAATTAAATCTTATTAGTAGTTTGAAGGTGCAGAAACTAATAAGAAAAGGTTGTTACGTCATTCTAGCACACATCAAGGAAGTTAAACCTGAAGAAAAGAACATCAGTGATGTTCCCGTCGCAAAAGAATTTCCCGATGTATTTCCGAAAGAATTTCCGGGATTACCCCCACATCGATCCGTTGAATTTCAAATAGACCTTGTATCAGGAGCTGCACCAATAGCTCGTGCTCCATACAGACTAGCACCCAGCGAAATGAAAGAATTACAAAGTCAATTACAGGAACTGTTAGAGCGTGGTTACATTCGACCAAGTACATCACCATGGGGAGCTCCTGTTCTGTTTGTCAAGAAGAAAGATGGTATATTCAGGTTGTGTATCGACTACCGAGAGTTGAACAAACTTACCATCAAGAACCGTTACCCACTACCGAGAATCAACGACTTATTTGATCAACTACAAGGCTCGTCGGTTTATTCGAAGATTGATTTACATTCTGGGTATCATCAAATGCGGGTGAAGGAGGATGATATTCCAAAGACTACTTTTAGGACGCGTTACGATCATTACGAGTTTATGGTTATGCCGTTTGGGTTGACTAACGCACCAGCTGTGTTCATGAACCTCATGAACCGAGTGTGTGGACCATATCTTGACAAGTTTGTCATTTTTTTCATCGATGACATACTTATTTACTCAAAGAATGACCAAGAGCATGAAGAACATTTGAGAAAAGTGCTAGAGTTGTTAAGAAAAGAAAAACTGTACGCTAAGTTTTCAAAGTGTGCATTTTGGTTGGAAGAAGTTCAATTCCTCGGTCATATAGTGAACAAAGAAGGTATTCAGGTGGATCCAGCAAAAATTAAAATCGTTGAAAAGTGGGAAACCCCAAAAACTCTAAAGTACATACGCCAATTTTTAGGGCTAGCTGGTTATTACAGGAGATTCATCAAAGATTTTTCCAAAATAGAAAAAGCCTTGACTGCATTAACGCATAAAGGGAGGAAATTTGAATGGAAGGATGAACAAGAAAAAGCGTTTCAATTGTTGAAGAAAAAGTTAACTACGGCACCTATATTGTCATTACCTGAAGGGAATGATGATTTTGTGATATATTGTGACGCCTCAAAGCAAGGTCTCGGTTGTGTATTAATGCAACGAACGAAGGTAATTGCTTATGCGTCTAGATAATTGAAGATTCACGAGCAGAATTATACGATGCATGATTTGGAATTAGGCGCGGTTGTTTTTGCATTAAAGACTTGGAGGCACTACTTATATGGGGTAAAAATTATTATATATACCGACCACAAAAGTCTTCAACACATATTTAATCAGAAACAACTGAACATGAGGCAGCGCAGGTAGATTGAATTGCTACCCAGGAAAGGTAAATGTGGTAGCCGACGCCTTGAGCAGAAAGGACGGAGAACCTATTCGAGTAAAAGCTATGAATATAATGATTCACACTAACCTTACTACTCAAATAAAGGAGGCGCAACAAGGAGTTTTAAAAGAGGGAAACTTAAGGGATGAAATACCCAAAGGATCGGAGAAGCATCTTAATATACGGGAAGACGGAACCCGGTATAGGGCTGAAAGAATTTGGGTACCAAAATTTGGAGATATGAGAGAAATGGTACTTAGAGAAGCTCATAAAACCAGATACTCAATACATCCTGGAACGGGAAAGATGTACAAAGATCTTAAGAAGCATTTTTGGTGGCCGGGTATGAAAGCCGATGTTGCTAAATATGTAGGAGAATGTTTGACGTGTTCTAAGGTCAAAGCTGAGCATCAGAAACCATCAGGTCTACTTCAACAACCCAAAATCCTGGAATGGAAATGGGAAAACATTACCATGGATTTCATCACGAAATTGCCAAGGACTGGAAGTGGTTTTGATACTATTTGGGTAATAGTTGATCGTCTCACCAAATCGGCACACTTCCTGCCAATAAGAGAAGATGACAAGATGAAGAAGTTAGCACGACTGTATTTGAAGGAAGTCGTCTCCAGACATGGAATATCAATCTCTATTATCTCTGATAGGGCTGGCAGATTTATTTCAAGATTCTGGCAGACATTACAGCAAGCATTAGGAACTCATCTAGACATGAGTACTGCCTATCATCCACAAACAGATGGGTAGAGCGAAAGGACGATACAAACTCTTAAAGACATGCTACGAGCATGTGTTATTGATTTCAGAAACAGTTGGGATAGACACCTTCCGTTAGCAGAATTATCCTACAACAACATCTACCATTCAAGCATTGAGATGGCGTCGTTTGAAGCACTTTATGGTAGAAAGTGCAGGTCTCCGATTTGTTGGAGTGAAGTGGGGGATAGACAGATTACGAGTCCAGAGATAATACAAGAAACTACCGAGAAGATTATCCAAATTCAACAGCGGTTGAAAACCGCCTAAAGTCGACAAAAAGAGCTACGCAGACATTAAAAGAAAAGATATAGAATTTGAAATTGGAGAGATGGTCATGCTTAAAGTTGCACCTTGGAAAGGCGTTGTTCGATTTGGTAAACGAGGGAAATTAAATCCAAGGTATATTGGACCATTCAAGACTATTGATCGTGTCGGACCAGTAGCTTACCGACTTGAGTTACCTCAACAACTCGCGGCTGTACATAACACTTTCCATGTCTCGAATTTGAAGAAATGTTTTTCTAAAGAAGATCTCACTATTCCGTTAGACGAAATCTAAATCAACGAAAAACTTCAATACATCGAAGAACCCGTCGAAATAATAGATCGTGAGGTTAAAAGACTTAAGAAAAACAAGATACCAATTGTTAAGGTTTGATGGAATGCTCGTAGAGGACCCAAGTTCACTTGGGAATGAGAAGATCAGATAAAGAAGAAATACCCGCACTTATTTCCAGAAGATACATCAACACCTCCAACTGCTTAAAATTTCGAGACGAAATTTATTTAACGGGTAGCTACTGTAGTGACCCGAACTTTTCCATGTTCATATATATTAAATGAAATTGATATTTATATGATTAAGTGTTTCCAACATGTTAAGCAATCAAACTTATTAAGACTTGATTAATTGAAATAGGTTTTATATAGACAATTGACCACCCAAGTTGACCGGTGATTTACGAACGTTAAAACTTGTAAAAACTATATGATGTAATATATATGGATATATATATAGTTAACATGGTATTATGATAAGTAAACATATCATTAAGTATATTAACAATGAACTACATATGTAAAAACAAGACTACTAACTTAATGATTTCGAAACGAGGCATATATGTAACGATTATCGTTGTAACGACATTTAATTGTATATATATCATATTAGGATATATTAATACATCATAATATCATGTTAATGTAATAATTTAACATCTCATTTGATATAATAAACAATGGGTTAACAACACTTAACAAGATCGTTAACCTAAAGGTTTCAAAACAACACTTACATGTAACGACTAACGATGACTTAACGACTCAGTTAAAATGTATATACATGTAGTGTTTTAATATGTATTCATACACTTTTGAAAGACTTCAAGACACTTATCAAAATACTTCTACTTAACAAAAATTCTTACAATTACATCCTCGTTCAGTTTCATCAACAATTCTACTCGTATGCACCCGTATTCGTACTCGTACAATACACAGCTTTTACATGTATGTACAATTGGTATATACACTCCAATGATCAGCTCTTAGCAGCCCATGTGAGTCACCTAACACTTGTGGGAACCATCATTTGGCAACTAGCATGAAATATCTCATAAAATTACAAAAATATTAGTAATCATTCATGACTTATTTACATGTAAACAAAATTACACATCCTTTATATCTAATCCATATACCAATGACCAAAAACACCTAAAAACACTTTCATTCTTCAATTTTTTTCATCTAATTGATCTCTCTCAAGTTCTATCTTCAAGTTCTAAGTGTTCTTCATAAATTCTATAAGTTCTAGTTTCATAAAATCAAGAATACTTCCAAGTTTGCTAGCTTACTTCCAATCTTGTAAAGTGATCATCCAACCTCAAGAAATCTTTCTTATTTACAGTAAGATATCTTTATAATACAAGGTAATACTCATATTCAAGCTTTGATTCAATTTCTATAACTATAACAATCTTATTTCGAGTGAAAATCTTACTTGAACTTGTTTTCGTGTCATGATTCTGCTTCAAGAAATTTCAAGCCATCCAAGGATCCTTTGAAGCTAGATCTATTTTTTTCATTTTCAGTAGGTTTATCCACAAAACCTGAGGTAGTAATGATGTTCATAACATCATTCGATTCATATATATATAAGTACCTTATTCGAAGGTTTAAACTTGTAATCACTAGAACATAGTTTAGTTAATTCTAAACTTGTTCGTAAACAGAAGTTAATCCTTCTAACTTGACTTTTAAAATCAAATAGACACATGTTCTATATCTATATGATATGCTAACTTAATGATTTAAAACCTGAAAACACGAAAAACACCGTAAAACCGGATATGCGCCGTCGTAGTAACACCGCGGGATGTTTTGGGTTAGTTAATTAAAAACTATGATAAACTTTGATTTAAAAGTTGTTCTTCTGGAAAAATGATTTTTCTTATGAACATGAAACTATATCCAAAAATCGTGGTTAAACTCAAAGTGGAAGTATGTTTTCCAAAATGGTCATCTAGACGTCGTTCTTTCGACTGAAATGACAACCTTTAAAAAAATGACTTGTAATCCGTATTTATGATTATAAACCTATACTTTTTATGTTTAGATTCATAAAATAGAGTTCAATATGAAACCATAGCAATTTGATTCACTAAAAACGGATTTAAAACGAAGAAGTTATGGGTAAAACAAGATTGGATATTTTTGATTGTTGTAGCTACGGGAAATATTGTAACAATTCTATACAAATCATATCCTAGATAACTTATATTATATTATAGATGTATTCTAATATATTATGTAATCTTGAGATACCATAGACACGTATGCAAATGTTTTGACATATCATATCGACCCATGTATATATATTATTTGGAACAACCATAGACACTCTATATGCAGTAATGTTGGAGTTAACTATACAGGGTTGAGGTTGATTCCAAAAATATATATACTTTGAGTTGTGATCTAGCCTGAGATGTGTATACACTGGGTCGTGGATTGGGTCAAGATAATATATATCAATTTATTTTCTGTACATCTAACTATGGACAACTAGTTGTAGGTTACTAATGAGGACAGCTGACTTAATAAACTTAAAACATTAAAACGTATTAAAAATGTTGTAATTATATTTTGAACATACTTTGATATATATGTACGTATTTGTTATATGTTTGTGAATCGACCAGTGGTCAAGTCTTACTTCCCGACGAAGTAAAAATCTGTGAAAGTGAGTTATAGTCTCACTTTTAAAATATAATATTTTGGGATGAGAATACATGCAAATTTATAATTTTTTTACGAAATAGACACAAGTAAATGAAACTACTTTATATGGGTGAATGATCGAAGCCGAATATGCCCCTTTTTAGCTTGGTAGCCTAAGAATTTGGGAACAGACCCCCAAATTGACGCGAATCCTAAAGATAGATCTATCGGGCCTAACAAGCCCCATTCTGGAATTTGGAATGCTTTAGTACTTGGAAATTATCATGTCCAATGGGTGTCCCGGAATGATGGGGATATTATATATGCATCTTGTTAATGTCGGTTACTAGGTGTTCACCGTATGAATGATTTTTATCTCTATGTATGGGATGTATTGAAATATGAAATCTTGTGGTATATTATTTCGATTGATAAATATATAGGTTAAACCAATAACTCACCAACATTTTTGTTGACGTTTAAAGCATGTTTATTCTCAGGTGATTATTAAGAGCTTTCGCTGTTGCATACTAAAATAAGGACAAGATTTGGAGTCCATGATTGTATGATATTATATAAAAACTGTATTCAAGAAACTTATTTTTGATGTATATATTCTTATTGTAAACCATTATGTAATGGTCGTGTGTAAATGGTATATTTTAGATTATCATTATTTGGTAATCTACATAATACTTTTTAAACCTTTATCGATAAAATAAAGGTTATGGTTGTTTTAAAAATTAATGCAGTCTTTGGAAAACGTCTCATATAGAGGTCAAAACCTCGCAACGAAATCAATTAATATGGAACGTTTATAATCAATATGAGCGGGACATTTCACGATTACCAGGAGTTTGTAGTTCGTATAAATGACTTTTATCTCTATGCAGTTTGCGAAATGCCTGATACGAGATAATGTTTATGAAAAATGATTTTTATCTCTATGCAGTTTGCGAAATGCCTGATACGAGATTATGTTTATGAAAAATGACTTTTATCTCTATACAGTTTGCGAAATGCCTGATACGAGATTATGTTTATGAAAAATGATTTTTATCTCTATGCAGTTTGCGAAATGCCTGATACGAGATTATGTTTATGAAAAATGGAATTTAAATCTTGTGGTCTATTAAAAATATGAGATTTATGAATTTTGATAAACTAATGAACTCACCAACCTTTTGGTTGACACTTGAAAGCATGTTTATTCTCAGGTTTGAAAGAAATCTTCCTCTGTGCATTTGCTCATTTTAAAGATAGTACTTGGAGTCATTCATGACATATTTCAAAAGACATTGCATTCGAGTCATTGATGTTCAATAGAGATTATTATTAAGTAAATGACAGATTAGATCATTTATAGTTTGGATATTATGAAATGGTATGCATACCTGTCAACTTTCGATGAAATGAAAGTTTGTCTTTTAAAAACAAATGCAATGTTTGTAAAATGTATCATATAGAGGTCAAATACCTCGCGATGTAATCATATGTTATTGTATTCATCCTGATGGATTGGGACGGGTCTTTACATGTGGTCTTGTCCAATCCCTGGCTATTTGTAGGAGTTCGAAAGAGATATGAATTTATCAAGGTGAGAATTAGGATCATCATTCGGTAATCCATGAAATTGGCAGTTATTCTGGATGAGCTGGATGATGTGATGTTTTAACTCGAACGAGTGTCCTTGAATCTCTAGAAATCTGATCGGTCCTCCTCGACCTTCAATCGAGGGTTTGGTATTTTCTGCTAAAGTAACGCGTAACGCCTTTTGATTTCTGATTCGTACTTCCTTGCGTGCTTTAGAGATTATTGCGTCTGGATCAGGTACGAATAACAACGGCCCTGGTCTAGATCGGGTTTGGGTCATACACTGGGTATGCCTTTTTGTTTTTAATTTTAGCAAATAAACTAAGATAATCTAAAGTAAGCTAAACTAGTCTAAGGTAGTCTAATTCTAAGGTAATCTAATTTAATCTAAGGTAATCTAATGTAGTCTAAAGTAATCTAAGGTAATCTAATTTAATTAACTAACTATCCTATGGTTGAATTTGTTTTTGGTTCTGGCTACTGATTCCCTGGTATTTCGGTAACAGAGTTCCGCACGAACTATTCAACAAACCAAGTGGCCAGGCCGACTACAGAGAGGCAGGATCCTTTTAGTCCCAATATAATTGGTGAATGTTCGGAAAATCCAACAACCAAGTCCGTGTATAATTGTCTTTCTTAGACACCACTAAATGCTTGTAAATAAGTTTGATAGAGAGTAGTATTACATGATACCAGTTCCCCGGCAGCGGCACCAAAAACTAGCTTTCTCCCGTGATATGGCCGAAACAGACGGTTTTTATTCGCGCGGTGTCGTCGGGCCGCGGCGCGCCAGGATCAGCCACTCGAGGGAGGAGTACTATTTTAAATTTATATTTAGCGGGGCCTAAATCATACTACTCCTTAGTATGAGTAAGGGAAGTATGACCTAGAGTCGTATTTTTGAGATATCAGTAGAATCAAAGCTATATTTAAGCCTAAGATAGTTAGGAAGGAGTAGTGGTTACTTATTTTTTGTATTTTCTAATTTATAAGACAGATAAAGTAAATGCGATAAAATTCGTAATTCAGATAAGGTTAAAGTGAGTTCATACTATGACTTCATCAATTATTCGGCCGAGATTATGGAATGCTGGCTCATGAATAGGCAGAGGCCTTGTATTCATTACACTGGTATTAAACGCCCCTGTCATAAGACATGTCACTGGGTACTGCGTTAGGCTTGAAGATTCTGAATAGACAGCAACGTCCCTTACCCCCAACGCCCGTGCAGTCTGACTACAGGCATACATGTTCAGACGGCTCATCCAATTGAGCGACTCGGTTGGGTGACGTATTAACATTCCACAATGGTCTAAACTTTATTAAGCATAATAGAATACATGGTTTACCATATCTGAGAGACGTGATGTGTTTGAATGCTTTCATTAATGATTGGTTTTAAAAGATAGTTAGGCCCTTTAGAAAAGAGTTCAACCATAAAGAACACCATGGCCAAGTTAAGCTGACTTCCATGAACACGTTCGGTTATCCTAACGGTCCAATCCTTTATGTGTCTAAACAAACAGTTCTCTAATTAACTAAGAATCCCTCAAGCGGGGTGCAATGCTTGAGACCACGTTATGGTGCAGTGTACTGGTCAACACTAACTGGGTTCCATGGCCTTACTTAGCAGAGGTACAGCTTACAACAACCGTTGTGCTTTAGCATGCACGTACGAAGTTTATATGCTTGGTGACTACACTAGCATGGTCTGGGACCGACAATGTACTAAGGGTCTAGTCAAATGTTTCACTACAAAAGAGTCCTCAGTCAGAATCCAAAGCTTGATAGACTTACTACAACCGGTGTGCCTCGGTCGATCTTACGTTGTATCCGATAGACTTCTCTTACCAAGGGGTGACACAGATAGTGTACTCTGAATCAGGGTTCATGTAGTGACCCGAACTTTTCCATGTTTATATATATTAATTGAGATTGATATTTACATGATTAAATGTTTCCAACATGTTAAGCAATCAAACTTGTTAAGACTTGATTAATTGAAATATGTTTCATATAGACAATTGACCACCCAAGTTGACCGGTGATTCACAAACGTTAAAACTTGTAAAAACTATATGATGACATATATATGGATATATATATAGTTAACATGACACTATGATAAGTAAACATATCATTAAGTATATTAACAATGAACTACATATGTAAAAACAAGACTACTAACTTAATGATTTTTAAACGAGACATATATGTAACGATTATCGTTGTAAAGACATTTAATGTATATATATCATATTAAGAGATATTCATACATGATAATATCATGATAATATAATAATTTAAAATCTCATTTGATATTATAAACATTGGGTTAACAACATTTAACAAGATCGTTAACCTAAAGGTTTCAAAACAACACTTACATGTAACGACTAACGATGACTTAACAACTCAGTTAAAATGTATATACATGTAGTGCTTTAATATGTATTTATACACTTTTGAAAGACTTCAATACACTTATCAAAATACTTCTACTTAAAAAAATGCTTACAATTACATCCTCGTTCAGTTTCATCAACAATTCTACTCATATGCACCCGTATTCGTACTCGTACAATACACAGCTTTTAGATGTATGTACTATTGGTATATACACTCCAATTATCAGATCTTAGCAGCCCATGTGAGTCACCTAACACATGTGGGAACCATCATTTGGCAACTAGCATGAAATATCTCATAAAATTACAAAAATATGAGTAATCATTCATGACTTATTTACATGAAAACAAAATTACATATCCTTTATATCTAATCCATACACCAATGAACAAAAACACCTACAAACACTTTCATTCTTCAATTTTCTTCATCTAATTGATCTCTCTCAAGTTCTATCTTCAAGTTCTAAGTGTTCTTCATATATTCTACAAGTTCTAGTTACATAAAATCAAGAATACTTTCAAGTTTGCTAGCTCACTTCCAATCTTGTAAGGTGATCATCCAACCTCAAGAAATCTTTGTTTCTTACAGTAGGTTATTATTCTAATACAAGGTAATAATCATATTCAAACTTTGGTTCAATTTCTATAACTATAACAATCTTATTTCAAGTGATGATCTTACTTGAACTTGTTTTCGTGTCATGATTCTGCTTCAAGAACTTCGAGCCATCCAAGGATCCGTTGAAGCTAGATCCATTTTTCTCTTTTCTAGTAGGTTTATCCAAGGAACTTAAGGTAGTAATGATGTTCATAACATCATTCGATTCATACATATAAAGCTATCTTATTCGAAGGTTTAAACTTGTAATCACTAGAACATAGTTTAGTTAATTCTAAACTTGTTCGCAAACAAAAGTTAATCCTTCTAACTTGACTTTTAAAATCAAATAAACACATGTTCTATATCTATATGATATGCTAACTTAATGATTTAAAACCTGGAAACACGAAAAACACCGTAAAATCGGATTTACGCCGTCGTAGTAACACCGCGGGCTGTTTTGGGTTAGTTAATTAAAAACTATGATAAACTTTGATTTAAAAGTTGTTATTCTGTGAAAATTATTTTTATTATGAACATGAAACTATATCCAAAAATTATGATTAAACTCAAAGTGGAAGTATGTTTTCTAAAATGGTCATCTAGACGTCGTTCTTTCGACTGAAATGACTACCTTTACAAAACTGACTTGTAACTTATTTTTCCGACTATAAACCTATACTTTTTCTGTTTAGATTCATAAAATAGAGTTCAATATGAAACCATAGCAATTTGATTCACTCAAAACGGATTTAAAATGAAGAAGTTATGGGTAAAACAAGATTGGACAATTTTTCTCATTTTAGCTACGTGAAAATTGGTAACAAATCTATTCCAACCATAACTTAATCAACTTGTATTGTATATTATGTAATCTTGAGATACCATAGACACGTATACAATGTTTTGACCTATCATGTCGACACATCTATATATATTTCGGAACAACCATAGACACTCTATATGTGAATGTTGGAGTTAGCTATACAGGGTTGAGGTTGATTCCAAAATATATATAGTTTAAGTTGTGATCAATACTGAGATACGTATACACTGGGTCGTGGATTGATTCAAGATAATATTTATCGATTTATTTCTGTACATCTAACTGTGGACAACTAGTTGTAGGTTACTAACGAGGATAGCTGACTTAATAAACTTAAAACATCAAAATATATTAAAAGTGTTGTAAATATATTTTGAACATACTTTGATATATATGTATATATTGTTATAGGTTCGTGAATCAACCAGTGGCCAAGTCTTACTTCCCGACGAAGTAAAAATCTGTGAAAGTGAGTTATAGTCCCACTTTTAAAATCTAATATTTTTGGGATGAGAATACATGCAGGTTTTATAAATGATTTACAAAATAGGCACAAGTACGTGAAACTACATTCTATGGTTGAATTATCAAAATCGAATATGCCCCTTTTTATTAAGTCTGGTAATCTAAGAATTAGGGAACAGACACCCTAATTGACGCGAATCCTAAAGATAGATCTATTGGGCCTAACAAACCTCATCCAAAGTACCGGATGCTTTAGTACTTCGAAATTTATATCATATCCGAAGGGTGTCCCGGAATGATGGGGATATTCTTATATATGCATCTTGTTAATGTCGGTTACCAGGTGTTCACCATATGAATAATTTTTATCTCTATGTACGGGATGTGTATTGAAATATGAAATCTTGTGGTCTATTATTATGATTTGATATATATATAGCTTAAACCTATAACTCACCAACATTTTTGTTGACGTTTTAAGCATGTTTATTCTCAGGTGATTATTAAGAGCTTCCGCTGTCGCATACTTAAATAAGGACGAGATTTGGAGTCCATGCTTGTATGATATTGTGTAAAAACTGCATTCAAGAAACTTATTTTGTTGTAACATATTTGTATTGTAAACCATTATGTAATGGTCGTGTGTAAACAGGATATTTTAGATTATCATTATTTGATCATCTACGTAAAGCTTTTTAAACCTTTATTGATGAAATAAAGGTTATGGTTTGTTTTAAAATGAATGCAGTCTTTGAAAAACGTCTCATATAGAGGTCAAAACCTCGCAACGAAATCAATTAATATGGAACGTTTTTAATCAATAAGAACGGGACATTTCAGTTGGTATCCGAGCGTTGGTCTTAGAGAACCAGAATTTTGCATTAGTGTGTCTTATCGAGTTTGTTAGGATGCATTAGTGAGTCTGGACTTCGACCGTGTTTACTTGAAAAATGATTGCTTAACAAATTTTGTTGGAAACTATATATTTTTAACATGTGAATATTATGTGATATATTAATCTCTTAACGCGTTTGATATTATGTGATAGATGTCTACCTCTAGAACAAGTCCCATTGACTCACCTAATAATAATGAAGAGTCAAATGTAAATTGGAATGATTCGTGAACTGATTCACAAGTTCCCGAAGAGGAACCGGAAGAAGAGTCGGAACCGGAAGAAGAATCGGAACCGGATGAAGAATCGGAACCGGATGAAGAAATAGAACCGGTGGGGGAAATAATAAAACGGTTAAGTAAAAGAAAATCCTCAACCAACCAACCAAGATTAATTATGGTCAATGGTGTTTCCGCCAAGGAAGCAAAATATTGGGAGGATTACCAATTCTCCGATGAATCGGATTCCGACGAGAATTCCGATGATGTTATAGAAATTACCCCAACTGAATTTAAAAAGGCAAAAGAAAATAATAAGGGAAAGGGCATAAAATAGAGAAATCTAATTCCAACCCTGATGAACTTTATATGTATCGTCAACTCCCGAAGTCCTTAAGTTGTAACAATGACCCGGGAACCTCTAAACCACCAGGTTTTTCTAAACCAATGTGGAAAACGATGGCTCGTATTAGGGGAACATCATATATCCCTAGAAACTTGGCAAAACGAACCAAAACCGAAGAAGAAGAAGAAACAAGCGAGTTGGAATAAGATAGTTGTATTCGTGTGGTGTAATATATGTAATATAGTGTGCTTATGCTTTATGATATATGTAAAAATTGCTTGTATTAATAGGTATTTTTTTTATGAATCTAACTCTTGTCTATTTTACAGTATAAAAACACAAAATGGATAGACAACCCAATATTTTAAGAGACCTACCCGGAGACATGATTGATGAAATCTTGTCTAGAGTCGGTCAGAATTCTTCGGCACAACTATTTAAGGCGAGATCAGTTTGTAAGACATTCGAAGAACGTTCCAAGAATTCCTTGGTTTATAAAAGGCTTTCGTTCGAAAGATGGGGGATATCACATTGGGAAATCCATAAGTTACAATGTGTTTACTTTGACGCATATATTGCGGGGAACCCAAATGCTATTTTACGCAATGGGTTAAGAAATTATTTTGACTCAATATATCCGAATATTAGACTTCGTGATTTAGAAAAAGCGGCTAACATGCAACATAAAGAAGCATGTTATGCTTACGGATTAGTAATGTTCGCATCTCACCAAAGTGAGAACAAGAACATCGGGCTACAACTATTAAACAAAACGTTCCCACAAGTGACGGAGTCGGTAATTGGGGTAAGAAATGAGGTTTTTAGATTGTTACGTGACTGTTGGACATTACGTAACCCTCGTCCCTTTGACGACGTTACAACACTCTGTCTTATCAACCGCCATAACGGTTATGTTCCACAAGACCAAGGATGGGAAGTAATCCTAGTAAAACCAGAATGCATGACTTGTTTCTGGACGTATGAATTACTTGTCTTTATTGCCTTTGCTGAACGACTTGTGTACTAGCTAGAATTATCTTCACAACCATCTTGTATCAAATTTATTGTGTGCTATATTTCATGCTATATGTAAAATAAGCTGTATTGTAAGTTTGTAAAATATTGTGTAAAAGTTTGAACGCGAAATATTATTATAATCAGTTTTTCATATAGAATTGTAGTAGTTGAATTGTATATTAGCTACTAAGTATGAACTTAACGGGTAGGTACTACCCGAATTTAAACTTATAAAACGCTAATATGAAGAAAAAGCTTTTATAAATGAGTTCATATTATGCTACGAAATACTATTAACTACTCTTAATATTCTGTATGATTAACTTGTTCCATTTGACTATTTTGAAGGAAATGGCACCGACTACTCGACACACCGTGAATATGAATGAAGAGGAATTCCGTACTTTTCTAGCTTCAAACATAGCCGCAGTACAGGCTGCGCTACATACCAACAATAACCTTAGATCTAGCAGTACATGAAATCGTGTAGGATGCACCTACAAAGAATTCACTGCCTGCAAACCTTTGGAATTTGATGGAACCGAAGGACCGATCGGATTGAAACGGTGGACCGAGAAGGTCGAATTGGTGTTTGCCATAAGTAAGTGTACTGAAGAGGACAAAGTGAAGTATGCTACGCATACCTTCACAGGTTCTGCGTTAACATGGTGGAATACCTATCTAGAGCAAGTGGGACAAGACGATGCGTACGCACTACCGTGGTCAGCATTCAAGCACTTGATGAACGAGAAGTACCGTCCCAGAACCGAGGTCAATAAGCTCAAGACAGAACTTAGAGGGTTACGAACCCAAGGATTTGATATTACCACGTACGAAAGACGATTCACAGAATTGTGCCTATTGTGTCCGGGAGCATTCGAAGATGAGGAAGAGAAGATCGATGCGTTTGTGAAAGGATTACCGGAAAGAATCCAAGAAGATATAAGTTCACACGAGCCCGCCTCCATACAACAGGCATGTAGAATGGCTCACAAACTAGTGAACCATATTGAAGAAAGAATTAAAGAACAGACTACTGAAGAGGCCAATGTGAAGCAAGTCAAAAGAAAGTGGGAGGAAAACGGTGATAAGAATCACCAATACAACAACAACAGCAATTACAACAATAATCGCAACAATTATCCCAACAATCGCAACATCAATCGCAACTACAACAAACGGCCCAACAACAACAACAACAACAATAACAACAACAACAACAGCAACTACAACAATCATCCCAACAACAATAATAACCGCAACAACAACAACAATCAGAAGCAGCTATGCCAAAGGTGTGAAAAGTATCACTCGGGGTTCTGCACCAAATTTTGCAACAAGTGTAAAAGAAATGGTCATAGCGCGGCGAAGTGTGAGGTTTACGGACCAGGGGTTAATAGAACGAAAGGAACAAATGGTGTCGGAACGAGTAATGGCGGAACAAGTAGTGTCGGAGCAAGTTATGCCAATGTAGTTTGTTATAAATGTGGAAAACCGGGCCACATTATTAGAAATTGCCCGAACCAGGAGAACACGAATGGACAAGGCCGCGGAAGAGTTTTCAATATTAATGCGGCAGAGGCACAGGAAGACCCGGAGCTTGTTACGGGTACGTTTCTTATTGACAATAAATCTGCTTACGTTTTATTTGATTTGGGTGCGGATAGAAGCTATATGAGTAGAGATTTTTGTGCTAAATTAAGTTGTCCATTGACGCCTTTGGATAGTAAATTTTTACTCGAATTAGCAAATGGTAAATTAATTTCAGCAGATAATATATGTCGGAATCGAGAAATTAAACTGGTTAGCGAACATTTAAGATTGATTTGATACCAGTAGAGTTAGGGAGTTTTGATGTGATAATCGGTATGGACTGGTTGAAAGAAGTGAAAGCAGAGATCGTTTGTTACAAAAATGCAATTCGCATTATACGAGAAAAAGGAAAACCCTTAATGGTGTACGGAGAAAAGGGCAACACGAAGCTACATCTTATTAGTAATTTGAAGGCACAAAAACTAATAAGAAAAGGTTGCTATGCTGTTCTAGCACACGTCGAGAAAGTACAAACTGAAGAAAAGAGCATCAATGATGTTCCCGTCGCAAAAGAATTTCCCGATGTATTTCCGAAAGAATTACCGGGATTACCCCCACATCGATCCGTTGAATTTCAAATAGATCTTGTACCAGGAGCTGCACCAATAGCTCGTGCTCCTTACAGACTCGCACCCAGCGAGATGAAAGAACTGCAAAGCCAATTACAAGAACTTTTAGAGCGTGGTTTCATTCGACCAAGCACATCACCGTGGGGAGCTCCTGTTTTGTTTGTCAAGAAGAAAGATGGTACATTCAGGTTGTGTATCGACTACCGAGAGTTGAACAAACTTACCATCAAGAACCGCTACCCACTACCGAGAATCGACGACTTATTTGATCAACTACAAGGCTCGTCTGTTTATTCAAAGATTGACTTACGTTTCGGGTATCATCAAATGCGGGTGAAAGAAGATGATATTCCAAAGACTGCTTTTAGAACACGTTACGGTCATTACGAGTTTATGGTCATGCCGTTTGGTTTAACTAATGCACCAGCTGTGTTCATGGACCTTATGAACCGAGTGTGTGGACCATACCTTGACAAGTTTGTCATTGTTTTCATTGATGACATACTTATTTACTCAAAGAATGACCAAGAACACGGTGAACATTTGAGAAAGGTGTTAGAAGTATTGAGGAAGGAAGAATTGTACGCTAAGTTTTCAAAGTGTGCATTTTGGTTGGAAGAAGTTCAATTCCTCGGTCACATAGTGAACAAAGAAGGTATTAAGGTGGATCCGGCAAAGATAGAAACTGTTGAAAATTGGGAAACCCCGAAAACTCCGAAACACATACGCCAGTTTTTAGGACTAGCTGGTTACTACAGAAGGTTCATCCAAGACTTTTCCAGAATAGCAAAACCCTTGACTGCATTAACGCATAAAGGGAAGAAATTTGAATGGAATGATGAACAAGAGAAAGCGTTTCTGTTATTGAAGAAAAAGCTAACTACGGCACCTATATTGTCATTGCCTGAAGGGAATGATGATTTTGTGATTTATTGTGATGCATCAAAGCAAGGTCTCGGTTGTGTATTAATGCAACGAACGAAGGTGATTTCTTATGCGTCTAGACAATTGAAGATTCACGAACAAAATTATACGACGCATGATTTGGAATTAGGCGCGGTTGTTTTTACATTAAAGACTTGGAGGCACTACTTATATGGGGTCAAAAGTATTATATATACCGACCACAAAAGTCTTCAACACATATTTAATCAGAAACAACTGAATATGAGGCAGCGTAGGTGGATTGAATTATTGAATGATTACGACTTTGAGATTCGTTACCACCCGGGGAAGGCAAATGTGGTAGCCGATGCCTTGAGCAGGAAGGACAGAGAACCCATTCGAGTAAAATCTATGAATATAATGATTCATAATAACCTTACTACTCAAATAAAGGAGGCGCAACAAGGAGTTTTAAAAGAGGGAAATTTAAAGGATGAAATACCCAAAGGATCGGAGAAGCATCTTAATATTCGGGAAGACGGAACCCGGTATAGGGCTGAAAGGATTTGGGTACCAAAATTTGGAGATATGAGAGAAATGGTACTTAGAGAAGCTCATAAAACCAGATACTCAATACATCCTGGAACGGGGAAGATGTACAAGGATCTCAAGAAACATTTTTGGTGGCCGGGTATGAAAGCCGATGTTGCTAAATACGTAGGAGAATGTTTGACGTGTTCTAAGGTCAAAGCTGAGCATCATAAACCATCAGGTCTACTTCAATAACCCGAAATCCCGGAATGGAAATGGGAAAACATTACCATGGATTTCATCACTAAATTGCCAAGGACTGCAAGTGGTTTTGATACTATTTGGGTAATAGCTGATCGTCTCACCAAATCAGCACACTTCCTGCCTATAAGAGAAGATGACATGATGGAGAAGTTAGCACGACTGTATTTGAAGGAGGTCGTCTCCAGACATGGAATACCAATCTCTATTATCTCTGATAGGGATGGCAGATTTATTTCAAGATTCTGGCAGACATTACAGCAAGCATTAGGAACTCGTCTAGACATGAGTACTGCCTATCATCCACAAACTGATGGGCAGAGCGAAAGGACGATACAAACACTTGAAGACATGCTACGAGCATGTGTTATTGATTTCGGAAACAGTTGGGATCGACATCTACCGTTAGCAGAATTTTCCTACAACAACAGCTACCATTCAAGCATTCAGATGGCGCCGTTTGAAGCACTTTATGGTAGAAAGTGCAGGTCTCTGATTTATTGGAGTGAAGTGGGGGATAGACAGATTACGGGTCCGGAGATTATACAAGAAACTACCGAGAAGATCATCCAAATTCAACAACAGTTGAAAACCGCCCAAAGTCGACAAAAGAGCTACGCTGACATTAAAAGAAAAGATATAGAATTTGAAATTGGAGAGATGGTCATGCTTAAAGTTGCACCTTGGAAAGGCGTTGTTCGATTTGGTAAACGAGGGAAATTAAATCCAAGGTATATTGGACCATTCAAGATTATTGATCGTGTCGGACCAGTAGTTTACCGACTTGAGTTACCTCAACAACTCGCGGCTGTACATAACACTTTCCACGTCTCGAATTTGAATAAATGTTTTGCTAAAGAAGATCTCACTATTCCGTTAGATGAAATCCAAATCAACGAAAAACTTCAAATCATCGAAGAACCCGTCGAAATAATGGATCGTGAGGTTAAAAGACTTAAGTAAAACAAGATACCAATTGTTAAGGTTCGATGGAATGCTCGTAGAGGACCCGATTTCATCTTAATAGCTTCAAAACAAGATACCCGCATCTATTTCCAGAAGATTCGTCAACACCTTCAACAGCTTAAAATTTCGGGACGAAATTTATTTAACGGGTAGGTACTGTAGTGACCCGAACTTTTCCATGTTTATATATATTAATTGAGATTGATATTTACATGATTAAATGTTTCTAACATGTTAAGCAATCAAACTTGTTAAGACTTGATTAATTGAAATATGTTTCATATAGACAATTGACCACCCAAGTTGACCGGTGATTCACGAACGTTAAAACTTGTAAAAACTATATGATGACATATATATGGATATATATATAGTTAACATGACACTATGATAAGTAAACATATCATTAAGTATATTAACAATGAACTACATATGTAAAAACAAGACTACTAACTTAATGATTTTTAAACGAGACATATATGTAACGATTATCGTTGTAAAGACATTTAATGTATATATATCATATTAAGAGATATTCATACATGATAATATCATGATAATATAATAATTTAAAATCTCATTTGATATTATAAACATTGGGTTAACAACATTTAACAAGATCGTTAACCTAAAGGTTTCAAAACAACACTTACATGTAACGACTAACGATGACTTAACGACTCAGTTAAAATGTATATACATATAGTGTTTTAATATGTATTTATACACTTTTGAAAGACTTCAATACACTTATCAAAATACTTCTACTTAAAAAAAATGCTTACAATTACATCCTCGTTCAGTTTCATCAACAATTCTACTCGTATGCACCCGTATTCGTACTCGTACAATACACAGCTTTTAGATGTATGTACTATTGGTATATACACTCCAATGATCAGCTCTTAGCAGCCCATGTGAGTCACCTAATGCATGTGGGAACCATCATTTGGCAACTAGCATGAAATATCTCATAAAATTACAAAAATATGAGTAATCATTCATGACTTATTTACATGAAAACAAAATTACATATCCTTTATATCTAATCCATACACCAACGACCAAAAACACCTACAAACACTTTCATTCTTCAATTTTCTTCATCTAATTGATCTCTCTCAAGTTCTATCTTCAAGTTCTAAGTGTTCTTCATATATTCTACAAGTTCTAGTTACATAAAATCAAGAGTACTTTCAAGTTTGCTAGCTCACTTCCAATCTTGTAAGGTGATCATCCAACCTCAAGAAATCTTTGTTTCTTACAGTAAGTTATCATTCTAATACAAGGTAATAATCATATTCAAACTTTGGTTCAATTTCTATAACTATAACAATCTTATTTCAAGTGATGATCTTACTTGAACTTGTTTTCGTATCATGATTCTGCTTCAAGAACTTCGAGCCATCCAAGGATCCGTTGAAGCTAGATCCATTTTTCTATTTTCCAGTAGGTTTATCCAAGGAACTTAAGGTAGTAATGATGTTCATAACATCATTCGATTCATACATATAAAGCTATCTTATTCGAAGTTTTAAACTTGTAATCACTAGAACATAGTTTAGTTAATTCTAAACTTGTTCGCAAACAAAAGTTAATCCTTCTAACTTGACTTTTAAAATCAACTAAACACATGTTCTATATCTATATGATATGCTAACTTAATGATTTAAAACCTGGAAACACGAAAAACACCGTAAAACCGGATTTACGCCGTCGTAGTAACACAGCGGGCTGTTTTGGGTTAGTTAATTAAAAACTATGATAAACTTTGATTTAAAAGTTGTTATTCTGAGAAAATGATTTTTATTATGAACATGAAACTATATCCAAAAATTATGGTTAAACTCAAAGTGGAAGTATGTTTTCTAAAATGGTCATCTAGACGTCGTTCTTTCGACTGAAATGACTACTTTTACAAAACTGACTTGTAACTTATTTTTCCGACTATAAACCTATACTTTTTCTGTTTAGATTTATAAAATAGAGTTCAATATGAAACCATATCAATTTGATTCACTCAAAACGGATTTAAAATGAAGAAGTTATGGGTAAAACAAGATTGGATAATTTTTCTCATTTTAGCTACGTGAAAATTGGTAACAAATCTATTCCAACCATAACTTAATCAACTTGTATTGTATATTATGTAATCTTGAGATACCATAGACACGTATACAATGTTTCGACCTATCATGTCGACACATCTATATATATTTCGGAACAACCATAGACGCTCTATATGTGAATGTTGGAGTTAGCTATACAGGGTTGAGGTTGATTCCAAAATATATATAGTTTAAGTTGTGATCAATAATGAGATACGTATACACTGGGTCGTGGATTGATTCAAGATAATATTTATCGATTTATTTCTGTACATCTAACTGTGGACAACTAGTTGTAGGTTACTAACGAGGACAGCTGACTTAATAAACTTAAAACATCAAAATATATTAAAAGTGTTGTAAATATATTTTGAACATACTTTGATATATATGTATATATTGTTATAGGTTCGTGAATCAACCAGTGGCCAAGTCTTACTTCCCGACGAAGTAAAAATCTGTGAAAGTGAGTTATAGTCCCACTTTTAAAATCTAATATTTTTGGGATGAGAATACATGCAGGTTTTATAAATGATTTACAAAATAGACACAAGTATGTGAAACTACATTCTATGGTTGAATTATCGAAATCGAATATGCCCCTTTTTATTAAGTCTGGTAATCTAAGAATTAGGGAACAGACACCCTAATTGACGCGAATCCTAAAGATAGATCTATTGGGCCTAACAAACCCCATCCAAAGTACCGGATGCTTTAGTACTTCGAAATTTATATCATATCCGAAGGGTGTCCCGGAATGATGGGGATATTCTTATATATGCATCTTGTTAATGTCGGTTACCAGGTGTTCACCATATGAATGATTTTTATCTCTATATACGGGATGTGTATTGAAATATGAAATCTTGTGGTCTATTATTATGATTTGATATATATAGGTTAAACCTATAACTCACCAACATTTTTGTTGACGTTTTAAGCATGTTTATTCTCAGGTGATTATTAAGAGCTTCTGCTGTCGCATACTTAAATAAGGACGAGATTTGGAGTCCATGCTTGTATGATATTGTGTAAAAACTGCATTCAAGAAACTTATTTTGTTGTAACATATTTGTATTGTAAACCATTATGTAATAGTCGTGTGTAAATAGGATATTTTAGATTATCATTATTTGATAATCTACGTAAAGCTTTTTAAACCTTTATTGATGAAATAAAGGTTATGGTTTGTTTTAAAATGAATGCAGTCTTTGAAAAACGTCTCATATAGAGGTCAAAACCTCGCAACGAAATCAATTAATATGGAACGTTTTTAATCAATAAGAACGGGACATTTCAGTTCACGACTTCCCAATAACAGAGCCTATAACTACGTTCTATTAGTTGGAAAAGCGATTGAGTTTAAAGCATAATCGGAAAGCATTTCAACAGCATACACAGACCATAATATTATAACTGCTTACATCATAGCATACACTAAAGATAACTACTCGCTAATCATGGAAACAATATCACATAACATAATGATAGAAGACATTATATAAAGATAAAGGATAGAAGTACCAGTAGATTAAACGAGTTCCGAATACAAAAGTGACAACTTCAAGACTCCAGACCGCTCCTAATACAATCTTCGGCGTTCTTCTCCGGGTACTAGGTTTCCCGCACGGAGTCGAAGGCCTTGAGAGTATAACTAATATTGTACAAGAGAGAGAAAGATGTGAATTGAAGTGTGTGTTGGAATGAATGACAAAGACCATTTAAATAAACAAGAATTTTCCTGCAAACGGCTGGCAAGCCGTTTGGCAGGCCGTATTTGGCAAGCCGTTTGCTAGGCAAGCCGTTTATCGAGCCCGTTTACTTGACCGTTTGGCAGGCCATTTGCCATACTGGCAAGCCATATGACAGGCCGTTTTTGTGCCTGGTCAGCCTTGATTCACTGGATCGTAACTTAATTTCTTGTCTTTCACCGTTTTCGCTCTAGAATCTTCGTTTTAGCTCCGATTCTCCTGATTCTTTTTGCACCACCTTCGTAATTAATTGTTCTTCAATTCTAACTAATGAAGTGGGTATTTTTCTGACAAAGTTCGAATCTTTCTTGTTTTTGGGCCTTAATACTGGGGTGAAAACGTGACTTTTTAACCGATATCATTGCCTCTGTCACTGCTCACTCTGACGCTAAGCCTGTGGAACTTCTTGCCTTGGTTGCAGAGGAATGATCTTTGTGGGTGATTTATCTTTTGATCCTTTTTTTTTTGTTGTGGTGATCTTTATGCTAGCTATCTTATGTTTGATACCCTTTTACCAGGCCTGTGTGCCTGTTGATTTGAGGCTTTGTTGCATGAAAACAATTCGTATTCTATATTTTCTGGGTTATCACGCCCATCTATGTATTGTTACTCTGTATCTTATGTTAGCTTTTAAGACAAAGCAGGTCACGCCTTGAACTCTTTGGTTATCTTTTGATCGTCTAGGTGTGACCCTGATGTGCCAATATATGTGCACTATTTTCTATGGATTTTTTTTTTTTTTGAAATAGCTAAGGTATGCCTCTTGGGACACCCTTTACCTATTACAAGTAGCATTGCCCTTAGAGATGCTTTTATAGTAGCTTCGGTACACCCATTGGGTTACCTATTGTATACTATTTTGGTATAAGGAGTATTCCTCTTGGGAATATTCCGCAATATATTCGGTATACCTCTTGGGTTACCTCTCTCATATTGCTTAAGTATAAGAAGTATTCCTCTTGGGAATACTCTGCAATAGCTTCAGTATACCTCTTGGGTTACCTCTTGCATATTGCTTAAGTATAAGAAGTATTCTTCTTGGGAATACTCTGCAATAGCTTTGGTATACCTCTTGGGTTACCTCTTGCATATTGCTTAAGTATAAGGAGTATTTCTCTTGGGAATATTCCGCAATAGCTTCGGTATACCTTTTGGGTTACCTCTTGCATATTGCTTAAGTATAAGAAGTATTCCTCTTGGGAATATTCTGCAATAGCTTTGGTATATCTCTTGAATTACCTCTTGCATATTGCTTAAGTATAAGAAGTATTCCTCTTGGGAATACTCTGCAATACTTCGGTATACCTATTGGGTTACCTCTTGCAAAGAGGTTACCTCTTGCATATTGCTTAAGTATAAGAAGTATTCCTCTTGGGAATACTTCGCAATAGCTTCGGTATACCTTTTGGGTTACCTCTTGCATATTGCTTGAGTATAGGAAGTATGCTCTTGGGAATACTCTGCAATAGCTTTGGTATACATCTTGGGTTACCTCTTGCATATTGCTTAAGTATAGGAAGTATTACGACATTAATCTTAGTGTTTCCAAAAGATAGTAGGATTGCATTTCAAATTTCTTGTGGTAGGAAACGTATAAGTTTCAACTACCCATTACAATACAACTAAAAATCTAGAAGTAGAACTTTCGTAGGTTTACCCTGTTCCAGGTTCTTGGGACTTGTTTTCCTTCTGTAGTTTCAAGTTTGTATGAGCCATTTCCAAAAGCTTCTAAGATTATGTATGGGCCTTCCCAAGTTGGACCCATCTTCCCTTTGTATTCCACCTTGCTAGTGCTGTTGAGCCTCAGGACATAGTCGCCGACCTTGTACACCGATGGTTTGACTCGCTTGTTGTAATACTTCTCAATGGTTTTCTTGTAGGTTGCTTCTCGAATTAGTGCAACTTCCCTTCTCTCCTCCATGAGGTCATGGTTAAGACGAAGGTTTTCCTCGTTCTCCTCAAGGTTCGCGGTTCTGTTGGTTAATACCTGTATTTCAGCGGGCAGAACCGCCTCAGTGCCGTAAACCAAGCTATAGGGGTTTCTCCGTTACTCCTTTTTGGTGTGGTTCGGTGAGCCCATAGAACTAGGGGGAGTTCTTCCATCCATCCTTGGTGGCATTTACCCAACCGCTTCTCGAGGCCTTTCAAGATATCCCTGTTGGTCACTTCAACCTGTCCGTTCCCTTGTAGGTGGTAAACGGAGGTGAAGGTTTGCTTTATCTGTAGTTTCTCACAAAACCCTGGGAAGATGCCTTCGGTGAATTATTTCCCATTGTTCGAAACGATCTCTTAGGGTATCCCGAACCAACATATGATATGCTCCCAGACAAACTTTTCTATATGTTTCCCAGTCAAGGTGCTCAGTGGTTTTGCTTCCGCTCACTTTGTGAAGTAGTCTATTACGACTACCAACCATTTATAGCCTCCTGGTGCTTCAGTGAGCGGACCTACTATATCTATGCCCCATTTTGAGAAAGGCCATGCTGAAAGCACCGATATCAACTCTTGCTTTGGCTGCTTTTGAACTTTAGCATGGATTTGACATGGCTCACAGGTTCTTAAGAGTGTGACCGTATCTTCGAGCATGGTTGGCCAATAGTACCCCATCCTTAGTATTTTTGCCACGATTGACCTTGGTCCGGAATGACGCCCACATATACCTTCATGCATTTCTCTTATGATCATCGAAGCTTGATTTGGTCCGACACATCGGAGCCAATGGGTAAGGGAAGATTTTCTATACAGGTCTCCGTTCATTATTTTGTATGACGGTGCTTTGATCCGGACCTTTCGTGCTTCCTTCTTGTCTTCGGATTGGATTCCGAGTTCCAAGTATTCCTTTAGTGGCTTCATCCATGTGTTTTCTTCTTCTGTGATTAAGTCATGAACCTCCTGTACTTCAATGGACCTTTTTTCTAACACTTCGACCAATGCTTCTTTTGCTAAGTGTGCGAAGGTGATGGAGGTTAGCTTGCTCAAAGCATCTGCTTTCGTGTTCTGACTTCTTCTCACATGTTCGATGGTGAAGCTTCTGAAGCTTTCCACTAATTCCCTGACCTTTGACAAGTAGAGTTGTATGGTGGGTTGTCTTGCTTCGAATGAAATGTCCCGTTCATATTGATTATAAACGTTCCATATTAATTGATTTCGTCGCGAGGTTTTGACCTCTATATGAGACATTTTTCAAAGACTGCATTCATTTTTAAAACAACCATAACCTTTATTTTATAAATAAAGGTTTAAAAAGCATTATGTAGATTATCAAATAATGATAATCTAAAATATTCCATTTACACATGACCATTACATAATGGTTTACAATAAAAATATGTTACATCGAATTAAGTTTCTTGAATGCAGTTTTTACACAATATCATACAAGCATGGACTCCAAATCTTGTCCTTATTTTAATATGCAATAGCGGAAGCTCTTAATAATCACCTGAGAATAAACATGCTTTAAACGTCAACAAAAATGTTGGTGAGTTATAGGTTTAATCTATATATATCAAATTAATAGACCACAAGATTTCATATTTCCATTTCTCATAAACATACGTCCCATACATAGAGACAAAAATCATTCATATGGTGAACACCTGGTAACCGACCTTAACAAGATGCATATAGAATATTCCCATCATTCCGGGACTCCCTTCGAACATGATAAATTCGAAGTACTAAAGCATCTGGTACTTTGGATGGGGCTTGTTGGGCCCAATAGATCTATCTTTAGGATTCGCGTCAATTAGGGTGTCTGTTCCCTAATTCTTAGATTACCAGACTAAAAGGGGCATATTCGGTTTAATAATTCATCCATAGAATGTAGTTTCATGTACTTGTGTCTATTTTGTAAAACATTTATAAAACTGCATGTATTCTCATCCCAAAAATATTAGATTTTAAAAGTGGGACTATAACTCACTTTAACCGATTATCAATTCGTCGAGAATTAGACTTGGTCACGGGTTTATTTACGAACCTATAACAAATATATACATATATATCAAAGTATGATCGAAATATATTCGCAACATTTTCTTTATTACGTGTTGATGATTTAAGTTGTCCAGTTAGTAGTCCACAATTAATTGTACATGAATAATTTAATATATATATCTTGAATCAATCCACAAACCAGTGTATACATATCTCAGTATTGATCACGACTCAAACTATATATATATATTGGAATCAACCTCAACCCTGTATAGCTAACTCCATCATTTGCATATAGAGTGCCTATGGTTGTTCCAAAACATATATATAGATGGGTCGATATGATATGTCGAAACATTGTATACGTGTCTATGGTATCTCAAGATTACATAATATACAATATAAGTTGATTAAGTTATGGTTGGAATAGATTTGTTACAATTTTTCACGTAGCTAAAATGAGTAATTTTTACCAATTTTGTTTTACCCGTCATTTCTTCGTTTCAAATCCGTTTTGAGTGATTCAAGTTGCTATGGTTTCATAATGAACTAAAATTTATGAAAATAAACATAATAAGTATAGTTTTATAGTCGTAAATACAGGTTACAAGTCATATTTGAAAGAGGTAGTCATTTCCGTCGAAAGAACGACATCTTGATGACTATTTTGAAAAACATACTTTCACTTTGAGTTTAACCATGATTTTTGGATATAGTTTCATGTTCATAAGAAAAATAATTTCTCCAGAAGTATAGCTTTTAAATCAAAGTTTTTCATAGCTTTTAATTATCCAAACCAAAACAGCCCCCGGTGTTACTACGACGGCGTATGTCCGGTTTCACGGTGTTCATCGTGTTTCCAAGTTTTAAATCATTAAGTTAGCATATCATATAGATATAGAACATGTGTTTAGTTGATTTTAAAAGTTGAGTTAGAAGGATTAACTTTGTTTGCGAACAAGTTTAGAATTAACTAAACTATGTTCTAGTGATTACAAGTTATAATCTTCGAATAAGATAGTTTTATATATATGAATCGAATGATATTATGAACATCATTACTACCTTAATTTTAGTAGTTAAACCTACTGGAAATGAGAAAAATGGATCTAGCTTCAAAGGATCCTTGGATGGCTTGAAAGTTCTTGAAGCAGAATCATGACACGAAAACTAATTCAAGTAAGATTTCTACTCGAAATAAGATTGTTATAGTTATATAAATTTAATCAAAGTTTGAATATGAGTAATACCTTGAATTAGAAAGATAACCTACTGTAAGTAACAAAGGTTTCTTGATCTTGTATGATTACTTGGAATGGATTTGCAAGATTGGAAGTAAGCTAGCAAACTTGAAAGTATTCTTGGTGTGTTCTTCAGTTGTTGTTTTGTAAGTTGTTTTAAGTATGGATTTATGAGCTAGATTGAGCTAGTTTTTGATGAGGATGATGAAGAACACTTAGAACAATGAGAGAGAGTAATTTGATGCATAAAAATTGAAAAATGAAAGTGTTATGAAGAGTCTCCAAAAACGTGATTTAGGAGTCAATCATATAGCCACCATTAGTTTGTAATTTTGTGTAATCATTCATACTGTTTGCCAAATGATGGTTCCCACATGGTTAGGTAACTCACATGGGCTGTTAAGGAGCAGATTTTTATGTGTATATACCAATAGTAAATACATCTAGAAGCTATGTATTGTACGAGTACGTATACGGGTGCATACGATTAGAATTGTTGATGAAACTGAATGAGAATGTAATTGTAAGTATTTTTGTTAACTGGAAGTACTTTGATATGTGTCTTGAAGTCTTAAAAAAGTGTTCAAATACATTTAAATACATTACATGTATATACATTTTAATGAAGTCGTTTAGTCATCGATAGTCGTTACATATAAGTGTTGTTTTGAAACCTTTAAGTTAACGATCTCATTTAATGTTGTTAATCCATTGTTTATTATATCTAATGAGATGTTAAATTATTATATTATCATGCTAACATGATGTATGAATATATCTTAATATGATATATATACATTAAAATGTCGTTACAACGATAATCGTTACGTATATGTCTCGTTTCGAAATCCTTGAGTTAGTAGTCTTGTTTTTACTTATGTAGTTCATTGTTAACACACTTAATGATATATTTAATTATCATTTTATCATTTTAAAAATAGTGTAACAATATCTTAATATGTTTCATATATATTTAATAAGACGTTGTTATAACGATAATCGTTATATATATCATTTCGAGTTTCTTACGTCAATAGTCTCATTTTTATGTATACACTCATTGTTAATATACTTAATGAGATACTTGATTATCATTTTATCATGTTAAACATATATATATATATATATATATATATATATATATATATATATATATATATATATATATATATATATATATATATATATATATATATATATATATATATATATATATATATATATATATATATATATCCAAATATATATCAACATGTCATATACAAATTATAACGTTCGTGAATCATCGGTCAAACTGGGTGGTCAAACGTCTATATAATTCCTGTTTCAATTAACCAAGTCTTAACAAGTTTGATTGCTTAACATGTTGAAAACATTTAATCATGCAAATATAGTTTTCATTTAATATATAATCATGGAAAAGTTCGGAAAAGTTCGGGTCACTACATCGAAGACACCTAGAACCTGGTTGGCAATGAGTTGGGAATCCACAAAGGCTTGCAAATGCTCAATTTTCATTTCTTTGGCTATCCTAAGTCCGGCGAGCAGAGCTTCATATTCTGCTTCGTTGTTGGTCGTGTTGAATTCGAAGCGTAGCGCGTATGTGAACTCTTGTCCCTCTGGGTTAATTAACATAAGCCCTGCCCCTGAGCCGTCAGAGCTAGTAGCTCCGTCAGTGAACAATTTCCATTCCTCCGTTTCGACAGACGGAGTGATAATTTGTGCGAAGGTGGAGTCACTCTCTTCGTTTGTCTCTGTCATTTCTGCCATGAAGTCTGCTAGCACTTGGGCCTTGATTGAATGACGGGCTTGGAAATCTATGTCATGTTCTCCTAGTTCTATGGCCCATTCGACCCAACTTTTCTGACTTCATAAGTACCTGCCTGATTTGCTTATTAGTTAACACAATGACAGGATGAGCTTGAAAGTACCTTCGTAGTTTCCTGGCAGTGTGAACTAAGGCGAGTGTGAGCTTTTATAGCTCTGGGTAGTTAACTTCCGCACCTTGTAGAACCCGACTTACGAAGTATATGTGGACATGTACCCTTTCTCGTTCTGCTACAAGTACCGCGCTGATGCATTCTTTGGAGGTTGGTAGGTAGAGATAGAGTGTTTCCCCTACCTTCGGAGACGTGAGGGTTGGCAGATTAGCTATGTGTGCCTTCATATCTGCAAAAGCTTGTTCCGCTTCTTCTGTCCATACTATCTTTTTCGCTCCTAAACATCCTTTTAAAACTTTAAGGAAAGGTAACTGCTTCTCAGCACCCCTGGAAAGAAAACGGCTCAATGACGCTAGCTTCCCATTTAAGCTCTGCATTTCTTTGACCGTGGTTAGAGTTTTGAGTTGCTGTAGCTTGTCCACTTTCTATGAGTTTGCTAAGATTCCTTTCTTTGTGATGTAGTACCCCAGGAACCTTCCTTCTTCTACCCCGAACGAGCACTTCTTAAGATTAAGCTTCATGTTGACTGTCCTTAGGGTGTCGAAGGTTTCTTAAATTTCTTTCAATAAAGTGCTTTCCTCGACGCTTTTGATTACCATATCGTCGACATAGGATTCTAGGTTTCTTCCAAGCTGCTTACGGAACACTTTGTCTACCAGCCTTTGGTATGTAGCTCCGGCATTTTTTAGTCCGAAGGGCATCTTCTTATAGCGATAGATCCCCTTGCTTATGAAGAATGATGTATTTTCTTCGTCCTCTTTGGCCATTTGAATCTGATGGTAACCTTTGTAAGCATCAAGAAAACACTTATATTTGTATCCGGTTAGGGATTCCACCTTCCAATCAATTTCTGGCAGAGGGTAGTAATCCTTCGGGCAAGCTTTGTTGATATTCGTAAAATCAACACACATTCTCCAGCCTCCGTCTGACTTTTTTACCATGACAGGATTCGCAACCTAAGTAGGGTATTTTGCTTCTCGGATTATACCATCTTGGAGTAATTCCTCTACCTCTTTACAAGCAGCTTCATCCCTTTCATTAACGAGGTTTCTTTTCTTCTGATGTATTGGCTCTAGGTGCTTGTATTCATTAAGCTTATGCTCTGTAGAGAACATTGTTCCATCGATACTGAGTGTTCGAGGGATGCCAGTCATATCTCTGTATTCTCAAGTGACATTATCGATGTTGGCCTGTAGCAACTTACGAAGCCTCCTCTTCATTTTCGTAGGTAGGGAACCTCCGATAGTTACTTGTTGCTCGGGGAATAGAGGGTTGATGGAGATTTTCTATTCACTCGAATCTTCCTCTCTAGTTTCGAGGATACATTCCTATGGCCTTTCCTCCGTTTTCCTAATATCCATGATCACCTTCTCCCGATCACAAGTTGATGCTAGGGTACCGATCCCTTCGGGTGTGTAGAACTTTACCAGTTGATGTACAGTAGATACAATTATTCCCATTTTCATCATAGCCACTCTTCCTAGCAAAATGTTATGCTACAAGGTGGATCGCACTACTACGAAGTCAAGTGTTTCAGTCCTGGATAACGGAGGCTCTCCGATGGTGAAATCAAGGTCTATCTCTCTGATAGGCCAACATCTTTCTCTGGAGAATCCGACTAGAGGTACCCTTGGTGGACTTAGGCGAGCTTTGATGGAAGGGCTAAGTTGATCGAAGCAATGTTCGTACATGATGTCACATGCACTCCCGCTATCTAAGTAAACTCGGTGCACGTATCAAAGATTCGACCATTGACTGTGACAGGCTTATCAGAGGGAGTGATGGTATCGAGTGCTGGGAAAGAGATCTCTTCCCAATCTATCACCCTAATTTTTCTCTCCCTTTTGTAGGTTCTTAGCTTCTCGACGGCGAAGCATTCTGTGACCGTCAATATGGCATTGTCTGTGTTTGGCCTTTTTTCTTCGGGCTTGTCCTCTTGATTTGATACCTTCAGGTTGTGTATGCCTTTTGCTAGATGTGACAATTTCCCAGATCTAACGACCTCCTCTATGGCTTGCCTCAGCTGTATGCAGTCGTCTGTCTCGTGCCCGAAATCATTGTGGAAGTCACAAAATTGCTCGTATCCCTCAGCTTCCCTTTGTTGTTCAGCTTTGGTGGAGCTTTAAAAGCTTGGGCAGCCCTTTCGGAGCGAGAATTTCCTTAGGTGACTTTATCAAAGTCCCGAGGATACCGGAGGTTTTTTCTCTCCTGTAGGTGGAGAATCTGTTCCGCTCGTTCTTTCTTCCAGATTTATCTTCGTGGTGACTTACTTTTTCCTTTTGTTTGAAGCTCTGCGATTCTTCGTATACGAAGCTGTTGGCGGTGTCTTTCGCGTCTAACCAAACATACGCCTTGTCTAGCAAAGCTTCGTAAGTGTCTGGGAGATCTCGGCTAAGATGCTCCACTAGCGCTCGGGTCCTACAGCCGTACAGGAGTCCCGAGATTCTTTGTGACTCCGAGAGTCCTGGGATCTGTTGGGTCTCATCCGTATACCGGCCAAGAGAAGCTCTCGAAGCTTCGTTATCTTTTTGCTTGATGCTGTGGGCAGCGACATGATTCTTCTTGTGTTTCTTTTGCTGACTGAATTTTGACCAAAAAAATCGTTTAAGATCCTCAAAACTCGAGATGGAATCCTTTGCCAAAGAGTCAAACCAGATCCTTGCATCGCTTATAAGCACACATGAGAATGCATGGCAGGCTACGGCCATGTCCCATCTCGACATTTGAGCTGCACCTTCGAAGATATTTATAAAATCGTCTGGGTCATCCTTTCCCTCATAGTATCCCAGGTGGGAAGGTATCTTCATCCCGATGGGTAGCGGGTGGTTTTGTATCGAAGATATGAAGGGAGTCTTCTGGCTCTTTCAGGACTAGGACTGGTCTGCGCATCCGCTAGCGTTTACATTAGCTTCGTGGTGAAGGTTGTTTACTGCAGGGATACCTCCGGCATACACATTCTGATAGGGTAAGCCAACCCACTGATTCCATCTGTTCCATACTTGTGACCCCGCAGGCAACGAAGCGTTTTGATGATTTATCATAGGGATTATCCCCGTGGCTGGTAAGACAGCGCTGGTGTTCGGCATGTTCTGTGAAACAACGGGGAAGGGACTCCCGAAGGCATACTGCTGTGTAATCGGTCCTCCGGAGTTGCTCAACGGGATGCTGGTAGTAATCATTGAATGAACCGGCTGAGAGAGCACCGGCTGAGGAATGATATTTGGAGGGATTGATGGTTGTGATATTGGGGGCTGGCTGGTAAGTGGGAGACTTCTCGTTGGCCTCGCCTCCATTTCCATTTCTTCGTCGACATCCTCGCTGTCGTACGTGAGGATTCGTCGACTGTGCGGATGCCCCTCTTCTCGTAACTTTTTTATGACGGCGCGTATGTTATCATAGTTATTGAGTATGAAGGTTTTGTCGATTAATGGTGGTGGTTCAGAATCACTCCGATCTGCGGTTATTGGCATAGCAGGAGTGATAGGCGTTCGTGTCCCAGTTTTGTCTTGGTTTACCTCAGATGGTAATGATAAACCGGGTGGTGGGTGATCAGGATCTGCCATGATCTTGTGTTTTTTCTCAAACAAAGTGAATATTGATGTGGAGTTCCACGGATGGCGCCAACTGTTTGTACAATTCTTGGCAACCCTTGTTAAGGGAACAAGGATATTGAGATCTGATCACTAAGCGGATGATATTATAAGGTATGATAATGAATGTATGCTTGTTGGCGATTCCCTGAAGGTAGTATGAAGGTATCGAATTTTACGCCACCAAGAACGAAGGTAACTCATAGAGAGTATTATGTGTGAGTAATTGTGACTTAGAGTGAATGCCAACTCCAGAGATCATGTTCTCCTTTTATAGGGTTAGGCAATAGCTCTATCACCAGCTTTCTAGGTGGGATCAGTCTCCAAGGCGATCTCTGATGAGAGAAATGGGACTTTCCCTTCGGCCGACTGCAATTCCTGCTGGTTCAAGAAAGTTATCCTGCAACGTTCCTCTTTTGTCATTTGGATGCTAGTGGAAGCGAGTTTGGTCAACCCGCTTACTTCTCTCCTTCAGTCTAGGCAATCTTGTGACTTTAGGATGAGTCTTTGTCCATTGGTAACCGTGATACCTTCGTCACCACGTTCCTTCGTTACCATTGCTTCGTATAACGGATGTGGTTTCTTACCAATTCTGAATATTAGGATTATACTTTGGGAGCATTCTTCTTTTATCATTTGGGAGCCATTATTTGAGTTTGAGGATATCCCGCTCATGGTTTGTACTACTTGACATATGTGTTCTTGTGATCCAATCTCATGTCATCTACCCTCGTTAAGCGCGATATCTCCGTTAGCTTATCTTCGTTTATTATCTTGACGGGGAGATACACTATCACAACCAATTAACATCTGTGAATTTGTTGTGTTCGTGCTCTGCTCATTGATATGCAAATTGTTAGCCTGCACATTTTAGATAGTTAATTTAGTGGTGCCCAATAATATTGGGTGAATGCTTACTAAATTAGTTTGAATAATGTTTGATTTATTTCAAGTTAAGGTATTTGGTGCATTGTAGATACGTTCTGTATTGGCTACATATTAATATAACAAGTGTTTACGCTTGAAAAATCACAGCATTGTAAAATGTTGATGGGCCGAAATATGAACATGTATACTTAACCCCTAAAATTTCAACTTTATGCATAATCAACACTAAAATTTCAGTTCAATAACTTTTTGAGCCAACCCCTAAAATTTTGGTTCTAACACTAAAATTTCAGTTCAATAACTTGTTGTTCATGCCTACATTAACTAAAAAATTCACAAAAATTTTAGCATAACCGGGACACCTACTTTATTATGTTCATTGTTTGTACACTTTCCGGTGAATTCTTGTTGAAGAGATGATACCGATTAGCTCTAAACAAAAGTGTGAATGAGAAAGGTAAATGAGAGTGGATTATACTCTTGTTGGCGATTCCCCGAAGGTAACAAGAGGACTTGCTTTACGCCACCAAGGTATTTTAGGAAATTTGTGATGTGTGTGTTCTTGTTGGCGTTTCCCCGAAGGTAGTACGAAGGTATCATACTTTACGCCACCAAGATACGAAGGTACAACATAGAGAGTTATATGTGATTGAGTATGGAGTGAGAGTGATGCATAGTATGAGAGCCCCTTCTTTAGAGCTTATACTTGCTTATTTATAGGACGGAAAGGCTCCTTTTGGGTTTAACATGTTCCCGAGGTAGTCTTGAAAGTATTAGTGGACTTCCCAAATTGCATACTTACTTTAAGAAAGTAAAGCTGTTCCTTTCTCTGTATATCATATTCCTAACGCTCTGAAACATCAGTTCCCAAGGCTCTAAAAAATGTGCTCTGTAAAAATGCTTTGTAAAGAGAGCATTGACATTCTAAAAATGTCTATTATGCTTTTGGAAAGCAATAATGTTTCTTTCCTCCTATAGCATATTTCAAGGAAGTCTTGGAAGCATTAGTAGACTTTCTCTTTCTATCTACTGAGCTAGGGAAAGTAAGGTTGTTCCTTTCTTTGGTATTTTGGTAAACAAAGATATGGCTCAAAGCTAGGGGAGATCGCTTTGTGGAGAATTATCTCCGAAGAGGTATCTTCGTGTGTGGCCCAAAGCTTCGTACCTGCTTCGTGGAGCATTATCTCCAAAGAGGATTCTTCGTGTGTGGCCCAAAGCTTCTACCTGCTTCGTGGAGCATTATATTCTATGAAGTATCTTCAAGCGTAGGTCGAAGATGGGGTGCACTATCATTCATGAAAAGGAAAACGATTCACTAAATAAGCTAAACTCACGTCTCGATTTATTAGCCACACTTTTACTCGGGGAGATGTCAACATAATCAGAATACCATTTATTCACACCTCTAGACTCGCTTGTCAGTGCCATGAACAAAATTAAACTCTGAAACATATCATCAAAATATTGAATCATTATGTAGCACATCAATTAAAGTAATAGTCAACAAACGGATGCAAAGGTTATTAGATTAACATAAAGGACTTCAACACACTCTATTGGGTCATATGCTTAACATTAAAATAAATGTTAAATTAACTAACTGGCCTTTTTTCTAGCCATATTCCAAATCCTTTAACGCATATTCTGAACCTCGGTACTCCTCTCTTAAGGATTTCTTATCCGTTTTGCCTAATAACTCATCAATTTACTCCCGGAGTTTAGGAGATCAGCTTAATCGAAAGCTTACATGAAAACCTGTGACTTTCAGTTATATTTAAAGCAGTATTTTTCAGAACAGATATAAAGGCTCATATCTCGAATACGAATACATGATTAGGGAGAAAAGATCTGAAATCCGCCATGGCTGCAAACACACACGTTTGTACAGATTCCATGCCATCCGGGTGTTGCCTTTCCAAGATAATAGAACCGATCATCGCAGCCTTTGTTAACTTGGGATTTCCTGCAAGAGTTATCGATGTTTACATATATAAAAAGAATAAAAGGAGATAAGTTGATGTCAGTACCTTGTTAACAGATTAAGAAACGAATCACGGACCAAATTTTAAGGACTTTCAAACTCGCATTACTTCGACATGAAGAAGCTCATACATACCATGACACAAATACTAGTTTACATCAAACTCGTTATACAAATCATGATTAGTATTGTCCCAAACATATGTATTATTTATCCAGACTTGCGACTGTATCCTGAAGGTACGATTAGTAAGGTGTATGATCCAAAAAACGCAAAGGTAATTGTCCATTCGAAAACGAGCCTAATCATAATTATATAAACGATACCGACAATCTCATACTTGAAGCCCGATTTGCTGAAAACGAAGTGCGGGATGCACTCCTTGACTGCGACAGCTCTAAAGCTCCTGGTCCAGATGGCTTCAATATGAAATTTTTCAAAAAATATTGGTGGTTGATAAAAGAGGATCTCATTAAAGCTCTCGACTGGTTTTGGACCAATTCCGAAATCTCTAAGGGCTGCAATGCTTCCTTCTTCACACTAATCCCAAAAAATCCAATCCTATCGGTTTTAACGAATATCGTCCTATCTGCCTAATCGGAAGCTACTACAAAATACTCACAAAAATCTTGTCCAATAGACTTTCAAAAGTTATCCACAAAATTATTGGAATAGATCAGACCGCCTTCCTCAAAGGTAGATATATCCTTGACAATGTCCTTATAGCAAACGAACTAATTGATGAACTAAAAAGAAAAAAACAAAAGGGTCTCATATTCAAAGTGGATTTCGAAAAGGCATTCGATTGCATCGAGTGGGATTTCCTTTTTGATACCATGAAAAGTATGGGATTCGGCCCCAAATGGATCAGTTTCATCCACGCATGCCTCTCCTCCTCTTCAATTTCCATCCTCATCAATGGTTCCCCGACCACGGAGTTCTCCCCTGGTAGAGGCATCCGCCAAGGTGACCCAATATCACCTTTCCTATTCATAATCGCGGCGGAAGGCCTCAACATTCTCGCCAAACGGGCCATTGCAAATGACCAATTTCGTGGTATTTGTGTCGGTCATGACAAGATTGTAGTATCTCATCTCCAATATGCGGATGATACAATCTTCTTTGGCGAATGGAGCAAACGTAATGCGAAAAACATATCTAAACTATTAAAATGCTTCGAAAACATATCTGGCCTAAAAGTAAATCTCAAAAAAAGCAATCTTTACGGGATTGGTGTGTCAAAAAACGACGTCGAGGAGATGGCCAAATATATCGATTGCTCGGCCGGATCAACACCCTTCACATACATTGGACTTCCGATTGGGGTCCCTTCCAATCGGGCTTCATCTTGGCAACCGATTATTGATAAGTTCGACAAACGTCTTTCCGACTGGAAAGCCAAGTCCATGTCATAAGGCGGCCGCCTCACCTTAATTAAATCCGTCTTATCCAGTATACCTTTATACTACTTTTCCTTATTCCATGCACCCGTAAAAATAATCAACGTACTTGAATCAAAAAGAAGAAAATTTTTTTGGGGAGGTTCGGACACAGAAAATAAAATAAACTGGATTAAATGGGAACACATCCTCTTACCTTACGACAAAGGCGGGTTGAACATCGGGTCTCTTTTCTGCAAAAATATTTCCCTACTATGTAAATGGTGGTGGCGATTTTATAATGAAAAAAACGCACTGTGGACCAAAGTCATATCGAGCATTTACGGGGAGGGAGGGGGGGTTAATACTAATGTCTTCTCTAGAAATGTTTCAGGTACCACAATATGGAATGAAATCATCAAGGCCGGAAAAATTGCTGACAATCTTGGAGCTAATTTCACCACCTCAATAACAAAAAGAATAGGGAATGGCAACAACACTAAATTTTGGCTGGAAAAATGGTTCGGAACAGAAGCTCTTAGCAACCAATTCAGAAGACTCTACATGCTTGAATCAAATAAAAATGCATTAGTATCGGAACGCATTTCTTCCACCAATTCGCTCACTTTCGGAACTTGGAATTGGTCTCGTGAACCATACGGACGAACACTTAATGAACTATCGGAACTAAACAACCTGCTTTCTTCCATTAACCTTTCTGAAAAACCCGATACTTGGATATGGAACTTAGATAATTCCGGATTCTTCACTACAAAATCCCTCTCAACCATTTTAGACAACCTCAAACTCGAAATACCTTCCAACACCTTCAATACGCCCAGAAACAAACTCATACCACAAAAGATTAACATCTTCATTTGGAGGATCTTACTTGGTTGAATCCCAACTAGAGTAGAATTAGATAAGCGAAGCATTGATCTCGATACCGTTCTTTGCCCACTATGTAACTCACATGTCGAAACCATAGAACATATTCTACTCCAATGCACTTCAACCCAAACGATCTGGAACGCAATCTTATCTTGGTGGAATCTTTCCACAAACTCGCTTTCCAACCTCCAAGACATTACTTCAGCGGATCAAACATTCACCACATCATCCTCTGGTAAATACATTTGGCAAGCAACAAAATGGACCACAATTTACATATTATGGAAATACCGAAATGCCAAAGTATTTAGTAAGAAAGATTGGTGTCCTGCCACTATACTTTCCGAGATCCAAACACAATCATTTTCATGGATATCTAAAAGATCAAAGAAATCAACAATCGAATGGCATCAGTGGCTCATCAATCCCTCGTTCTACACATCCTTGAACACTCATAGCACGGGCATCGGCTAATTGGATACAAAGCTCTCGTACGGTCTCGAAACCGGTCATGAAGTCATGTCGTAGATCACACTATTCACTTGGTTAAATGGGCTGTAGTGGTCAACTTTGTCATCGCATCAGCGGTACTGTCTGGCCGCTCCAGCTCAGCTCGAATTCACTCAAGTGCCGCGGGGTTTAGTGTCTCATCGTTCATGTTTTTATGATTCGAGGTTCATTTTTTTCTTTTTTATCCATATTTATGACACATCATAATGTATAGTTTATAGGGCTTTGTAAATATTCCATTTATCAATGAAAGTTTTACTTGCTTTTCAAAAAAAAAAAAAAAAAAAAAGGTGTATGATCTTATTATTTGAAAACACTTTTATAAATGACAGTTCAACATATATGCACCCGGGATTTTTTTATAAGATATAACTTTTGGAAGGAACAAAATAACTCAAATTGTATGAAATAATGAAGAAAATTACAAAGAAATTACCAGCAAAGAATCTTCGACAGACTCGATTGACATAGTTCTCGACTTCAAACTTGTTCTAAATATCGGAACCTGTTGTTAAATCTTGAACCAATTAGATATGTTCAAGTCAATAATGACTTTATTAATGCTAAAATTATAAATAAACTAGCTTATAACCCGCGAATTCGGAGGGTTATAAAATAAAAGTTAACTTATAGATGTTAGTTACATGTTGAACCCATGATTTGACTACCAAAACCTTTTCTGTGTGTATTTCTTTCAAGCATCTAAAAAGGGGTAAAAGGGTAACTAACTAATCTTTTGGTTAGCTCGATTAATGTCACATATAAAAGAAGAGATATCAAAGGATGTTAAAACTTGAATCTTATGAAAATGTAACTTATTATAGGCTAAAAGTTGATTTCCATTTTCATTCCTTATTTCATTCTTGCACGAAAAATAGTAAAAAAAAAAAATAATAATAATAATAATAAAAAAGGAAAGCATACAAGAGAACGTATAAATTAAAGATAAAGATGAGATATACTACAGACCAGTGGTTTCTATTAGGATACATCAAACATTCAATCATTTACTTGCAAAATCAAAAAGTAACCATGTTTAACAACACAAAACGATAAAACAATGATGCACTCGATACCCATTTTCAACTGGTGTTCCTTATTATGATCTGTCATTGCTTCTTTGACCCATTTAGTATCTATCTTCTATAACGTCATGACTTGATGCGCCGTTTATTATAACCCAAGAAAGCTTGTCTCAACATTTGACATCCATATCGGTAATGAGCGAGTGAAAAACATATTTTTCGTATCACTTCTCGTTTCTATTCGGCTCATTCTACAATCACTTCTGGTTGCCGCTAATAAAAATTAATATATTACTTAACAAAATATTGGTTTAAAATTTCATGTCAATTTAATATCTGTACAATGACAAGGCTCTATCAAACAATAAAGTCCCAATAAGGTCACTGATATTAGCGCATGTTTAGTAGAACTACTCAAACATTTGCAGAGTAACATGGACTACCAACATTTAAACCGAACTTATTAAAAATGCAGTGGAAATATTTAAATGCTTAATTGGCATGTATTTTACTAATTAACTATGCTAACGAAGGGTTGTGTTCGAATAGTCAAGAGGACATATTTGGAGAGTAAATTGGTGGTGCTATTATTTTTTTCCTGATTATATGCTCTCAAGTTCTGATACTAATGCAATCAAAATAAGTTTGAAATTTACACATTAGACCAAGAAAGTACATACCAACTGTGTTTCATTAATTAGATTTTGATCTCTTATTCAACACAAGTTGCAATGTAGTCATGATGTCCATTTGCTCAGCATGGGCCAGTGCAGATGCAGCTACCTCAACATGATGAATAACTTTCGGTCTGCAAAACTTAGACAATTTGAAATTTAAAAACAACAATATATCTTAAATGTTTATTCAAAAAAGTCAAAAGAACAACACATATCTTTATTACCCAAAAAATATTCGCTTTGGCCTGTCATCCTTAGAAATGCTAACAGTGACATGGCAATCCTAGTGCTACACATAAAAAAAATAGTTGCCATGATCGTACCTTCAAAAATATTTTTGGTAGGCAATTAAATGGGTACCTTCAAAAAAAATTAGGGTCATAGAATAGCTATTGTAAATATGAAACTAAAAGCTACTAATCATAGAAATATGAAACAAAATTAACGCGACTCAAGCCAATATACATCAAGATAGATCGAGATAGATGAAGGATAGGATTACAAAGATCACACATTACAACTACTAAAATACTAGTGGTGGATAAGCTGAACCAAACCCAACCCATATTAACCAGTTAACCTGAAAATAAAAATTACTCATTTCGACCCATTATCACATCCAAGTTATTGACAGCATAATGTGTTTTTACGTGCAATAAGTGCACCCAAAGCACCTAATATATGGTATCGTCTGTTAAAGTTTATTAGTGAATACAACCCAAAGCACCCGATGAAGGATAGGAATACGAAGAAACGGTGATATCAGCATTTTTGTAAATGCGATTCAAATTGTAAATGTAGGAAGCCTAGTAAAAAATACGTACTAAAGAGGGTAGTGTTACTTCATTATGATCAATCAACTCAGAAGATACATATGAAACCACAAATTGCGCCAAATCATTATTGTAAATATAAGTATGTTACCTTTTATCGTATTTGCAAACTGAATATGGTTACGATAGAGGTAATCTAGCATCTTGCACCATCAACCAATTTAAATAAGAGAAAGTGAAAAGAAATTAGAACTTTTGATCTTATATTCTATTAACTTAACACATTTATAGACAAGGAAAAGCAATTAAAACTTTTTTAAGTTATACCATACAAGTATACAACCAAAATTATTACAGTTGTACTTCGTGTAGAAAAAGAATACTTCAAAAGTGTACTCTTTCTTGTCACAAACACAATCATACTTTCAGATGTAATATCAAATATTTGTGTTGACGAAAGACCCTACTTTCAACATGTACCTACACATTTTAATCGAAATGCAAGATAAGTACCAAATTAATCATCGCCGGTTGGCCTGAAACAATTATCGAGATTTCGAGATTGCAAAATTTAGTGTAGGAAGTACAACTCTTATATCCTTTGATATGTCATCTTCTTGAAGCATAATTTATCCGTTGCTCTGAATACCATTTCTGTAAATTTGTGACTCCTACAAGTTAAACAAAAACCAGTAATTGTATATTATGACATCACACGATTTTAAAGTCAGCAAGGTTTGTTTCTTACCTCCGAGGGATTATGTTTGAGAAGAACGAAACACCCAAACATAGAAGAGGGAGTTGAGATATCAAAGAAATCATGCTGAATAAAAAGATCAAACCTTTAATTTAAATATATAATCATGATATTTAGTAGAAATTGAAAGAGTGTAATAATCATCACCATACACCTAAAGTGAATGCCTTTTGTGAAACAGGAAGATATGAAACAAAGTGAACCAAACCCAAACCAAAGTGTTGATTTTGCATCATCACTCCACATTATTAAATCATTAACCATCTAGGTCGATCGAAATTATACCTGTATTCATCGTCACCATAAATTTCTTCTGAAACTCATAACACAATTAAGATAAGCAAGAAGTCAAGAAACCGTAAAATTGAAATCAAAAACGAAAAAAGATTGAATTTTTTTCTTCCTTAGAGATGGAACTGAATGGGAAGAAATTGATGTATACATATTACATGAACCCTAATTGTATTTGGATGAATGCTTCGACAATAAAGAACCCTAATTTGAAATTGATGTATATATATTACATGGGCCTTAACATTGTTAGCTCCATTTGTTATCTTTTACCTATTGATGCAACTTCTATTATGCTTCTTGAACAAACACAATTAGGAGCAGCATATAGAATTTGGTATAAATAAATTGAATTAAGCAAGAAAATAGTCTTCACTTCAAATTATGTAGTTTATACGCTTGATACTTGATGTAAACATATGTCAAACCTATTGATTTGAACTGATCAAACCCTCCAATTATTCATATTAACATAATTATTTGAAATACTAAAAAAATCCATTGAATTAGTGGAAAGTATAAATTCAAATTCAAGATTTATGTACATAATATTGACTATGGAATTGTATTTATATTATATCTAATCACAATCAGTTAACACAAGAATATATCGTGACTTACATATTATATTTTCGCATAGACGATTAGGCTTGAACCCTATTCAGACGATTATGAGTTTTGGAACCCTAATTCGTTGTTGGAGCATAATTCGTTGTTGAATAGGTTTGAGCTCTAATTTTTTCGTTATTGAAATTGACATTGTTTAAATTGCTGTTGATAAGGATTCCTGAAAAAGGGTATAGATTCGATTTGATGGAACGCTAATTATTGTTTAGGAACGCTCCCGTCAGCGATGGGGCGGGGTTATTATCACTGAATCGGCATAGTCGAAACGGGAGATGATCGCAACAGGTGGTTTAGTCCCCCTCGAGTGATCCCAATCGCTAATTGGTTTTTATGTAAGGAACCCTAATTGGTTTTGATGGGTACTTCCGTAAGACTCCAATGTATTTTCAAGGGTATTTTAGGAGTTTGATGTAAAAATAAGATGAGAGATACAATTGTTCACTAATCAACTAATCTAAGGGCTGAGATTAAAAGTAGGATATACATCTAATGGTTATTTCTTTGCCACCTAAGCTATTTATTAGGATGATTAGGTAAAAGTGACTTTGTTATTATATATAATAATATAATATAATATAATAATAATAATAATAATATAGAGTAGAATATAGATAGATATAGATAGATATATAGAATATAGATTTTGAATTCGCCGTTCGGACTGCGGGGAGTGTTAGATAATAGGTTAGGCTCAAGTTCAATACGTAGGCTTGTGTCCGTTAGGGTTAAAGTTATTAGGGTTTTATATATGCTATAAATATTGAATGAATAAAGCATAATACTCACTGGGTTACATTGTGTTACAAATTACACGTCTGATTTTAGTCAAAATGGGAATGATCCAGTCACTGGATATCAGTCCACCAGAAAACATGTGATGGTCGAGAATCAGTTGCCTGGATCGGTTGTTGATGGATCGGTTGTTGATGGATTGAAGATATTGGGAAGATCAGGGTTTTGTTGCTTTGATTCATGTGTTACTGTGGCAAGTCTCAATTGAGGAGGTAACTTGGAATGGCAAAACGGCAAAATTTTGCTTGACAATTAGCGTGTAGGATAAATGTTTGCAAAGCTAATGGTGGTCCTGTCAAAATATTATCACATGAAAAAGAGGTAATCTTCTCTTTGCATTAGGTGGACAATAAGGGCAAAGTTGGGAACTCAAATTCAGATTCTCGGTCATTAATTATGTTGAAGTCTCACGTGAGTAGGAGGTATTGACTGTTGTTTCATTGGATGGGTCTAATAAAGTATGTGGGTCTAATAAAGTAGTATCTTGTAGGTTGATTTTGGATTCTGTTCCTTCGGTAGAATTTGGGCCGAAGTCTCTTGCTTAGCAATGCTGAATTACTTGGGACCAATCGGGATTTGGTGTGATTAGTTTCTCTTAAAATTTATATCGAATACAAAGAGTAAAATACATATTTGAATCTTTACAGGTTTATATATTACTTAAAATTGTGTGTTAGTTGATAGTGTACCCCCACCCCCGGTTCGTTTACCAGCTTCGCAGTTTACTTCGGAGGAATTTGCCACAATACATAGTACGAAAGAAACGTCAGCTACAATTAACGGTGTTCAGAAATCAGAGCAAGAATAGTGATCTTGAAACCCATAAACCTCGGTCAATTACAAAGTCAAGCTAGCTTAACTATTCCTAGCTCGACTGCATGCTCGTACATCAAAGGAAATAGACAAGGTTGCTTTCCTTTACATGTTTATATATTACTTAAAATTGTGTGTTATTAATCAAGATTCGAGACAGAGTAGTGTGATTAAAAGTTTGGGTGTTAGTAAGCAAAATTTGAGACAGAGTAGTGTGATAAAAAGTTTGGATCCATGCTAACAAGTAATATACTGTTACACGAAAAACACACCAAATTTTGGTAGACTGGAAAAGCTTTTGTTTTTTAAAGCAAAACAAGAAACTAATCTGTTGATGAATAGATTACCAAGCAGAAAAATATAGAAGTATGTCAAGAAAAAGCTCTACCATTAAACACATCATATAGCCTGTTAAAATAACATATCATCATCATCATCATCATCATTATTATCATGTGTATATTACTCCAATTCATCCATGACTCGAGTCCCATACAAGTCCACAAAGAACACGACTAACAAGTCTCAACTCAACTCAAAATTGTTAACAATTTCATGAGCAATAACTTGATTCCATCTTTTTGTACTTGGGTTGACTTCATTCGTCATCTGTCCCAAAATACCTATCTCCGAACTCTCCCATCCCAGGAAGAACACGATACTCTTGGTTTAAACCTGTTTCTATTTCTGATGTTACTATCTTAATTCTCGGGAACCGTTTGCAGACTACATGGACTCCTTGTGGTGCCTGGTTAAACGTCATAATTTGGCTCATAGTTAGTCAAATTTATTTGGTAGAAACATTGACCAATTATGAATAGCTTACAGAGATCAGATTCAGGAATATGATATTAGCCTCTGGTACGCCTTTCTTTAGAAGCAACGAAATAGCTTGAACAGCTGAATTGCCTGAACATATTCAAATTACTTGCAATTAATAGCATGTTCACATATTCCAACAAGTGATTTGTGAAAAATCTCTTAAACTCACCTGTTCCAAGTATTGGATCTAATAACAATACATGCCTATCAGACATGTGTTGTGGCAACTTTTCGTATATTAACTGCACCCGATAAAGTGTGAGAATAATTGAATATTTAGTTTAAACCGTACATTTAAAGTTTTTTAAGTAATCACACACCTGTTGACCGTTATCACCTTCTCTATGAATTAAAATCTTTCCGATCTTGATACCTTTACAACATGCGCGCAATGCATTTTCCATACTCTCACCACTGTAAACAGACTTACAAATCATGACATAGGTTTCGTAGTGTTCAGTCATGTAATACTCTTAATTACACAAACAACAGGAGACAACAATATTGTCACATCAGAAACATTTTGATGCATCTAAATCAACACAGTGGTTTGTGTTCAACATATCTGCTTGACAACGGAATTATTACTGGACACTGAAATCATATTTTAATAGTACAATAAATTTATGATTAAAAGTTTTATAGTGGTTTATCAACTGATAAAGGCACTAAACCATTTACACAGGTCAAACTAATATATTTTTTTCTTTTTGTTTTCTCTTTTGTATGATGGTTTGATGACCCAGATTGATATAGAAACTAAAAAACTACAACCATAAAAATGTACCAATGTACCCTAAAAAACTATAACCATAAAAATGTTTATTGTAAGATTCACATTTAGACCTTTTTAAACTATGATATAGAAACTAACCCTTCGAGAAATGCTGTTTTTATAACTTCTGAAATCATATTTTGGAATATCCACAGCTTTCCCCTGCCTCAACATCTCTACAACTGACAATAACTTTTCATTTTCGAAAGCATCTGAAAATTGGGAAAGGCCATAAGAAAAACGAAAACAAACGGTTGCAAGAATTGAAACAAAATTTACAACAGATGTCAAAATGCAAATAGCAAAAGCTTTACATGTATGAGGTACCAAATGATACTTGCCTAAAACCAAAAGAGAGACAAATAAACCCTTTTGATTTCAAAAACTATTTTAAAAATAGAAAGGTAAAGTAACAAAACTCGCCAGGATGATCGAAGTTGTACTCATGAACCCTTGTAAGTTCTTCATTTGTCAAACTATGATAGAATGAGTCCTGCAAACACAACCATATCAGCTAAAAATTCAGGTTTTGTGTTATAAAAATGGTAAATAGGATAGCTGTATCAATAGACTAAGTTATGGAATAACAATATAACATATAACAATAAACAAGAAGATTAAAAAAATGATTAAATTATGAATATTGTCAAGAAAGAAAAAGATACCTGATTGACAAGTACGACACGCTGATCATGAAGCTGCTCAATAATCATATCACAAACAGTTGTCTTTCCTGAAGCTGCACCTCCAGCAACCCCTGGTTGTTGAACGAAACACTTAATAATAATGTAAACTTATAATCGTAAAGCATAACATATACAAAATGACCATATCAAGCCTTTCAAAGAACAAAGAGACTATACATACAATGCATACATGCATGAAATATATTTAAGAAAAGGAGCAACCGAATTCCATAACAAAGAAAAATAGCCACTTATTAGGCAGTAAACCAAAACATCCTTCTCATACACGTGAAAAGCAATACAGCCAAACAATTAATAATCTTGTTTGAGTTGCATATACCTCATGACAAAGAGATGAACCTGAATGAAAACTTGCATATAAATATACATATATAATATGTATATTTAGTAGAGGCACTAGCAACATGCACAACTGTTGCTTGCTTACAGCTATATTTTGATGCAAAAAGAACATAATCAATATACTAAATTGAGCCTAACAACAATATGTTCCTAGTTTTGCAGATACTGTACAATATACAATTGATCAAGTGCAATTTGAATGTGTTCATGCTGCAATACATACCAATGATAAAGGGTTGCTTATGCACATTTTCAGTCACTGACGTCGTTGCCTGTCCGGCCTCTGAATTTCTTCCCTGCATCCCATCCATGTGGAAGCCAGAAAAATGGGCCCCTGATGAAGCCTCTATCAAATACTCTACTGGCTTTGACCCCATTTGCAATTACAGTCTGCAATGCCAAGTTGAGAAGAAATATGAATCCACGCGATAAACTAATCATATCATAATACCAATAATAATATAAAGGATCCATGTTAGTTGTGCATGGCTTCGTAGTTAAATTGCCATTGTACAGCTTTTAGACATTTGTAATCCTAAAAATTTGTAAATCCTAAATTAATGGCAACTTTTAGACCTTTATTAAGCAATGCAGCTCAACCTTATGCTGCAACTATAGCACAAAGCCAAAAGTTGATGCAAGTTCATCTAATAATCTTCAGTAAGAAAATAAATAAATAAATAAGTACAGATCAGGCTCCATTCCATATATGAATCTAGCAAATCAACCCTACCAGGTTCAAAATTCACTTTGAAAATCCTAATTAAGTTCAACCTTTGATTCAATCATAATCCAATTTATCTAAAATCAACTCACACTGCCAGGGGCTGACCAAAGAAGGGGCAGGGTGGGGCACCCGCCCCCAGTGGATTTTCAATTTTGAGTGCAAATTTTTTCAGTTTTTCGATTTTGCCCTCGGTGGAATTTTTTTTTACCCAAGCCCTTCATATATTGCCCAAAACCTTCGTATTTTGCCCCAAAGACTCCGTATTTTGTTGGAAATTTAGTGTAATTGAGGGATTTAGTCTACACTTGTAAATGGGTTAGGAGGTACGGAGTGTACACCCATTAAGTGATAGATTACCCGGACCCAAGTGGTTTTCCTTTAGTCACTATAATGACTTAGTCAGCTCGAAATTTGACTAAGTGTTTTCGTGCTTAGTCTTCTTAGTAAGCACGAGTTGTGGTGCTTAGTCTTCTTAGTAAGCACGAAATGTTTTCGTGCTAGGTATTCTTAGTCAGCACGAGATTTGACTAAGTGTTCTCGTGCTATGTCTTCTTAGTCAGCACGAGATTTGACTAAGTGTTCTCATGCTAACCATGAAGAGGCAGCACGACATTTTCGTGCTACACATGAAGAGGCAGCACGACATTTTCATGTTAAATTTCACTAAGTGTTTTGGTGCTACCTTTGAAGAGGAAGCACAAGAAGCTACATAAAACATTTAGCATGAAATTTATGATTTGGTGTGTTATCTAAAAGGTTGAGTGATTCATGGAAGTATTATTCTTCTAACTACTTTTGCTTTAATAAGTGGAATGAATAATACTTGTAATCATATCATGAAAGTATTATTCATGTAACCACTTTTGCTTTAATAAGTGAAATGGATAATACTTGTAATCACTCTTGTTTGATAATGAAAAGTATAACATATCTTATGTAATAGTGACAACCTTTTCTTTGATAATGGAAATGATATTATTGTTCATGAAACCACTTGTTAAAGTTATGAAAAATATATATTATCAATAGGCCAATTGATATTGTATATATCTTTACCAATAATTGTGGGTGCCTATATATATAGATGATTATCATTCATGAGAAGGGGTGAAGAGAAGAAGTAATACACACATACAAAGAAAACACCTTAATACTCTTAAGCAAAAAGGATTCTTGTTTTGTGCCAAAAACAAGAATTAATCTCTGTCTTATCTCAAAGTGATATTCGTGTAACCCAGGCAATAAGGGTCGAATAATTACTTTCAGAAAGTGATACCACGATTCAGTGATTTATCCGGTCATCGATTATATTACCCTACACGAAATCTTATAAAACCTCCAACATATTTTGCCCAAAAAACCTCCAAATTTTGCTAAAAAACTCTATATTTTGCCCCAAAACTCTATATTTTGCCAAAAAAATTTCGCCCCGGTGAAAAAAAATTCAATGATCCAGCACTATATCCACTGCTAACAAAACAACAATTACATTACATTATTCTTGATATCGAAATGTAATAAAAACATGAGTCTGGTACATAATATATTAACGAGCTAAACATAATCAAACTTTTAATCTTGATCTATTCAGCAACAATTTAAAAACTACACAAACAATATCTAAGTAAATTTAGATTCAAGGATCAAAACATGCAAAAAAACAAACAATAACATAAAATGCGAAATACAGAAACACAAAACATATTAATCTATAAGTAAGATTCAATAATGTGTAGATTCACGAATATACCTACCTATATATGTATATCTCGATTAGATACTTTTGAGATTCTCGATTTGATTTAATAATTGAGAAAAACAAAATGAAATATAGAAATGTAAACAACACAGTTTCTTACGCGAGATACGGAAACATTGAATTTACAGAAGGGGGAGTTTTGGAGTGAATTGAAATTAGGGCATAAAGTTGGATGTAATTACAGTGATGAACCTAATAATATTTAATAAATAAATAATGAACAATGCTAAAGAGGGCTACTTTTAGCTTACTATAATTATAATTAGATTTGTAAACTCTATTAACTAATTACAAAGTATAATTATTCTTTTTAATATCAACTTTTCTTATATAATTTTAGCAATAATATTAATCATGACAGGTCTGAATTATAAAAAGAAATTTATACTATCTATGGTATGTTTAAACGTAGCCCTTAGAGCTACGTTTATCATTTTCTATAAATAATTAATTAAATAATCTCTCTAATCTATATAGTGTAATCCCTTAGAACCAGCAATTTGCTTGAAATTTAACGGATCAATCAGAGCGTGACATGTGACGCGATAATTACATGTGATTGAAAATAATATTTTTAAAAAATTTAACATGTCAAATTCAATCACATGTGATTGAAAAAAAAATTGAAAAAATAAATTCAATCACATGTGATTGTCGCGCCACATGTCGCACTCTGATTGGTCCATTGGATCTCAACTTAAAAGTTGAATTCACAAGTCTTCTTCTTGCACAAGTTTGTGCATAATCTATACATCACCCATCATACAAATCTAATTTAAGTGTAATCTAACCAAAATTCATGTTAGAACAAAACCCCATAATAACATATATCCAAAATCAACTAGAACTTGCACATGAACTCTTAAATTCGAAATTAAATTTCCAATAAGCATGCACTTTGTGTTAAATCATGTTCTATACACATTTACAACATAAATTTAAGCCAACTTCAAGTATAGAGTTCATACCTTAATTTTCTTTCAAAAACCCTAACTTTAGCTAGAAAGAATGAAATTTGATGGAATAACTTCGCACCCTTGAAAATTGGAGATAGCAAGGTCTTAGATTCAACTATTGTATGTATCTTAAGGCTTGAATCTCTCTCATCTTCTCCTTGGTCTATTTTTACACACACACATACACACACTAGCTGTGTTTTCTTTGTTTTAAAGGTGAACTAAAATGTGTTACATTATTTAGTCTAAGTATGGGTCCTCTTTCCCCACTTAACACAATCAATCCCTCCCCACCATAACTATCATAATGGAAGTCCTAAATTTAACTTTGCGTCACTAGTCCTTAACAACTATTAACCAATGGTCTTATTATTATTATTACAATTGAGACCAAACCTTTAACTGTAGACTCCATTTTTTCAATAAAAAGGGTATTTTAGTCAATTGACACCATTAGATTTTTATCACCCCAGGTTTCTTCTTATCTTTTCATTTCTCCATCACCAGCTTCAATTAGAAGCTTCTGGCGATTTTTCCCTATCTCCATCGCCTCCGTGATTTTTCCCGCCGGTTGATTTACTCATCACATAAATGCTTTGCGGAGAGACCATCAACGGCGCCAATTGTCGTTGCTGCAACCACCAATTTCGTCGTCTCTTCTGCTCCTGCCTTCAACACCGTAGCTACCGTCTCCTCCTCCTCCACCTTTGAAGCTGCTTCTACCAGCGACAACGTTCACCGTTGTTGCTACCACTGAAAACGTTCACCGGCTTACGCCAAACTCTTTTGATCGGGTCCTTTTTCCTAGAATCGGTAAAGTCAGATTTTTTTTTTCTACTTTAATTTAGGGATTTATTGTTTTACGATTTGTAGGTTTTAATTTCGGAACCTAAATCATATTGTTGTCAGGGTTTTTAGTTAACTCTAATTATAAAAAAATATACACGAATGATATTCGTGTATTTGTGTTCAAACAGACATAAGCTACAGCCGCAGCCGCAGCCAGCCATTTTGGGACAAAAAAACGCAGGTTTAAATGGAAGCTAGAGAAATTGATGCTGAGGTGTGTAAAGACCCGTCCTAATCCATAAGAACAAATACAATAACATATGATTACATTGCGAGGTATTTGACCTCTATATGATACATTTTACAAACATTGCATTCTTTTTGAAAGGCCAACTTTCATTACATCGAAAGTTGACAAAATGCATACCATTTCATAATATCCATCTATAATTGATTTAATCTGTCATTTACTTAATCATAATCTTTACTGAATTCAACGACTTGAATGCAACGTCTTTTGAAATATGTCATGAATGACTCCAAGTAATATCTTTAAATTGAGCAAATGTACAGCGAAAGATTTCTTTCAATCCTGAGAATAGACATGCTTTCAAGTGTCAACCAAAAGGTTGGTGAGTTCATTAGTTTATCATAATCATTCATTTCTATTATTTTAATAAACCACAAGATTTTTATTAAACATAATTCCAATAGCAGAATCATCTAGTCCGCATAAAGGTAAAATCATTTTCAATAATATAATAGACCACAAGATTTTCATTTTTTATAAACATAATCCTCAAGCAGAATCCTCTCGTCTGCATTAAGGTAAAATCATTCATATGGTGAACACCCGGTAACCGACATTAACAAGATGCATATAGAATATCCCCAAAACAGAATCCTCTCGTCTGTATAACAGAATCCTCTCGTCTGTATAAAAATTGAAGAACTAAAGCATCTGTACCTCAGATGGGGTTTGTTAGGCCCATAGATCTATCTTTAGGATTCGCGTCAATTAGGGGTACTGTTCCCTAATTCTTTGGTTACCAAGCTAAAAAGGGCGATATTCGGCTTCAATCCATTCAACCATATAATGTAGTTTCGATTACTTGTATCTATTTCGTAAAACATTTATAAAAGCAGCGCATATATTCTCAGTCCCAAAAATATATATTGCAAAAACATTTAAAAAGGGAGCAAATGAAACTCATAAAACTGTATTTCGTAGCAATAATGCATATGACGGCACTGAACAAGTGCAAGGTTGGCCTCGGATTCACGAACCTAAATTAAGTATATATATTTATATGTTGGTCAATATTTGTCTTAAAAAATTAGGTCAAGTCATAGTGTACCACAATCCTAATGCTCGAGACTAATATGCAAAAGTCAACAAAAGTTAATTTGACTCAAAATGATTTTCAAAATTTATACATGATTATTATATAGTTTAAATATCGTCATTATATATCTTTAATTATTTTTAAAAGATTTATTAGAGTAAATAATACAATTCATTTATTGATAAATAAAACTTTATATAAAAATATACTTTTATATATCTTAAGTAATAAAATTTATAAAGTTCATTTAATATCATAATATATTATGATAGGTTTTATTAAGGTAATTATATTATTTGTATTACATATTTATTTGATAAAATAACATTGATAATAATAATAAGTAAAGGTTGTATTATTTTTTAATAATAATTATTATTATTCTATTAATAAGAATATCAATATTTACTAAAAAGGATATTATGATAAAATGATAATTCTAATTATGATAACTTTAATATTTACGATAATTTTTAATATTGACTTTAAAATAATAATTTTATTTAAAATGATAATAATAATAACAATGATATTTTTATTAAAATGATAATTTTTGTTAAATGATAGTTTTAATACTAACGATACTTTTAATAATAATAGTAATGATAAAAATATTAAGAACGATAATTTTATCTAATTTCATATCCTACAATATTTTAATTTCATCATGATACTCATACTCACTATTTCCTAATTGATTCATTTAATAACTTTTAATCGTCTTTTATATCACGTTTATATTAATGATAATAATGGTAATTATAATAATTAGGTGTTAATAATATTAGTTTCTAGTTATAATAGTACTAATGGTAATAAATATTACGATGATAATATTAATTATAACTTTAACGATAATAACGATAGTAATAATAATAAAATAACAATTTTTAATGATAATACTTTTTATGGATAATGATGATAATAATAATAATAATAATAATAATAATAATAATAATAATAATAATAATAATAATAATAATTAGATAAAAACTATAAACGACGATAATAACGACAATAATAATAATCATTTTTAATAATAATACAAAAATTCAATTGACTATAACTTCTAATTCGTTCATCGAAACCATTCGATATCTAAATGAAAAGTTCTTAATTTTTCGCTAGCTTTCCAACAACATGCATATCTTATACCTTATCTTAACCGCATATGTAACTAATTCAGGATTCAACATAACCTATCTAATTTAACGACCCGTCCTAATCCATTTGGACGAATACATTACAATTGGTTACATCGCGAGGTACTTGACCTCTATATGATACATTTTACAAACACTGCATTCGTTTTTAAAAGACAAACTTTCATTTCATTGAAAGTTGACGGAATGCATACCATTTCATAATATATCCAACTATAATTGACTTAATAATAATCTTGATGAACTCAACGACTCGAATGCAACGTCTTTTAAAATATGTCATGAATGACTCCAAGTAATGTCTCTAAAATGAGCAAATGCACAGCAGAAGATTTCTTTCATACCTGAGAATAAACATACTTTCAAGTGTCAACCAAAAAGTTGGTGAGTTCATTAGTTTATCATAATCATTCATTTTTAATAATATAATAGACCACAAGATACTCATAAATATACATCCCATGCATAGAGACAAAAATCATTCATATGGATTGAACACCTGGTAGCCGACCTTAACAAGATGCATATAGAATATCCCCATCATTCCGGGACTCCCTTCGGACATGATAAATTCGAAGTACTAAAGCATCCGGTACTTTGGATGGGGCTTGTTGGGCCCAATAGATCTATCTCTAGGATTCGCGTCAATTAGGGTGTCTGTTCTCTAATTCTTAGATTACCAGACTAAAAAGGGGCATATTCGGTTTAATAATCCAGCCATAGAATGTAGTTTTAAGTACTTGTGTCTATTTCGTCAAACATTTATAAAGCAGCGCATGTATTCTCAGTCTCAAAAATATATATTGAAAAAGCATTTAAAAAGGGAGCAAATGAAACTCACATAATGTATTTTGTAGTAAAAATACATATGACTATATTGAACAATGCAGGGTTGGCCTTGGATTCACGAACCTATATCATTTATATATATATATATATATATATATATATATATATATATATATATATATATATATATATATATATATATATATATATATATATATATATATATATATATATATATATATATATATATATATATATATATATATATATATATATATTAACACATATAATAACAATTAAATAAGTTTTATATATTAATATTAATATACTTTATAATTTGTATGTTATATTAATAAATAGTTTAATTATACCTATTTTATATATTTTAGATAATTATATATATGATTATATTAAAAGGTATTTATCTATTATATATAACTTAGTTAATATTTTATAATAATAACATTTTATTTAAATCAATATGTAATATTAATATAGTTAGGATATATGTAAAAATATATTTTTTTATATAAATACCATTTGTTTATTATGATATTAATAAAATAATGATAATAATAATAATAATGATAAAATAATGATAATTTTAATAAAAATGATAAACTTAATGAAAATGATAATTTTAATAATAATACTAACTTTAATAATATTAATAATAATAATAAAAATGATGATTTTAAATATTAATGTTACTTTTAATACAAATGATAATTTTTCTAATAATGATACTCCTAATAATAATAATAATAATAATAATGATTAAATCCCTAATAATGATAATATTAATTATAACAATACTTATATTAATAATAATGACGTGATAATAATAATAATATCAATAAACATGATATTACTAGTAATGATAATAATATTAGTCATAATAATAATAATAATAATAATAATAATAATAATAATAATAATAATAATAATAATAATAATAATAATAATAATAATAATAATAATAATAATAATAATAATAATAATAATAATAATCATAATTGTAATTATAATCATGTTAATAATAATAAATGATAACTAATAATAATAACAATAATAGTATTGGTAATAAAATAACAAAGTACAACCTTTGAAGACAAGCTCTTAAAAACAAAACGCCACTGCCTGGGCTGGAACCCAGGACCCCTCGCTTACACGAAACACCCCTAATCCCACCCTCTGCTCGCTACTTTTCTGATTCATTCTATACCCCTTATTTATTTATCCCATAAAATTAAACTTTAACTGTTTCGGCCCAACCATTAATCTGTTGGGTCTCGGCCCATCTTCTACTTATCTAGCCTGACCCAGTCTGTTTAATACCCAAGTACAATTACATCAAAACATAGCCCACTAGCGATCCATAAGGGTTTCGTTAATTGATTTATATATTTGATCATACATCATCGAACCGCTACTGTAACAGCGAAGAGCCACCAATCCGACTTTGATTCATCATACTCATTATGTCATCATCATCATTACTTCTTATCATCATCATAAATGATCTCACAGTTTTCATAATAAAATCATAACCATGATCCTCCTAATCGATATGGTGCTCGATAAAATAAAAAAATATATGATTCATGATATCCAATAGTGGCTCCACAATCACTGCTTAATTAAAGGAAAAGGAGAATGGTGGCCCAATCAATTGAAAGAGGTTCAGCCAGAAGGGAAAAAAAAATAAAACGATCCAAGAAATCAAATCAGTCGATCCATTTTATAATACAAAAGGTGTCGGTTTCTTTTTGTCTGGTACACACGACAATAAAACAAAAAGAAAAGAAAAGGAAGCACTAGTTTTTGGTAGTTTGATTGACTCTACCACTTGGGTTGTTGAAAACGGGAATGGCAAAAATAAAAAAGGGCCCGGGTTTTGTTTATTGTGAAACAGAAAGATCGACATATGTAGCAGGAAGGTGATTCAATGATGGTGTTGTTTGAGATTCTAATAGAAACAGAAGAAAGAAAGAAAAGTAAACGCAGGTATAGCAACAACCTGCAATTGGGTTTGGTTTGATTTCCTTGGAACGAAATTAAGAGCAGCAATCAAAAGGAAAATAAATACACAGGCCGGCATCCTATCTTCTCAAACATTCAGTATCATCATGATCCCATGATCATCATCTACTCCGCTCATCATCATCATAATTCGTAATTACCTTCTTCTCGTCAAACAGTAGTAGTTACAGCAGGAGTGTCATGATTATCATCATCATTTTCGTATGTTCATCATCACCATCGACATCATAATATGATCATTATACACAGTATCATCATTATCTTGTAGCCGGAACAGTAACAGAAATAAGTGGAGGTTTGGGTTTGTTCTTGGTGGGTTTGATAACAGGTTGTGGTGATGTTTGATGGTCCTCAAACAAAGTAACAACTGAACCGAAATAAATCGAACCTAAACAAGTGTGTGCGTGTTGGTGGGTTTAAAACGAAGCAAACAAGCAGCATGTTGTTAATGGTTTTAAACAAAATTGCACTAGTGGCAGAAGCGTAAGAAATTTGATGGTGTTTGTAGTGATGAAGAGAAAAGCAATGGGTTGTTGTGGGTTTCAAGGAGGGTGACTTATGATGGTGGTTTACGGTGAAAGAGGTGTGATCGTTCGTGGTGAAGATCGTTAGTGATGTTCATCAATGATGGTTTAGGTTTGTGAGTGTTAATACACATTTCATGTGTATATATATATAATATATACTTATCATGTTGCGAGACAAAACAACATTATCCACAGTAATACAATCAATCATCAATCTCTATAATTAAAATCACGGACTAAGAATAATTGAATCAGGGAAAGTGGAAATACAAGTTAATACAAGTTAAAGTAGCAAAACAAGTGGTGAGATGATGATATTTTTTATGTGCATTATTTCCTTCATTGACCCACCAGGATTTAATTAAACTGGAAAGGAGTATTATATATACTTATATATATGAATATGAATTTGCAAGTTGTAGGTGATGATGGGTTATAATTTATGACAATAATTGAATGGATGGCCACTAAAAATAAAGAGGAACGAGTAGTAGTAGTAGTAGTAAGTTAAGAAGTGTGGTGTCATTGTATGATGGTCATGCATATCATCATATATGTAAATGTATTTTAAATTATTATTATCTTCATCTAGAATAGACATAAATGTAGAAATCCGTATTCATTAAATTATTATATGATGTAAAAAAGATGAATCATGATTCGAATTTAATAGTACTAATAAAATGGACAGAGATAACATTAATGAAATTTTAACCAAGTAAAAAGCACTAGCAAAAATAACTAAAATACTATTACTGATTCTTTATTATTTAGTTATATATATATATATATATATATATATATATATATATATATATATATATATATATATATATATATATATTATACATAGATCTCATATGTCATTTTACATAGATTCATTTTAAATTAACATATATACTTACATATATATATATATATATATATATATATATATATATATATATATATATATATATATATATATATATATATATATATATGTTTAATTACATATTTATTTACAAATAAATTGTTCGTGAATCGTTGGGGATAGTCAAAGGTTACCTGAATCTATGAACCTCGTTTCAAAATTTACTAGACTCAACATTACATACTTTGCTTATCGTATCGAAATCATATAAAGATTAAGTTTAAATTTGGTCGGAAATTTCCGGGTCGTCACATCTAATGGCAATATCAAAAGTACAAGCATGCATAATCCTATATACTCGAGCACTAGTCAGGGATACACTATTAGTATGTAAAAATTAAATTATGAGTACTCACGTATCAATATTGAGATTCAATATTGCAGGAAAGGTATGTAACCGCAACGGAGATGATAAACACTAGGTTGACCTCACGAGCATGCCCTCGAACATTACCCATAACCTCCATAGCTATAACCCATAATTTCCTTAGCCCTATCCCACTCAAAAAACCATTTTTTGAAATCACTCGGTCAGCACTCCGTCGTAATATTTTATGTATAATACTAATAATAACACTCATTAATAATACTAGTACTAAAAATAATAAAAGGAATGATCAATGATAATATGTATTACAGAGTAATTGATTATCTATGTATGTGTGTGAGAATTCGATAGCAGAAGGATATATATATATATATATATATATATATATATATATATATATATACACACACACACACACACACACACACAAACACTGCATCGTGCGAAATGAACTCAATAATTCTGGTACCTGTTCATCATGCGATTGCATGGCTTGGTGTAGAAGATACTATGCGATCGTATGAGAGTCTTCTACAGCTCACATCGATCAATCATGTATTCCGACACTCTCTTATGTTTAATATATATATTATTTAATAAATAATATATTTAATCTTTAGAATTAATTAAATATTATTATATTATATTCTCGTACATAGTTAATTTGTAATTTTAGTTCCAATGAGTCGTATGTTGTCACTCGACTTATGTACCACTTTCGGTTTTTCGAACGCACTTTCGTACGTTTAGAAAACTAGCCTTTTACGTTACGCGACGTGTGTAGTGACCCGAACTTTTCCATGTTTATATATATTAATTGAGATTGATATTTACATGATTAAATGTTTCCAACATGTTAAGCAATCAAACTTGTTAAGACTTGATTAATTGAAATATGTTTCATATAGACAATTGACCACCCAAGTTGACCGGTGATTCACGAAAGTTAAAACTTGTAAAAACTATATGATGACATATATATGGATATATATATATTTAACATGATACTATGATAAGTAAACATATCATTAAGTATATTAACAATGAACTACATATGTAAAAACAAGACTACTAACTTAATGATTTTTAAACGAGACATATATGTAACGATTATCGTTGTAAAGACATTTAATGGATATATATCATATTAAGAAATATTCATACATGATAATATCATGATAATATAATAATTTAAAATCTCATTTGATATTATAAACATTGGGTTAACAACATTTAACAAGATCGTTGGTTTCAAAACAACACTTACATGTAACGACTAACGATGACTTAACGACTCAGTTAAAATGTATATACATGTAGTGTTTTAATATGTATTTATACACTTTTGAAAGACTTCAATACACTTATAAAAATACTTCTACTTAACAAAAATGCTTACAATTACATCCTCGTTCAGTTTCATCAACAATTCTACTCGTATGCACCCGTATTCGTACTCGTACAATACACAGCTTTTAGATGTATGTACTATTGGTATATACACTCCAATGATCAGCTCTTAGCAGCCCATGTGAGTCACCTAACACATGTGGGAACCATCATTTGGCAACTAGCATGAAATATCTCATAAAATTACAAAAATATGAGTAATCATTCATGACTTATTTACATGAAAACAAAATTACATATCCTTTATATCTAATCCATACACCAACGACCAAAAACACCTACAAACACTTTCATTCTTCAATTTTATTCATCTAATTGATCTCTCTCAAGTTCTATCTTCAAGTTCTAAGTGTTCTTCATATATTCTACAAGTTCTAGTTACATAAAATCAAGAATACTTTCAAGTTTGCTAGCTCACTTCCAATCTTGTAAGGTGATCATCCAACCTCAAGAAATCTTTGTTTCTTACAGTAGGTTATCATTCTAATACAAGGTAATAATCATATTCAAACTTTGGTTCAATTTCTATAACTATAACAATCTTATTTCAAGTGATGATCTTACTTGAACTTGTTTTCGTGTCATGATTCTGCTTCAAGAACTTCGAGCCATCCAAGGATCCGTTGAAGCTAGATCCATTTTTCTCTTTTCCAGTAGGTTTATCCAAGGAACTTAAGGTAGTAATGATGTTCATAACATCATTCGATTCATACATATAAAGCTATCTTATTCGAAGGTTTAAACTTGTAATCACTAGAACAAAGTTTAGTTAATTCTAAACTTGTTCGCAAACAAAAGTTAATCTTTCTAACTTGACTTTTAAAATCAACTAAACACATGTTCTATATCTATATGATATGCTAACTTAATGATTTAAAACCTGGAAACACGAAAAACACCGTAAAATTGGATTTACGCCGTCGTAGTAACACCGCGGGCTGTTTTGGGTTAGTTAATTAAAAACTATGATAAACTTTGATTTAAAAGTTGTTATTCTGAGAAAATGATTTTTATTATGAACATGAAACTATATCCAAAAATTATGGTTAAACTCAAAGTGGAAGTATGTTTTCTAAAATGGTCATCTAGACATCGTTCTTTCGACTGAAATGACTACCTTTACAAAAATGACTTGTAACTTATTTTTCCGACTATAAACCTATACTTTTTCTGTTTAGATTCATAAAATAGAGTTAAATATGAAACCATAGCAATTTGATTCACTCAAAACGGATTTAAAATGAAGAAGTTATGGGTAAAACAAGATTGGATAATTTTTCTCATTTTAGCTACGTGAAAATTGGTAACAAATCTATTCCAACCATAACTTAATCAACTTGTATTGTATATTATGTAATCTTGAGATACCATAGACACGTATACAATGTTTCGACCTATCATGTCGACACATCTATATATATTTCAGAACAACCATAGACACTCTATATGTGAATGTTGGAGTTAGCTATACAAGGTTGAGGTTGATTAATATATATAGTTTGAGTTGTGATCAATACTGAGATACGCATACACTGGGTCGTGGATTGATTCAAGATAATATTTATTGATTTATTTCTGTACATCTAACTGTCGACAACTAGTTGTAGGTTACTAACGAGGACAGCTGACTTAATAAACTTAAAACATCAAAATATATTAAAAGTGTTGTAAATATATTTTGAACATACTTTGATATATATGTATATATTGTTATAGGTTCGTGAATCAACCAGTGGCCAAGTATTACTTCCCGACGAAGTAAAAATCTGTGAAAGTGAGTTATAGTCCCACTTTTAAAATCTAATATTTTTGGGATGAGAATACATGCAGGTTTTATAAATGATTTACAAAATAGACACAAGTACGTGAAACTACATTCTATGGTTGAATTATCGAAATCGAATATGCCCCTTTTTATTAAGTCTGGTAATCTAAGAATTAGGGAACAGACACCCTAATTGACGCGAATCCTAAAGATAGATCTATTGGGCTTAACAAACCCCATCCAAAGTACCGGATGCTTTAGTACTTCGAAATTTATATCATATCCGAAGGGTGTCCCGGAATGATGGGGATATTCTTATATATGCATCTTGTTAATGTCGGTTACCAGGTGTTCACCATATGAATGATTTTTATCTCTATGTATGGGATGTGTATTGAAATATGAAATCTTGTGGTCTATTATTATGATTTGATATATATAGGTTAAACCTATAACTCACCAACATTTTTGTTGACGTTTTAAGCATGTTTATTCTCAGGTGATTATTAAGAGCTTCCGCTGTCGCATACTTAAATAAGGACGAGATTTGGAGTCCATGCTTGTATGATATTGTGTAAAAACTGCATTCAAGAAACTTATTTTGTTGTAACATATTTGTATTGTAAACCATTATGTAATGGTTGTGTGTAAACAGGATATTTTAGATTATCATTATTTGATAATCTACGTAAAGCTTTTTAAACCTTTATTGATGAAATAAAGGTTATGGTTTGTTTTAAAATGAATGCAGTCTTTGAAAAACGTCTCATATAGAGGTCAAAACCTCGCAACGAAATTAATTAATATGGAACATTTTTAATTAATAAGAACGGGACATTTCAACGTGTACCCTTATTAATAATTTGACGTACTCATCAATAAATTACCTTATAAAAATGTAATTTATAAAATTGAGCGTTGTGGTCATTTGCTTCTATAAATCAGTGACTCGTTGTTTATCAAAATATATTATTTTAAATCAGGACGTTTTATGACTAATTTAAAATATATATATATTTTTATATTTTCATTTCGAAATATAAATTTGGGACAATATATAATATATAGTTTTTCAAAACTAATAATATTCAAATTTATATATCTTGAAATCATTTAAGTAATAAGAAATATTATTTCGTAACATTTGTATTTTTAAAGTTTAAAATTGTTATACTTTATTTATATAAAAAAATGTTTACAAAGACATTTTAATATTCCAATTACTTAATATTCCAAATCATTTTAACACAAAGGTTATATTAGTAGAAGTTGTTATGTCATAAGACGTTCTTAAAAAGTCTATTATATCGAAATGACGTTTTCGTTTATGAAAGTAAAAATAATATATAAATCATATCAGGTTTCAAGGTTTTAACTTCCAATTTAATCATGACTCGTAGAATTAAGTCTAAAGGAAAATCAAACGTAAGGAATCATCTTAATGTAAAATGTTGATCTATTTAACTTGTCAATATCTATTCTCTAATTTCACTTACACAATACTTAATATGAAGGTTAATTAATTTATCTTATCAAAAGTCATGCGGCAATTATTGTAAGGCATGTATTGGAATTTAACAGAAATTTCCACCAATCTGACTTGCTCTCACTACTTGACACTTTGTCCTTACTCGAAGATCACTTTACCATTTATTCCGAATATCGTTAAAAAAGAAAGGTTTTCTAAATCAAAGTGGACCTCTTAACAGAGACTCGTAATCAATGTATCTGATAAATCAATCATTTGATATCATCTTCTAATTCCATCGATAATCATTTGAATATATTTTAAAACAATTACGTTCTTGTAAAGTATTATACGTCTAATACTTTGTTAACGTTTTCAAGTTATAATATATACACATATACATATAAAATCATATCCGTTCATATAATGGTTCGCGAATCATTGGAATTTGGTCGAGGTTAAATGAATGTATGAACATCTTTTAAAATCCTTGAGATTCAACTCAACAAACTTTGCTTATCGTGTCGGAAACATATAAAGATTAATGTTTAAATTTGTTCGGAAATTTCCGGGTCGTCACAAGGTGTTTGTCACATTAAATCGACTTGCTTTTTCTTACGTGTCTCACGTAATTTATGAATATCTTTTTTGTTATTGTAATCTTCTATCGGTCTATTTTATCTTCCTGCATTACATGAGTCCTTATATTTTTTGAATTTCTTTTTTCTTAGCAACAAAAACTAATGTTTACTGCATCATTTTTTTAACAGGTGTCAATGAGCTTTAGTCTTTTGTTTAAAGCTAGCAAGTAATTCAGTAAATATATTTCATTTAAACACACATTTATTCCGTTTTTAACAGCTTACTACGATCATTAGGTACTGATAAAAGTGTTGTGATTTGGCATTATATTAGATCGAGTGATAAAAAGACGTAAGTAGGCGAAATATACAAGCAAAATTGGCAATGCAAACATGGTTTACTGGTGCTGCCTCTCCAGCCTTTGTAGCTACTGGTACTCTTTTTTAACATATTATTGTTGATGTTTGGTATTTATGTTTATGACTCTAGACATTCTCAATGCACTATATATTTGGTCTGCTAAGTATTCATGCTTTTTTTTTTGTTAGGATTACATATTGGGTATGGTGGATGAATTTTTTAGTGTTCTGTAAGTGATGTGTTAGTCACATGAGAGTTATGAATTCATTAATTTTTGATTTTACATACATTGTTATATATTCTGTAAATGTTAAGGTTATATTTTAAATAAGGTGATCTTAATAAGGTGATTCTAATTAGCTTGCTTCTAAAAGCTTTGAGAAAAGAGCGTGATGTCTGGTAATGATCAAATTGTTCTTTGTTAATATATATATATATATATATATATATATATATATATATATATATATATATATATATATATATATTCAAATTATGTTAAAGTACTAATAGTATTATTTTTTATAGCATTAAAATGTTACTACTTTACGAATCATGTTGACTTTATTTTTTTTTATTTTTTTTGGCTATACAGAACTGTGTGGCTTCATTTATTAAGTTGGTTTGTTATCTGAATTATTTTGTTATTTGGGAAATAATGGATATATTTTGCCTGAAAATATTGTTCGTGTACCTAATTTATCAGGTGGAATTCGTCTTCAATATCGTTGTAATGTTACTTTCACTATTAATCATTTATAGACAATATATTTATCCACTAATGTGTCTATCTATGGGCTACTTTTTTATGTTGTTGAATTATTGTAGCATCCCGCATTTTTCCGTTAATTTATTTTAACGCCGTCTTTTTTTTAGATAATACCTTCGTTATTTAAATTCGTATCTTCTGTTGACTAGCGTTTTAATATTTTTCCGTTATTTAATTGTAACATCTCTCGTTACCCTAGCGTATTTAAAATATTTCGTTTGGTTAATTCACGCACCCGTTTTTGAACTCGAGGGACTAAACTTGCCAAGTGGGCAAACTAGTTGACTAGGTCAACTAGTCAACCCACCACCACCACCACTCATTCCATTCACCCATCTTTATCTCTTTTCTCTCTAGTTGCAAGAACACCCATTTCACCCAAATCTTTAATTCATCATCTAAATCCAAATCAAGAAGCTAACATCAAAACAAATTGCATATTTGGAATACTTGCATCTTCCTCTACAACTTGATACTAAATTCATCTCGTTTGGGTAACTTTGCTAAAACTCTAGATTTCATGTTCTTAGTGTTTTTGACTTGAAATAGTGTTAGTTAGTGTCTATGGCTCATTGTGATGTCGTGTATGTAATTTGTATGCTCGATCTTGTTATTTGGTGTAACTAGCATGAACACTTGAAATGGGTTAGTTAACTCTTTGATTTTGGATGATGAAATGCGTTTAGATGTTAAACCTTGTGTGTTAAAAGTGTTACTAGCATCGTTAGCTTCGTTTTGGTATGTTGGATGACATGAAAACCTTGCATTAACATGATTATTGATTTTGTGATTCTTGGTTAGGGTTTGATAGATTTTAAAGCGAACTTTTGATGCATGGAATTCTATGAGACATTATTTGTAAGTATTTAGTTGTATTGTATGTTTAATTACCTTCGAAACGGCATATCGTATGCGCAAATTGGATTCCCGAATCATGAAATACGTTTTACAAACTTGAAACTTTAGTGATGAACTTTTAACGATCATTCGACGAGGATTTGGTCATTTTAAATGATGTAATTTGTGACGCCCCGTACAAAACCATCGTGTACGATTCGTAAACAACAGGATCTTTACACGGTTGAATACTACATGCTGTTTGAAAACCAGTTTACATTCATAAAAAGATAGCGTTTTACAAAAGATAACGTGCATCCTACGAATAGGAGCATAAACATAAGTATTTGACCCTAAGGTCGTTACAAAGACATTGTTTGAAATTAACATAAACTACGAATGCAACAGAAAAGTTCCATGAATGAGACATCTCTAGTAATGCAGCGGATAACTAATACAGCAGGTCCTTAACAGCAAGACAGCAAATCTAACAGTGGAAGCAAGAAACCTCTAGGCACCTGAGAAATACACGCTTAAAAGTCAACACGAATGTTGGTGAGCTATAGTTTAAGTTGTAACAGTAACGTAAGGTAGGCCACGAGATTTCAGTGTAACAAACAGTATGAAAAGTATATGTATAATCGTGGGCACCCGGTAACTAGATTTAACGTTTATAACCCCCTGAAAGTACACTTAGCGAGTGCGTATGTTCACGAAGTATTAAACACCCAATAAATGCTAGCGCGACTAGCCCGAGTGGGGATGTCAAACCCTATGGATCCATATCCAAGATTCGCGTTCACCGGTTCAAAAACCAATGACTAAACGTTACCGTGCTAAGGGGAATGTTTATGCCGTTGTATAACCCACACACATATAAAGTTTAAGTACTCATGCCTAGTATGTAAAACGTAAAAGCGCATGTATTCTCAGTCCCAAAATAGTTAAAGTAAAAAGGGATGCTATAACTCACAGTGATAAAAGCGGTAAAGTCGGTAATGAAAGTACGCAAGTAGTAAGTCGGTCCGAAAGGTCTTCAACCTAAATCAAGGGTTACTAGGTCAGTAGGTTGTTTTTATAAATTCTAATAGTGTATAAAATAAGTTTAAGTGTGATCATCATCATCATTCATCATCATAAAAGCTAAGTAAGTTCGACAAGAATAGAGATCGAAACAATAGGCTGACTTCGGTCAGCTGTTACGACCTCTACGTAAATCGAAAGGATGCATAGTCAGTGGCTATGGTTCCGTATATGAGTTCCCTAACAGCTGACAAATTTTCAGAACCTAACTCGTCTTCGTTTGACCGTGGCGATGGTTTAAGTGCGAGTAGGTCAGAAATTTCAGCACAACGTTAATAGGGTGTAGTGACTCTCGGAGGGCCATAAATCCTAAACCGTAACTCGGGTTAAGACGAGGCCTAAATGTAAAATCATCTACTCGAACCGAAGTAACTTAAAATAAACTTTCCAGTAGCCCAGGTGGCCTGATCAGATACGAAAATCAGTGGACAAGTGCTCCGGTGGGGTTCTTGGTGCTTGATGCTCATCACGGTTCTCATCCTTGATGCTTGTAGCTTCAAGTGTACAACTCGTTGATGGTTTAGCATCACTTTTGACCAAGATTCTACCATCAATACACAATATGTTAAGACCAAGTGGTAACACAACTCATTTAAGAGTCTTAGATGGATGATGAACCAAGGTTACATCATATCCTTAGTCTTAACACAATTACAAGTCCTATTTACAACAAAGTTACAAACTTTACATCAATCAAACAAGTAAGAATATGATCTAAGTCAAATGAAGTGATGGAACCCTAAGCTAGAGAGCTTGGATCCTATTCACACAAGTTACAAGGTTGCAAAGCTAGAAAGCTTGAACCTTTATTATTCTTGAAGATCTTGAAGCATAAAGCTTTGATCTTTAAGTTTCATGAAGACCATAAACACAAGTTTTGATCTTTATAACAAAACATCAAGATCATAAGCTAGAAAACTTAGATCCAACAACAAGATATGAAGATTCAAGTTAGAAAGCTTGCATCTTGGTTGTTCTTGAAGATCTTGAAGCATAAAGCTTGGATCTTTAAGATATATGAAGATAACAAACAAAAGTTTGAATCTTTTTAACAAAACAACAAGATTAAAGTAAGAAAAATATAGATCTACAAAGTTGGTGAAGATTCAAAGCTAGAAAGCTTGAATCTTCCATGTTCTTGAAGGATTCATGTTTGAATCAACAAGATATAATCAAGATCAAAGTTAAAGGAACTTGATCTCCATATAATGATGATGATGTGCCACGAATTTAAAAAGAAAAAGAGGAAGAAAAGAAAACTTACAAGAATACTAGAAAGGAAAGAAAGAAGAGCGCAAGTGTGTGTGAAAATCAAATGAGCAAATGGTTGAATGAGAGGTAAATGGCTAGTATTTATAAGCAAAATTTTGACATGGATTGATGAGGTAGAAGGGCCTCTTGGCCGTGATTTTCAAAGGGGGGAGGGGGAGACACCATTTTGCTTTTTGGTTAGTAGTTGTCTAAAGCATGTACTTATGCTAGAATCCCATGTAACAATATGGATAATCCTTATCCAAATGCTTGTATGACTCACTAATTAATTTATTTTATTTATTATGGGTCACTAGTAATAATACTTGGGCTAATTAATTGGGCCACTAGTTAGTGTAGGGTGGGCTTAAGTCCAACAAGGTAGAAAGTCCAACAAGACTAACTATTGTGATCTAGTAAATAATTAAATAAAATTAAGCATCCAAAAACCCAGGTAATTATTATTATAAAATAATAATTAATATTTCGCAGTCATAATATTCCGATTACGACAAAAGTCAAACGTGCGCGCAGTTCGCGGTTTAATCGAAACGTCAAGTAACGCTAACGGTTATAAAAGCATCCGGTGAACAAGTTAAGTATCCTACGTACTCTAAGGCACGTTTTAACATATAATTGGAAGTAAACCACGTATATCAAGTTTACAGAGTATAAAGTAACACAGTACGCACAGATACGCAGTTTCGCTAAAATACAAGGCACAAAAACAAGTCGAAAAAGTCGGGTCGTTACATAATTGTTTGATGATATGTGTTTAGTTGCAATGCTTGTCAAAATATCTTTCCAACAATATTAGATACATGTCTTAAGTGTTTTCGGTTCATAAATTGTGTTTGATTGAAGTTTGGCTCGACACTTAGAAAATTTTCAGCAACTCACCAGGTCAGTTGATTGGGACGACGTCCCATACCTTGGACGCCGTCCAAGCCTTCATTGCTGGACGCCGTCCAGATCTTTTGGACGCCGTCTAAATGAACTACGAAATTCTGTCCAACTTGGTCGTTTACCGTTTAATTCTAACTATGCTACGCACCTCCGATTAACATGAAACTTGGCCAACATGTTTATATATGATTACTAATCGAAGAAAAATTGTCGAATACCTGACCCGACCCCGTTGACTTTGACCAAGTTTGACTTTTAGTCAGACTTAACCAAATACTTATGCAATCGTTCTAACATGCTTTTATACCTGATTCTTGCATGAAACTTGACAAGTTGATTCACATGCTATATTAATCGAGTCGTAATGAGCCATAGGACTAATTGAACACATTTTGACCGACCTTGTGTCATAACCAGTAATTGATACGACTTATTTGTTTAGGTCAAGACTAAGCAACTTTCATTTGCACAACGTTTAATTACAAGTCCTTTGGCATGCAACTACGGTGAGATCATAGTCCCATCTTTTCAGCAACTTTTATACTTTTAAATCATGGGATGAGAAACATATACGGTTTATACTTTTATACGTTGAACACAGTTACGAAAACAAATATTCCACGTGCGAGTTAGAACAAAAATCATCAATTCAATTATCATTAGTTACACTTGCAGGGTGTAAGTCCAAAATTATGTTGTGTGGCCATATGGGTTTGACGAACCCTCATTCAGACGGTTCGCTACCATTAGCGGATGAAATGTAATTTTATCGTGTATAGTGTAGGTTCTAACACTATGATTCAGAGGTATCATTCAGTAAAGCCTTGATAATTGGGTGCTCGACATACAAACAACATCTTTGGAATGCAAACGATTTGGATAATCAACTATACTAAATCTTGTGGTTCAAAAACATACTTTACAAATACACCTATGATTTCACCAACATTTTTCGTTGACAGTTTTCTATATGTTTCTCAAGTTCATACTTGGCTACTTAATACATGTTTCTGCACACTTTGATTACTTACTTGGGGTCCAGCATACATGCATATGCTAGTGATAGCACCTTTGGTTTCAACTTAAAGCATACATACTTACGTTATTTATAGCAAATCGTGATTTTCAACTTTTATTATGTCACAATCATTTCATATATACTTTATACTTTTGTAAACTTAAACTCTTTGTCGAACCGTTTGGTAATTTAAAACTTTGCAAGTCATACGTTTCAAATGAATGCGACATAATTTTGGTCAAACGCGTCTCATTTAGGGATTATGACCACGTAACGGGACCTAAGTTAATGGTGCCGTCAATGATGATTTGGCCGGGTCATTACAGATGGTATCAGAGCGTTGGTTGTAGGGAAATAGGATATGCATTAGTGTGTATGACAGAGTCGTTAGGACGCATTAGTGAATCTAGACTACAACCGAATAGTTAATCATTGCATTCTGACTTGTATTTGCTATAGATAGCACTTACTTGACTACCTGTACATTTATACTTGAATCATTCTTAGGGGAACTTCTTAATGGTACCAAATTTTCATCATACGAACTTGTTTTCTGCCATTTTCTAATAACACACGTAAATTCAAGATTCATACGCGCAAGGATGACGACGACTTCATTAGTCACACTAGTCCGGGAACTCTGTCTCTCGGATTGTTATTCGCCACCGTCTCAGCTTACTATCCACGAGCGCTGTGAAGCTTCCACCACCATGGCAATCACTAACCACTACCGATGTTACACCAGCGTTCTTCACTATCTACCACTTCTTATTACTACCACCACTACTCTAGGTGAGTATCGTCGTCACTACTTATCACTACGGTTGCGTACTACTCGTTATTATAATTCGTTACTCCTTTCGTACCTAAAGACATTATTGTTTGACTTGAACCGCATTGACGTGAACAATCGTTTATACGCTTCCCTCGGGAAACGCTTCTTCAAGAGTTGTACTAATTCTTTCGATTAATACGAGTCACGTTAGAGATGCCGTTATACTTCGTTCATTTTAAATCTTCACGATTACACGAACTTGATTCTATGGAGTGATGTGGGAATGGAGGTATGAGCTAGCATAATATAACGACACTCGATCAACGTAGTTATATTATGGTAAGTCATACCAAAGTTCTAACGACTCGTGATGGTGATTGGACTCGATCAACCTAATCACCATCATGTGCCATGTACATGACTTTATTTTTCCTTATTTCCATCCGAAAACTTCGAGAATATTGATAACAACCATACCAAGGACACACCTTCGATTATTGTCGAATCATATTTATGCTTCTGAACGAATGACTAATTCTTTCAACTTCAAAACATATGCTACACGTGTATACTATCTCATTTTCGCACAGTTTTATCGACGAACTACAATATGCTTGTTATGCTCACATCGAGGCGGAAATTTCTCTCGCATTACACTCGTACTTCCGTATAAGGAAATCCTTTACCTAAATTCTCAATGGAGAGAGATACTCTTCACGTTATACTAGTATTCACCACGAGGGTGAATAGTCCTGACGAACGTTTTCAGAAACCGACAAGAAACTTGTTCTAACAAATGTTTTCAATTCCTAGCAAACTTGTTCAAATATATCTTAAAGGAATGTACCTCGTTTCGAATCGAGATGCTCGTTTCACTCCTAGATTATGGGGTGCCTTACAATAAACTTTGAAAATCAGATTATTCATGAGTACTGCGTATCATCCACAAACTGACGGACCAAGTAAACGTACGATTCAAATCTTGAAAAAACATATCACGAACTTGTATTGTTTCCTTTAATTGATTCCTCTCACAACGATAGTTATCATTCGAGTATTAATGCTGCACCTTTTCGAAACATTATGTGACCGCAAATGTCGTTCTCTTAAATTGTTGGGCTGAAGTAAGCGACAATCAAACCACCGGACCCAAACTCATTCATGAAATAACCGTTAAGATCGTTCAAACCCAAGAAAGGTTCAAGATGGCCTGTAGTCGCCAAAAGAGCTATGCCGATGTTAGAAGTAAACCTTTCAAATTCCAAGTGGGTAATCGCGTAATGTTAAAAGTCACACCTTAGAAAGGTGTAATCCGTTTTGAGAAACGTAGAAGGCTAGATTCGCAATATTCTGATCCTTATGAACTCTTGGGCCGTAGTTGTTGGTCCCTTGATTAACAACAGGAGTATTGTAGAGGGGGTGAATACAATTTCTTTTAATTAATAAACCAATTAAACACAGTTTAGTATTCAAGCATGTAATTTAAATAGAGTCAAAGGTAATTTTTCAACTGTTATTCTTTATTAATTAAATCACAAAGAATTACAACTATCCTTGGCGGAATGATAGTTGGTTGATACAGATTTACCTAAGTATAGCTATGAGGATAAACTTAAAGCTATTACACGTTTTGGACTCTAAATAACTAAACCCACACCACTAGTTGTTACAATAGTGGATACAACAATTTATAGTAGTCCTATTAACCGTGTAATGGTTCTATTGTCCACTGGTACATAGGATGTCTGTACTTGTGGGGACAACTGCATCTGAGAGCGTGCTCTCCTCTTTCCTCTTTGGTAGCTATTTGCAGGAACGCCCCAATTCGGTTTGGCACCACTATTTGTTTAAACAAATAGAATGTTGTATTCCCTAGGCATTGACAAAGTATTACACATGTCTGCATATGCGTTAAACTTCTGTATTCCCACGTAGTCTTGTAAGGTCACTTGTTAGCCGCCGATGCGTGTCCTTTCCTGTTCAACTTTGTCTTTGACTTCTGTTGAATAGTACAATTGATGTAGATCACTCAGGAAACCACCATGCTTGTAATGGAGCATGGTTGTCTTGTTGTATGCTACTTACCAGGTTAACTGGTTCTTCTTATGCTGAGTCACTTGATATTCTTGAATAGCTGAGTACTCATCCTGTGCTGATTCGAAGAATACACTCTACCTTGTGCTGGTAGACTAGGCAGCATACTGAACACTTGACATAGCAATATTTGCTGTCTATACATAAACAAACTTGTGCTGGCTGCACATAACATTTTAGTGCAAATAAATTACAGTTTTGTCATAATTAAATCCTTAATTATTTTGGGGACTCAACAATCTACCCCTATTTGATGATGACAAAACTTATGACATTTAGAGAAAATACTAAAGCCAGTACTGAGGGACCTAATGAAAAATAGGCAGTAAATTTGTCCCTTTTAAGTTTATTTTTGGGATCTTTTGCTGAGTTATCTATATCTTATAACTTGATATGATTTTGAAGATAAACTCATTTTATTTTCATTACAACAGAGTATATACAGTAATTACAAAACATCATAATGAAAAATGAAGTAACAAAAGATACGATTTGAGCACTAGAAGGCTATCTGTCTTTATCTTTATTCTTTTCTAGTTCATCACCAGATAGCTCTTCTTCTTTCACTTTCAAGGCAACCCAGGCTTCAGGAAACAAGTAAGGCAGCTCAGCAGGGTCATAAACTAGAACTTGAGGAGGTAGAATGATGGGATCTCTTCTGTGTGGGCCTTCACCAGTAGATTTCTTTCTTTTAGGCTTTTGAGAAAGAACTTCTTCTACGTTTAATACTGGTGCATTCCCAAATTTTGTTGCTTTGTTGAAGAGCTCTTGGAGTTCTTGCTTCAATGTCTTTTTAATACCACTTTCAGCCTTACCAATGAAGTACTCCAATATCTCCATCCATTCACTGAATCCAAAGGTTCTCAAATTGGTGTAGTCTATCCTTTCTTGAATGTTATCTTCCCTGCTGATGCTGAAAGCTCTTTTTGTACCTCTGTGCACTTTGATGATCTTGTTGGGATTTGATCTCCTGGTCAGTACATCACCATACCTGCTCCTATAATAGTGATCAGATAGCTCTATTGTTCGTTCAGTTTCTCAGCAGCTTCCAGTTCATCAAGAGCTTTATCTTGTTCCTTAACAATAGCTTTCGCTAGCTTGAGGGACTCAGCCTCTTGCTTTCTATCAGCAACCAATTTAGCTTCTACTTCCTAAAGCCTTACCCTTTCAGCATATTCAGCATCAGCATCCTCCCTTCTTTGCCTTTCAACTTCTAAGCCCAAAAGATAATCATCGGCAGTAATATTCAGGGACTTTGCTGTTTCAATCATTTTCCTTCCCTCATCAGTTCTAAGGGCATCACGATTGATGTTAAAGCGGAGTGGTGTACGAAATAATATTATTTTTACTACGAAATACAACAAAATATGATACAAGTTTTATTTAATTTACGGATATGTGGGATATACCTAAACCTTGCTACAACACTATAGGCAGTGTACTTAATCGTAGAGTAGTGTAGTTTTTAGTAAGTCTGGTTCGTTCCACAGGGAGCTAGTGATTACGTACTATATTTTTAACAACTATATTTATATAAAATATATATAATTATATATAGTAATAATAATATATAAAAGGGGGGTTTTACCGTTTAATGACCGGTTTGTCGATTTTATATTTTAAGCGTAAAGATAAATGAAAATAATTAAAGTGCGTAAAATAAATAACAATATTTAAAGTTGCGATAATTAAAAGTGCATTAAATGAAATGACAGTAAATAAAATGACAGAAAATAAAAGTACGATGAGAAATACAATAAAAGTATTATGCTTATTTAAACTTTCGTAATCATAATGGTTGAAGTTTTGATTTTAATTTATTACTCTGGGTTAATTGTCCTTTGTCCTGGATTTATTTGAAACCTATCTGGTTTTTGCCCATAATAGTTCATCGGTCATAATTATAAAATGCTCGTCAAATTAACCTTATACCCGAAGTCAAATATTCCAACTAATTAGGGATTTGAACTATAACAAGGTTTTAATACTTTGTTAATAATTACACTAGGTTATCGACTGCGTGTAATCCAAGGTTTTAATACTTTATTAACAATTACACCAATTATCCTTGTATGTAATCCACCATTGTTTTAATTAGTCCATGATACATTAATTTATTCACTTGGCCATAATGAATAATCAATTACCCAATCCAATTGATAAATTAAATGATTGTAAACGATGTCGTATAAACGTCACTAAATAGGACATTCGTAATCATTTTAATAATTATTAGATTAACTAATTTGAAGATAGATTCGACAGGTTCCAATGAGTTTTCATTCAATTAGACAATACCTCCACCTATTAATAGTCAATATTCCAATGTTCACAAGTGTCGGTCTTTGTCCAAACCCTAATTATGGTACAAAATCCAATAACCCCGTCTTTAATATTTAGTCTAACATCACGATTACTTCGGCTTAAATAAGCATAATAATAACTTATTTACTATACATTAATTGAAACAGGAAGAACATAGCTTACATTGATTATTTATCGCGTAGCGTTACCCGGATAGAGTTTCGACTTAAAACCCGTAAAACATTTCTTACAATAACTCAACTAAACCATAACTTTATTATTAAAATTAACTTAAATTAAAATTATAATATATATATATATATATATATATATATATATATATATATATATATATATATATATATATATATATATATATATATATTAAGTTTACAGAGGAAGAAAGAAAAAATGGTGTAAATAATTCGACAGAAAACATGACTATTTACAGGACTTGGCCTCATGTGATCGCATGATTTTTCTTCTTCCAGGCCATGCGATCGCATGGCCAGCTGGGATATATATTTTTTCTTTTCAAAACGTGGGCTGCTGAGTTATAATAATATATAATAATATATAATATAATATATATAATTATATATAATTATATATATATATATATTATATTATATTCTTGTGCATAGTATACTTGTAATTTTAGGTCCGTTGTCTCGCGCGTTGATGCTCGGTTTATGTGTCGGTTCTGGATTTTCGAACGTCTTTTCGTACGCATAGATATCTTGTACTTTGCATTCCGCGACTTGTACTTTTGTCATTTTTAGGCGTTTCTTATCAATAAATTGAACCACTTAGATTGTAACTTGTACGTTTGAGCATTCTGGTCATTTGCGTCTTCAAATCATCGATTCTGTCTTCTGTCTTCACATTTGTTTATTTAAACGAATATTACTTAGAAATAGAACAATTGCAACTAAAATCTTTACATATTGGAAAGATATTGATACTAAATATATGTTCATTTGGAGCACTATCAAATATCCCCACACTTGAACGTTGCTTGTCCTCAAGCAATACAGAACTTGAAATAATATCACACTTCACTTGAATCACTTTTTTATTCTCACACTTTATACATCAGTGATTTTGATATAGCGGTATACACAATGATAGTAACGATGTGGTTTACAGTCCCACATGACTATGAAAATGTAGATCCTTTAAGGAAATTGGATCTTTATGAAAACATTTGATCTTTTGAAAATTCATTCTAGCTTTTGCCCTAGATAAGTTTTTCGGAATAACCCTTCACCGGTGTTTGAAAAATGTTTTTGTGAGTTTCAGATTTTAAAATTTTAGCTCAAAACTTGCGGTTTTGTGTCACCCACTTGCTAACCTTGTATTAGGAAAGCAACACGTCTAGTATACTTGCGCCGTATATTACCTTTCGGTAAACTATCGTCCGATTGTAAAGGAAAGCGATGAACATACAACTGTTAAGGCAATGTCTAATGACATGCAGATGTTCATGGTCCACAACGTGTCGGATGCAATTACTATCCTTTGTAGGAGAAATAGTAAATATCACCCTATAATTTTTCAGTCTGGCACAAGGTCCTGTCTTCGACCATGCTATGCAACCACCGTTCTTACGGTTGACACCCGATTTGGTTCAGGTGACCTAATGAATTCCGGTGAATTCTTAGGATTTTACATTCAATGGTAATGAACGCATTGAAAATGGGTTTTCAGGAAAACAAATCGGTTTTAATTTGATCAAAATATTTTCTCGTTCAAGCTCGAGTTTAGATATCATTGAATTCCATGAGTTTGAATTCTCAATCTTTAAGGTCAATCTCAAGGATTGAGTAATATCAGTCTTAAAAGCTGATTTTGATCTTTAAGGAGATTATCCTTTCTGGGGGTCTGATTCATTAGTCTTATCAAGCTAATTTGCATGACGCCCTCCTCATTTTACGAGACAGATCCTCTCATGGTTAGGATAAGTCTGACCACATGGCGACCCTGTTTGATGCTGAGGTCCGTGGATTTCCAGCTGATTTTCGAGAAAACTTTTCAAGGTTTTTCGTAGACTCTACAACTGGTCTGGACGATAACTTCCTGACCTAAATCAAGAAGCGTGTGTCTTTTTTGGAAGACTTTACTTCCTTTTAATGATGGAATTGATTCATCGTGTAGATTCATCTTTCTTTCAAATATATTACAGTAAATTGGGTAAAACTGGTTAATTTAGTCTAAAGCAAAAGTCCGGCAATAATCCTGTACAAAAATATGTGATATATGTTTTAAAGATAACTTGGTACATTCTTCCACACTTAGCTTTTATTTATTATTTTCTTTGACTTTTTATTCTCCTTTATTCCATTTTAAATAAATTCAAGCGTTTTGAGTTGTTTCTCAATTCATGTTCTCTCCGAGGTAACAATAATTTCGGTATTATCACCTAGTTTTATCGTTCATAAATATGTATAAACATGATTTTGAATTCATTTAGTTGAAATTTTTTCAAATTTTCACAAAATTTGGCAAATAAACCAAGTATAAACCCGAGAGAATTTATAATCCTTCCCCACACTTGAGATCATGCAATGCCCTCATTTGCATGAAATCAGACTATAATTATAAATTCATGAGGGTGATTAGTGTAGAAGAGTGATTAAAAATACACAGTTTATAATTACTAAGCTCGTCGAATGATAGATGGCACGCCTCATGGTTCATTCCTTTTGTTGTAATTTCACATATGTTTTGCGTCTTATCGTCAAAATTAGTAGCTTTTGCTGAACTTAATGCCAGTCTTTGAAAGTGCGCTGTTTTACCCTGTTTTACATAAGAAAAACTACAAACATATATATACATATATTATTTTATTTTGTTATAAAACCTTTATTTATTAAAACAATTTAAAGGAATATTTTTTTAAAATTTTTTTTTTCCTTTTACTTTAGGTAGAGGTAGTTTCGGTACGTTATGCCTAGTCCGTCCCTCAACAAAATTTGAAAATTGTCCTTTTAAAGCGATTGTTTTAAAAACAAAGATTTTCGGGTTTTTTAATTTTTTTTTTTTTTGCAAACTTTAAATCAATAAAATTAAAAATAATGATAACAAAATTTTCCGTCCCACCCTCGGGTAAAGCAATTTCGGTTACATGACCTAGTCTTTAACTTACGACGAATTTTAGAAATCATTTTTTAAACTTAATGAAATAAAGTAAATTTTGTTTTTTTAAAAAAAATCACACAAAACTTAAATTTAAAAAGCATATTAATTTCATACAAAACCTACAAAACAAAAATTCATAATGGAGGGAGAAAACTAGTTCTTTTGTGTCTGCTAGTGGAAAAGATCAATCGGATTCCATTCTCGGAACTACACAAGAACAGAACAACTAACTCTAGACAACATTTTCTTTTTAGAACATTTGAATCTCCCCACACTTAGGTAGCTGTGGTGTCAAAATTGTGGTTAACTTCATTGTCAATTTCTTTTGGACCATAATCAATTTGCATATCTGTGACTTTTGCTTTAAGCCATTGGTCGGATTCCTGTGTAATATCCACAAATTCAACTAGTTTCGCCTTTTCTTTAGGCGATAGATTAGATACTAACCGGTTACATAACTTAAAGTTCCCCTTGGTTCTAGCATCGCGAATTCGTTTAATAAGTTTCTTCATTGAACTATTAATAACGGGGTCATTTAATTTTGTATCAACAATGGGGTTCTTTGTTATCAGGTCATCCTTAGGCATTACTTAATATTCCCCACACTTAGGCGTTTCATTATTGCTAAGCACTACCGTTGGAGTTGGTAAAACAATGTGGTTTTTACCAATCGTCTTTATTGGTTCAACGGTTTTGGTTGGTGGAGATTTAGACTTTCGAATCACAAAGGTGGCCAATTTTTCACCATTACTAAGTGTCATTCTACCCTCTCTTACATCAAATAACGCCCTGGTGGATGCTAGGAATGGTCGACCTAAAATTAGAGGAATGTTTGAGTCCTCTTCTATGTCAATGACAATAAATTCGACTAAAAAGGTTAAATTACCCACTTGAACGGGTAGGTTATCAGCAATTCCAACTGGGTGTTTAATAGTTTTATCAAGGAGTTGAACACTCATTTCCGTTGGACTTAACTCACCTACTCCTAATCTCTTATATAATGAAAGAGTCGTAACACTCACACTCGCACCTAAATCTGCTAGTGCATCATACATGACACAATCACTAAGTAAACAAGGAATAATAAATTCACCCGGATCACCCAACCTTGGTGGAAGTTTTGGTGGAACTGTCTTTATCGGGTTTATTTTTACGGTTTTTGTTTCTTGCACTTTCTTATTCTTCTTCTTCTTTTCAGAGGTATCACAAACTTTATTACCTATTACTTGCTCATACTCAACTCCTTTTCTTAGAAACGGGATGGGTGGTCTGTAGTGACCCGAACTTTTTCATGTTTATACATATATAATGAAATTGGTATATTTACATGATTAAATGTTTTCAACATGTTAAGCAATCAAACTTGTTAAGACTTGATTATTTGAAATGAGTTTCATGTAGACAATTGACCACCCAAGTTGACCGGCGATTCACGAACGTTAAAACTTGTAAAAAAATTATATGTTGTTATATATATATGGATATATATATATATATATATATATATATATATATATATATATATATATATCTATATATATATATATATATATATATATATATATATATAGTTAACATGATATTATGATAAGAAAGTATCTCACTAGGTATATTAACAATGAGTTATATACATAAAATGAGACTATTGAATTAAGAAACTCGAAACGATATATATAACGATTATCGTTATGACAACGTCTTACTAAATACATATGTATCATATTAAGATACTGCTACACTATATTTAACATGATTAAATGATAATTATTTATATCATTAAGTATGTTAATAATGAACTACATATGTAAAACAAGACTACTAACTTAAGGATTTCAAAACGAGACATATATGTAACGATTATCGTTGTAACGACACTTTAATGTATATATATCATATTAAGATATATTCATACATCATAATATCATGATAATGTAATAATTTAACATCTCATTAGATATAATAAACAATGGGTTAACAATATTAAATGAGATCGTTAACTTAAAGGTTTCAAAACAACACTTACATGTAACAACTAACAATGACTTAACGACTCAGTTAAAATGTTTATACATGTAGTATTTTAAGATGTATTCATACACTTTTGAAAGACTTCAAGACACATATCAAAGTACTTATATTTAACAAAAATGCTTGCAATTACATTCTCATTCATTTTCATCAACAATCCTACTCGTATGCAGTCGTATTCGTACTCGTACAATACCCAGCTCCTAGACGTATATATTATTGGTATATACACATAATAATTTAGCTCTTAGCAGTCCTTGTGAGTCACCAACACATGTGGGAACTATCATTTGGCAACTAGCATGAATGATTACACAAAATTACAAACTAATGGAGCCTTTATGAACACCCCTAGTTCACGTGAATATGCACACACAAACACATTTTGATCACAACTTTCATGCATCAAACAACTCTCTCTCAAGTGTTCTTCCATTTTTCTAAGTGTTCTTCATCATCTTCATCAAAATCTAGCTCAATCTAGCTAATAAATCCTAACCTAGATCAACATACAAAACAACAACTCAAGAACACACCAAGAACACTTTCAAGTTTACTAGCTTACTTCCAATCTTGCAAATCCATTTCAAGTGATCATCCAATCTCAAGAAATCTTTCTTATTTACAGTAAGATATCTTTCTAATGCAAGGTAATACTCATACTCAAACTTTGATTGAATTTCTATAACTATAACAATCTTATTTCGAGTGGAAATCTTACTTGAACTTGTTTTTCGTGTCATGATTCTACTTCAAGAACTTTCAAGCCATCCAAGAATCCTTTGAAGCTAGATCAAATTTTGTCACTTCCAGTAGGTTTACCTACTAAAATTGAGGTAGTAATGATGTTCATAATATCATTCGATTCATACATATAAAACTATCATATTCGAAGATTTAAACTTGTAATCACTAGAACATAGTTTAGTTAATTCTAAACTTATTCGCAAATAAAGTTAATCCTTCTAACTTGACTTTTAAAATCAACTAAACACATATTCTATATCTATATGATATGCTAACTTAATGATTTAAAACCTGGAAACACGAAAAACACCGTAAAACCGGACATACGCCGTTGTAGTAACACCGCGGGCTGTTTTGGGTTTGATAATTAAAAACTATGATAAACTTTGATTTAAAAGTCATTTTTCTGGAAAACGATTTTTCTTATGAACATGAAACTATATCCAAAAATCATGGTTAAACTCAAAGTGGAAGTATGTTTTTCTAAATGGTCATCAAGATGTCGTTCTTTCGACGGAAATGACTACCTCTTTAAAAAATGACTTGTAACCTGTATTTCCGACTATAAAATTATACTTTTTCTGTTTAGTTTCATAAATTTTAGTTCATTATGAAACCATAGCAACTTGAATCACTCAAAAAGGATTTGAAACGAAGAAATGATGGGTAAAACAAAATTGGATAAACTTGCTACTTTTAACTACGAAAATTTTGTAACAAATCTAGACTAAACATATCCTAACTAATTTATATTGTATTATACATATTATGTAATCTTGGGATACCATAGACACGTATACAATGTTTTGACATATCATATCGACCCATCTATATATATTATTTGGAACAACCATAGACACTCTATATGCAGTAATGCTGGAGTTAGCTATACAGGGTTGAGGTTGATTCCAAAATAATATATATACTTTGAGTTGTGATCTAGCCTGAGACTTGTATACACTGGGTCGTGGATTGATTCGAGATAATATTGATTTATTTCTGTACATCTAACTGTGGACAACTAGTTGTAGATTACTAACGTTGGACTACTAACTTAACAAACTTAAATCATTAAAACATAATAAAAAATGTTGTGAATATATTTCGATCATAATTTGATATATATGTACATATTTGTTATAGGTTCGTGAATCGACCAGTAGCCAAGTCTTACTTCTCGACGAAGTAAAAATCTGTGAAAGTGAGTTATAGTCCCACTTTTAAAATCTAATATTTTTGAGATGAAAATACATGCAGTTTTATAAATGTTTTACGAAATAGACACAAGTAATCGAAACTACATTCTATGGGTGAATGATCGAAGCCGAATATGCCCCTTTTTGCTTGGTAGCCTAAGAATTAGTAAACCGATCTACTAATTGACGCGAATCCTAAAGATAGATCTATTGGGCCTAACAAACTCCATCCATGGTTGCGGATGCTTTAGTACTTCGATGTTGTTTTATCATGTCTGATGGATGTCCTGGAATGATAGGGGATATTCTTATATGCATCTTGTTAATGTAGGTTACCAGGTGTTCACCATATGAATGATTTTTATGCATGCGTGTTGTTTACAAGAAATGGAAATATGAAATCTTGTGGTCTATTATTACGAATTGATAAATATATAGGTTAAACCTATAACTCACCAACATTTTTGTTGACATTTAAAGCATGTTTATTCTCAGGTGATTATTAAGAGCTTCCGTTTTTGAATGCTAATTTATGGACAAGAGTGGGAGTCAGCATGCTTGTATAATATTGTTTAAAAACTGCATTCGAAGATTTAAATTGATGTGTAATATTATTGTAAACCATTATGTAATAATCGTGTGAAAACGCTATATTTTAGATTATCATTATTTGATAATCATCGTAATATTTTTAAACCTTTATCGATAAAATGAAGGTTATGGTTTGTTTTAAAATCGAATGCAGTCTTTGAAAAACGTCTCATATAGAGGTCAAAACCTCGCAACGAAATCAATTAATATTGAACGTTTATAATCGATATGAACGGGACATTTCAGTTGGTATCCGAGCGTTGGTCTTAGAGAACTAGAAATTTGCATTAGTGTGTCTTACCGAGTTTGTTAGGATGCATTAGTGAGTCTGGAATTCGGCCGTGGTTTCTTTAAAAAAAAACGATTACTTAACACTTTTTGTTGGAAACTATATATTATTAACATGTAAATATTATGTGATATATTAATCTCTTAACGTGTTTGATATTGTGTGATAGATGTCTACCTCTAGTACAAATCCCATCGACTCATATAATAATAATGAAGAGTCGAATATATTTTGGGAAGATTCACAAATTCCCGAGGAAGAACCGGAAGAGGAAGAACTGGAAGAGGAGGAACCGAAAGAGGAGGAACCGGAAGAAGAGGAACCGGAAGAAGAAGAGGTTCCAGAGGAAGAAATATTAATAACTACAGAAAAACGATTAAATAAAAGAAAATCCTCAACCAATGGACCAAAGTTAAAAATGGTCAATGGTGTTTCTGCCAAGGAAGCAAAATATTGGGAAAATTACCAGTTTTCTGATGAATCGGATCTCGATGAGAATTCCGATGATGTTATAGAAATTACCTAGACACAATTTGAAAAAGCAAAAGAAAACAATAAAGGAAAAGGCATTAAAATAGAAAAAACCCAAGCCCAAAACCGATGAACTTTATGTTAACATGAAGTACCCTAATGGGGTGTACCGTAAACACCCGTATTTCTTAAACTTTCACTATAACCCGGGAACATCTAAGCCACCAGGTTTTTCTAGACCATTTGCGAAAAGAACGGATCATATTAGGGGAGCACCATATATCCCTTGGAAATTAGCGAAACGAACCAAGTCCGAAGAAGAAGAAACGAGTGAGTCGGAATAAAGAGTTGTAATCATGTTGTGTAATATATGTATTGTAGTGTGCTTGTATTTTCATGTTATATGTAAAAATTCCTTGTATTATTTGTTAATTATCTTTTATGAATCTAACCCTCGTCTATTTTTATAGTATAAAAACACAAAATGGATGTTAAGGATAGACAACCAAAAATTTTAGAAGACCTACCCGGGAACCTGATTGATGAAATCTTGTCTAGAGTCGGTCAGAATTCGTCGCCACAATTATTTACGGAAAAATTAGTTTGTAGAACATTTGAAGAACGTTCCAGGCATGCCTTAGTTTATAAAAGGCTTTCTTTTGAAAGATGAGGTATATGACATTGGGGAGACCTTAAGTTACGCCGTGTCTTCTTTAAAGCGTTAAATGCGGGGAACCCAAGTGCAATTTTACGCTACGGGTTAAGAACCTATTTTGACTCAACATATCCCAACATAGGACTTCGTGCTTTAGAAAGAGCTTCTAACATGCAACATAAAGAAGCATTTTATGCTTACGGGTTAGTATGTTCGCTTCTCACCACAGTGAGAAAAAGAACATCGGATTACAACTTTTAAATAAAACCTTCCCACAAGTGACGGATTCGGTAGTTGAGGTGAGAAACAAGGTTTTTAGATTGTTACGGGGCTGTTGGGCATTACGAAACCCCCGTCCTTTTGAAAACGTTACAACATGCTTCCTAGCCAATGGTCACAACGGTTATTTTCCACAAGATCAAGGATGAGAAATAATACTAGTAAAATCCGAATGCATGACTTGTTTCTGGACTTATGAATTACGTGTCTTTATTGCCTTTGCTGAACGACTTGCGTATTAACTGTAATTGTCTTCGCAACTGCCTTGTATTAAAGTTATTGTGTGCTATATTTCATACTATATGTAAAATAGCGGTATTGTAAGTTTGTAAAATATTGTATAAAAGTTTGAACGCGAAATATTATTGTAATCAGTTTTTCATATAGAATTGTAGTAGTTGAATTGTATATTAGCTACTAAGTATGAACTTAACGGGTAGGTACTACCCGAATGAAAAATTATAAAACGCTAATATGAAGAAAAAGCTTTTATAAATAAGTTCATATTATGCTACGAAATACTATTGACTACACTTAATATTCTATATGATTAACTTAATTCCTATGGCTATTTTTGAAGGGAATGGCACCGACTACTCGTCAGAACTTGAACATGAGCGAAGAAGACTTCCGTGTTTTCCTTGCAGCAACCATAGCCGCAGTACAGGCTGCGATGCAAAATAACAATAACTCTGGATCTAGCAGTAGAACTAATTCCACAAGAAGTCATGTAGGATGCTCCTACAAAGAACTCACTGCCTGCAAACCTCTGGAATTCAATGGAACCGAGGGTCCAATTGGATTAAAACGGTGGACCGAGAAGGTCGAATCGGTGTTTGCCATAAGTAAGTGCACTAAAGAAGATAAAGTAAAGTACGTTACGCATACCTTCACAGGCACTACGTTAACATGGTGGAATACCTATCTCGAGCAGGTGGGACAAGATACTGCCTACGCGCTACCGTGGTCGGCATTCAAACACCTGATGAATGAACAATATCGCCATAGAAACGAGATCAATAAGCTCAAAGTAGAGCTTAGAGGATTACGAACGCAAGGATTCGACATTACCATGTATGAACGATGATTCACAGAGTTGTGCCTATTATTTCCAAGAGTGTTCGAAGATGAAGAAGAGAAGATCGATGCATTTGTTAAAGGGTTACCAGAAAGGATTCAAGAAGATGTGAGTTCACACGAGCCCGCCTCCATACAAAAGGCAAGCCGTATGGCTCACAAACTAGTAAACCAGATTGAAGGAAGGATTAAGGAGCAGGAAGCCGAAGAGGCCAACATGAAATAGGTCAAGAGAAAGTGGGAAGAAACCAGTGACCAGGGTCACCAATACAACAACAACAACAACAACAACAACAACAACAATCACAACCACAATCACAATAACAATCATAACAACTGCGACAACAATCGCAACAATAACCGTAATCCTAACAATAACTACAACAAATGTCCCAACAACAACAACAACTACAACAATCATTTCAAAAACAATAAAAATCCCAACAACAATCTCAACAACAATAATGGCAACAAAAACCAAAAACAGCCATGCCAAAGGTGTGAAGAGCATCACCCGGGGTTCTGCACGACATTTTGCAACAGGTGTAAAAGAAATGGTCATAGCCCGACGACGTGTGAGGTCTACGGACCAATGTATAACAGAATTAAAAGAACAAATAATGTCAGAACAAATAATGCCGCCATAGTTTGTTTTGAATGTGGAAAACCGGGCCACATTAATAGAGATTGCCCGAATAAGGGGAATACTAATGGGCAAGGCCACGAAAGAGTTTTCAATATTAATACGGCAGAAGCACAGGAAGATCCGGAGCTTGTTATGGGTACGTTTCTTATTGACAATAAATCTGCTTATGTTTTATTTGATTCGGGTGCGGATAGAAGCTATATGAGTAGAGATTTTTGTGCTAAACTAAGTTGTCCACCGATGCCCTTGGATAATAAATTTTTACTCGAATTAGCAAACGGTAAATTTTACAGCAGATAATATATGTCTGAATCGAGAAATTAAACTGTTAGCGAAACGTTTAAGATTGATTTGATACCAGTAGAGTTAGGTAGTTTTGATGTGATAGTCGGCATGGACTGGTTGAAAAAGGAGAGAGCAGAAATTGTATGTTACAAAAATGCAATTCGCATTGTACGAGAAAAAGGCCCTTAATGGTGTACGGAGAAAAGAGCAACGCGAAGTTAAATCTTATTAGTAACCTGAAGGCACGAAAACTAATAAGAAAAGGTTGCTATGCCGTTCTAGCACACGTCAAGAAAGTTAATACCGAAGAAAAGAACATCAATGATGTTCCCATCGCAAAAGAATTTCCCGATGTATTTCCGAAAGAATTACCGGGACTACCTCCACACCGATCTGTTGAATTTCAAATAGATCTCGTACCAGGAGCTGCACCAATAGCTCGTGCTCCATACAGACTCGCACCCAGCGAAATGAAGGAACTTCAAAGCCAATTACAAGAACTTTTAGAGCGTGGTTTTATACGACCAAGTACATCACCATGGGGAGCTCCTGTTTTGTTTGTCAAAAAGAAGGATGATACATTCAGGTTGTGTATCAACTATCGAGAGTTGAACAAACTTACCATCAAGAACCGTTACCCACTACTGAGAATCGACGACTTATTTGATCAACTACAAGGCTCGTCAGTTTATTCGAAGATCGATTTACGTTCCGGGTATCATCAAATGCGGGTGAAGGAGGATGATATTCCGAAGACTGCTTTCAGGACGCGTTACGGTCATTACGAGTTTATGGTTATACCTTTTGGTTTGACTAACGCACCAGCTGTGTTCATGGACCTCATGAACCGAGTGTCTGGACCATACCTTGACAAGTTTGTCATTGTTTTCATCGATGACATACTTATTTACTCAAAGAATGATCAAGAGCAAGAAGAACATTTGAGAAAAGTGCTAGATTTGTTGAGGAAAGAAAAACTGTACGCTAAGTTTTCAAAGTGTGCATTTTGGTTTGAAGAAGTTCAATTCCTCGGACACATAGTGAACAAAGAAGGTATTCAGGTGGATCCAGCAAAGATTGAAACAGTTGAAAAGTGAGAAACCCCGAAAACTCCGAAGCATATACGCCAATTTTTAGGACTGGCTGGTTACTACAGAAGGTTCATTCAAGATTTTTCTAAAATAGCAAAACCCTTGACTGCATTAACGCATAAAGGAAAGAAATTTGAATGGAAGGATGAGCAGGAGAAAGCATTTCAATTGTTGAAGAAAAAATTAACTACGGCACCTATATTGTCATTGCCTGAAGGGAAAGATGATTTTGTGATATATTGTGACGCCTCAAAGCAAGACCTCGGCTGTGTATTAATGCAATGAACGAAGGTAATTGCTTATGCGTCCAGACAATTGAAGATTCACGAGCAAAATTACACGACTCACGATTTGGAATTGGGCGTTGTTGTTTTTGCATTAAAGACTTGGAGGCACTACTTATATGGGGTCAAAAGTATTATATATACCGACCACAAAAGCCTCCAACATATATTTAATCAGAAACAACTGAACATGAGACAACTTAGGTAGATTGAACTGTTGAATGATTACGACTTTGAGATTCGTTACCACTCAGGAAAGGCAAATGTGGTAGCCGACGCCTTGTGCAGAAAGGATAGAGAACCTATACGAGTAAAATTTATGAATATAATTATTCATACTAACCTTACTACTCAAATAAAGGAGGCGCAACAGGGAGTTTTAAAAGAGGGAAATTTGAAGAATGAAATACCCAAAGGATCGGAGAAACATCTTAATATTCGGGAAGACGGAACCCGGTATAGGGCTGAAAGAATTTGGGTACCAAAGTTTGGAGATGTGAGAGAAATGGTACTTAAGGAAGCACATAAAACCAGATACTCAATACATCCCGGAGCGGGAAAGATGTATAAAGATCTCAAGAAGCACTTTTGGTGGCTGGGTATGAAAGCCGACATTGCTAGATATGTGGGAGAATGTTTGACGTGTTCTAAGGTCAAAGCTGAACATCAAAAACCATCAAGTCTACTTCAACAACCTGAAATCCCGGAATGGAAATGGGAAAACATTACTATGAATTTTATTACTAAATTGCCAAGGACTGCAAGTGATTATGATACTATTTGGGTAATAGTCGATCGTCTCACCAAATCAGCACACTTTCTGTCAATGAGAGAAGATGATAAAATGGAGAAGTTGGCGAGATTATACTTGAAGGAAGTTGTCTCTAGACATGGAATACCAATCTCTATTATCTCTGATAGAGATGGCAGATTTGTTTCAAGGTTTTGGTAGACATTAAAGCAAGCATTGGGAACTCGTCTAGACATGAGTACTGCTTATCATCCACAAACCGATGGGCAGAGCGAAAGGACGATACAGACTCTTGAAGACATGCTACGAGCACGTGTTATTGATTTTGGAAACAGTTGGGATCGACATCTACCATTAGCAGAATTTTCCTACAACAACAGTTACCACTCGAGTATCGAAATAGCACCGTTCAAAGCATTTTATGGTAGAAAGTGCAGATCTCTGATTTGTTGGAATGAATTGGGGGATAGACAGATTACGAGTCCGGAGATAATCCAAGAAACTACCGAGAAAATCATCGAAATTCAACAACGGTTAAAAACCGCTCAGAGTCGACAAAAGAGCTACGCGGACCTTAAAAGGAAAGATATAGAATTTGAAATTGGAGAGATGGTCATGCTTAAGATTTTGCCTTGGAAAGGCGTTGTTCGATTTGGTAAATGGGGGAAACTAAATCCAAGATACATTGGACCATTCAAGATTTTAGTAGCCTACCGACTTGAATTACCTCAACAACTCGCCAATGTACATAATACCTTTCACGTCTCGAATCTGAAGAAGTACTTAGCTAAAGAAGATCTCACTATTCCTTTAGACGAAATTAAAATCAATGAAAAACTACAATTCGTTGAAGAACCCGTCGAGATAATGGATCGTGAGGTTAAAAGGCTCAAGCAAAATAAGATACCTATCATCAAGGTTCGATGGAATGCTCGTAGGGGACCCGAGTTCACCTGGGAGTGTGAAGATTAAATGAAGCTGAAATACCCGTACCTATTTCCAGAAGATTCGTCAACACCTTCAACAGCTTAAAATTTTGGGACGAAATTTATTTAACAGGTAGGTACTGTAGTGACCCGAACTTTTCCATGTTTATACATATATAATGAAATTGGTATATTTACATGATTAAATGTTTTCAACATGTTAAGCAATAAAACTTGTTAAGACTTGATTATTTGAAATGAGTTTCATGTAGACAATTGACCACCCAAGTTGACCGGCGATTCACGAACGTTAAAACTTGTAAAAAAATTATATGATGTTATATATATATATGGATATATATATATATAGTTAACATGATATTATGATAAAAAAGTATCTCACTAGGTATATTAACAATGAGTTATATACATAAAATGAGACTATTGAATTAAGAAACTCGAAACGATATATATATATAACGATTATCGTTATGACAACGTCTTACTAAATACATATGTATCATATTAAGATATTGTTACACTATATTTAACATGATTAAATGATAATTATTTATATCATTAAGTATGTTAACAATGAACTACATATGTAAAACAAGACTACTAACTTAAGGATTTCAAAACGAGACATATATGTAACGATTGTCGTTGTAACGACACTTTAATGCATATATATCATATTAAGATATATTCATACATCATAATATCATGATAATGTAATAATTTAACATCTCATTAGATATAATAAACAATGGGTTAACAATATTAAATGAGATCATTAACTTAAAGGTTTCAAAACAACACTTACATGTAACGACTAACGATGACTTAACGACTCAGTTAAAATGTATATACATGTAGTATTTTAAGATGTATTCATACAATTTTGAAAGACTTCAAGACATATATCAAAGTACTTCTATTTAACAAAAATGCTTGCAACTACATTCTCATTCATTTTCATCAACAATCCTACTCGTATGCACCCGTATTCGTACTCGTACAATACCCAGCTCCTAGACGTATATACTATTGGTATATACATATAATAATTCAGCTCTTAGCAGCCCTTGTGAGCCACCAACACATGTGGGAACCATCATTTGGCAACTAGCGTGAATGATTACACAAAATTTCAAACTAATGGAGCCTTTATGAACAGCCCTAGTTCACGTGAATATGTACACACACAAACACATTTTGATCACAACTTTCATGCATCAAACAACTCTCTCTCAAGTGTTCTTCCATTGTTCTAAGTGTTCTTCATCATCTTCATCAAAATCTAGCTCAATCTAGCTCATAATCCTAACCTGGAAATCTTACTTGAACTTGTTTTTCGTGTCATGATTCTACTTCAAGAACTTTCAAGCCATCCAAGAATCCTTTGAAGCTAGATCAAATTTTTTCACTTCCAGTAGGTTTAACTACTAAAATTGAGGTAGTAACGATGTTCATAATATCATTCGATTCATACATATAAAATTATCATATTCGAAGATTTAAACTTGTAATCACTAGAACATAGTTTAGTTAATTCTAAACTTGTTTGCAAATAAAGTTAATCCTTCTAACTTGACTTTTAAAATCAACTAAATACATATTCTATATCTATATGATATGCTAACTTAATGATTTAAAACCTGAAAACACGAAAAACACCGTAAAACCGGACATACGCCGTTGTAGTAACACCGCGGGCTGTTTTGGGTTTGATAATTAAAAATTATGATAAACTTTGATTTAAAAGTTGTTTTTCTTAAAAATGATTTTTCTTATGAACATGAAACTATATCCAAAAATCATGGTTAAACTCAAAGTGGAAGTATGTTTTTCTAAATGGTCATCAAGATGTCGTTCTTTCGACGGAAATGACTACCTCTTTAAAAAATGACTTGTAACCTGTATTTCCAATTATAAACTTATACTTTTTCTGTTTAGTTTCATAAATTTTAGTTCATTATGAAACCATAGCAACTTGAATCACTCAAAACAGATTTGAAACGAAGAAATGACGGGTAAAACAAAATTGGATAAACTTGCTAGTTTTAGCTACAAAAATTTTGTTACAAATCTAGACTAAACATATCCTAACTAATTTATATTGTATTATACATATTATGTAATCTTGGGATACCATAGACACGTATACAATGTTTTGACATATCATATCGACCCACCTATATATATTATTTGGAACAACCATAGACACTCTATATGCAGTAATGCTGGAGTTAGCTATACAGGGTTGAGGTTGATTCCAAAATAATATATATACTTTGAGTTGTGATCTAGCCTGAGACTTGTATATACTGGGTCGTGGATTGATTCTGAAATGTCCCGTTCTTATTGATTAAAAACGTTCCATATTAATTGATTTCGTTGCGAGGTTTTGACCTCTATATGAGACGTTTTTCAAAGACTGCATTCATTTTTAAACAAACCATAACCTTTATTTCATCAATAAAGGTTTAAAAAGCTTTACGTAGATTATCAAATAATGATAATCTAATATATCCTGTTTACACACGACCATTACATAATGGTTTACAATACAAATATGTTACAACAAAATAAGTTTCTTGAATGCAGTTTTTACACAATATCATACAAGCATGGACTCCAAATCTTGTCCTTATTTAAGTATGCGACAGCGGAAGCTCTTAATAATCACCTGAGAATAAACATGCTTAAAACGTCAACAAAAATGTTGGTGAGTTATAGGTTTAACCTATATATATCAAATCGTAACAATAGACCACAAGATTTCATATTTCAATACACATCCCATACATAGAGATAAAAATCATTCATATGGTGAACACCTGGTAACCGACAATAACAAGATGCATATATAAGAATATCCCCATCATTCCGGGACACCCTTCGGATATGATATAAATTTCGAAGTACTAAAGCATCCGGTACTTTGGATGGGGTTTGTTAGGCCCAATAGATCTATCTTTAGGATTCGCGTCAATTAGGGTGTCTGTTCCCTAATTCTTAGATTACCAGACTTAATAAAAAGGGGCATATTCGATTTCGATAATTCAACCATAGAATGTAGTTTCACGTACTTGTGTCTATTTTGTAAATCATTTATAAAACCTGCATGTATTCTCATCCCAAAAATATTAGATTTTAAAAGTGGGACTATAACTCACTTTCACAGATTTTTACTTCGTCGGGAAGTAAGACTTGGCCACTGGTTGATTCACGAACCTATAACAATATATACATATATATCAAAGTATGTTCAAAATATATTTACAACACTTTTAATATATTTTGATGTTTTAAGTTTATTAAGTCAGCTGTCCTCGTTAGTAACCTAAAACTAGTTGTCCACAGTTAGATGTACAGAAATAAATCGATAAATATTATCTTGAATCAATCCACGACCCAGTGTATACGTATCTCAGTATTGATCACAACTCAAACTATATATATTTTGGAATCAACCTCAACCCTGTATAGCTAACTCCAACATTCACATATAGAGTGTCTATGGTTGTTCCGAAATATATATAGATGTGTCGACATGATAGGTCGAAACATTGTATACGTGTCTATGGTATCTCAAGATTACATAATATATAATACAAGTTGATTAAGTTATGGTTGGAATAGATTTGTTACCAATTTTCACGTAGCTAAAATGAGAAAAATTATCCAATCTTGTTTTACCCATAACTTCTTCATTTTAAATCCGTTTTGAGTGAATCAAATTGCTATGGTTTCATATTGAACTCTATTTTATGAATCTAAACAAAAAAAGTATAGGTTTCTAGTCGGAAAAATAAGTTACAAGTCGTTTTTGTAAAGGTAGTCATTTCAGTCGAAAGAACGACGTCTAGATGACCATTTTAGAAAACATACTTCCACTTTGAGTTTAACCATAATTTTTGGATATAGTTTCATGTTCATAATAAAAATCATTTTCTCAGAATAACAACTTTTAAATCAAAGTTTATCATAGTTTTTAATTAACTAACCCAAAACAGCCCGCGGTGTTACTACGACGGCGTAAATCCGGTTTTACGGTGTTTTTCGTGTTTCCAGGTTTTAAATCATTAAGTTAGCATATCATATAGATATAGAACATGTGTTTAGTTGATTTTAAAAGTCAAGTTAGAAGGATTAACTTTTGTTTGCGAACAAGTTTAGAATTAACTAAACTATGTTCTAGTGATTACAAGTTTAAACCTTCGAATAAGATAGCTTTATATGTATGAATCGAATGATGTTATGAACATCATTACTACCTTAAGTTCCTTGGATGAACCTACTGGAAAATAGAAAAATGGACCTAGCTTCAATGGATCCTTGGATGGCTCAAAGTTCTTGAAGCAAAATCATGACACGAAAACAAGTTCAAGTAAGATCATCACTTGAAATAAGATTGTTATAGTTATAGAAATTGAACCAAAGTTTGAATATGATTATTACCTTGTATTAGAATGATAACCTACTGTAAGAAACAAAGATTTCTTGAGGTTGGATGATCACCTTACAAGATTGGAAGTGAGCTAGCAAACTTGAAAGTATTCTTGATTTTATGAAACTAGAACTTTTGGAATTTATGAAGAACACTTAGAACTTGAAGATAGAACTTGAGAGAGTTCAATTAGATGAAGAAAATTGAAGAATGAAAGTGTTTGTAGGTGTTTTTGGTCGTTGGTGTATGGATTAGATATAAAGGATATGTAATTTTGTTTTCATGTAAATAAGTCATGAATGATTACTCATATTTTTGTAATCTTATGAGATATTTCATGCTAGTTGCCAAATGATGGTTCCCACATGTGTTAGGTGACTCACATGGGCTGCTAAGAGCTGATCATTGGAGTGTATATACCAATAGTACATACATCTAAAAGCTGTGTATTGTACGAGTACGAATACGGGTGCATACGAGTAGAATTGTTGATGAAACTGAACGAGAATGTAATTGTAAGCATTTTTGTTAAGTAGAAGTATTTTGATAAGTGTATTGAAGTCTTTCAAAAGTGTATAAATACATATTAAAACACTACATGTATATACATTTTAACTGAGTCGTTAAGTCATCGTTAGTCGTTACATGTAAGTGTTGTTTTGAAACCTTTAGGTTAACGATCTTGTTAAATGTTGTTAACCCAATGTTTATAATATCAAAAGAGATTTTAAATTATTATATTATCATGATATTATGATGTACGAATATCTCTTAATATGATATATATACATTAAATGTCGTTACAACGATAAACGTTACATATATGTCTCGTTTCAAAATCATTAAGTTAGTAGTCTTGTTTTTACATATGTAGTTCATTGTTAATATAATTAATGATATGTTTACTTATCATAATATCATGTTAACTATATATTAACCATATATATGTCATCATATAGTTTTTTTACAAGTTTTAACGTTCGTGAATCACCGGTCAACTTGGGTGGTCAATTGTCTATATGAAACCTATTTCAATTAATCAAGTCTTAACAAGTTTGATTGCTTAACATGTTGGAAACATTTAATCATGTAAACATCAATCTCAATTAATATATATAAACATGGAAAAGTTCGGGTCACTACAGTACCTACCCGTTAAATAAATTTCGTCCCGAAATTTTAAGCTGTTGAAGGTGTTGACGAATCTTCTGGAAATAGATGCGGGTATTTCTTCTTCATCTGATCTTCACGCTCCCAGGTGAACTCGGGTCCTCTACGAGCATTCCATCGAACCTTAACAATTGGTATCTTGTTTTGCTTAAGTCTTTTAACCTCACGATCCATTATTTCGACGGGTTCTTCGATGAATTGGAGTTTTTCGTTGATTTGGATTTCATCTAACGGAATAGTGAGATCTTCTTTAGCAAAACATTTCTTCAAATTCGAGACGTGGAAAGTGTTATGTACAGCCGCGAGTTGTTGAGGTAACTCAAGTCGGTAAGCTACTGGTCCGACACGATCAATAATCTTGAATGGTCCAATATACCTTGGATTTAATTTCCCTCGTTTACCAAATCGAACAACGCCTTTCCAAGGTGAAACTTTAAGCATGACCATCTCTCCAATTTCAAATTCTATATCTTTTCTTTTAATGTCAGCGTAGCTCTTTTGTCGACTTTGGGCGGTTTTCAACCGTTGTTGAATTTGGATGATCTTCTCGGTAGTTTCTTGTATAATCTCCGGACCCGTAATCTGTCTATCCCCCACCTCACTCCAACAAATCGGAGACCTGCACTTTCTACCATAAAGTGCTTCAAACGGCGCCATCTCAATGCTTGAATGGTAGCTGTTGTTGTAGGAAAATTCTGCTAATGGTAGATGTCGATCCCAACTGTTTCCGAAATCAATAACACATGCTCGTAGCATGTCTTCAAGCGTTTGTATCGTCCTTTCGCTCTGCCCATCAGTTTGTGGATGATAGGCAGTACTCATGTCTAGACGAGTTCCTAATGCTTGCTGTAATGTCTGCCAGAATCTTGAAATAAATCTGCCATCCCTATCAGAGATAATAGAGATTGGTATTCCATGTCTGGAGACGACTTCCTTCAAATACAGTCGTGCTAACTTCTCCATCTTGTCATCTTCTCTTATTGGTAGGAAGTGTGCTGATTTGGTGAGACGATCAACTATTACCCAAATAGTATCAAAACCACTTGCAGTCCTTGGCAATTTAGTGATGAAATCCATGGTAATGTTTTCCCATTTCCATTCCGGGATTTCGGGTTGTTGAAGTAGACCTGATGGTTTCTGATGCTCAGCTTTGACCTTAGAACACGTCAAACATTCTCCTACGTATTTAGCAACATCGGCTTTCATACCCGACCACCAAAAATGTTTCTTGAGATCCTTGTACATCTTCCCCGTTCCAGGATGTATTGAGTATCTGGTTTTATGAGCTTCTCTAAGTACCATTTCTCTCATATCTCCAAATTTTGGTACCCAAATCCTTTCAGCCCTATACCGGGTTCCGTCTTCCCGAATATTAAGATGCTTCTCCGATCCTTTGGGTATTTCATCCTTTAAATTTCCCTCTTTTAAAACTCCTTGTTGCGCCTCCTTTATTTGAGTAGTAATGTTATTATGAATCATTATATTCATAGATTTTACTCGAATGGGTTCTCTATCCTTCCTGCTCAAGGCATCGGCTACCACATTTGCCTTCCCCGGGTGGTAACGAATCTCAAAATCGTAATCATTCAATAATTCAATCCACCTACGCTGCCTCATATTCAGTTGTTTCTGATTAAATATGTGTTGAAGACTTTTGTGGTCGGTATATATAATACTTTTGACCCCATATAAGTAGTGCCTCCAAGTCTTTAATGCAAAAACAACCGCGCCTAATTCCAAATCATGCGTCGTATAATTTTGTTCGTGAATCTTCAATTGTCTAGACGCATAAGCAATCACCTTCGTTCGTTGCATTAATACACAACCGAGACCTTGCTTTGATGCGTCACAATAAATCACAAAATCATCATTCCCTTCAGGCAATGACAATATAGGTGCCGTAGTTAGCTTTTTCTTCAATAACTGAAACGCTTTCTCTTGTTCATCATTCCATTCAAATTTCTTCCCTTTATGCGTTAATGCAGTCAAGGGTTTTGCTATTCTGGAAAAGTCTTGGATGAACCTTCTGTAGTAACCAGCTAGTCCTAAAAACTGGCGTATGTGTTTCGGAGTTTTCGGGGTTTCCCACTTTTCAACAGTTTCTATCTTTGCCGGATCCACCTTAATACCTTCTTTGTTCACTATGTGACCGAGGAATTGAACTTCTTCCAACCAAAATGCACACTTTGAAAACTTAGCGTACAATTCTTCCTTCCTCAATACTTCTAACACTTTTCTCAAATGTTCACCGTGTTCTTGGTCATTCTTTGAGTAAATAAGTATGTCATCAATGAAAACAATGACAAACTTGTCAAGGTATGGTCCACACACTCGGTTCATAAGGTCCATGAACACAGCTGGTGCATTAGTTAAACCAAACGGCATGACCATAAACTCGTAATGACCGTAACGTGTTCTGAAAGCAGTCTTTGGAATATCATCTTCTTTCACCCGCATTTGATGATACCCGGAACGTAAGTCAATCTTTGAATAAACAGACGAGCCTTGTAGTTGATCAAATAAGTCGTCGATTCTCGGTAGTGGGTAGCGGTTCTTGATGGTAAGTTTGTTCAACTCTCGGTAGTCGATACACAACCTGAATGTACCATCTTTCTTCTTGACAAACAAAACAGGAGCTCCCCACGGTGATGTGCTTGGTCGAATGAAACCACGCTCTAAAAGTTCTTGTAATTGGCTTTGCAGTTCTTTCATCTCGCTGGGTGCGAGTCTGTAAGGAGCACGAGCTATTGGTGCAGCTCCTGGTACAAGATCTATTTGAAATTCAACGGATCGATGTGGGGGTAATCCCGGTAATTCTTTCGGAAATACATCGGGAAATTCTTTTGCAATGGGAACATCATTGATGCTCTTTTCTTCAGTTTGTACTTTCTCGACGTGTGCTAGAACAGCATAGCAACCTTTTCTTATTAGTTTTTGTGCCTTCAAATTACTAATAAGATGTAGCTTCGTGTTGCCCTTTTCTCCGTACACCATTAAGGGTTTTCCTTTTTCTCGTATAATGCGAATTGCATTTTTGTAACAAACGATCTCCGCTTTCACTTCTTTCAACCAGTCCATACCGATTATCACATCAAAACTCCCTAACTCTACTGGTATCAAATCAATCTTAAATGTTTCGCTAACCAGTTTAATTTCTCGATTCCGACATATATTATCTGCTGAAATTAATTTACCATTTGCTAATTCGAGTAAAAATTTACTATCCAAAGGCGTCAATGGACAACTTAATTTAGCACAAAAATCTCTACTCATATAGCTTCTATCCGCACCCGAATCAAATAAAACGTAAGCAGATTTATTGTCAATAAGAAACGTACCCGTAACAAGCTCCGGGTCTTCCTGTACCTCTGCCGCATTAATATTGAAAACTCTTCCGCGGCCTTGTCCATTCGTGTTCTCCTGGTTCGGGCAATTTCTAATAATGTGGCCTGGTTTTCCACATTTATAACAAACTACATTGGCATAACTTGCTCCGACACTACTTGCTCCGCCATTACTCGTTCCGACACCATTTGTTCCTTTCGTTCTATTAACCCCTGGTCCGTAGACCTCACACTTCGCCGCGCTATGACCATTTCTTTTACACTTGTTGCAAAATTTGGTGCAGAACCCCGAGTGATTCTTTTCACACCTTTGGCATAGCTGCTTCTGATTGTTGTTGTTGTTGCGGTTATTATTGTTGTTGGGATGATTGTTGTAGTTGCTGTTGTGGTTGTTGTTGTTGTTGTTGGGCCGTTTATTGTAGTTGCGATTGATGTTGCGATTGTTGGGATAATTGTTGCGATTATTGTTGTAATTGCTGTTGTTGTTGTATTGGTGATTCTTATCACCGTTTTCCTCCCACTTTCTTTTGACTTGCTTCACATTGGCCTCTTCAGCAGTCTGCTCTTTAATTCTTTCTTCAATCTGGTTCACTAGTTTGTGAGCCATTCTACATGCCTGTTGTATGGAGGCGGGCTCGTGTGAACTTATATCTTCTTGGATTCTTTCCGGTAATCCTTTCACAAATGCGTCGATCTTCTCTTCCTCATCTTCGAATGCTCCCGGACACAATAGGCACAATTCTGTGAATCGTCTTTCGTACGTGGTAATATCAAATCCTTGGGTTCGTAACCCTCTAAGTTCTGTCTTGAGCTTATTGACCTCGATTCTGGGACGGTACTTCTCGTTCATCAAGTGCTTGAATGCTGACCACGGTAGTGCGTACGCATCATCTTGTCCCACTTGCTCTAGATAGGTATTCCACCATGTTAACGCAGAACCTGTGAAGGTATGCGTAGCGTACTTCACTTTGTCCTCTTCAGTACACTTACTTATGGCAAACACCGATTCAACCTTCTCGGTCCACCGTTTCAATCCGATCGGTCCTTCGGTTCCATCAAATTCCAAAGGTTTGCAGGCAGTGAATTCTTTGTAGGTGCATCCTACACGATTTCCTGTACTGCTAGATCCAAGGTTATTGTTGGTATGTAGCGCAGCCTGTACTGCGGCTATGTTTGAAGCTAGAAAAGTACGGAATTCCTCTTCATTCATATTCACGGTGTGTCGAGTAGTCGGTGCCATTTCCTTCAAAATAGTTAAATGGAACAAGTTAATCATACAGAATATTAAGAGTAGTTAATAGTATTTCGTAGCATAATATGAACTCATTTATAAAAGCTTTTTCTTCATATTAGCGTTTTATAAGTTTAAATTCGGGTAGTACCTACCCGTTAAGTTCATACTTAGTAGCTAATATACAATTCAACTACTACAATTCTATATGAAAAACTGATTATAATAATATTTCGCGTTCAAACTTTTATACAATATTTTACAAACTTACAATACCGCTTATTTTACATAAAGCATGAAATATAGCACACAATAACTTTGATACAAGATAGTTGTGAAGACAATTCTAGCTAGTACACAAGTCGTTCGGCAAAGGCAATAAAGACACGTAATTCATACGTCCAGAAACAAGTCATGCATTCTGGTTTTACTAGGACTACTTCCCATCCTTGGTCTTGTGCAACATAACCGTTATGGCCGTTGATAAGACAGCGTGTTGTAACGTCATCAAAGGGACGAGGGTTACGTAATGTCCAACAGTCCCGTAATAATCTAAAAACCTCATTTCTTACCCCAATTACCGACTCCGTCACTTGTGGAAACGTTTTGTTTAATAGTTGTAGCCCGATGTTCTTGTTCTCACTTTGGTGAGAAGCGAACATTACTAATCCGTAAGCATAACATGCTTCTTTATGTTGCATGTTAGCCGCTTTTTCTAAATCACAAAGTCCAATATTCGGATATATTGAGTCAAAATAATTTCTTAACCCGTTGCGTAAAATAGCATTTGGGTTCCCCGCAATATATGCGTCAAAGTAAACACATCGTAACTTATGGGTTTCCCAATGTGATATCCCCCATCTTTCAAACGAAAGTCTCTTATAAACCAAGACATTCTTGGAACGTTCTTCGAATGTCTTACAAACTGATCTCGCCTTAAATAGTTGTGCCGAAGAATTCTGGCCGACTCTAGACAAGATTTCATCAATCATGTCTCCGGGTAGGTCTCTTAAAATATTGGGTTGTCTATCCATTTTGTGTTTTTAAATCGTTTCTTCTTCTTCGGTTTTGGTTCGTTTTGCCAAGTTTCTAGGGATATATGATGTTCCCCTAATACGAGCCGTCGTTGTCCACATTGGTTTAGAAAAACCTGGTGGTTTAGAGGTTCCCGGGTCATTGTTACAACTTAAGGACTTCGGGGGTTGACGATACATATAAAGTTCATCGGGGTTGGAATTAGATTTCTCTATTTTTATGCCCTTTCCCTTATTATTTTCTTTTGCCTTTTTAAATTCAGTTGGGGTAATTTCTATAACATCATCGGAATTCTCGTCGGAATCCGATTCATCGGAGAATTGGTAATCCTCCCAATATTTTGCTTCCTTGGCGGAAACACCATTGACCATAATTAACTTTGGTCGGTTGGTTGAGGATTTTCTTTTACTTAACCGTTTTATTATTTCCCCCACCGGTTCTATTTCTTCATCCGGTTCCAATTCTTCTTCCGGTTCCGACTCTTCTTCCGGTTCCTCTTCGGGAACTTGTGAATCAGTCCACAAATCATTCCAATTTACATTTGACTCTTCATTATTATTAGGTGAGTCAATGGGACTTGTTCTAGAGGTAGACATCTATCACATAATATCAAACACGTTAAGAGATTAATATATCACATAATATTCATATGTTAAAAATATATAGTTTCCAACAAAAATGTTAAGCAATCATTTTTAAAGAAAACACGGTCGAAGTCCAGACTCACTAATGCATCCTAACAAACTCGATAACACACACTAATGCAAATTTTCTGGTTCTCTAAGACCAACGCTCGGATACCAACTGAAATGTCCCGTTCTTATTGATTAAAAACGTTCCATATTAATTGATTTCGTTGCGAGGTTTTGACCTCTATATGAGACGTTTTTCAAAGACTGCATTCATTTTTAAACAAACCATAACCTTTATTTCATCAATAAAGGTTTAAAAAGCTTTACGTAGATTATCAAATAATGATAATCTAATATATCCTGTTTACACACGACCATTACATAATGGTTTACAATACAAATATGTTACAACAAAATAAGTTTCTTGAATGCAGTTTTTACACAATATCATACAAGCATGGACTCCAAATCTTGTCCTTATTTAAGTATGCGACAGCGGAAGCTCTTAATAATCACCTGAGAATAAACATGCTTAAAACGTCAACAAAAATGTTGGTGAGTTATAGGTTTAACCTATATATATCAAATCGTAACAATAGACCACAAGATTTCATATTTCAATACACATCCCATACATAGAGATAAAAATCATTCATATGGTGAACACCTGGTAACCGACAATAACAAGATGCATATATAAGAATATCCCCATCATTCCGGGACACCCTTCGGATATGATATAAATTTCGAAGTACTAAAGCATCCGGTACTTTGGATGGGGTTTGTTAGGCCCAATAGATCTATCTTTAGGATTCGCGTCAATTAGGGTGTCTGTTCCCTAATTCTTAGATTACCAGACTTAATAAAAAGGGGCATATTCGATTTCGATAATTCAACCATAGAATGTAGTTTCACGTACTTGTGTCTATTTTGTAAATCATTTATAAAACCTGCATGTATTCTCATCCCAAAAATATTAGATTTTAAAAGTGGGACTATAACTCACTTTCACAGATTTTTACTTCGTCGGGAAGTAAGACTTGGCCACTGGTTGATTCACGAACCTATAACAATATATACATATATATCAAAGTATGTTCAAAATATATTTACAACACTTTTAATATATTTTGATGTTTTAAGTTTATTAAGTCAGCTGTCCTCGTTAGTAACCTAAAACTAGTTGTCCACAGTTAGATGTACAGAAATAAATCGATAAATATTATCTTGAATCAATCCACGACCCAGTGTATACGTATCTCAGTATTGATCACAACTCAAACTATATATATTTTGGAATCAACCTCAACCCTGTATAGCTAACTCCAACATTCACATATAGAGTGTCTATGGTTGTTCCGAAATATATATAGATGTGTCGACATGATAGGTCGAAACATTGTATACGTGTCTATGGTATCTCAAGATTACATAATATATAATACAAGTTGATTAAGTTATGGTTGGAATAGATTTGTTACCAATTTTCACGTAGCTAAAATGAGAAAAATTATCCAATCTTGTTTTACCCATAACTTCTTCATTTTAAATCCGTTTTGAGTGAATCAAATTGCTATGGTTTCATATTGAACTCTATTTTATGAATCTAAACAAAAAAAGTATAGGTTTCTAGTCGGAAAAATAAGTTACAAGTCGTTTTTGTAAAGGTAGTCATTTCAGTCGAAAGAACGACGTCTAGATGACCATTTTAGAAAACATACTTCCACTTTGAGTTTAACCATAATTTTTGGATATAGTTTCATGTTCATAATAAAAATCATTTTCTCAGAATAACAACTTTTAAATCAAAGTTTATCATAGTTTTTAATTAACTAACCCAAAACAGCCCGCGGTGTTACTACGACGGCGTAAATCCGGTTTTACGGTGTTTTTCGTGTTTCCAGGTTTTAAATCATTAAGTTAGCATATCATATAGATATAGAACATGTGTTTAGTTGATTTTAAAAGTCAAGTTAGAAGGATTAACTTTTGTTTGCGAACAAGTTTAGAATTAACTAAACTATGTTCTAGTGATTACAAGTTTAAACCTTCGAATAAGATAGCTTTATATGTATGAATCGAATGATGTTATGAACATCATTACTACCTTAAGTTCCTTGGATGAACCTACTGGAAAATAGAAAAATGGACCTAGCTTCAATGGATCCTTGGATGGCTCAAAGTTCTTGAAGCAAAATCATGACACGAAAACAAGTTCAAGTAAGATCATCACTTGAAATAAGATTGTTATAGTTATAGAAATTGAACCAAAGTTTGAATATGATTATTACCTTGTATTAGAATGATAACCTACTGTAAGAAACAAAGATTTCTTGAGGTTGGATGATCACCTTACAAGATTGGAAGTGAGCTAGCAAACTTGAAAGTATTCTTGATTTTATGAAACTAGAACTTTTGGAATTTATGAAGAACACTTAGAACTTGAAGATAGAACTTGAGAGAGTTCAATTAGATGAAGAAAATTGAAGAATGAAAGTGTTTGTAGGTGTTTTTGGTCGTTGGTGTATGGATTAGATATAAAGGATATGTAATTTTGTTTTCATGTAAATAAGTCATGAATGATTACTCATATTTTTGTAATCTTATGAGATATTTCATGCTAGTTGCCAAATGATGGTTCCCACATGTGTTAGGTGACTCACATGGGCTGCTAATAGCTGATCATTGGAGTGTATATACCAATAGTACATACATCTAAAAGCTGTGTATTGTACGAGTACGAATACGGGTGCATACGAGTAGAATTGTTGATGAAACTGAACGAGAATGTAATTGTAAGCATTTTTGTTAAGTAGAAGTATTTTGATAAGTGTATTGAAGTCTTTCAAAAGTGTATAAATACATATTAAAACACTACATGTATATACATTTTAACTGAGTCGTTAAGTCATCGTTAGTCGTTACATGTAAGTGTTGTTTTGAAACCTTTAGGTTAACGATCTTGTTAAATGTTGTTAACCCAATGTTTATAATATCAAAAGAGATTTTAAATTATTATATTATCATGATATTATGATGTACGAATATCTCTTAATATGATATATATACATTAAATGTCGTTACAACGATAAACGTTACATATATGTCTCGTTTCAAAATCATTAAGTTAGTAGTCTTGTTTTTACATATGTAGTTCATTGTTAATATAATTAATGATATGTTTACTTATCATAATATCATGTTAACTATATATTAACCATATATATGTCATCATATAGTTTTTTTACAAGTTTTAACGTTCGTGAATCACCGGTCAACTTGGGTGGTCAATTGTCTATATGAAACCTATTTCAATTAATCAAGTCTTAACAAGTTTGATTGCTTAACATGTTGGAAACATTTAATCATGTAAACATCAATCTCAATTAATATATATAAACATGGAAAAGTTCGGGTCACTACAGATTCGAGATAATATTGATTTATTTCTGTACATCTAACTGTGGACAACTAGTTGTAGATTACTAACATTGGACTACTAACTTAACAAACTTAAATCATTAAAACATAATAAAAAATGTTGTGAATATATTTCGATCATAATTTGATATATATGTACATATTTGTTATAGGTTCGTGAATCCACCAGTAGCCAAGTCTTACTTCTCGACGAAGTAAAAATCTGTGAAAGTGAGTTATAGTCCCACTTTTAAAATCTAATATTTTTGGGATGAAAATACATGCAGTTTTATAAATGTTTTACGAAATAGACACAAGTAATCGAAACTACATTCTATGGGTGAATGATCGAAGCCGAATATGCCCCTTTTTGCTTGGTATCCTAAGAATTAGTAAACCGATCTACTAATTGACGCGAATCCTAAAGATAGATCTATTGGGCCTAACAAACTCCATCCATGGTTGCGGATGCTTTAGTACTTCGATGTTGTTTTATCATGTCTGATGGATGTCCTGGAATGATAGGGGATATTCTTATATGCATCTTGTTAATGTCGGTTACCAGGTGTTCACCATATGAATGATTTTTATGCATGCGTGTTGTTTACAAGAAATGGAAATATGAAATCTTGTGGTCTATTATTACGAATTGATAAATATATAGGTTAAACCTATAACTCACCAACATTTTTGTTGACGTTTAAAGCATGTTTATTCTCAGGTGATTATTAAGAGCTTCCGCTGTTGCATGCTAATTTATGGACAAGAGTTGGAGTCAGCATGCTTGTATAATATTGTTTAAAAACTGCATTCGAAGATTTAAATTGATGTGTAATATTATTGTAAACCATTATGTAATAATTGTGTGAAAATGCTATATTTTAGATTATCATTATTTGATAATCATCGTAATAATTTTTAAACCTTTATCGATAGAATAAAGGTTATGGTTTGTTTTAAAATCGAATGCAGTCTTTGAAAAACGTCTTATATAGAGGTCAAACCCTCGCAACAAAATCAATTAATATGGAACGTTTATAATCGATATGAACGGGACATTTCAGTTGGTATCCGAGCGTTGGTCTTAGAGAACTAGAAATTTGCATTAGTGTGTCTTACCGAGTTTGTTAGGATGCATTAGTGAGTCTGGACTTCGACCGTGTTTTCTTTAGAAAAAAACGATTGCTTAACACTTTTTGTTGAAAACTACATATTATTAACATGTAAATATTATGTGATATATTAATCTTTTAACGTGTTTGATATTGTGTGATAGATGTCTACCTCTAGTACAAATCCCATCGACTCACCTAATAATAATGAAGAGTCGAATATATTTTTGGGAAGAATCTTTTAAGAAATTTCTCAACTAAAACATCCCATGTGTCAATCGCTCCTTCAGGTAACGATTCTAACCAATCTTTGGCTTGTACCTTTAAAGTCCAGGGAAACAACATGAGATAGATCTGTTCAATCCTCAACTTCTCTGATTTTAAATAGAGTACATATCCTATTAAAGGTTCGAAGATGTTCGTTTGGATCTTCTTTTGGCGTACCACTAAATTGGCATTGATTAGTTACCATGTGTAGGATTTATCCTTTGATTTCATAATCTGGCACATTAACATCTGGCCGAATAATGGCATGACTTTGGTCCGTGCGTGTGGCTCTCATTCGGTCTTCCATACTTTGAGGTTCCGTTACTTCCATTTTTGAATTTGTTGAATCCAAATTACTAGAGGATTCTTATTTAACGGTTTGTGGTTCAGGAGGAATGATTAGTGGTTCAGGATCTTGGAATTGTCCTTGAATATCCTCCAGGTTCTCAATTGTGAAGTTGGGTTCAAAAAATGGATTATTGGAAATTTGAATTGGAGTACTTGTTTGACTTAATGATGATTCTAAAGAAAAATCAACGGTGACAATATTGGCTAGATGTCTTGATCGAGTTACAGGTGGTGAACGTATGAAAGGTGGTGAACGTTTTGCTCGGTGCATTCACTAAATATCCTATTAGTTATAAAGATAAAAATTATATAATAGTTATCAAATTAATAGACTTTTCTGATTTTGCCCACATTTCGAATAGCCAATAGATGCAGCAGGTAGCCAGGACCCTTTAAATCGGAAGCCCACAACTCGCCACTAACAAATCCAACTATTACTACGAACCAGAAAATTTGGATGTCTATCAATTTAACCACTTAAAATAATTTTTCGTCGAAATTTAAAGAAGATAAAAATCTATGTCCTAAAAACTAGAGCATAGAAATGAGAAAGAAAAAGCGCGTCGAAAAATAAGAAGTCGAAAAACAAACGTCAAAAAACAAACAGTCAAAAAAATAATAATAAGAAAGTAAAGCGTCGAAACTTAAAAGTCTAAAACCTAAAAATTAAAACTTGCTTCTAAAGGTATTAAAGCTTAAAAGGAATTCTAAACGAAAAACGGCAATTACTTAAATAGGCACTAAAATCTAAAAACTGCATCGCAAAATTCTAAAGCGCCTAAATCTTAATCTAAAGAAAAAACACTTAAGGGATTTTACGGCAAAGCCTAAAAATCTAGAAATACAAAATAACTACAGCAAAAACTAAGTTTAAAACTAATTACGAACGACAAATTATAAAATTTTCGAATTAAACGATAAAAAAAACAAAATACAGAAAGAAACTAAGTTGATAAAAATATTATTTTATAAAAATATTATTTTTATATCATTATTTATAAAAGTATTAGTTTTATATAATTAATAAAACTAAATAAACTTAAATTACAAACTAACTTAAATTAAAACTAAAATTAATTAATAAATTAATTAAACCCTAACTTAATTAATAATAACTAAAAAAACCCTAACAGCGTAATAAATGAGGTGCGAGGTTCGTGGCCTGCCAGCTCGAACCATGCGAATGCATGGATTTACAGCATTGCAGCCATGCGGTCGCATGACATGCAGATTCAATTTATATGCAGGTACAAATTCGCAGGTTCAATTTTCTGTTATTATTATTATTATTATTTTTTATTTAATTTATAATCTTTACAAAATTAACATAAGTAATATTTAGAATTATATTTTTAAGAACTTAATAAAAATACTTTTATACTTTATATAAAATATATTTTTTTTACTTAAATACTTAAATAAATAGATATATAAATTTTTTTTTTATATTTTTGTATTTTTATGTTTAAAACTTATTATATTTTTACAAAAATAGATTAAAACTAATATTTTTTATAGCTTTTTGTTTCGGCGTTGTCCCCGGCTGCGGCGCCAAAAACTTGATGTTAAAGCGGAGTGGTGTACGAAATAATATTATTTTTACTACGAAATACGACGAAATATGATACAAGTTTTATTTAATTTACGAATATGTGGGATATACCTAAACCTTGTTACAACACTATAGGCAGTGTAACTAATCGTAGAGTAGTGTAGTTTTTAGTAAGTCCGGTTCATTCCACAGGGAGCTAGTGATTACGTACTATATTTTTAACAACTATATTTATATAAAATATATATATAATTATATATAGTAATAATAATATATAAAAGGGGAGTTTTACCGTTTAATGGCCGGTTTGTCGATTTTATATTTTAAGCGTAAAGATAAATGACAATAATTAAAGTGCGTAAAATAAATAACAATATTTAAAGTTGCGATAATTAAAAGTGCGTTAAATGAAATGACAGTAAATAAAATGACAGAAAATAAAAGTACGATGAGAAATACAATAGAAGTATTATGCTTATTTAAACTTCCGTAATCATGATCTTTGACGTTTTGATTTTAATTTATTACTCTGGGTTAATTGTCCTTTGTCCTGGATTTATTTGAAACCTATCTGGTTTTTGAAGTGACCCGAACTTTTCCATGTTTATATATATTAATTGAGATTGATATTTACATGATTAAATGTTTCCAACATGTTAAGCAATCAAACTTGTTAAGACTTGATTAATTGAAATATGTTTCATATAGACAATTGACCACCCAAGTTGACCGGTGATTCACGAACGTTAAAACTTGTAAAAACTATATGATGAAATATATATGGATATATATATAGTTAACATGATACTATGATAAGTAAACATATCATTAAGTATATTAACAATGAACTACATATGTAAAAACAAGACTACTAACTTAATGATTTTTTAAACGAGACATATATGTAACGATTATTGTTGTAAAGACATTTAATGTATATATATCATATTAAGAGATATTCATACATGATAATATCATGATAATATAATAATTTAAAATCTCATTTGATATTATAAACATTGGGTTAACAACATTTAACAAGATCGTTAACCTAAAGGTTTCAAAACAACACTTACATGTAACGACTAACGATGACTTAACGACTCGGTTAAAATGTATATACATGTAGTGTTTTAATATGTATTTATATACTTTTGAAAGACTTCAATACACTTATCAAAATACTTCTACTTAACAAAAATGCTTACAATTACATCCTCGTTCAGTTTCATCAACAATTCTACTCGTATGCACCCGTATTCGTACTCGTACAATACACAGCTTTTAGATGTATGTATTATTGGTATATACACTCCAATGATCAGCTATTAGCAGCCCATGTGAGTCACCTAACACATGTGGGAACCATCATTTGGCAACTAGCATGAAATATCTCATAAAATTACAAAAATATGAGTAATCATTCATGACTTATTTACATGAAAACAAAATTACATATCCTTTATATCTAATCCATACACCAACGACCAAAAACACCTACAAAAACTTTCATTCTTCAATTTTATTCATCTAATTGATCTCTCTCAAGTTCTATCTTCAAGTTCTAAGTGTTCTTCATATATTCTACAAGTTCTAGTTACATAAAATCAAGAATATTTTCAAGTTTGCTAGCTCACTTCCAATCTTGTAGGGTGATCATCCAACCTCAAGAAATATTTGTTTCTTATAGTAGGTTATCATTCTAATACAAGGTAATAATTATATTCAAAATTTGGTTCAATTTCTATAACTATAACAATCTTATTTCAAGTGATGATCTTACTTGAACTTGTTTTCGAGTCATGATTCTGCTTCAAGAACTTCGAGCCATCCAAGGATCCGTTGAAGCTAGATCCATTTTTTTCTTTTCCAGTAGGTTTATCCAAGGAACTTAAGGTAGTAATGATGTTCATAACATCATTCGATTCATACATATAAAGCTATCTTATTCGAAGGTTTAAACTTGTAATCACTAGAACATAGTTTAGTTAATTCTAAATTTGTTCGCAAACAAAAGTTAATTCTTCTAACTTGACTTTTAAAATCAACTAAACACATGTTCTATATCTATATGATATGCTAACTTAATGATTTAAAACCTGGAAACATGAAAAACAACGTAAAACCGGATTTACGCCGTCGTAGTAACACCGCGGGCTGTTTTGGGTTAGTTAATTAAAAACTATGATAAACTTCGATTTAAAAGTTGTTATTTTGAGAAAATGATTGTTATTATGAACATGAAACGATATCCAAAAATTATGGTTAAACTCAAAGTGGAAGTATGTTTTCTAAAATGGTCATCTAGACGTCGTTCTTTCGACTGAAATGACTGCCTTTACAAAAATGACTTGTAACTTATTTTTCTGACTATAAACCTATACTTTTTCTGTTTAGATTCATAAAATAGAGTTCAATATGAAACCATAGCAATTTGATTCACTCAAAACGGATTTAAAATGAAGAAGTTATGGGTAAAACAAGATTGGATAATTTTTCTCATTTTAGCTACGTGAAAATTGGTAACAAATCTATTCCAACCATAACTTAATCAACTTGTATTGTATATTATGTAATCTTGAGATACCATAGACACGTATACAATGTTTCGACCTATCATGTCGACACATCTATATATATTTCGGAACAACCATAGACACTCTATATGTGAATGTTGGAGTTAGCTATACAGGGTTGAGGTTGATTCCAAAATATATATAGTTTGAGTTGTGATCAATACTGAGATACATATACACTGGGTCGTGGATTGATTCAAGATAATATTTATCGATTTATTTCTGTACATCTAACTGTGGACAACTAGTTGTAGGTTACTAATGAGGACAGCTGACTTAATAAACTTAAAACATCAAAATATATTAAAAGTGTTGTAAATATATTTTGAACATACTTTGATATATATGTATATATTGTTATAGGTTCGTGAATCAACCAGTGGCCAAGTCTTACTTCCCGACGAAGTAAAAATCTGTGAAAGTGAGTTATAGTCCCACTTTTAAAATCTAATATTTTGGGATGAGAATACATGCAGGTTTTATAAATGATTTACAAAATAGACACAAGTACGTGAAACTACATTCTATGGTTGAATTATCGAAATCGAATATGCCCCTTTTTATTAAGTCTGGTAATCTAAGAATTAGGGAACAGACACCCTAATTGACGCGAATCCTAAAGATAGATCTATTGGGCCTAACAAACCCCATCCAAAGTACCGGATGCTTTAGTACTTCGAAATTTATATCATATCCGAAGGGTGTCCCGGAATGATGGGGATATTCTTATATATGCATCTTGTTAATGTCGGTTACCAGGTGTTCACCATATAAATGATTTTTATCTCTATGTATGGGATGTGTATTGAAATATGAAATCTTGTGGTCTATTATTATGATTTGATATATATAGGTTAAACCTATAACTCACCAACATTTTTGTTGACGTTTTAAGCATGTTTATTCTCAGGTGATTATTAAGAGCTTCCGCTGTCGCATACATAAATAAGGACGAGATTTGGAGTCCATGCTTGTATGATATTGTGTAAAAACTGCATTCAAGAAACTTATTTTGTTGTAACATATTTGTATTGTAAACCATTATGTAATGGTCGTGTGTAAACAGGATATTTTAGATTATCATTATTTGATAATCTACGTAAAGCTTTTTAAACCTTTATTGATGAAATAAAGGTTATGGTTTGTTTTAAAATGAATGCAGTCTTTGAAAAACGTCTCATATAGAGGTCAAAACCTCGCAACGAAATCAATTAATATGGAACGTTTTTAATCAATAAGAACGGGACATTTCAGTTTTTGCCCATAATAGTCCATCGGTCATAATTATAAAATGCTCGTCAAATTAACCTTATACCCGAAGTCAAATATTCTAACTAATTAGGGATTCGAACTGTAACAAGGTTTTAATAGTTTGTTAATAATTACACCAGGTTATCGACTGCGTGTAATCCAAGGTTTTAATACTTTTTTAACAATTACACCAATTATCCTTGTATGTAATCCACCCCTGTTTTAATTAGTCCATGATACATTAATTTATTCACTTGGTCATAATGAATAATCAATTACCCAATCCAATTGATTAATTAAATGATTATAAACGATGTCGTATAAACGTCACTAAATAGGACTTCGACCGTGTTTACTTGAAAAATGATTGCTTAACAAATTTTGTTGGAAACTATATATTTTTAACATGTGAATATTATGTGATATATTAATCTCTTAACGCGTTTGATATTATGTGATAGATGTCTACCTCCAGAACAAGTCCCATTGACTCACCTAATAATAATCAAGAGTCAAATGTAAATTGGAATGATTCGTGGACTGATTCACAAGTTCCCGAAGAGGAACCGGAAGAAGAGTCGGAACCGGAAGAAGAATCGGAACCGGAAGAAGAATCGGAACCGGATGAAGAAATAGAACCGGTGGGGGAAATAATAAAACGGTTAAGTAAAAGAAATTCCTCAACCAACCGACCAAGGTTAATTATGGTCAATGGTGTTTCCGCCAAGGAAGCAAAATATTGGGAGGATTACCAATTCTCCGATGAATCGGATTCCGACGAGAATTCCGATGATATTATAGAAATTACCCCAACTGAATTTAAAAAGGCAAAAGAAAATAATAAGGGAAAGGGCATAAAAATAGAGAAATCTAATTCCAACCCCGATGAACTTTATATGTATCGTCAACCCCCGAAGTCCTTAAGTTGTAACAATGACCCGGGAACCTCTAAACCACCAGGTTTTTCTAAACCAATGTGGAAAACGAAGGCTCGTATTAGGGGAACATCATATATCCCTAGAAACTTGGCAAAACGAACCAAAACCGAAGAAGAAGAAACAAGCGAGTCGGAATAAGATAGTTGTATTCGTGTGGTGTAATATATGTAATATAGTGTGCTTATTCTTTATGATATATGTAAAAATTGCTTGTATTAATAAGTATTTTTTTTTATGAATCTAACTCTTGTCTATTTTACAGTATAAAAACACAAAATGGATAGACAACCCAATATTTTAAGAGACCTTCCCGGAGACATGATTGATGAAATCTTGTCTAGAGTCGGTCAGAATTCTTCGGCACAACTATTTAAGGCGAGATCAGTTTGTAAGACATTCGAAGAACGTTCCAAGAATGCCTTGGTTTATAAAAGGCTTTCATTCGAAAGATGGGGGATATCACATTGGGAAATCCATAAGTTACGATGTGTTTACTTTGACGCATATATTGCGGGGAACCCAAATGCTATTTTACGCAATGGGTTAAGAAATTATTTTGACTCAATATATCCGAATATTGGACTTCGTGATTTAGAAAAAGCGGCTAACATGCAACATAAAGAAGCATGTTATGCTTACGGATTAGTAATGTTCGCTTCTCACCAAAGTGAGAACAAGAACATCGGGCTACAACTATTAAACAAAACGTTCCCACAAGTGACGGAGTCGGTAATTGGGGTAAGAAATGAGGTTTTTAGATTGTTACGGGACTGTTGGACATTACGTAACCCTCGTCCCTTTGACGACGTTACAACACGCTATCTTATCAACGACCATAACGGTTATGTTCCACAAGACCAAGGATGGGAAGTAATCCTAGTAAAACCAGAATGCATGACTTGTTTCTGGACGTATGAATTACGTGTCTTTATTGCCTTTGCTGAACGACTTATGTACTAGCTAGAATTATCTTCACAACCATCTTGTATCAAATTTATTGTGTGCTATATTTCATGCTATATGTAAAATAAGCGGTATTGTAAGTTTGTAAAATATTGTGTAAAAGTTTGAACGCGAAATATTATTATAATCAGTTTTTCATATAGAATTGTAGTAGTTGAATTGTATATTAGCTACTAAGTATGAACTTAACGGGTAGGTACTACCCGAATTTAAACTTATAAAACGCTAATATGAAGAAAAAGCTTTTAAAAATGAGTTCATATTATGCTATGAAATACTATTAACTACTCTTAATATTCTGTATGATTAACTTGTTCCATTTGACTATTTTGAAGGAAATGGCACCGATTACTCGACACACCGTGAATATGAATGAAGAGGAATTCCGTACTTTTCTAGCTTAAAACATAGCCGCAGTACAGGCTGCTCTACATACCAACAATAACCTTGGATCTAGCAGTACAGGAAATCGTGTAGGATGCACCTACAAAGAATTCACTGCCTGCAAACCTTTGGAATTTGATGGAACCGAAGGACCGATCGGATTGAAACGGTGGACCGAGAAGGTCGAATCGGTGTTTGCCATAAGAAAGTGTACTGAAGAGGACAAAGTGAAGTACGCTACGCATACCTTCACAGGTTCTGCGTTAACATGGTGGAATACCTATCTAGAGCAAGTGGGACAAGACGATGCGTACGCACTACCGTGGTCAGCATTCAAGCACTTGATGAACGAGAAGTACCGTCCCAGAACCGAGGTCAATAAGCTCAAGATAGAACTTAGAGGGTTACGAACCCAAGGATTTGATATTACCACGTACGAAAGACGATTCACAGAATTGTGCCTATTGTGTTCGGGAGCATTCGAAGATGAGGAAGAGAAGATCGACGCGTTTGTGAAAGGATTACCGGAAAGAATCCAAGAAGATATAAGTTCACACGAGCCCGCCTCCATACAACAGGCATGTAGAATGGCTCACAAACTAGTGAACTGGATTGAAGAAAGAATTAAAGAACAGACTGCTGAAGAGGCCAATGTGAAGCAAGTCAAAAGAAAGTGGGAGGAAAACGGTGATAAGAATCACCAATACAACAACAACAGCAATTACAACAATAATCGCAACAATTATCCCAACAATCGCAACATCAATCGCAACTACAACAAATGGCCCAACAACAACAACAACAACAACAGCAGCAACTACAACAATCATCCCAACAACAATAATAACCGCAACAACAACAACAATCAGAAGCAGCTATGCCAAAGGTGTGAAAAGTATCACTCGGGGTTCTGCACCAAATTTTGCAACAAGTGTAAAAGAAATGGTCATAGCGCGGCGAAGTGTGAGGTCTACGAACCAGGGGTTAATAGAACGAAAGGAACAAATGGTGTCGGAACGAGTAATGGCGGAGCAAGTAGTGTCGGAGCAAGTTATGCCAATGTAGTTTGTTATAAATGTGGAAAACCAGGCCACATTATTAGAAATTGCCCGAACCAGGAGAACACGAATGGACAAGGCCGCAGAAGAGTTTTCAATATTAATGCGGCAGAGGCACAGGAAGACCTGGAGCTTGTTATGGGTACGTTTCTTATTGACAATAAATCTGCTTACGTATTATTTGATTCGGGTGCGGATAGAAGCTATATGAGTAGAGATTTTTGTGCTAAATTAAGTTGTCCATTGATGCCTTTGGATAGTAAATTTTTACTCGAATTAGCAAATGGTAAATTAATTTCAGCAGATAATATATATCGGAATCGAGAAATTAAACTGGTTAGCGAAACATTTAAGATTGATTTGATACCAGTAGAGTTAGGGAGTTTTGATGTGATAATCGGTATGGACTGGTTGAAAGAAGTGAAGGCAGAGATCGTTTGTTACAAAAATGCAATTCGCATTATACGAGAAAAAGGAAAACCCTTAATGGTGTACGGAGAAAAGGGCAACACGAAGCTACATCTTATTAGTAATTTGAAGGCACAAAAACTAATAATAAAAGGTTGCTATGCTGTTCTAGCACACGTCGAGAAAGTACAAACTAAAGAAAAGAGCATCAATGATGTTCCCATTGCAAAAGAATTTCCCGATGTATTTCCGAAAGAATTACCGGGATTACCCCCACATCGATCCGTTGAATTTCAAATAGATCTTGTACCAGAACCTGAACTAATAGCTCGTGCTCCTTACAGACTCGCACCCAGCGAGATGAAAGAACTGCAAAGCCAATTATAAGAACTTTTAGAGCGTGGTTTCATTCGACCAAGCACATCACCGTGGGGAGCTCCTGTTTTGTTTGTCAAGAAGAAAGATGGTACATTCAGGTTGTGTATCGACTACCGAGAGTTGAACAAACTTACCATCAAGAACCGCTACCCACTACCGAGAATCGATGACTTATTTGATCAACTACAAGGCTCGTCTGTTTATTCAAAGATTGACTTACGTTCCGGGTATCATCAAATGCGGGTGAAAGAAGATGATATTCCAAAGACTGCTTTCAGAACACGTTACGGTCATTACGAGTTTATGGTCATGCCGTTTGGTTTAACTAATGCACCAGCTGTGTTCATGGACCTTATGAACCGAGTGTGTGGACCATACCTTGACAAGTTTGTCATTGTTTTCATTGATGACATACTTATTTACTCAAAGAATGACCAAGAACACGGTGAACATTTGAGAAAGGTGTTAGAAGTATTGAGAAAGGAAGAATTGTACGCTAAGTTTTCAAAGTGTGCATTTTGGTTGGAAGAAGTTCAATTCCTCGGTCACATAGTGAACAAAGAAGGTATTAAGGTGGATCCGGCAAAGATAGACACTGTTGAAAAGTGGGAAACCCTGAAAACTCCGAAACACATATGCCAGTTTTTAGGACTAGCTGGTTACTACAGAAGGTTCATCCAAGACTTTTCCAGAATAGCAAAACCCTTGACTGCATTAACGCATAAAGGGAAGAAATTTGAATGGAATGATGAACAAGAGAAAGCGTTTCAGTTATTGAAGAAAAAGCTAACTACGGCACCTATATTGTCATTACCTGAAGGGAATGATGATTTTGTGATTTATTGTGACGCATCAAAGCAAGGTCTCGGTTGTGTATTAATGCAACGAACGAAGGTGATTGCTTATGCGTCTAGACAATTGAAGATTCACGAACAAAATTATACGACGCATGATTTGGAATTAGACGCGGTTGTTTTTGCATTAAAGACTTGGAGGCACTACTTATATGGGGTCAAAAGTATTATGTATACCGACCACAAAAGTCTTCAACATATATTTAATCAGAAACAACTGAATATGAGGCAGCGTAGGTGGATTGAATTATTGAATGATTACGACTTTGAGATTCGTTACCACCCAGGGAAGGCAAATGTGGTAGCCGATGCCTTGAGCAGGAAGGACAGAGAACCCATTCGAGTAAAATCTATGAATATAATGATTCATAATAACCTTACTACTCAAATAAAGGAGGCGCAACAAGGAGTTTTAAAAGAGAGAAATTTAAAGGATGAAATACCCAAAGAATCGAAGAAGCATCTTAATATTCGGGAAGACGGAACCCGGTATAGGGCTGAAAGGATTTGGGTACCAAAATTTGGAGATATGAGAGAAATGGTACTTAGAGAAGCTCATAAAACTAGATACTCAATACATCCTGGAACGGGGAAGATGTACAAGGATCTCAAGAAACATTTTTGGTGGCCGGGTATGAAAGCCGATGTTGCTAAATACGTAGGAGAATGTTTGACGTGTTCTAAGGTCAAAGCTGAGCATCAGAAACCATCAGGTCTACTTCAACAACCTGAAATCCCAGAATGGAAATGGGAAAACATTACCATGGATTTCATCACTAAATTGCCAAGGACTGCAAGTGGTTTTGATACTATTTGGGTAATAGTTGATCGTCTCACCAAATCAGCACATTTCCTGCCAATAAGAGAAGATGACAAGATGGAGAAGTTAGCACGACTGTATTTGAAGGAATTCATCTCCAGACATGGAATACCAATCTCTATTATCTCTGATAGGGATGGCAGATTTATTTCAAGATTCTGGCAGACATTACAGCAAGCATTAGGAACTCGTCTAGACATGAGTACTGCCTATCATCCACAAACTGATGAGCAGAGCGAAAGGACGATACAAACGCTTGAAGACATGCTACTAGCATGTGTTATTGATTTCGGAAACAGTAGGGATCGACATCTACCGTTAGCAGAATTTTCCTACAACAACAGCTACCATTCAAGCATTGAGATGGCGCCGTTTGAAGCACTTTACGGTAGAAAGTGCAGGTCTCCGATTTGTTGGAGTGAAGTGGGGGATAGACAGATTACGGGTCCAGAAATTATACAAGAAACTACCGAGAAGATCATCCAAATTCAACAACGGTTGAAAACCACCCAAAGTTGACAAAAGAGCTACGCTGACATTAAAAGAAAAGATATAGAATTTGAAATTGGAGAGATGGTCATGCTTAAAGTTGCACCTTGGAAAGGCGTTGTTCGATTTGGTAAACGAGGGAAATTAAATCCAAGGTATATTGGACCATTCAAGATTATTGATCGTGTCGGACCAGTAGCATACCGACTTGAGTTACCTCAACAACTCGCAGCTGTACATAACACTTTCCACGTCTCAAATTTGAAGAAATGTTTTGCTAAAGAAGATCTCACTATTCTGTTAGATGAAATCCAAATCAACGAAAAACTTCAATTCATCGAAGAACCCGTCGAAATAATGGATCGTGAGGTTAAAAGACTTAAGCAAAACAAGATACCAATTGTTAAGGTTCGATGGAATGCTCGTAGAGGACCTGAGTTCACCTGGGAGCGTGAAGATCAGATGAAGAAGAAATACCCGCATCTATTTCCAGAAGATTCGTCAACACCTTCAACAGCTTAAAATTTCGGGACGAAATTTATTTAACGGGTAGGTACTGTAGTGACCCGAACTTTTCCATGTTTATATATATTAATTGAGATTGATATTTACATGATTAAATGTTTCTAACATGTTAAGCAATCAAACTTGTTAAGACTTGATTAATTGAAATATGTTTCATATAGACAATTGACCACCCAAGTTGACCGGTGATTCACGAACATTAAAACTTGTAAAAACTATATGATGAAATATATATGGATATATATATATATAGTTAACATGATACTATGATAAGTAAATATATCATTAAGTATATTAACAATGAACTACATATGTAAAAACAAGACTACTAACTTAATGATTTTTTATACGAGACATATATGTAACGATTATCGTTGTAAAGACATTTAATGTATATATATCATATTAAGAGATATTCATACATGATAATATTATGATAATATAATAATTTAAAATCTCATTTGATATTATAAACATTGGGTTAACAACATTTAACAAGATCGTTAACCTAAAGGTTTCAAAACAACACTTACATGCAACGACTAACGATGACTTAACGACTCAGTTAAAATGTATATACATGTAGTGTTTTAATATGTATTTATACACTTTTGAAAGACTTCAATACACTTATCAAAATACTTCTACTTAACAAAAATGCTTACAATTACATCCTCGTTCAGTTTCATCAACAATTCTACTCGTATGCACCCGTATTCGTACTCGTACAATACACAGCTTTTAGATGTATGTACTATTGGTATATACACTCCAATTATCAGCTCTTAGCAGCCCATGTGAGTCACCTAACACATGTGGGAACCATCATTTGTTAACTAGCATGAAATATCTCATAAAATTACAAAAATATGAGTAATCATTCATGACTTATTTACATGAAAACAAAATTACATATCCTTTATATCTAATCCATACACCAGTGACCAAAAACACCTACAAACACTTTCATTCATCAATTTTATTCATCTAATTGATCTCTCTCAAGTTCTATCTTCAAGTTCTAAGTGTTCTTCATATATTCTACAAGTTCTAGTTACATAAAATCAAGAATACTTTCAAGTTTGCTAGCTCACTTCCAATCTTGTAGGGTGATCATCCAACCTCAAGAAATATTTGTTTCTTACAGTAGGTTATCATTCTAATACAAGGTAATAATTATATTCAAAATTTGGTTCAATTTCTATAACTATAACAATCTTATTTCAAGTGATGATCTTACTTGAACTTGTTTTCGTGTCATGATTCTGCTTCAAGAACTTCGAGCCATCCAAGGATCCGTTGAAGCTAGATCCATTTTTCTCTTTTCTAGTAGGTTTATCCAAGGAACTTAAGGTAGTAATTATGTTCATAACATCATTCAATTCATACATATAAAGCTATCTTATTCGAAGGTTTAAACTTGTAATCACTAGAACATAGTTTAGTTAATTCTAAATCTGTTCGCAAACAAAAGTTAATCCTTCTAACTTGACTTTTAAAATCAACTAAACACATGTTCTATATCTATATGATATGCTAACTTAATGATTTAAAAACTGGAAACACAAAAAACAACGTAAAACCGGATTTACGCCGTCGTAGTAACACCGCGGGCTGTTTTGGGTTAGTTAATTAAAAACTATGATAAACTTCGATTTAAAAGTTGTTATTCTGAGAAAATGATTGTTATTATGAGCATGAAACGATATCCAAAAATTATGGTTAAACTCAAAGTGGAAGTATGTTTTCTAAAATGGTCATCTAGACGTCGTTCTTTCGACTGAAATGACTGCCTTTACAAAAACGACTTGTAACTTATTTTTCTGACTATAAACCTATAGTTTTTCTGTTTAGATTCATAAAATAGAGTTCAATATGAAACCATAGCAATTTGATTCACTCAAAACGGATTTAAAATGAAGAAGTTATGGGTAAAACAAGATTGGATAATTTTTCTCATTTTAGCTACGTGAAAATTGGTAACAAATCTATTCCAACCATAACTTAATCAACTTGTATTGTATATTATGTAATCTTGAGATACGATAGACTATACAATGTTTCGACCTATCATGTCGATACATCTATATATATTTCGGAACAACCATAGACACTCTATATGTGAATGTTGGAGTTAGCTATACAGGGTTGAGGTTGATTCCAAAATATATATAGTTTGAGTTGTGATCAATACTGAGATACGTATACACTGGGTCGTGGATTGATTCAAGATAATATTTATCGATTTATTTCTGTACATCTAACTGTGGACAACTAGTTGTAGGTTACTAACGAGGACAGCTGACTTAATAAACTTAAAACATCAAAATATATTAAAAGTGTTGTAAATATATTTTGAACATACTTTGATATATATGTATATATTGTTATAGGTTCGTGAATCAACCAGTGGCCAAGTCTTACTTCCCGACGAAGTAAAAATCTGTGAAAGTGAGTTATAGTCCCACTTTTAAAATCTAATATTTTGGGATGAGAATACATGCAGGTTTTATAAATGATTTACAAAATAGACACAAGTACGTGAAACTACATTCTATGGTTGAATTATCGAAATCGAATATGCCCCTTTTTATTAAGTTTTGTAATCTAAGAATTAGGGAACAGACACCCTAATTGACGCGAATCCTAAAGATAGATCTATTGGGCCTAACAAACCCCATCCAAAGTACCGGATGCTTTAGTACTTCGAAATTTATATCATATCCGAAGGGTGTCCCGGAATGATGGGAATATTCTTATATATGCATCTTGTTAATGTTGGTTACCTGGTGTTCACCATATGAATGATTTTTATCTCTATGTATGGGATGTGTATTGAAATATGAAATCTTGTGGTCTATTATTATGATTTGATATATATAGGTTAAACCTATAACTCACCAATATTTTTGTTGACGTTTTAAGCATGTTTATTCTCAGGTGATTATTAAGAGCTTCCGCTGTCGCATACTTAAATAAGGACGAGATTTGGAGTCCATGCTTGTATGATATTGTGTAAAAACTGCATTCAAGAAACTTATTTTGTTGTAACATATTTGTATTGTAAACCATTATGTAATGGTCGTGTGTAAACAGGATATTTTAGATTATCATTATTTGATAATCTACGTAAAGCTTTTTAAACCTTTATTGATGAAATAAAGGTTATGGTTTGTTTTAAAATGAATGCAGTCTTTGAAAAACGTCTCATATAGAGGTCAAAACCTCGCAACGAAATCAATTAATATGGAACGTTTTTAATCAATAAGAACGGGACATTTCAGTTTTTGCCCATAATAGTCCATCGGTCATAATTATAAAATGCTCGTCAAATTAACCTTATACCCGAAGTCAAATATTCCAACTAATTAGGGATTCGAACTGTAACAAGGTTTTAATAGTTTGTTAATAATTACACCAGGTTATCGACTGCGTGTAATCCAAGGTTTTAATACTTTTTTAACAATTACACCAATTATCCTTGTATGTAATCCACCCCTATTTTAATTAGTCCATGATACATTAATTTATTCACTTGGCCATAATGAATAATCAATTACCCAATCCAATTGATTAATTAAATGATTGTAAACGATGTCGTATAAACGTCACTAAATAGGACATTCGTAATCATTTTAATAATTATTAGATTAACTAATTTGAAGATAGGTTCGACACGTCCCAATGAGTTTTCATTCAATTAGACAATACCCCCACCTATTAATAGTCAATAGTCCAATGTTCACAAGTGTCGGTCTTTTGTCCAAACCCTAATTATGGTACAAAATCCAATAACCCTGTCTTTAATATTTAGTCTAGTATCACGATTACTTCGGCTTAAATAAGCATAATAATAACTTAGTTACGATACATTAATTGAAAAAGGAAGAACATAGCTTACGGTGATTATTTATCGCGTAGCGTTACCCGGACAGAGTTTCGACTTAAAACCCGTAAGACATTTGATTGTTAAAGCTAAGGGGTATAAAATACTATTAATTTTTAGAAGGAAATACTATTAAATACGATACAATTTTACACAAGATATTTATTTATTTAGAGAATGGATATACTTAAACCTTGCTACAATACTTATAGGCAGTGTACCTAATCGTACAGTAGTGTAGTTTTTAGTAAGTCCGGTTCGTTCCACAGGGAATCTTTTTCACAAAGCTTAACGCTATATTAGTTTAAATTTATAAAAATACAAATATATATATATATAAGTAATATTATTATTATAAAGGGGGTTTTTACCGTTTAATGACCGGTTTGTCGATTTTAAAACTTTAGTCGCAGTTAAAACCAAATGTAAAATAATAAATAAATACAAGACTTAATTTAAAGCGTAAAGTAAATAACGATAATGAAATTGCGAATAATAAAAGTGCTATAAAATAAACTTGCGATAATTAAAAAGTACGAAAATTAAAGTGCAATTAAATACAATAACAATAAATAAAATGCGATAATTAGAAGTGCAATTAAATATAAAATAAAAGAAATTAAATATGAAATTAAAGAATTATACTTATTTAAACTTCCGTAATCATGATGTTTGACGTGTTGGTTTTAGTTTTATGCCCATGGGTTAATTGTCCTTTGTCCTGGATTATTTAATATGTCCATACGGATTTTGTCCATAATAGTCCATCAGTCATAAATATAAAGAGCGAAAGCCTTCGTCAAATTATTCTTATTCCCGAAGTCAAATATTCCAACTAATTGGGGATTCGAATTGTAACAAGGTTTTAATACTTTGTTTAATGAATACACCAGGTTATCGACTGCGTGTAAACCAAGGTTTTACTACTTTGTTAACAATTACACCAATTACCCTTGAATGTAATTCACCCCTGTTTCAACAAGTCTATTTAACTATTAATCCAGTTCCGTGTCCGGTAAAATGAATAATTATTGGTATTTATAGATATCCCGCCCACCGTACCCAGTCAAGCGTATGTGGTTATATATAAATACGTCGAATTATAAGTTTGTATATTAAATTAACAAGGTATTGTTTAGTTAATATAAAACCCATTAATAGCCCATAGTCTAATTTCCACAAGTGTCGTTCTTTTATCCAAACCCCAATTATGGTACAAGGCCCAATTACTCAATTTTAGTAATTAGCCCAACATCATGATTACTTTGGATTAAATAAGCATAATAATAACTTAGCTACGAGACATTAAATTAAAAAGGTTGAACATAACTTACAATGATTAAAAATAGCGTAGCGTTACACGGACAGAATTTCGACTTACACCCTTACAACATTCGCTAACATACCCTTATTATTAGAATTATAATTAAAATTAAAATTAAAATATAAATATAAATATATTTACGTATAGATATAGAGAGGATGGATATTTGATGGTTTTTGAGATCAAACTGCGTTTGCTTTTATAGGGAATTGAGTCCAGGTGAGCTCCGCGACTCGCGGCATTTTTGCTCTTCAAACTCCGCGAGTCGCGGAGTTTGAAATTCCAGCTCACTCCAAATTGGATCTTAGTCTGCCGACGGTTTATTATATAATATAATATATATATATAATTTATATAATTAATTATATATTATATTATATTTATATACATAGTTAACTTGTAATTTTTAGTCCGTTGCGTCGAGCGTTGAGAGTTGACTCTGGTCCCGGTTCCGAATTTTCGAACGTCCTTGCGTACTATTTTATATCTTGTACTTTGCGTTTTGAATCTCGTACTCTTGTAATTTCGAGACGTTTCTTATCAATAATTGGAACCTCTTTGATTGTCTTTTGTACTTTTGAGCTTTTTGGTCGTTTGCGTCTTCAATTCGTCGAATCTGTCTTTTGTCTTCCCCTTTTATTATTTAAACGAATATCACTTGTAAATAGAACAATTGCAACTAAAAGCTTGTCTTTCTTGAGGAATAATGCTATGAAATATATGTTCGTTTTTAGCATTATCAAATATTCCCACACTTGAGCGTTGCTTGTCCTCAAGCAATATCGTCTTGAAATACTAGAATCACTTCTTTATTCTTCACACTTTGTACATCAGTGATTTCTATACGGCGGTATAAACAATGGTAGTAACGATATGGTTTACAGTCCCACATGACTATAAAAATTTAGATCCATTAAGGAAATTGGATCTTTATGAAAACATTTGATCTTTTGAAAATTAAATCTAGTTTTTACCCTAGATAAGTTTTCCGGAATAACCCTTCACCGGTGTTTGCAAAATATTTTTGTGGGTTTGGTGGGTTTCAGATTTGAAAATTTTAGCTCAAAACTTATGATTTTGTGTCACCCACTTGCTAACCTTGTATTTGGAAAGCAACACGTCCAGTTTACTTGTCCCGTATATTACCTTTCGATAAACTACCGTCCGGTTGTAAAGGAAAGCGTTGAACAAGCAACTGTTAAGGCAATGTCCCTTGACATGCTTTTAATTATGGTCTATAACGTGTCAGACGTAATTACTATCCTTGGTAGGAGCAATAGTAAAGCTCACCCTTATAATTTGTAGGTTTGGCACAAGGTCCTGTCTTTGACCACTATGCAACCACCGTTCTTAAGGTTGACACCCGATTTGGTTCAGGTGACCTAATGAATTCTAGGTGAATTCCTAGGATTTTACGTTCAATGGTAATGAACGCATTGAAAATGGGTTTTTAGAAAACAAATCGGTTTGTAATTTTGATCAAAATATTTTCTCGTTCAGGCTCGAGTTTAGATATCATTGAATTCCATGAGTTTGTAATTCTCAATCTTTAAGGTCAATCTCAAGGATTGAGTAATATCAGGCTTAAAAGCTGATTTTTGATCTTTTAAGGAGATTATCCTTTCTGGGGATCTGATTCATTAGTCTTATCCAGCTAATTTGCATGGTGCCCCCCCATTTTACGAGATAAATCCTTCTCATGGTTAGGATAAATCTGACCACTTGGCGATCCTGTTTAATGCTGAGGTCCGTGGATTTCCTGCTGATTTTAGTGATGACTTTTCTAGGTTTTTCGTCAACCTACAGCTGGTCTGGACGACAACTTCCTGACCTAAATCAAGAAGCGCGTTTCTTTTTCGGAAGACTTTACTTCCTTTTAATGATTGAATTGATTCATCGTGTAGATCCATCTTTCTTACAGTAAATCAGGTAAAAAAAATTTAGTTTAGTCCAAAGCAAAAGTATTTTCAGTTATTTGTACAAAAATATGTGACATATGTTTTGAATAACTTGGAGAATTTTCCCACACTTCGCTTTTATTTTCCTTTTTATTGTCCTCTATTCCATTTTAAATGAATTTTAACATTTTGGTTTGTTTCTCAATTTATGTCCTTTTCGAGGTAACAATAATTTCGGTGTTAACACCTAGTTTTATCGTTCATAAATATGTATAAACATGATTTTGAGTTCATTTAGTTGAAAATTTTGAAAAATTTTACTAGAATTGGGTAGTCAGTATATAAGACTAGGGCTGTTCTTTATTATCAGAGAGCACTAGATTCTAATACAACTACTACTTTACTAGTATTCTTAATGGTAACCAAGTGTTTATGATAAAAAAATTTTAAAAATCCGAAAGAATTTAACCCCTTCCCACACTTAAGATCTTGCAATGCCCTCATTTGCAAGAAATCAGTAACAATTTAAATTATTGAGGATGATTTGTGTGAAAATGATTAAATTTTACCAAAGTTTCCAAACATATTTGTGTTTGCTTGCTGAATGATAAATGGTGCATATCATTTGTTCATTCCGTCTTGTTGTTATTTCACATATATTTTGCATCTTGTCGTCAAAATTAGTTGCTTTTGCTGAACTTAATGCCAGTCTTTGAAAATGCGTTGTTTTACCCTGTTGTGTACATAAGATAAACTGCAAACATATATACATATTTTTGAAATTTGGTATATTACCCCACATTCAAAAATTATTAAAATCTAAGAATAAAAGTTAGAAAATTATAAAAACTATTACAATATTAACATAAGTATTAAACGTATCAACATTACAAATTACAAAATAAATAAAACTAAGTAGACTATGGAAGATACTAATACCAGTAGGGGTTCCATGCATAACCATAGGTGCTATAAAATGCTTCGGCTGGGTTATACGTAGGATACGGTGGTTGAATCTCTATAGACCAGGGAGGGAATATGGGCGTTGGAGTAGGAATATAGTTTCTACCTATATGTTGGCAATAAGCTATTATTTGGTTTTGATGAACTTGCCAATCTTCAAATGCTCTCTGTCTAGCATTTTCGTACTCCTATGAAGCTAAAAACCTTTGCATTTCTTGCATTTCATTTCCCCCTCCTACATTACCTTGCTGTTGGTTTCTCTCAACCTGTGGATGTCTACCATGGTATTGTACTGCGGCGTTATTTCGCCTCTTCAAAACTTTCGCACCATGGTATACATTTAAACCTATTGTATCGCGGGGTTCTGGTTCTTCGACTAATAATCCCCCCGACTTATATCCACACCGAGATATTCAGCAATCAAAGTAATAAATATACCACCTCCAATTATGCTATGCGGTCTCATCCCCCTAACCATAGCTGATAAATAATAACCCACACAATAAGGTATACTTACAGCGCTTTGTGGGTCTCGAATACACATATGGTAAAACAAATCCTGTTCATTTACCTTTTCCTTGTTCTTACCTCTTTGTGTAATCGAATTAGCTAAAAACCTATGAATTACTCTTAATTCAGCTCTATCTATATCCAAATAAGAGTAATTTCCCCCTTTGAATCGGTGATGGCTTGTCATTTGACTCCATACACCATGTGTATCAAAATTTTCATCTATCTTTCTACCATTTAGTATCAACCCTCTACAATCGGCAGATGCTAACTCCTCAGGCGTATATATACATAAAGCCTGAGCTATGTCTAGTAAAGACATGTGGCGCATCGAACCTCCTAACAAAAATCTAATAAAAGATCGATCGTTTAAACTAGCTACCCGATCATTTAATTCTATACTACACAACAATTCCCTAATTACCATACCTCTGTGCAAGTAATTCCCTAATTGGCCCGGCCAATTCTACAGCTTCTAATGGTCCCCATTCTATGACCCTAGGTACCTCAACAACTTTAGAATGAAGAGTATGCAAACCCCTTTGGTATTTTGGATAATCTATCCAAAGTCTGTCAAATCTCAGGTTCGGGTGCAAATCTTCCAAGTGCATATCAGAAAATGTCATGACTGGATGAGGTATATCTTGTTTGTAGTAGTTATCCACCTCCTGTTGTTCCGCATTTTCAGCAGGAGCATTGCGAGCTTGGGATGAAGATTCACCCCTTTCAGTCTGCAAAACACATCAAACACAATTTTTGTGCATCCAAATATGCATTACTGTCAGCAAAATCATCAATCAAAATAATTACAATGACATGATCAATTTATATCAAACTTAAGCTCATTTTCATATTTTCATCAAATCTACACTTTTTCAAATAAGCATATACGAAAATGTTCGCCAAGTTCATAAGCATTCAACTCAAATAACATGTCAAAATAATCATTACTAGCAATTAAACAAGTTTCAAATGGCATTATCTCTCAAAAATCAAGTTCATGAATTTTTAGACTTGAAAAAGTCCACTTTAATTCTCAAAATCATGTTTAGGCTCAAAGTTTGGATCATTTAACTACCTAAACATGATACACTACTTAATTTAGCAACAATTCATGACAAAAATCGGCCATAACCTGTTTATATCAAAAAGCCCCAAATTTGCTCAAGAACACAAACCCTAGATTACTCAAAATTTGAAGTTTAAGGCTTCTAATCATGTTAAATAGCATCAATCTAGGTTATACAAGCATAATACATAAACAATTTAAGCATAATTACACTAAAAAGCATCAAAATCAAATTGGGTATAAAATTGCTCAAGAACACTAATTTTCGGATTAAATGGTGTTTAGGTGTAGAAATTTACCGTTTTTCTTGAGTAATTCCATGATAGCATCCTTCTTAACATGATTTTAGTAAAAGATTTGATGATTAACGGTGAAAAATTGTGAATTTGGGAGGTTTTTTTCGGGTTTTTTCGGGTTTATTTTCGCAGTGTTTTCGTGGGTGTTGGGTTGGGGACTGATCAGTTCGTCCCTTATATTTTTTTCTGGATTTTAGGAACTCCGCGAGTCACGGTATTTTACCCTTCAAACTCCGCGAGTCGCGGAGTTTGTATTTTTTTTATATATATATCTTAACTAATTAAAACAATTAAGTAATTAATTTTAAAATTTTGTTTCCCTTGTTATTTAGGATGAGGTCGTTTCGGATCGATGTCCTAGTCCGTCCTTCGACAAAATTTTAAAATTTGTCTTTTTGTAGCGATTGTTTTAAAAGCTAAGATTTTTTTTTAGTTTTTTTTAAATGTTTTTGTTATACTTTAATTCAATAAGATTAAAAATAATGATAATAAAAGTTCCCGTCCCTCTCTCGGGTAAAGCAATTTCGGTTCAAAGACCTAGTCTTCAACTTACGACGAAGTTTAAAAATCATATTTTTAACTTAATGAGATAAAGTAAATTTTTGTTTTTAAATTCACACCAAACTTAAAATAAAAATACATAAAATTCAAAATTAATATTAAAAATTCACACCAAACTTAAAATTTAAAATGCATAAAAATAAAATTCATATTTTTAAAAATTAAAAATTCACACCAAACTTAATTTAAAAATTCATATTATAAATTCATACCAAACTTATATTAATTTTTCAAATATTTACAATTTTAAATATATTGATTTTACAAAGTTTACAATATTAATTTAAGATTTATATATTAATTTTAAAAACATGGTAAAAATAAAATTAAAAATCTTTTTGGCTTTTTATCCCACTTTAATCAATCAAATATTATCAAAAATATGCGCCCCTCTTTTCGGTAAAGTAATTTCGGTTCCAAGACCTAATTTAACTCATGACGAATTTTTGAAATATTTTGGGTTGATTGATTAAAGATATTTATACCTTAAGAATAAACGTTAAATTTCGCAGTGATGTAATAAATTTTTGAATGATATCAATAATTTCGGTCGCCAAACCTAATTTTATTCAATACCAATTTAATACTTTATAGCGAACAAATTAGCGTTTATTATCAAAAGGTTAAAAATAAAAATAAAAAATAAAAAATGTACAGACTTACCTGTGAGATAGTATTCTTAGTTATATGATCTATCCCATTCATAAGATAGTCGGTTTAATTGGTTTTCCATGGCTACATAGGCGTAACCTCGAGCATTCAGTGTCTTTTCTTCTAAACATATGAACGGTCCGTCTCTGCATAAAGTAACAAATTCGGTGTTTGAATAGATTTGATTATTTGAACATTTACCTCCATGTGACCATTTTCCGTATTTGTGACATCTTTCTAGGTGTCGTGCTCTTCTTTTCGCTGCGGATTTTGATTTTCCTTTACCAAATTGTAACTTATTATCTTCGCATCTGGATTCTTTTCTAACTCCGTCCAATCTTTCTCTGATTACTGATACTATTTCACTCGGAAGTGTGTCATTATTACGTTTAGTGATCAAAGCGTGTAGCATTAGACCATGGTTTAGTTCACAGGCAGTCTTCATTTCCTAAAAAAAATAAAAATTCAGAATGGGGGGAGAAGACTAGTTCTTTAGGGTCTGCTAGGGAAAGACCATTCGGGTTCCATTTTCGAGAACTACATGAAAACAGACAATCTAACTCTAACAGAAATACATATTATCCTTTAAAGACTTGATTCTCCCCACACTTAGTTAGCTGTGGTGTCGAAATTGTGATTAACTTCATTATCGAATTCCATTGGACTATCTATGTAGTGTTTAACTCTGTGACCATTAACTTTAAATTCAATTCCATTTGAATTTATTAATTCTATCGTTCCGTATGGGAAAACTCTTTTGACTATGAATGGTCCAGACTATCTTGATTTCAATTTTCCAGGAAATAGCTTGAATCGTGAATTGAAAAGAAGAACTCTGTCTCCTTCTTTAAATTCTTTTGAACTTCTGATTCTTTTATCATGCCATTTCTTCGTTCTTTCTTTATAGATTAACGAATTTTCGTATGCTTCATGTCTTAATTCTTCTAATTCGTTTAGTTGACTTAACCGTAGACATCCAGCTTCATGTAAATCAAGATTACATGTCTTCAAAGCCCAAAATGCTTTGTGTTCAATTTCTACTGGAAGATGACATGCTTTTCCATAAACAAGTCTAAAAGGTGTGGTTCCAATTGGAGTTTTGTAGGCTGTTCTAAAATCCCAGAGTGCATCCTCCAATTTAATGGACCATTCCTTCGAATTTGATCCTACGGTTTTCTCTAGAATACGTTTTAAAGCTCGGTTGGTATTTTCAACTTGTCCACTTGTTTGTGGATGATATGCGGTGGAGATTTTATGAGTTACTCCATATCTTTTAAGAACTTTCTCAAGTTGATTATTACAGAAATGAGTACCCCGATCACTTATTAAAGCTTTCGGTGTTCCAAACCTTGCAAAAAGACGTTTTAAAAAGTTGACTACAACTCGTGCATCGTTAGTTGGGAGAGCTTGTGCTTCCGCCCATTTAGATACATAATCAATGGCTACGAGAATATAGAGATTATTATGAGATTTTGGAAATGGACCCATAAAGTCAATACCCCAAATGTCAAATACTTCACATACTTGGATGACATTTTGTGGCATTTCATCACGTTGACTTATTTTTCCGGCCCTTTGACAAGCATCACAGGATTTTCAAAGAAGGTGTGCGTCTTTGTAAATTGTAGGCCAATAGAATCCAGCATCATAAACTTCTCTTGCTGTTAGTTGAGGCCCATAATGCCCTCCTGTTGGTCTTGTGTGACAATGGTTTAAAATTTTACTAGCTTCATTTCCAAATACACATCGGCCTATTATTCCATCAGGACAACTTTTAAACAGATGTGGATCTTCCAAAAAATAGTGTTTTATATCACTGAAGAATTTCTTTCATTTTTGGTACGATAATCCTTTTTCAAGGAATCCACAAACTAAGTAGTTTGCATAGTCTGCAAACCATGGAATTTCTTTATAATCTATCTTCAATAGATATTCATCAGGAAAGTTGTCTTGTATGGCTGATTCATTTAGAACTTCTAATTCAGGATTTTCAAGACGAGAAAGATGATCAGCGGAGAGATTTTCTGCTCCTCTTTTATCTTGGATTTCAATATCAAACTCTTGTAAGAGTAAGATCCAACGGATTAATCTTGGTTTAGCATCTTGTTTTGAAAATAGGTATCTAAGAGCAGAATGGTCGGTATAGACCACCGTTTTTGCTAGAACGAGATATGATCGAAATTTGTCAAAAGCAAAGACAATAGCAAGGAGTTCTTTTTCAGTAGTTGTATAGTTCGTTTGTGCTCCTTGTAACGTCTTACTAGCATAATATATAGGTTGAAATCGTTTTTCAATCCTTTGTCCTAAAACGGCTCCCATTGCAAAATCACTTGCATCGCACATTAGTTCAAATGGTAGATTCCAATTTGGTGTTATCATGATCGGCGCATTAGTGAGTTTCTCTTTAAGAATATTAAAAGATTTGATACACTCATCTGAAAAGATGAATGGAGCATCCTTTTCTAGGAGTTTATTCATAGGAGTGGCAATTTTAGAAAAATTTTTTATGAAACGTCGGTAAAAACCGGCATGCCCTAGAAAACTCCTAACTCCTCTAACATTGGTGGGATGTAGAAGTTTAGCAATTACATCTACTTTAGCTCTATCCACTTCAATTCCTTCTTTTGAAATTTTATGTCCAAGAACGATGCCCTCTTTAACCATGAAATGGCATTTCTCCCAATTAAGTACTAGATTTGATTGTTCGCATCTAATAAGCATTCGTTCTAGATTAACTAGACATGATTCAAATGTATCACCGAAGACTAAAAAGTCATCCATGAAAACTTCCATGCATTCTTCTATCATGTCGTGAAAAATCGCCATCATACACCTTTGAAAGGTTGCAGGGGCATTACAAAGTCCAAATGGCATGCGTTTGTAAGCAAAAGTACCATAAGGGCACGTGAATGTGGTTTTCTCTTGGTCCTCGGGTGCTATTGGAATTTGAAAATATCCGGAAAATCCATCTAGAAAACAATAGTAACTATTTTCGGCTAATCTTTCTAACATTTGATCTATGAAAGGTAAGGGAAAGTGATCTTTTCTGGTGGCGTCATTTAATTTTCTATAATCAATACACACACGCCATCCTGTTACAGTCCTAGTAGGAATAAGCTCATTTTTCTCATTTGTAATGACAGTCATGCCACCCGTCTTAGGCACGCATTGAACTGGGCTTACCCATGGACTATCAGAGATTGGATATATCAAACCTGCATCTAGCAGTTTAATAATCTCTTTCTTAACTACATCTTGCATATTAGGATTTAGTCTTCGTTGGCGTTGCACATACGTTTTATGACCTTCTTCCATAAGGATTTTATGTGTGCAATACGAAGGACTTATTCCTTTAATATCATGAATCTTCCATGCAATGGCTGGTTTATGAGCTTTCAACACAGAAATGAGTTGTGATTTCTCATTTTCAGTAAGAGAAGACGATATTATTACAGGTAATTCAGATTCACCATGTAAATAAGCGTATTCCAAATGGTTTGGAAGTGGCTTTAACTCTAATTTCGGAGGTTCTTCTATCGATGATTTGTATCGATATCTGTCTTCTTCTTTTAGCATTTGAATTTCTTCTGTTGTTGGTTCATATCCATTAGCTATAAGTGTAGCTAACATTTCAGCTTCATCAATTGGTTCATTACCTTCTCCTAAAGAACATTCTCCTGTTCCTTGTAATTCTGGAAATTCTTCTAATAATTCTGCATGTGCATCTATAGTTTGAATATAATAACATGTATCATCTGCAGATTGTGGTTGTTGCATTGCTCTATCAACTGAAAAGGTAACACTCTCATCCTCTATACTTAGGGTCAATTTCTTACCGAACACGTCTATCATTGCTTTAGCCGTATTTAAGAATGGTCTTCTTAATATGAGAGGAACTTGAGAATCTTCTTCCATGTCCAGAACAACAAAATCTACTGGAAATACTAAAGTACCAACTTTAACTAGCATGTTCTCCATTATCCCTCTAGGATATTTTATTGATTTATCGGCTAGTTGTATGCTTATTCTGGTTGGTTTCAATTCTCCAAGGTCTAGTTTAGCGTATAGTGAATATGGCATTAGATTTATACTAGCACCTAAGTCTGCCAATGCTTCTATTGAACTAAGACTACCCAGAAAACATGGAATTGTGAAACTTCCTGGATCAGATAATTTTTCTGGTATCTTATTCAACAGTACTGCTGAACAATTAGCATTCATGGTAACAGCCGAGAGTTCTTCCATTTTCTTTCTATTTGAGATTAGATCTTTCAAGAATTTAGCATATCTAGGCATTCCTGAAATCACATCAATGAAAGGAAGATTTACATTTATCTGTTTAAACATATCCAAGAATTTGGATTGCTCGGCTTCAAGTTTCTCTTTCTTCATTTTACTCGGGTAAGGAAGTGGTGGTTGGTATGGTTTAACATAAGGTTTAGCCTTAACTATGTTATCTTCATTAACCTTCTCAACTACCGGTTCTTTTTCCTTATCTTGATCAGGTTGTGGTTCTTGTGGAGTAGGAATAGCTTCATCAGAAGTTACAGGTATTTCAGGTGGTTTAAGTGTTGTACCACTTCTTGTGGTAATGGCTTTAGCTGTTTCATTCCGGGGGTTAGTATTTGTATCACTAGGTAGACTTCCCGGTTTTCTTTCACCTATTAACCTTGCTAGGTTACTTACTTCTTGTTCCAGATTTTGAATAGAAGCTTGTTGATTTCTAAATGCTTGAGCATTTTGTTCATTAGTTTGTTTCTGAGATGTGAAAAACTGCGTTTGAGTTTCAACTAGCTTCATCATCATATCTTCTAAATTTGGCTTTTTATCATCGGTTTGTTGTGGTGGTTTGTTTTGAAAATTAGGTCTTTGCTGATTGTAAGTATTATTGGATACTTGTTGATTGCTAGGACCTTGTTGGTTGTTGTATGGAATATTTCGGTTATAATTCTGGTTTTGATTGTAAATAGGTCTTGGCGGTTGATAATTATTCTGATAATTATTTCCAGGCCTTTGGTTTATGTATGAAATATTCTCTCTTTGTTCCATTGTTAATTCAATACTGAGACAATCTTTTGTCAAATGTGATCCTCCACACTGCTCACAACTAATTCGTATTGAGTGAACATCTTTAGTCATCTTTTCCATTCGTCTCTCGACAGCATCTATCTTTACGGAAATAGAATCTAAGTCACGGCTAGAATCGGCTCTAGCTGTTTTAGATGATCTAACGATGTCTTTTTCTTGGTGCCACTCATGTGAGTGGGAAGCAGTGTTATCAATAATTTTGTAAGCATCAGTTTCGGTTTTCTTCATAATAGAACCACCAGCTGCTATATCTATGTCTTTCCTTGTAGTGATGTCGCATCCTTGGTAGAATATTTGTACTATTTGACAGGTGTCTAAACCATGTTGCGGACATCCTCTTAACAACTTTCCAAATCTAGTCCACGCCTCATATAGAGTTTCATTCGGCTTCTGTGTGAATGTAACAATTTCTCCTTGAAGTCTTACGGCTTTAGATGCAGGAAAGAATTGTTTAAGAAATTTTTCAACTAAAACGTCCCATGTATCAATCGCCCCTTCAGGTAACGATTCCAACCAATCTTTGGCTTCTCTCTTTAAAGTCCAGGGAAATAACATGAGATATATCTGTTCATCCTCCACTTCTCAAATTTTAAATAGTGTGCAGATCCTATTAAAGGTACGAAGATGTTTATTTGGATCTTCCTTTGGCGCACCACTAAATTGGCATTGAGTAGTCACCATGTGTAGAATTTGTCCTTTGATTTCATAATCTGGCGCATTAATGTCTGGATGAGTAATTGCGTGACCTTGGCCAGTGCGTTTAGCTCTCATTCGGTCTTCCATACTTAATGGTTCTGTTACTTTCATAATTGAATTTGTTGAATCGGAATCACTAGAGGATTCTGATTTAATGGTTCGTTCCTCAACAATCTCTGTTTGAATGATTGGTGGTTCCGAAGGAAAATTTAGTGGTTCAGGATCTATGAATCGTCCCTGAATATTCTCCGGATTCTCAATTGTGAGGTCGGGTTCAAAAAATGGATTATCGGAAATTTGAACTGGAGTACTTGGTCGACTGGATGACGATTCTAAAGAAAAATCAACGGCAGTAATATTTGCTAAATGTCTTGATCTAGTTACAGGTGGTGAACGTACAAAAGGTGGTGAACGTCTTGCTCTGTGCATTCACTGAATATCCTATTAGTTTTTTTTTAAAAGGAAAGAAAAATTATAATAAGTTATCCAATCAATAGAATTTTCCGATTTTGCCCACGTTTCGAATAGCCAAAAGATGCAGCAGAGGGGTAGGATTCGTTTGGTCTCAATATAATTGAGGACTGTTTGGCTCCAATAACCCGGTCCACGTACAAATCCAACTATTACTACGAACCAGAAAATTTTGATGTCTATCAATTTAACCACTTAAAATAAATTTTCGTAATTTTAAGAAATTTAGATAAGAAGTAGAATAAAAATCTATGTCCTAAAAACTAGAATAGCGAGAAATAAGAAAGAAAAATAGTTCGTCGAAAAAGGTCGAAAAAGAAAATTGGTTGAAAAATAAAAGGTGACGAAAAAATAAAAGAAACTTATAACACTTAAAAACACTTGACTAACCTAACCTTATTACCACAACTAACTTAAAATTATAATCGCAAATGAAATTACTAATTAGAATGATAATTGATACATAGGTAAAAGTCGTCTAAAAATATTAAAGCTTACAAGAAAAACTATATCCAAATGGAAATAACTTAAAAAGAAACTAAAACTTAAAAAGGCGTCGCAAAATTCTAAAGCACCTAAATCTTAGTCTAAAGAAAAAGCACTTAAGGGATTTTACGGCAAAGCCTAAAAATCTAGAAGTAAAAATAACTATGGCAAAAATTAAGTTTAAAACTAAATATGAGCTATAAATACAAATATTACGCTAAAACAATTAAAAAGGGACAAAATATAAAAATATACAAAAAGTTGTAAAAAGTACAATTTTTATAAAAATATTATTTTTATATTATTTATTTATTAAAACTATTAATTTTATATTTTATTTAAACTAATTTAACTAAATAAAACAAATAAATAAAAACTAAACTAAACAATATAATATAAATAAACTAATTAGGGTTTAAAATTAATTAAAATTAATAAAACCCGTAATTAATGCGAATTAGGGTTCCTGTGTACCCGTGTCAGGTCTGCTCCGCGAGTCGCGGTATTCGATGCTTCAAACTCCGCGAGTCGCGGGGTTTCAAAATTCAACTCAGGTACAGTTTTGAACTTCGACGCGTTTTTCTTTTTTTATTTTTTTATTTTATATTTTCTGTTTTATATTTTCTGTTTTAAAATCTAAAATATTTATATAATAAAAACTTATATTTTAAAAACGAGAATAAAAATAGAACTACTTTATAATTTTATAAATAAAAATCTTAAAACTAGATTTATATATATATTTTTTTTTGGTTTTTTTTTTTTTTGTTTTAAATAAAAACAAAATACTTAAATAAAACTTATATTTTTATAAAATAAAAATAAAGAAACTTTATAAAACTTAAATATTTAATAAAATCGTAAAAATACTTATATTTTTGTTTTCTTTTTATATTTTCGAATAATTAAAAACGTATTTTTTTTTCTAAATATTTAGCGTTGCGCTTTCGGCGTTTAAGATTTCCCCGGCAGCGGCGCCAAAAATACTTGATTGTTAAAGCTAAGGGGTATAAAATACTATTAATTTTTAGAAGGAAATACTATTAAATACGATACAATTTTACACAAGATATTTATTTATTTAGAGAATGGATATACTTAAACCTTGCTACAATACTTATAGGTAGTGTACCTAATCGTACAGTAGTGTAGTTTTTAGTAAGTCCGGTTCGTTCCACAGGGAATCTTTTTCACAAAGCTTAACGCTATATTAGTTTAAATTTATAAAAATACAAATATATATATAAGTAATATTATTATTATAAGGGGAGGTTTTTGCCGTTTAATAACCGGTTTGTATTTTAAAACTTTAGTCGCAGTTAAAACCAAATGTAAAATAATAAATAAATACAAGACTTAATTTAAAGCGTAAAGTAAATAACGATAATGAAATTGCGAATAATAAAAGTGCGATAAAATAAACTTGCGATAATTAAAAAGTACGAAAATTAAAGTGCAATTAAATACAATAACAATAAATAAAATGCGATAATTAGAAGTGCAATTAAATATAAAATAAAAGAAATTAAATATGAAATAAAAGAATTATGCTTATTTAAACTTCCGTAATCATGATGTTTGACGTGTTGATTTTAGTTTTATGCCCATGGGTTAATTGTCCTTTGTCCTGGATTATTTAATATGTTCATACGGATTTTGTCCATAATAGTCCATCAGTCATAAATATAAAGAGCGAAAGCCTTCGTCAAATTATTCTTATTCCCGAAGTCAAATATTCCAACTAATTGGGGATTCGAATTGTAACAAGGTTTTAATACTTTGTTTAATGAATACACCAGGTTATCGACTGCGTGTAAACCAAGGTTTTACTACTTTGTTAACAATTACACCAATTACCCTTGAATGTAATTCACCCCTGTTTCAACAAATCTATTTAACTATTAATCCAGTTCCGTGTCCGGTAAAATGAATAATTATTGGTATTTATAGATATCCCGCCCACCGTACCCAGTCAAGCGTATGTGGTTATATATAAATACGTCGAATTATAAGTTTGTATATTAAATTAACAAGGTATTGTTTAGTTAATATAAAACCCATTAATAGCTGGTGTTGCGAAACGTAACCTTTATTTATGAACGGATTTGAGTTGTTTTGTTACACGAATTGATTTATTGTATATGTGGTATTTTATTGAATTCAGGTTGATTTCACACATATATAGGCAACTAGTCCTATCCGTGTAGTTTAGTTTGTCGGTAAATCCGATTCGTTCCACAGGGAGATGGAGTGTTTAATGGTTTTTAATAGTCTTTGATGTCAAACTTAATTAAAGGGGGTTTTGAATTAGGAATTTATAAAATAACAGTAAAAGAAAATAACTTAAACTAATTTACTAAATAAAATTACAAGATTACAATAATTAACTTAAAAAGGAACTAAATGAAATTATACTAATTATGATGTATTAATTATATTACTAAATGGTAATTAGTAAAATAGTAACTTTTAATAAAACTATATGTTTAAAATTTTGTTTTGAGCAATTATAATATAAACTTATTTAAATTAACTAAAAGACATGTTTAAAAAGATTAATACAAATTAAAAGGAATTAAAATGATTAACTAATTGTAAACTAATTTCTAATTATAAAGTATTATAATTAACACTAATTATTAGGATTTATCATGTATTAAAGTATTTTATAAGAACTAATATAAATTATATAGTAATAACCTAAATATAATAGTAAAAAGGCTAAAACCCTAATTTTAAACTAATTAAATAATTAAAACCCTAATTTTAACCCTACTGGTACTGTAGCCAGGTTTAAGGCTTACGCGTTTCGCGTATACATACGCGATTCGCGTATGTGTAATACGATGTGACAAAACTAACTGATACAGATTCGAGTATTTTTATGTATTTTTTTATATTTTATACTAATAATTAGTAAATAATGATAATAATAAGTTTACAAGAAATAATAATGGGATAAATGGGAGTGTTTACTTAAATGTGTCACCCCTAGGTCCATGGATTGTTTTGAGTTTTAAGCCCTATTAAAATGTTTTAGTAATAAACTTTATATTTTTCTTTCGAAAAAATATAAGGTTACGACTAACTAAATAAAATCTAATTTTCATCGGATTCTTTTTTTTTAGATAGCTACTATTCCCTAAGTATTTAAATTGAGACCTAGCCTAGTTTTGACTTTTGCCAATACCCAAATCATAACGGTTTCCCTTTTTATAATTTCACTATCATATAATTATTGATATTACCCAAACCACCGAAGTTTATTTCTAAATTGGTGTTAATAACTTATCCATAAATTCGTCTAGATCATTTTAATGTTGAAGCTTAATTTATGTAAATAAAAACAACTTTCGTTATTTAAATTTAATAAATTAAGTGGCAAGGGTTAAATACCTAATTACACAATAATGGTTCTTTTAACTAGGCTCAATATTAAAAATACTAAAGTTACATTTTAACTTTTACAAATGATAACAATCCATTTCACTAGGGGCTCTACATCTAAGCAAACACTAAGGTAATTTAGCTATTCATTACACTAAGGTAAACATAAAAATATAGATATGCAAACATAATAACAACGATAATTTTAACAGAGTAAACTTACTAAAAATTCTTCACTTTCATTAACTTCAAATGGTAGAAAATTACAATAATAACACCCTTTTTACGCGTACAATAACACCCTTAATCACGAACAGTACACCTTTACTATTTGAAACTAATCCTAATATTTGAACTTTGAAACTGAAATGAAAATAATACATATAATAATAATGACAATAGTATGTGTATAGTAATAATATGTTGTCATCTATGTCTCTGCACACTACTCCGTATTTAACATGTATCATTTAGTAGTAGGTGAACTGTTGAATCCTTGCTGTATTACATTGAGCTAAAAAGAATTGTTTTTAAAACCAAAAAGCAGTCGCCCCATTCTTGCGTTCTGGAAACTTGTCTGGCCTAACATTACGCGTTTCGTGTATGCCTACACGATTCGCGTAAGAACAACTATTACGCGTTTCGTGTAAGCCTACACGATTCGCGTATGAGTTAACAGCAGTTTCTTTATTTTTATTTTCTCGTTTGTTCTTTTGTTGATCCCGTGTTGACGTGTATTGACTTGGACCTTTCCATTTGAATTCTTTTCTTCAATTATCTTGTACTTTCATTCGGATAAACGTTTCTTGATATAAATTTGGTTAAAACCATCGTTTTATCGTCGTTTCTTCAAATAGCAAGCTCTTGTCCACTTTTGTCGTTTTTCTTGAATATTATACATTGAATGTCTTTGTAAATGATAAAAGCTGATGAAATATAACTGATATTGCGTCGAATAATATGTATGTTTAGAGCAATATCAATAGCCCATAGTCTAATTTCCATAAGTGTCGTTCTTTTATCCAAACCCCAATTATGGTACAAGGCCCAATTACCCAATTTTAGTAATTAGCCCAACATCATGATTACTTTGGATTAAATAAGCATAATAATAACTTAGCTACGAGACATTAAATTAAAAAGGTTGAACATAACTTACAATGATTAAAAATAGCGTAGCGTTACACGGACTGAATTTCGACTTACACCCTTACAACATTCGCTAACATACCCTTATTATTAGAATTATAATTAAAATTAAAATTAAAATATAAATATAAATATATTTACGTATAGATATAGAGAGGATGGATATTTGATGGTTTTTGCGATCAAACTGCGTTTGCTTTTATAGGGAATTGAGTCCAGGTGAGCTCCGTGACTCGCGGCATTTTTGCTCTTCAAACTCCGCGAGTCGCGGAGTTTGAAATTCCAGCTCACTCTAAATTGGATCTTAGTCTGCCGATGGTTTATTATATAATATAATATATATATAATTTATATAATTAATTATATATTATATTATATTTATATACATAGTTAACTTGTAATTTTTAGTCCGTTGCGTCGAGCGTTGAGAGTTGACTCTGGTCCCGGTTCCGAATTTTCGAACGTCCTTGCGTACTATTTTATATCTTGTACTTTGTGTTTTGAATCTTGTACACTTGTAATTTCGAGATGTTTCTTATCAATAATTGGAACCTCTTTGATTGTCTTTTGTACTTTTGAGCTTTTTGGTCGTTTGCATCTTCAATTCGTCGAATCTGTCTTTTGTCTTCACCTTTTATTATTTAAACGAATATCACTTGTAAATAGAACAATTGCAACTAAAAGCTTGTCTTTCTTGAGGAATAATGCTATGAAATATATGTTCGTTTTTAGCATTATCAACATTTCTTACAATAACTCAACTAAACCATAACTTTATTATTAAAATTAACTTAAATTAAAATTATAATATATATATATATATATATATATATATATATATATATATATATATATATATATATATATATATATATATATATATATATATATATATATATTAAGTTTACAGAGGAAGAAAGAAAAAATGGTGTAAATAATTCGGCAGAAAACATGGCTATTTATAGGACTTGGCTAGCATCTTGGCCTCATGCGATCGCATGATTTTTCTTCTTCCAGGCCATGCGATCGCATGGCCAGCTGGGACAGATATTTTTGCTTTTCAAAATGTGGGCTGCTGAGTTATAATAATATATAATATAATATATATAATTATATATAATTATATATATTATATTATATTCCTGTGCATAGTAGACTTGTAATTTTAGGTCCGTTGTCTCGCGCGTTGATTCTCGGTTTATGTCTCAGTTTCGGATTTTCGAACGTCTTTTCGTACGCGTAGATATCTTGTACTTTGCGTTCCGTGATTTGTACTTTCGTCATTTTTAGACGTTTCTTATCAATAAATTGAACCACTTGGATTGTAACTTGTACGTTTGAGCATTCTGGTCATTTGCATCTTCAAATCATCGATTCTGTCTTCTGTCTTCACATTTGTTTATTTAAACGAATATTACTTGGAAATAGAACAATTACAACTAAAATCTTTACATATTGGAAAGATATTGATACTAAATATATGTTCATTTGGAGCACTATCAACGATACTGCCTTAGATCCATACCCAGTTGCCGAGCCTCTTGAAATTGGGCTTTCTCTGCATCAGTATGAAGCCTTTGACCACTGTTATTTAGATACACGCCAATTTCAATGCCATAGGTTAAAGCAGTGATATAGAATGGCTGATCAAGAGGATGATGCAGCAATCTAACTTGACATATCCTTTCAGAAATAGCTGCTTGTCTTCGCTCAAGCAATTCTGATACAGTGATCTCCAGCCTGTAAGCCTCTCTTTCATCTGGATTCATCCTTCTTAGATCTGGCTTACCTTGGGCAACTGAGCCATCTTCCCAAGTTGTGTGTTTATCATGAGGTTTTGGGGAAGATGGAGGATACATGATTGATTCTGATATGCCTAAAGAACTCACTGAAAACTGATTAATACGTTCATCCTGTGTTCTGTCAAAATAAGCAAGAGTCCGGGGAGAGATAGGTGATTGAACAAACCGATGATCTCCTCTGCCCCAGACTGTAAAATCAGCAGGATCAACAGTATCAGTATCTTGTTTAACACCCAGCTTAGCCCCCTTGGATGGGTCTTCAACACTTGTTTCTCTCAGCAGCACACTACTGGCTGGGTCTTCTATCACAGCACTCCTTGCTGTGTCTTCAGTACCAGCTGAATGATTAGTATCAGCTGGTACAACTACCACAGTATCTTCATCAGCTACCTCAAATAGGGGTCCTTTCCTTAGGAGCTAGTTGTCCCTAGGAGTAGATTTCACCCTTTGTTTGTCGATTGGCTTGGGTTCAGCTGATGGTTCTTGTGTTGATACTGATTCTTGTGGAGGCAGATAGGGAACAATAGCAAGATGCTCCCCCTTAACATCATCATCATCAAGGTCGATTATTTTTGCTGGCTGTTGTTGTGTAGCTGGTTGAGCAGAAGATGTTGGTCGAGAAGATGAGCTAGTTTCTAACATTGCATCTAGCCATTTCATGAACATGTCAGCGCTAACTCCTCCTGACCCAGTAGATTGCAGATAATCTTTCATTTCTTCAGGAGTCATTCGTTTGATCCTTTCTGCTCACTCAGCATACAGCTTTGCCCTTTTCTTGTCATACTTAACCATGAACTTAGCATTTCTTTTACGAGCATCTCTTTTGTACTTTTTAATGCTGAGTAGTTCATCATTAATATCCAACTTTTCTGGGACAGGCTTCTTCTATGTTCAATTCTGTGTTGTTTACGAGCAACATAAGCCTCCCATTTGGCATTAAAGGCATCATTTAAATCTTGCTGTCTCTTCTGATGTCTCTCCAGTTTTCTTTTCATTTTCCTTTCAATCGTCTGAGAGACAACAAAAGATTCAGCAACAGCCAACTCAGAAATATCACTGGGTTTACTGCCAGAACCAATATCATCCACTGATGTGGTAGACACACTGGATTGAGATTCACCAGCTGCTTGTACACCAGCTTCAGTATGATCGTTGCTGGGCTTAGTGCCAACACCTTGACCAGTACCAGTACCATCATCATCACCATCTCTCCTTTGCTGTTTAGGAGCCTTTTTATGCTCATGCTCCCCCTCAGATTGTTTTCTCTTTTTGGACTTCTTTTTAGATTTCTTCTCCCCCTGATAACTCCTAAATTATACAGTATTTTTATATCATTTTGAGGAGTTATCTTGTTATTTTTGAATCATTTTGACGCCAAAACACACCAAAATAGGTGTTTCTAATATTTTGTTTAAGAAATGCACAAAACAGGATCAAAAACAGTGGAAAACTGAAGGTTGAGGAATGAAGCCGCCGGCATTATGGGCACCAAGCCGCCAGCTTCCCCAGGGAATTCCAGAATGTTCCAGTTTTATTCATAAAATATGTTAAACTTGGAGCTTAAGAAAAAGTGAAGTGAAACCGTCGGCTTTACATTGAAGCCGACGGCTTTAGTGGCACGGTTTCTCGACTTGCTGATCAAGTTTGATTAAAAATGGAAACAGAATCAAAACAAAAACAGAGAGATTTGGCAAATCAATGAAGCCGCCGGCTTGGCTGCAAGCCGCCGGCTTGGCTGCAAGCCGCCGGCTTGAGGAAGGCGGTTACGCATTATTTACTTTGAAATCACGTTTTACTTGGAGAAAAAGCCACCGACTCAGGGAAGCCGCTAACTTTGCTTATGTAACGACCCGGAAATTTCCGACCAAATTTAAACCTTATCTTCTATATGTCTTCGACACGATAAGCAAAAACCTTAATATTGAGTCTAGAAAGTTTGAAATCTATATTTGGATGATTAGTTACCCTCTTGACCAAGCCTGACTATTCACGAACATTTTGTGCGTATACGATATATACTTATTATTTAACAAAGTATTAGATATACAATATTAGGTTTCGAAATAAGATTATTATATTTATCGGCAAGTGTAAAAGATAATATGATTTTATAAATATCTGAAACTGTCTTTGCCAAACTATTAACGAGTCATTAAAAGATTTAACGATATTTTAAAAGTTAAAAGTTTTCTAGAAACCTTTTTGTCAAACGATAAATGTTAGGACCAGGATTTTTATAAAAATAAATATTTAAATAAAACGTGTTCATTAAATATATTTTTGTATTCTATAAAATGATTAACTATAATATTTAACTAAATACAAAACGTTTTGGATATAAACGTACTTTAGAAAAACAACTAGACTTTGACTTAAACGAGTAAATGACCACAATGCTCAAAAGGTTAAGTTACATTTTTAATGAGATTATTTTTATAATTTAAAACCCATAATTTTGATAAAGGTACGTGTCACGAACCATAAAATGTTAATTTTTCTAGTGTACGAAACTTTATTTGGAAAACCGGACCTGGGACATTAGTTGAATGACAATGTAAAAGTAATTTTTGTAAAAATTATATTTTTACCATTAATGTAAATATAATATAATATTTAATTAATTATATAAATAAAATATATTATAATATAAATTATAAATATCGGCAGATTAAATTTTTGGGGGAAACAGCTGTCACCAAATGTGCTCATGCAACTTGCATGACAATCACACACACTCCTCATGCGACTTGCATGAGGAGAGAGAGTTGGAAAAGTTCTTTAAATTTGCAAACGAGTTCGGTTGTTTGTGAATCATTTTTACTTCAAACATAACACACACTTACACAACACATAAATATTACTCCCTCTGTATAATATTATTATTATATATATATCATTATTATCATTATTAAAAATCAAGATTTTTAAGATTATGAATCTTAATCCTATTATGACTAGTACTAGTATTATTTTGGGTAGTATTATTGGTATTTATACTTAAAATTCTATGACGGGGTTCTGCCCAAGTGTACCAAAACTGGATTCATGAATGGGATAGAATTAAGGAGATTATGGGTCATAACTATGGAAGTTATGGGTATGGATTGGGGGTTTTGCTCGTGGGACAAACTAGTGTTATTATCTTTGTGGCGTTTATATACCTTTCCTGCAATATTGAATCTCAATATTGATACGTGAGCACTCTAAACTTAACTTTTATTTACTTTTAGTGTATCCCTGACTAGAGCTCGAGAATTTAGGATCAAGCATGTTTATTTATTTATTTTGTCAAAATATACATTAGGATAGAATCTGAATTAGTTACTTCTGTGGTTAAAATAAAATATATGATATATATGTTTTTGGAAAGGTGGTGAAAAACTATAAACTTTTCATTTAGATGTCGAACGGATTCGACGGACGGATTTGAAGTTATAGTCAATTGAACTTTTTGTACAAATTTTTAAAAAATGAATATTTTTATTACGTCGTCGTTAAAATCATTATTATTATTAGATTGTTATCATAATTATTATTATTATCAAAATATTATTATAATTGTTATTATGAATATTTAAAGATAATTAATATTTTTATCAAAAACTATTAAACTATCATTTTGATCATTATTATTAATAAAACTATCAATTCATTTTCATTAACACTAAAATTATTATTAGAAGTAATATTTTAAAAAAAAAATATTGTATTTCTAAAATATTAACCTATCATTTGGTATATTTTATATAAAAATTTAGTTATAAATTATATAATTTATCCTAAAGGATTTTATAAAATATTTAAAAATATATAACAACGATATTTAATTATATTTAATCATGTATAATCTTTGGAAATCTTTTTAAGTCAAATGATTTTTTTTTTGTTAACTTTTGCATTTTAGTCTCGAGCATTAGGATTGAGGTACACTGTAAATTGACTTTATTTGTTAATTAGATGTTAACCAATATATAAAAATATAATTAAATAGGTTCGTGAATCGAAGGCCAACCATATAAGTTATCAATGGTGTTATATGTATTTTTACTACAAAATACATTAGGTGAGTATATAGTCCCCTTTTAAACTCTAAATATTTTTGGGCTGAGAATACATGCGCTGTTTTTATAAATGATTTACGTTATGGACACAAGTGATCAAAAATAAATTCTACGTTGAGTTGTACCATGGCATATCTCTTTATACTTGGTAGCTAATATTTACGTGAGGAGCGTAAACGCGAATCCTGTTGATAGATCTATCGGGCCTGACAACCCCAACCGGGCTGGACGACCAGCATTTAACGGTTGCACAGTACTTCGTTTCGTTACTACACTTGGTACGGTGTAGGGTTTATTTAAGAGTATGCTGCTGTGATTTAAATGTTAAGTATGGTTACCAAGTGCTCAACGTCTTTTCTATACACGAGGAGTGTATTATGTATAACTATGAAATCTTGTGGTCCATGGTTGTTATAACGCTGCTAGCATCAAACCTATATAACTCACCAACTTTATGTTGACGTTTTAAAGCATGTTATTCTCAGGTATGAATTAAGTCTTCCGCTGTGCATTAGCTCATATTAAGGATATTGTTTGGGACCATTTAAGCTATGATTCAAAGACGTTGCATTCAAGTTATTGAAGTTCACTAGAGACTATTATTAAATAAATGACAGATTTGGTCATCTGAGTATTATGAAATGTTAGGTGAACATGTCAAATCGTGATGTAAAGATAGATTGCCTTTTAAGAATAAATGCAACGTTTGTAAAATGTATCATATAGAGGTCAGGTACCTCGCGATGTTATCAACTATTGTAATTCTTTTATAATCAATATGGATGTTGTCCGGATGGATTAGTTCGGGTTATTAGAGTTGGTATCAGAGCGTTGGTCTTAGCGAACCAGGTCACCCATTAGTGTGTCTAATTGGTAGTTGTTAGGATACATTAGTGAGTCTGGACTTTGACCGTGTCGGCCTGTCAAAAGTTTTGCTTATCATTTCTAGTCGGAAATCATCTACTTATCATCCTTAGGAAATTGCCTACCTATCATTCTCAAGTTTAAACATGTTCTACTGCATTTAGTGCATCGATAGTGTATGGACGAAATTCATATCTTAGTGCATCTTAGACTTGCCTGATATATGTCGTAAGTTCCTCTGTAGCCTACGAAATCTTTAGTGTTATATATAGATATTCTATGAAGTTAGAATATCATCCTACATCCGAAAATCGTTTCACATCGAAGATCTCTTCCATCCACCAAATTGCCCTTTTCAACCTGAAGTACTTACCGGCGAACCTGTTCGAGAAACTATTTTCTTTCTCATTTCTAGAGTATCTCGTCACGATTATATACTATCCCATATTTCGAATCTTGTTCATTCGCTCGCTCCAACTGCCAATCATCCCGGTGTATTAGCAAAAGTTAACGAACTTCGCGCTCGCGTGACGACTTTGGAGAATCTGGTGCGAAGGTTACGAATACCAGCAGCATAATCAGTACCACCATTATCGACGTCGACAGTACCCTTATTATTCCTAAACCATAACCGCGCCGTAACTCTCAACATCACAACCTGTACCTCGAATATCAACATTTCACGCCTCAATATCACCATCTGTACTTCGAGTATGAACTTTGTTCTAACATCGATTATCTTCGCTTTACGTATCATTCCACCTCATTTTACCTTAGTCCGACATGGCAATTATGTAATCTCTAAAGTTTTAGAGATCATGTAATCAAGTGCTAACAATAAATCAAATGAGTATAAAATCTTATTGACTCATTAAATCCATAATTACATCTGAAGAAAATATATATGCAAGTATATTTTCATAAAGATCGCAATTAAAAATTCTTTCGTACAAACTGTTAATGATGAAAATATTTTAACGGGTGGGTAGTACCCAAGGAATATTTAAAATTCACATTAACAAGTTACACTGTACATTCTTCGAATCTGATTCAACGGTCATTTATTATCCTACTTACAACCACCGATATTCATATCCGCTCACCCCGGAATAACCATTTTTATTCAAATTTCATATTCAGATTTTGACCTATCAGAATCCAACAAGTGGCATAAAGAAGAAAACATTGGACAAAATAAAAGTTGTTAGAAACAAACGGATTAACTAATTGAAATTTGGTTAGGATTCCACGCTAACTGTTCCTAGCTAACTGTTCCCGGCTAACATTTAATTTATTGCAATTTACATTCTCGCAATTTTATTTATTGTTATTTAATTTCTGCACTTTACATACCGTCGGGACACATGTACAACAATACGTCGGATTAATTCTGAGACAACACGTTGTATAATGGATCATGATATATATTTATTTATTTTACGCACTTTAAATAACGGGACACGTATACAAGGTTTCGACTTATCATATTGACCCATCTATATATATATATTTCGGAACAACCGTAGACACTCTATATGTGAATGTGGGAGGTGGCTATACAGGGTCGGAGTTGATTCCAAAATATATATATACTTTGAGTTGTGATCGACACCGAGGCCGGTACACGGGTCACGATACGTATTAAGTAATTCGATTATTATATATATAATTTATATATGAATTTATTGGACCATTGGACAATCGGACTATTGGACTGCTAACTTTGGACAATTAAAATGAATTAAAATGCTGATTATAACATATGAAACTAAACAATTCTTCAAGCTTGCCACTTGATTTTATCTCAAACCTCATTCGTATCTTGACGGTTACAATTCGCATTCAAATCTTTTCATGATTCTTAAAAACACCTCGATCGAGAAGTTGAAACCGCTGCACCTCGTCTACGGAAGAAAGATTTATGTATACGGTTATGCACCTGAAAAACTTTCGAAATCGAAGTTATAGTTAAATCGTATCCGCGTCGAATTCCTTATCATTCATTAAGCAAAAACAATCATACGATTCCTTTTCAAGTAGCAAATTTTGTCACAGCTTCACTTCGACTTCCCAGAAAGACTACTCTTACTATAACCTCGATATTTATACCTTGTCCCTTCGCCGTTACTACTGGAGAACCTTTTATATTCCACAACATCATCAACAGATGTACCAGCAGCACGTTATTTTTTCGGCGGAATCCGCAATTAGAATTTTGAAAATCTCGTAGCACTTCTCTAGCTATACCTATAACGTTTATCCCTAAGAAATTCATACTTCGAATGTGAAGTTTCTGAAAAACACCCTGAACTATGAAGTAGTTCTTGAAAAGCTGATGAAGCAGCAAAAACTGTAAATGACTTTAACGGTCAAAAGTTTGATGATACAGTACAGTGTATTGGTAAAGCTCCGAAAAGAGAAGGTTGAGAACTGGAAAAAGGTTTGAGCAAAGTATAAAGGAGGCCGTGAACAAATCGTGAAAACTAAATCTGACTTCAAAGGATTCAAAAGATTCCGTACCTGTTGAAATCATTAGCAACACCTTACTCCTCATTCTAAACCTTCGCAGACAAATTTTCCTCATTATCCATTAATGATAGAAGATTTACGATATCATCGTGCCTTTCATTATAAATATCCTCAATATTTCTGAAGATATTTTCATAAGTATTCTTATCTGAGAATATTTATTTCTCCGTAATATCTACGTTACAATATAAAAGAAACTGTGATAGTTTCTAAATTCTGAAACCTCCAAGTTTAAAATATGAATGTTTTTGAAGTAGTGTTGGAAACTGATACATGAATTAGTATAGTATAATGAAACTTGATCAACTTCATTATATTACAGTAAGTCATGTTGAGTTTCTAATGGAATGTGATAATTCACAGTACCGTCATCATGTGCCATGTTATACGGCTCTTACATTCTATCCAATTCCGAAACGTATTAAGAACGAATCATCTTGATAGTTCTATTTTCCTGGATATTCTGGTAATTTGACAAATCAAAATCGTGCTATTACCATTCCTTGCTGAGAACATTAGCCATGTTCATTCCAAATCTCGTACTTACGAATTCCGGACTATTGCTCGCTTGACTCAAGGACGGGAAGAAGAAGCGAAGGGAGTAGTTTCATAGTGAAATATCCGATAAAGAAATCGAAACAGATTACCGCATTAAATCAAATGAGATCCGATTTTCCAAATCACCGAAGAACCAAATCTTATTACGTAAGATTTTCTTTAATCCCTTAAATTCTGGAAATCAATCCTAATCATGTCATCGGTTAAGACAATTCCATATTCACTTATTTCATTCTTTTGTGATAGCTTCACTCGTGCGCTTCACATGATCGAATCATTGTATCCATATCTTTCAAAAAATGATAAAACTCTATCATTACCTCATATTCGTCATGAAAACATTTCTATTGTTATTTATGACAACCTCTACCAAATTTCGGGGACGAAATTTTTTTAACGGGTGGGTACTGTAACGACCCGGAAATTTCCGACCAAATTTAAACCTTATCTTCTATATGTCTTCGACACGATAAGCAAAAACCTTAATATTGAGTCTAGAAAGTTTGAAATCTATATTTGGATGATTAGTTACCCTCTTGACCAAGCCTGACTATTCACGAACATTTTGTGCGTATACGATATATACTTATTATTTAACAAAGTATTAGATATACAATATTAGGTTTCGAAATAAGATTATTATATTTATCGGAAAGTGTAAAAGATAATATGATTTTATAAATATCTGAAACTGTCTTTGCCAAACTATTAACGAGTCATTAAAAGATTTAACGATATTTTAAAAGTTAAAAGTTTTCTAGAAACCTTTTTGTCAAACGATAAATGTTAACGGACCAGGATTTTTATAAAAATAAATATTTAAATAAAACGTGTTCATTAAATATATTTTTGTATTCTATAAAATGATTAACTATAATATTTAACTAAATACAAAACGTTTTGGATATAAACGTACTTTAGAAAAACAACTAGACTTTGACTTAAACGAGTAAATGACCACAATGCTCAAAAGGTTAAGTTACATTTTTAATGAGATTATTTTTATAATTTAAAACCCATAATTTTGATAAAGGTACGTGTCACGAACCATAAAATGTTAATTTTTCTAGTGTACGAAACTTTATTTGGAAAACCGGACCTGGGACATTAGTTGAATGACAATGTAAAAGTAATTTTTGTAAAAATTATATTTTTACCATTAATGTAAATATAATATAATATTTAATTAATTATATAAATAAAATATATTATAATATAAATTATAAATATCGGCAGATTAAATTTTTGGGGGAAACAGCTGTCACCAAATGTGCTCATGCAACTTGCATGACAATCACACACACTCCTCATGCGACTTGCATGAGGAGAGAGAGTTGGAAAAGTTCTTTAAATTTGCAAACGAGTTCGGTTGTTTGTGAATCATTTTTACTTCAAACATAACACACACTTACACAACACATAAATATTACTCCCTCTGTATAATATTATTATTATATATATATCATTATTATCATTATTAAAAATCAAGATTTTTAAGATTATGAATCTTAATCCTATTATGACTAGTACTAGTATTATTTTGGGTAGTATTATTGGTATTTATACTTAAAATTCTATGACGGGGTTCTGCCCAAGTGTACCAAAACTGGATTCATGAATGGGATAGAATTAAGGAGATTATGGGTCATAACTATGGAAGTTATGGGTATGGATTGGGGGTTTTGCTCGTGGGACAAACTAGTGTTATTATCTTTGTGGCGTTTATATACCTTTCCTGCAATATTGAATCTCAATATTGATACGTGAGCACTCTAAACTTAACTTTTATTTACTTTTAGTGTATCCCTGACTAGAGCTCGAGAATTTAGGATCAAGCATGTTTATTTATTTATTTTGTCAAAATATACATTAGGATAGAATCTGAATTAGTTACTTCTGTGGTTAAAATAAAATATATGATATATATGTTTTTGGAAAGGTGGTGAAAAACTATAAACTTTTCATTTAGATGTCGAACGGATTCGACGGACGGATTTGAAGTTATAGTCAATTGAACTTTTTGTACAAATTTTTAAAAAATGAATATTTTTATTACGTTGTCGTTAAAATCATTATTATTATTAGATTGTTATCATAATTATTATTATTATCAAAATATTATTATAATTGTTATTATGAATATTTAAAGATAATTAATATTTTTATCAAAAACTATTAAACTATCATTTTGATCATTATTATTAATAAAACTATCAATTCATTTTCATTAACACTAAAATTATTATTAGAAGTAATATTTTAAAAAAAAAATATTGTATTTCTAAAATATTAACCTATCATTTGGTATATTTTATATAAAAATTTAGTTATAAATTATATAATTTATCCTAAAGGATTTTATAAAATATTTAAAAATATATAACAACGATATTTAATTATATTTAATCATGTATAATCTTTGGAAATCTTTTTAAGTCAAATGATTTTTTTTTTTTGTTAACTTTTGCATTTTAGTCTCGAGCATTAGGATTGAGGTACACTGTAAATTGACTTTATTTGTTAATTAGATGTTAACCAATGTATAAAAATATAATTAAATAGGTTCGTGAATCGAAGGCCAACCATATAAGTTATCAATGGTGTTATATGTATTTTTACTACAAAATACATTAGGTGAGTATATAGTCCCCTTTTAAACTCTAAATATTTTTGGGCTGAGAATACATGCGCTGTTTTTATAAATGATTTACGTTATGGACACAAGTGATCAAAAATAAATTCTACGTTGAGTTGTACCATGGCATATCTCTTTATACTTGGTAGCTAATATTTACGTGAGGAGCGTAAATGCGAATCCTGTTGATAGATCTATCGGGCCTGACAACCCCAACCGGGCTGGACGACCAGCATTTAACGGTTGCACAGTACTTCGTTTCGTTACTACACTTGTTACGGTGTAGGGTTTATTTAAGAGTATGCTGCTGTGATTTAAATGTTAAGTATGGTTACCAAGTGCTCAACGTCTTTTCTATACACGAGGAGTGTATTATGTATAACTATGAAATCTTGTGGTCCATGGTTGTTATAACGCTGCTAGCATCAAACCTATATAACTCACCAACTTTATGTTGACGTTTTAAAGCATGTTATTCTCAGGTATGAATTAAGTCTTCCGCTGTGCATTAGCTCATATTAAGGATATTGTTTGGGACCATTTAAGCTATGATTCAAAGACGTTGCATTCAAGTTATTGAAGTTTACTAGAGACTATTATTAAATAAATGACAGATTTGGTCATCTGAGTATTATGAAATGTTAGGTGAACATGTCAAATCTTGATGTAAAGATAGATTGCCTTTTAAGAATAAATGCAACGTTTGTAAAATGTATCATATAGAGGTCAGGTACCTCGCGATGTTATCAACTATTGTAATTCTTTTATAATCAATATGGATGTTGTCCGGATGGATTAGTTCGGGTTATTAGAGCTTAGCCGTCATAAAACACTATAAATAGGGGCTTTAGGCCAGAGTTTTAAAAAAGTTCAGTTTTTCTTTGCTTTTCATTATTCAAGCACGAATTAGTTAGGGTTTTATTTCTTTTCAACTCTCAAATTCATCAATCAATAATTTGGTCTTTCATTTCTTCCATGTCAGTATGACTCTTTACTTTATTTCTTACTCTTTAATTGTTCTTTCTTTAGTTATGGGCTAATAGCCTTGCATATGCTTGAATCATGTAACACCTTGTGATCAATTGCTTAAACTATTTAAACTGTATGAAAGAAAACAGGAATCCGGGGTTGGAACATGAAGTCGCCGGCTTCATGGACCAAAGCCACTGGCTTCAACTGGACTGTTTAATATTCAACTTTATTTTCACTCAGATCAAAATAAAAAGTATTCGGCAAAATTATTTATAATTCCCAATGAAGCCGCCGGCTTCGTTGCTAAAGCCGCCGGCTTTATGTAATAAACACAGATTTTATATTTCGATAGAATGTCTGATTTCCTGTTATGTTTTATGACTGATTAAAATACCACCGTTAAATTAATATGATTTGGATAAAGTAAATTATTAGGTTTTAACTAGAACATCACTAAGTTTAAAACTTGATAAACTTAAATATAATCGGATTAGTTTAGTTGTGAGGATTATAGCTAGTAACTATAATTAGGGTTTGGTTAATCACACTAAATCCATTATCAGGTCTTAATACAAGTTGGAAATTCAGTGATCTATTTTAGGATTAACCTGATCAACTAGTCTTGAAGTAGATATTCTTAGGTCAATTATCAATCTGAGTTTGATCTTAATTCAAAAAGGCAATTATGAACAAGGTGTGAAAGATTCAAGCATGTGTTTTAATTATTATTGTTTATTTCTCTTTAAGTTATTTATCGCAATTTATTTGTTTCTTGTCATTTAAAGTTTTAAAACCACAACTTATATTCTTAAATCCACTCGTTCTATTGGGACGACCCTTAACTTACAAAATACTAAACTACATCTGATCGGGTTGTGTTGCTCGTTAGGGTATTAAAAGTAATTGGTAAATTAAGAAATTATAAATTAAAAAGTAGATCAAAAAGACACGCATTATTGCACACACTTTTGACACATCACCCCCTTTTTGTCATCAGCAGGGGCAGAAGGGTGATCAGGGGAAACCTGTGCATCAAGGTCACTATCTGACTCAGGAACTGAGTATGTAAAGTTGTTCCAGTCAGCATCAGCAGGAGAAAAATGGGCACCAGGATCTACACCATATTGTCGGAGACACAGATTTGAAGATCTAACTTCATTTTTTGCAACACCCATGACCATTTGATTAACAGTGGCCCTAACATCTGCTTGTAGGGCAGCCATGTGTTGCATAGTCTCCACCAATTGAAGATAAGCAGAGACATGAACCATATTAGCCATTTGCTGTTCCTGCGAATCCAACCTCTCTGTCAATACCCTATTCTTTTCATTAAGAAAAAGATTCCTGCGATTAGCAGCATCAAGATTAGTTTGAAGATGGGCAATATGATCAGCATATTCATTATGAGAGATGATTCGCCTTTTGAGATCCTCCTCTTCTTCATATTGTTTGACAATAGCTTCCACCGCTAGATCAGCAAAAGCACATACTTGTTTGAGCTGTTTTTCAATGGTAGAAGTGGTAACCTCCCTAGCTCTGCGTATGGCTGTAGTCATACTATCAATAATAGCAGAGTGAATGGTGCTTTGTAGATCTGGTGTAACTTCGGCTAACATCTTATAGACAGCCAGGGTGGAGATGGCAGCCACCTCATCAGCATTAAAACTGCTTGTTGAGGGACGATCACTAGCAGCTAACATAGGAGTACCTCCGTGGGGTGGTGGAGGTGGAAGGTCAGAATCTGACTCGTCACCATGATCACCATCATTTTTACCTTCACCCGAAGGTTTAGAACTACTGGTATCCTTGTCAGCATCATTATCAGCATCATCAGTTAGATCCACTGGTTTATATTTGGAACCAGTCACATTATCATGAGTGACTGGTCCGCCCTTACCAGTACCTTTATCAGCATCACCATAAGATAAAGAAGATGATGAGGAAGAAGCTGATGAATCAGAAGGTACTGGCGAATCAGGGACATTCTGCATAACACATTTACCAGTAGCAGGATCTATGATGAACTTGAGAGGCCTCCATGTACCAGGCCATGGAGAAGCAGCTGGAGCCATACCAAAGTAGTGATAGTGTGGCTGCTCATTAACTTGTTGTAGCGTGGCCAACCTCTCATATACCTCTTCTCTTGCTGGTCGATTCAGCTGAAATAATAGCTCAGTCAGCTCCTCTTCTGGTAATTTTCTGGCTGAGACTATAGCACTTTGGGGATCAATAGTCAGCTGATCCACCAGCAAGGCAACTCTGGGAGTGATGGATGCTCCCCGATAGCTGAAGTTAGGTACAACTTCATCAGGATCTGGTACCTGGCACACATATGGTTTCTTCTTAGCAGAAGCAGTAGCCTGAGAAGAATCAGTGGTGGCAGTAGCAGAGGTACCAACATCCATAGTGGGTTCCGTAGAACCAGTGACATGTGCAGAATAGGCAACATTTGCTGCAATAAGCTCATCAGTAAGCACCACATCATCTTGGTCACTACCTGTGATAATCTCCTCAATAGAATCAATTGGAGGAGTGACAGTGGTAGTGCCAGAAATATCAACATCAAGAACCTCCTTAACAATATTACCAATGACCTTTTTAAGTACAGGAGGAGGTTCCATTATCATCTCCTCAACCACTTCAGAATCAGTAGTTGAAGTAGCAATACCAGAGATAGTAGGAGGAGTAGCAGAAATATCAGCAGTAGCTAACTCCTCATTATCAGTAAGAACAGTGGAACCAGCAACCACATTGTCTCCAGTAGAGCCAGCAGCAGTAGAAGCAACAGTACTAGTATCAGTACCACCAGTAGGCAAATCAGTAGCACCAACACCAATAGCAGAAACAGAGAGCTCATCAGTAGAAACAATAACATCCTTTTCTTGCTCCCCCTCTGCCTGTTCATCTACCCCGCTAAGAACTGAAACAAAAAAAACATTTTATGTTAACAACTGTAGAACCAAATAAATTTGACTCAACAATTGCATATGTTGTTGGTCTCTGGGGACAGACAGGTGATTTAGTCAGCCCTTCAATTGAGACAGAGTTAAGTGTCTGTAAGTACAGATATGACTCTGCTGACTCATTGGCAACACATGTTGACCCAAATAGTGTAAGAGTTCTGGCTGGTAATGATGTAGGAGTGAGACTCTTAGCATGATCCAAGTAACATTTAGGCTGTGCAGTGGCCTGAGCTGATTCAACACGATGAGGAACCAGCTCAAGACTACTTTGGGGGTCAGTTATGTTCTCTGCTGGTTGTACTATTAGCAGAGGATATTGCATGATGTTCATTTTAGAAAAATGTGGAAGTGTCTGGTTAGAAGAGTATGGGTTGCTACTCTTCTTAACACTAGTTTTAAAACCAGTCAGCTTGGGAGCCAAGGTTATACCTTCAACTCCATTTTCATTTTTCAAGTCAGCAGTGAAAAGATTTTTAGTTAAGTTAGAAATTTCTACTGTTTGGTCTAGAGACGCACCAGGTTCCATAGCATCTTTCTTTTCAGAAGCAGCAGTTGAGACTGGGGCAATCCCTCATGTGGTGTGCTTGGAGCTAGCTTTAGCTCATTTGGATTTTCCTGTTACCAAGAAATAGTTAAGCAACGGATTCCAATACTAGAAGTGGATAGTCAGTATATAAGACTAGGGCTGTTCTTTATGATCATAGAGCACTAGATTCTAATACAACTACTGCTTTACCAGTATGTGAGATGGTGGTTGTACTAGTTGAGGTAGCTGGCTTCTTCTTTTTCACAGCTGGCTTTCGCTGAGGTCCCTCCCACTCAGCTGGTGCAACACCAGAGGTAGTCGTTTGGGCAGCTCCACCTTGAGCAGCGAGATACTCAAGCATTGCTGGCATCAAAATAGCATATGGAGCAGTAGGTTTATCCTTTGGCATCCCCCCTTGCTTTATAGGTAGGTCAAATGATTCATCAGCGATCTACTGATAAGCATCACCCATCTCATTTTCAAAAATCAGGCTCAAGAATCTTGGAAAGGGGATTAAGTGTGTTCTTTTGGGTGCTAGCACCATGTCCCTTAACCTGAGGTAGATCTCAGCTGCGTAGTCAATGTTCATGTTGAACAACAAACTATGACCAATTTTGAGCTCAAAGTCTGAGCATTGATCGAAACTACCAGACTTTTGGCTGATACACTGGGTCAGCAGCCCAAAAAAGTAATACCACAGCGGTGGCATGTTCTTCCTTAGCGGTGTATGAGTAATTGGACCAGCATATCCGATTGTCTCCAGCACTTCCCTCCTGAAATCATCGCTCGTCGGTGAATTAACAAATGGACTACCAGGTAATTGAAGGGCACGACGGATGGCATCAACAGTGATCGAGCAGTTTAGGGTTTCAGTCACCATGCCACGAATACAAGGAGCATTCTATTGAGTGGTGGCCATGGTGGTAGTATACCAGAATCTCGCTAAACAGGCCGGATAGAGGCGAGAAGGAACTCCGGTGATGGATCTCGCCAAAGGACATCGCCTGATGTAGTCGATCAAAGCCTCATAGCCAATTGTAGTGACCCGAACTTTTCCATAATTATATATATTAAATGATATTTAATATTAACATGATTAAATGTTTCAAACATGTTAAGCAATCAAATTTGTTAAGACTTGATTATTTGTTATGAGTTTCATGTTGACAATTGACCACCCAAGTTGACCGGCGATTCACGAACGTTAAAACTTGTAAAAACAACATGATGTTATATATATGGACATATATATGGTTAGCATGAGATTATGTTATGTAAGAATCTCACTAGGTATATTAACAATGTGTGATATACATAAAAATGAGAATATTGAATTATGAAGCTCGAATTGATATACATAACGATTATCGTTATAATAACGTCTTACTAAATACATATGTATTGTAATAAGATATTGATATACTATATTTAACATGATAAAATGATAATTAAGTATATCATTGAGTGTATTAACAATGAACTATACAAGTAAGATGAGACTACTAACTTAAGGATTTCGAAACAATATATATATATATATGTAACGATTATTGTTGTAATAGTATTTTAATATATATATATATATATATACTAACTTAAGGATTTCGAAACAATATATATATATATGTAACGATTATCGTTGTAATAGTATTTTAATATATATATATATATATATATATATATATATATATATATATATATATATATATATATATATATATATATGATGTAAGATATATTCATACACCATGTTATCATATTAACATAACAATTTAACATCTCATTTAAGTATAATAACAATGAATTAATTACATTTAACAAGATCGTTAACCTAAAGGTTTTAACACAACACTTACATGTAACGACTAACGATGACTTAACGACTCAGTTAAAATGTATATACATGTAGTATATTTAGATGTATTAGTACACTTTTAAAAGACTTCATGACATATATCAAAGTACTTCTACTTAACAAAAATGCTTACAATTACATCCTCATTCATTTTCATCAACAATTCTACTCGTATGCACCCGTATTCGTACTCGTACAATACACAGCTTCTCAGATGTATATGCTATTGGTATATACACTCAATCATCAGCTCTTTAGTAGCCCATGTGAGTCATTAAGCATGTAGGAACCATCATTTGGCAACTAGCATGAAATATCTCACAAAATTACAAAAAATATTATAAATCATTCTTGAATTATTTACATGAAAACAAACTTACACATCCTTTATATCTAATCCATATACCAATGACCAAAAACACCTACAAACACTTTTATTCTTCAATTTTATTCATCTAATTGATCTCTTTAAAGTTCTATCTTCAAGTTCTAAGTGTTCTTCATAAATTCTATAAGTTCTAGTTTCATAAAATCAAGAATACTATCAAGTTTGCAAGATTACTTCCAAGCTTTCTAATCCAATCCAAGTAATCATCTAAGCTCAAGAAATCTTTCTTATTTACAGTAAGATATCTTTCTAATACAAGGTAATACTCATATTTAAACTGTAACATCCCGCCTTTTTCCGTTTACTTTTCCGTTAAACTATTTAAAACTCCGTTATATGTTTATAACATCTCCCGTTAATACGCGTTTTAAATTATCATGTTTAGGTAATTTAACGCACCCGCAACCGAACTCGAGGGACTAGTTTCGCCAAAACACTAAAGTGATGACTAGCATTTTGACTAAGTCAACCACCTCCCCACCATTTTCCATTTCATTTTCTCTTTTTCCTAATTACTTCCACTCTTTCTCTAAATTCATCAAAAAGCAAATCTTCATCCATATTCAATCGATCAAGCTTCGGGCCAAACAAATTACATATTTGAACTCCTCGTGATCTCCTCTTCGATTCCATACCGATTTCATCAAATTTGGGTAACTTTCTAAAATCACTAATTTTATGTGTTCTTGAGATTTTTGAGTTAAAAGGTTGTTAATTAGTGTCTATGGCTCAAGTCTAGTATGATTATGTGTTTTGTATGCTTGTTCTTGCTATTTTGGTGTAACTAGTTCATATTGAAAGAATGCTTGCTTAATCTTGAGTTTTAGGTATTCATATGTTGTTTAATGATGAAAGTTCATGATTTAATTGTGTTCCTAACATCACTAGCTTCAAATTGGTATGTAGGTTGACATAGATTAGTTTCATATGCAAGATTGTTGAATTTGTGATTTTGAGTTAGGGTTTGATAGAAGTAAATTGAATTTTGATGCTTTAAATGCTTGATAATGTTAATTGTAAGTGTTAGGTTGTGCTGTATGCTTAATTACCTTCGAAACGGCGTATCGTTCATGTAATTTGGTTGCCAAATCATTAAATTGCATTTATGACTTGTATGCATTGAATGGGGAACATTAATTGCGGTTTTTGGTTGTTGCAAGTAGAAGTTTGATTGATGAGATGTGTTTAGTTGCATTCCTCGTCAAAATACCTTTCCAACGATGTATGATAGGCGTTATAAGTGTTTGCGGGTCAAGTGTTGTGTTAGAAAAGGTTTTGGTTCGTGCACACTTGGAAAAACTGATCAGAATTCTCTGCCCAGGTAGTGGCGCGGCGCGCCACATCCCCGCGCGGCGCGCAGAATCACCTGGCCAGATTCTGACCTCTTGGACCCATTTCACGTGAAATGTTTGACTAGCTACCGACCTCCGATTCACATGAAACTTGTTTTAATATACTTGTATATGAATAATTAGCATAGAAAATTTGTCCGGGACCCGACCCGAACATGTTGACTTTTTCGTTGACTTTGACCCGACCAAGTTTGACTTTTTGTCAAACTTAACCAATTAATTATGCAATCTTTCTAACATGATTCTATACTTGTATCTTGCATGAAACTTGACAATTTGCTTCACATGCTACATAATCGAGTCGTGTCGAGCCATAGGACTAATTGAACATCTTTGACCCTTCGTGACTATCGTTATTGATACAAACTATTTGTTTAGGTCGAGACTAGCATTGTTCTTTGCACGTTTACTTGTTGAAGTACTATTACACTCTTGCAATCAAAGGTGAGATCATAGTCCCACTTTTACTCTTTTGCACTTACATTTGGGATGAGAAAAACATAAACGTTTTTTTTTACTAAGTGAACACAAGTACAGGAAAACAAACATTCTACATACGAGTTTGAACAAAAATCCTCAATTCGATTATCATTAGTTACACTTGCCGGGTGTAAGCGAGAACTTATGTTATATGGCCATATGGGTTTGACAAACCCTCATTCAAACGGTTCGCTACCGTTTACGAATGAAATGTATTTTCGAGAAACAGTGTATGTTCTAACACTATTGTGATGGGGTTCTATGGAAGGAATGTTAAGCATTGATAATTGGGTGCTCGTGAAACAAACTTTTGGAATGTATTACTATTATCTCATGGTTGCAAATCTTGTGGTTCACTTGTACTTACTTACTTAAACCTATGATTTCACCAACGTTTTCGTTGACAGATTTCTATGTTTTTCTCAGGTCCTTGAACGATACATGATACATGCTTCCGCTCATTATTTTGATACTTGCATTGGATGTCGAGTATATATGCATACATGGAGCGTCTTTTGGCTACTTTTAAATTGTGTCGCATAAGTTTCATTTGTACTTAAAACTTTGTATCGTAACTTGTGGTGGAACTATTCTTGTAAACTTTGAACAATCTTTACATTTGAAATGAATGCGACATATCTTTAGGTCAAACGTTGTTTTAAAGACTTATGACCACGTAACGGGACCTAAGTAGACGGCGCCATCAAACATGATTTGGTCGGGTCACTACAGATGGTATCAGAGCGTTGGTTGTAGGGATTTAGAGTTCATTGGTGTCAACCTCGAGTCATAGGGTACATTGGTGAGTCTAGACTACAACCGGCATATAGACTTGAAGTAGGAATTACTTGACTACTTGTGCATTTATACTCGAACGCTTCTACTCATATCTACTCTTAGTTCATCTTAATCTCACGTTGTTTAATTTGATTGACGCGCCACCTTGACTATATGAAATGATGTCGAATGCACATATGAATCAGGGTAATATAATTTCCGGGATTATATTATGGTGACTCATATGAACGTTCCGACATTATGGCATAAAGAATTTAAGGCGAGTCGAGGAAAAACTTCTCCTTATCTTTATTCTATATCACGGTTAGTATTATTGAGAATACTAATCAATGATATTCTTGTGCCTTGAAGGAACAATGGCTCCTCGTCGTGTACGCCGCAATGAAACTCCCGAACAAGCTCTCGAACGGATGATAGCCACCGCCGTAGATGCGGCCATGGCCGGTCACTCATCCAACAACAACAATAATAACAACCACAACAACAACAACAACAACAACAACAACAACAATGGAGCCGGAAACTCAAACGAGGGATGCTCCTATAAAGCTTTCATGGGGTGCAAACCTCACACTTTTGATGGAACCGGGGGACCGGTCGTGCTCACCCGATGGTTTGAGCAAACGGAAGCCGTCTTTAGCATAAGCGGTTGTCGGGACCAAGACAAGGTCAAATACTCCACTCACACCTTCGCCGGTGTCGCTCTTACATGGTGGAATACTTATGTACAATCGGTGGGTACCGATGAAGCTCACGCCCTCTCTTGGGCCGACTTGAGGGAAAAGATGATTGTCGAATATTTTCCTCGTGAAGAAACCCGAAGGCTCGAACAAGAGCTAAGAACTTTAAAGGCGATCGGAAATGATCTCAAGGCTTATAATCAACGATTTTCCGAACTAGCCTTGATGTGCCCAAATCTTGTGAACCCCGAAGCTTTAAGGGTTGAACTTTACATGGATGGTCTCCCAAAGAGTATCAAACATGGAGTAATGTCATCCAAACCCACTAATCATCAAGAAGCTTTGAACATAGCCCGCAAATTGATAGAAACGGTTGACGAAATCGTAGTTCCGGCACCTAAAGCCGAGGACAAGTCGGGTAAAAACAAAAGAAAATGGGAAGCTCCCCAATCAAGCAACAGCAACTTTGCTAAGAAATCTTTCACCTCCGACGGCAAGAAGGGTTATGCCGAAAATCTACCTCTTTGCAACAAATGCAACAAACATCACTTTGGCAAATGTAGTAAGCTAATTTTCCATCGGTGCCAAGGAATTGGTCATAAGGCCAACGATTGTAAAAGTGCCACTCCCGTTGCTCGAAAGTGGCCCAATGCACCAAAGACGGGCACTTGTTACGAATGTGGCCAAACGGGTCATTATAGAAATGCATGCCCAAAGAAGAAAGATAATCCCAACACGCGCGGCCGAGCTTTCAACATCAACACCGAGGAAGCCCGGGATGACACTGAACTAGTCACGGGTACGTTTCTTCTCAACAATTCTTATGTCTCTTGCTTATTCAATTCGGGTGCCGATAAATGCTTTGTATCCAAGACTTTGACTCATTCTTTTAGCACTCCACCTCTTCCATTAGATACCACTTATACCATTGAAGTGGCTAACGGGAAACTATTAAGTGCCGACACATATTACCGGGGGTGTACGTTAAACATTTTGGGTAAGGAATTTGAAATTGACTTGATACCCATGGAACTAGGAAGCTTTGATGTAATAATCGGTATGAATTGGTTAGTCAAAACGAAATCTCACATCCTTTGTGATCTTAACGCAATCTGAATCCCTATCGAGAATGGTGAACCTTTGATCGTCTATGGCGATAAGAGTTGCACCGGACTCAACCTTGTTTCATGTATTAAAGTTAGAAAACTACTCCGTAAGGGTTGTTTTGCGATCCTTGCTCACGTTAAGAAAGTCGAGTCCGATGAGAAGCACATCGATGATGTGCCAATTGTTAGTGACTTTTCCGATGTATTTCCCGACGAATTTCCGGGTCTTCCACCTCATCGACCGGTTGAATTCCAAATCGACCTTATTCCGGGAGCCGCACCCGTAGCACGTGCACCATATAGACTCGCTCCATCCGAAATGTAAGAATTGCAAAGTCAAATCCAAGAACTACTTGATCGTGGTTTTATCCAACCTAGCCATTCACCTTGGGACGGATCCCTACGAATGTGCATTGATTATCGTGAACTAAATAAATTGATGGTTAAGAACTGATATCCTCTTCCTCGCATCGATGACCTCTTTGATCAACTACAAGGGTCTTGTGTATATTCGAAAATCGATCTTCGCTCGGGTTATCATCAACTAAGGGTTAAGGGGGAAGATGTCTCCAAAACCGCCTTCTAGACTCGTTATGGTAGTTATGAATTCCTTTTCATGCCTTTCGGTCTCACTAACGCACCGGCGGTGTCTATGGATCTCATGAACCGCGTGTGCAAACCTTACCTCGACAAATTCGTTATCGTGTTCATCGACGATATTTTGGTCTATTCTAAAAGCGAAGAGGAACACAAAGAACATCTCCGACTCGTGCTTGAACTCTTGAGAAAAGAACAACTCTATGCCAAGTTCTCCAAGTGTGAATTTTGGTTGAAGGAAGTTCAATTCCTCGGTCACGTTGTAAGTGATCAAGGCATTAAAGTCGATCCCGCAAAAATCGAAGCCATTAGTAAATGGGAGACTCCTACTACTCCTACTCAAATTCGTCAATTCTTAGGTCTCGCCGGATACTATCGTAAATTCATCAAGGATTTCTCCTTAATCGCTCGCCCTCTAACCGCGTTAACTCACAAGGAACGAAAGTTCATTTGGTCATCCGAACAAGAAACCGCTTTCCAAATCTTGAAAACTAAGCTAACCACCGCTCCTATCTTGTCGCTTCCTGAAGGCAATGATGATTTTGTCGTATATTGCGATGCCTCAAAAAACGGTTATGGGTGCGTATTAATGCAACGAAAGAAAGTCATTGCTTATGCATCTCGACAACTCAAGGTTCACGAACGAAACTACACGACACATGATCTTGAACTCGGAGCCGTCATCTTTGCACTTAAGTTATGGAGACATCATCTTCTTGGTACCAAGAGTACTATATTTACCGACCACAAAAGTCTTCAACACATCTTCGATCAAAAGCAACTAAACATGAGACAACGACGGTGGATTGAAACTTTGAACGATTACGATTGCGAGCTTCGTTACCATCCCGGGAAGGCAAACGTAGTAGCCGATGCCTTAAGTCGAAAAGAAAGAGCGGTGCCTCTTCGTGTCCGAGCTTTAAACATCACCATTCACACCAACCTTAATAGCCAAATTCGGGTAGCCCAAGATGAGGCTCTCAAGGATGAAAACCTTTCACACGAGCTCTTGAACATTCTCGTCTCTCGATTCGAAATTAGGGAGACCGGACTCCGATATTACGCCGGAAGGATTTGGGTGCCTAGTTATGGGGACCTACGAAGCCTTATTTTAGACGAAGCCCATAAGTCACGATACTCGATTCACCCCGGTGCCAATAAGATGTACCACGACCTTAAACAGCTATATTGGTGGCCGAACATCAAAAGGGACGTAGCTACTTATGTTTCCAAGTGTTTGACATGTTCCAAAGTCAAAGCCGAACACCAAAGACCGTCTGGACTACTTCAACAACCCGAGATCCCGCAATGGAAGTGGGAAAGAATAACGATGGATTTTATCACCAAACTACCAAAAACGACGGGCGGTTATGATACCATTTGGGTTATTGTTGACCGTCTCACCAAATCCGCACACTTCCTGGCCATGAAAGAAACGGACAAAATGGAGAAACTTGCACAACTTTACATTAAGGAGATCGTAGCCCGACACGGTGTACCTTTATCGATTATCTCCGACCGAGATGGCCGTTTTGTTTCTAGATTTTGGCGTACATTGCAAGAAGCGTTGGGAACGCGTTTAGACATGAGCACCGCATATCATCCTCAAACCGATGGACAAAGCGAACGTACAATTCAAACCTTATAGGACATGTTACGAGCTTGCGTGGTTGATTTCGGAAAAGCTTGGGACAAGCACTTACCTCTCACCGAGTTCTCTTACAACAATAGTTATCACGCGAGTATTAAAGCCGCACCTTTTGAAGCGCTATATGGCCGAAAATGTCGTTCACCTCTTTGTTGGGCCGAGGTAGGCGACGTGCAAATCACCGGACCCGAACTCATTCACGAAACCACCGAGAAAATCGTTCAAATCCGAGATAGGCTTAGGACGGCCCGAAGTCGTCAAAAGAGCTATACCGACAAACGACGCAACGATCTTGAATTTCAAGTCGGTGACCGAGTAATGTTAAAAGTCGCACCTTGGAAGGGTGTAATCCGTTTTGGGAAACGCGGGAAGCTAAATCCGCGGTATATTGGTCCTTTCGAAATCTTGGAGCGTATTGGAACCGTTGCTTATTGTTTAGATCTTTCGCCTCAATTGAACTCCGTTCATCCTACCTTCCATGTATCTAACTTGAAAAAGTGCCTTGCCGAACCCGATATCGTCATCCCTCTCGAGGAACTTACTATTGATGACAAACTTCATTTTGTGGAGGAACCGGTTGAAATTGTGGACACCTCCATCAAGACATTGAAACAAAGCCGGATCCCGATTGTTAAGGTCCGTTGGAACGCCAGAAGGGGACCCGAGTTTACTTGGGAAAGAGAAGATCAAATGCGAAAGAAACACCCTCATCTATTCCCGGTTCCGGAATCGTCGGATTCCGAGGAGGAAACAACGATTACTACGCCTGCTTAAATTTCGGGACGAAATTTCTTTTAAGGAGTAGGTAATGTAACATCCCGCCTTTTTCCGTTTACTTTTCCGTTAAACTATTTAAAACTCCGTTATATGTTTATAACATCTCCCGTTAATACGCGTTTTAAATTATCATGTTTAGGTAATTTAACGCACCCGCAACCGAACTCGAGGGACTAGTTTCGCCAAAACACTAAAGTGGTGACTAGCCTTTTGACTAAGTCAACCACCTCCCCACCATTTTCCATTTTATTTTCTCTTTTTCCTAATTACTTCCACTCTTTCTCTAAATTCATCAAAAAGCAAATCTTCATCCATATTCAATCGATCAAGCTTCGGGCCAAACAAATTACATATTTGAATTCCTCGTGATCTCCTCTTCGATTCCATACCGATTTCATCAAATTTGGGTAACTTTCTAAAATCACTAATTTTATGTGTTCTTGAGATTTTTGAGTTAAAAGGTTGTTAATTAGTGTCTATGGCTCAAGTCTAGTATGATTATGTGTTTTGTATGCTTGTTCTTGCTATTTTGGTGTAACTAGTTCATATTGAAAGAATGCTTGCTTATGAAATGTCCCGTTCTTATTGATTAAAAACGTTCCATATTAATTGATTTCGTTGCGAGGTTTTGACCTCTATATGAGACGTTTTTCAAAGACTGCATTCATTTTTAAACAAACCATAACCTTTATTTCATCAATAAAGGTTTAAAAAGCTTTACGTAGATTATCAAATAATGATAATCTAAAATATCCTGTTTACACACGACCATTACATAATGGTTTACAATACAAATATGTTACAACAAAATAAGTTTCTTGAATGCAGTTTTTACACAATATCATACAAGCATGGACTCCAAATCTTGTCCTTATTTAAGTATGCGACAGCGGAAGCTCTTAATAATCACCTGAGAATAAACATGCTTAAAACGTCAACAAAAATGTTGGTGAGTTATAGGTTTAACCTATATATATCAAATCGTAACAATAGACCACAAGATTTCATATTTCAATACACATCCCATACATAGAGATAAAAATCATTCATATGGTGAACACCTGGTAACCGACAATAACAAGACGCATATATAAGAATATCCCCATCATTCCGGGACACCCTTCGGATATGATATAAATTTCGAAGTACTAAAGCATCCGGTACTTTTGATGGGGTTTGTTAGGCCCAATAGATCTATCTTTAGGATTCGCGTCAATTAGGGTGTCTGTTCCCTAATTCTTAGATTACCAGACTTAATAAAAAGGGGCATATTCGATTTCGATAATTCAACCATAGAATGTAGTTTCACGTACTTGTGTCTATTTTGTAAATCATTTATAAAACCTGCATGTATTCTCATCCCAAAAATATTAGATTTTAAAAGTGGGACTATAACTCACTTTCACAGATTTTTACTTCGTCGGGAAGTAAGACTTGGCCACTGTTGATTCACGAACCTATAACAATATATACATATATATTAAAGTATGTTCAAAATATATTTACAACACTTTTAATATATTTTGATGTTTTAAGTTTATTAAGTCAGCTGTCCTCGTTAGTAACCTATAACTAGTTGTCCACAGTTAGATGTACAGAAATAAATCGATAAATATTATCTTGAATCAATCCACGACCCAGTGTATACGTATCTCAGTATTGATCACAACTCAAACTATATATATTTTGGAATCAACCTCAACCCTGTATAGCTAACTCCAACATTCACATATAGAGTGTCTATGGTTGTTCCGAAATATATATAGATGTGTCGACATGATAGGTCGAAACATTGTATACGTGTCTATGGTATCTCAAGATTACATAATATACAATACAAGTTGATTAAGTTATGGTTGGAATAGATTTGTTACCAATTTTCACGTAGCTAAAATGAGAAAAATTATCCAATCTTGTTTTACCCATAACTTCTTCATTTTAAATCCGTTTTGAGTGAATCAAATTGCTATGGTTTCATATTGAACTCTATTTTATGAATCTAAAGAGAAAACTTATAGGTTTATAGTTGGAAAAATAAGTTACAAGTCGTTTTTGTAAAGGTAGTCATTTCAGTCGAAAAAACGACGTCTAGATGACCATTTTAGAAAACATACTTCCACTTTGAGTTTAACCATAATTTTTGGATATAGTTTCATGTTCATAATAAAAATCATTTTCTCAGAATAACAACTTTTAAATCAAAGTTTATCATAGTTTTTAATTAACTAACCCAAAACAGCCCGCGGTGTTACTACGACGGCGTAAATCAGGTTTTACGGTGTTTTTCGTGTTTCCAGGTTTTAAGTCATTAAGTTAGCATATCATATAGATATAGAACATGTGTTTAGTTGATTTTAAAAGTCAAGTTAGAAGGATTAACTTTTGTTTGCGAGCAAGTTTAGAATTAACTAAACTATGTTCTAGTGATTACAAGTTTAAACCTTCGAATAAGATAGCTTTATATGTATGAATCGAATGATGTTATGAACATCATTACTACCTTAATTTCCTTGGATAAACCTACTGGAAAAGAGAAAAATGGATCTAGCTTCAATGGATCCTTGGATGGCTCGAAGTTCTTGAAGCAGAATCATGACACGAAAACAAGTTCAAGTAAGATCATCACTTGAAATAAGATTGTTATAGTTATAGAAATTGAACCAAAGTTTGAATATGATTATTACCTTGTATTAGAATGATAACCTACTGTAAGAAACAAAGATTTCTTGAGGTTGGATGATCACCTTACAAGATTGGAAGTGAGCTAGCAAACTTGAAAGTATTCTTGATTTTATGAAACTAGAACTTTTGGAATTTATGAAGAACACTTAGAACTTGAAGATAGAACTTGAGAGAGATCAATTAGATGAATAAAATTGAAGAATGAAAGTGTTTGTAGGTGTTTTTGGTCGTTGGTGTATGGATTAGATATAAAGGATATGTAATTTTGTTTTCATGTAAATAAGTCATGAATGATTACTCATATTTTTGTAATTTTATGAGATATTTCATGCTAGTTGCCAAATGATGGTTCCCACATGTGTTAGGTGACTCACATGGGCTGCTAAGAGCTGATCATTGGAGTGTATATACCAATAGTACATACATCTAAAAGCTGTGTATTGTACGAGTACGAATACGGGTGCATACGAGTAGAATTGTTGATGAAACTGAACGAGGATGTAATTGTAAGCATTTTTGTTAAGTAGAAGTATTTTGATAAGTGTATTGAAGTCTTTCAAAAGTGTATAAATACATATTAAAACACTACATGTATATACATTTTAACTGAGTCGTTAAGTCATCGTTAGTCGTTACATGTAAGTGTTGTTTTGAAACCTTTAGGTTAACGATCTTGTTAAATGTTGTTAACCCAATGTTTATAATATCAAAAGAGATTTTAAGTTATTATATTATCATGATATTATGATGTACGAATATCTCTTAATATGATATATATACATTAAATGTCGTTACAACGATAAACGTTACATATATGTCTCGTTTCAAAATCATTAAGTTAGTAGTCTTGTTTTTACATATGTAGTTCATTGTTAATATAATTAATGATATGTTTACTTATCATAATATCATGTTAACTATATATATAACCATATATATGTCATCATATAGTTTTTTTTTTTTACAAGTTTTAACGTTCGTGAATCACCGATCAACTTGGGTGGTCAATTGTCTATATGAAACATATTTCAATTAATCAAGTCTTAACAAGTTTGATTGCTTAACATGTTGGAAACATTTAATCATGTAAATATCAATCTCAATTAATATATATAAACATGGAAAAGTTCGGGTCACTACAGTACCTACCCGTTAAATAAATTTCGTCCCGAAATTTTAAGCTGTTGAAGGTGTTGACGAATCTTCTGGAAATAGTTGCGGGTATTTCTTCTTCATCTGATCTTCACGCTCCCAGGTGAACTCGGGTCCTCTACTAGCATTCCATCGAACCTTAACAATTGGTATCTTGTTTTGCTTAAGTCTTTTAACCTCACGATCCATTATTTCGACGGGTTCTTCGATGAATTGAAGTTTTTCGTTGATTTGGATTTCATCTAACGGAATAGTGAGATCTTCTTTAGCAAAACATTTCTTTAAATTCGAGACGTGGAAAGTGTTATGTACAGCCGCGAGTTGTTGAGGTAACTCTAGTCGGTAAGCTACTGGTCCGACACGATCAATAATCTTGAATGGTCCAATATACCTTGGATTTAATTTCCCTCGTTTACCAAATCGAACAACGCCTTTCCAAGGTGCAACTTTAAGCATGACCATCTCTCCAATTTCAAATTCTATATCTTTTCTTTTAATGTCAGCGTAGCTCTTTTGTCGACTTTGGGCGGTTTTCAACCGTTGTTGAATTTGGATGATCTTCTCGGTAGTTTCTTGTATAATCTCCGGACCCGTAATCTGTATATCCCCCACTTCACTCCAACAAATCGGAGACCTGCACTTTCTACCATAAAGTGCTTCAAATGGCGCCATCTCAATGCTTGAATGGTAGCTGTTGTTGTAGGAAAATTCTGCTAACGGTAGATGTCGATCCCAACTGTTTCCGAAATCAATAACACATGCTCGTAGCATGTCTTCAAGCGTTTGTATCGTCCTTTCGCTCTGCCCATCAGTTTGTGGATGATAGGTAGTACTCATGTCTAGACGAGTTCCTAATGCTTGCTGTAATGTCTGCCAGAATCTTGAAATAAATCTGCCATCCCTATCAGAGATAATAGAGATTGGTATTCCATGTCTGGAGACGACTTCCTTCAAATACAGTCGTGCTAACTTCTCCATCTTGTCATCTTCTCTTATTGGTAGGAAGTGTGCTGATTTGGTGAGACGATCAACTATTACCCAAATAGTATCAAAACCACTTGCAGTCCTTGGCAATTTAGTGATGAAATCCATGGTAATGTTTTCCCATTTCCATTCCGGGATTTCGGGTTGTTGAAGTAGACCTGATGGTTTCTGATGCTCAGCTTTGACCTTAGAACACGTCAAACATTCTCCTACGTATTTAGCAACATCGGCTTTCATACCCGGCCACCAAAAATGTTTCTTGAGATCCTTGTACATCTTCCCCGTTCCAGGATGTATTGAGTATCTGGTTTTATGAGCTTCTCTAAGTACCATTTCTCTCATATCTCCAAATTTTGGTACCCAAATCCTTTCAGCCCTATACCGGGTTCCGTCTTCCCGAATATTAAGATGCTTCTCCGATCCTTTGGGTATTTCATCCTTTAAATTTCCCTCTTTTAAAACTCCTTGTTGCGCCTCCTTTATTTGAGTAGTAATGTTATTATGAATCATTATATTCATAGATTTTACTCGAATGGGTTCTCTGTCCTTCCTGCTCAAGGCATCGGCTACCACATTTGCCTTCCCCGGGTGGTAACGAATCTCAAAGTCGTAATCATTCAATAATTCAATCCACCTACGCTGTCTCATATTCAGTTGTTTCTGATTAAATATGTGTTGAAGACTTTTGTGGTCGGTATATATAATACTTTTGACCCCATATAAGTAGTGCCTCCAAGTCTTTAATGCAAAAACAACCGCGCCTAATTCCAAATCATGCGTCGTATAATTTTGTTCGTGAATCTTCAATTGTCTAGACAAATAAGCAATCACCTTCGTTCGTTGCATTAATACACAACCGAGACCTTGCTTTGATGCATCACAATAAATCACAAAATCATCATTCCCTTCAGGCAATGACAATATAGGTGCCGTAGTTAGCTTTTTCTTCAATAACTGAAACGCTTTCTCTTGTTCATCATTCCATTCAAATTTCTTCCCTTTATGCGTTAATGCAGTCAAGGGTTTTGCTATTCAGGAAAAGTCTTGGATGAACCTTCTGTAGTAACCAGCTAGTCCTAAAAACTGGCGTATGTGTTTCGGAGTTTTCGGGGTTTCCCACTTTTCAACAGTTTCTATCTTTGCCGGATCCACTTTAATACCTTCTTTGTTCACTATGTGACCGAGGAATTGAACTTCTTCCAACCAAAATGCACACTTTGAAAACTTAGCGTACAATTCTTCCTTCCTCAATACTTCTAACACCTTTCTCAAATGTTCACCGTGTTCTTGGTCATTCTTTGAGTAAATAAGTATGTCATCAATGAAAACAATGACAAACTTGTCAAGGTATGGTCCACACACTCGGTTCATAAGGTCCATGAACACAGCTAGTGCATTAGTTAAACCAAACGGCATGACCATAAACTCGTAATGACCGTAACGTGTTCTGAAAGCAGTCTTTGGAATATCATCTTCTTTCACCCGCATTTGATGATACCCGGAACGTAAGTCAATCTTTGAATAAACAGACGAGCCTTGTAGTTGATCAAATAAGTCGTCGATTCTCGGTAGTGGGTAGCGGTTCTTGATGGTAAGTTTGTTCAACTCTCGGTAGTCGATACACAACCTGAATGTACCATCTTTCTTCTTGACAAACAAAACAGGAGCTCCCCACGGTGATGTGCTTGGTCGAATGAAACCACGCTCTAAAAGTTCTTGTAATTGACTTTGCAGTTCTTTCATCTCACTGGGTGCGAGTCTGTAAGGAGCACGAGCTATTGGTGCAGCTCCTGGTACAAGATCTATTTGAAATTCAACGGATCGATGTGGGGGTAATCCCGGTAATTCTTTCGGAAATACATCGGGAAATTCTTTTGCAATGGGAACATCATTGATGCTCTTTTCTTCAGTTTGTACTTTCTCGACGTGTGCTAGAACAGCATAGCAACCTTTTCTTATTAGTTTTTGTGCCTTCAAATTACTAATAAGATGTAGCTTCGTGTTGCCCTTTTCTCCGTACACCATTAAGGGTTTTCCTTTTTCTCGTATAATGCGAATTGCATTTTTGTAACAAACGATCTCCGCTTTCACTTCTTTCAACCAGTCCATACCGATTATCACATCAAAACTCCCTAACTCTACTGGTATCAAATCAATCTTAAATGTTTCGCTAACCAGTTTAATTTTTCGATTCCGACATATATTATCTGCTGAAATTAATTTACCATTTGCTAATTCGAGTAAAAATTTACTATCCAAAGGCGTCAATGGGCAACTTAATTTAGCACAAAAATCTCTACTCATATAGCTTCTATCCGCACCCGAATCAAATAAAACGTAAGCAGATTTATTGTCAATAAGAAACGTACCCGTAACAAGCTCCGGGTCTTCCTGTGCCTCTACCGCATTAATATTGAAAACTCTTCCACGGCCTTGTCCATTCGTGTTCTCCTGGTTCGGGCAATTTCTAATAATGTGGCCCGGTTTTCCACATTTATAACAAACTACATTGGCATAACTTGCTCCGACACTACTTGCTCCGCCATTACTCGTTCCGACACCATTTGTTCCTTTCGTTCTATTAACCCCTGGTCCGTAGACCTCACACTTCGCCGCGCTATGACCATTTCTTTTACACTTGTTGCAAAATTTGGTGCAGAACCCCGAGTGATTCTTTTCACACCTTTGGCATAGCTGCTTCTGATTGTTGTTGTTGTTGCGGTTATTATTGTTGTTGGGATGATTGTTGTAGTTGCTGTTGTTGTTGTTGTTGTTGTTGTTGGGCCGTTTGTTGTAGTTGCGATTGATGTTGCGATTGTTGGGATAATTGTTGCGATTATTGTTGTAATTGCTGTTGTTGTTGTATTGGTGATTCTTACCACCGTTTTCCTCCCACTTTCTTTTGACTTGCTTCACATTGGCCTCTTCAGCAGTCTGTTCTTTAATTCTTTCTTCAATCCGGTTCACTAGTTTGTGAGCCATTCTACATGCCTGTTGTATGGAGGCGGGCTCGTGTGAACTTATATCTTCTTGGATTCTTTCCGGTAATCCTTTCACAAACGCGTCGATCTTCTCTTCCTCATCTTCGAATGCTCCCGGACACAATAGGCACAATTCTGTGAATCGTCTTTCGTACGTGGTAATATCAAATCCTTGGGTTCGTAACCCTCTAAGTTCTGTCTTGAGCTTATTGACCTCGGTTCTGGGACGGTACTTCTCGTTCATCAAGTGCTTGAATGCTGACCACGGTAGTGCGTACGCATCATCTTGTCCCACTTGCTCTAGATAGGTATTCCACCATGTTAACGCAGAACCTGTGAAGGTATGCGTAGCGTACTTCACTTTGTCCTCTTCAGTACACTTACTTATGGCAAACACCGATTCAACCTTCTCGGTCCACCGTTTCAATCCGATCGGTCCTTCGGTTCCATCAAATTCCAAAGGTTTGCAGGCAGTGAATTCTTTGTAGGTGCATCCTACACGATTTCCTGTACTGCTAGATCCAAGGTTATTGTTGGTATGTAGCGCAGCCTGTACTGCGGCTATGTTTGAAGCTAGAAAAGTACGGAATTCCTCTTCATTCATATTCACGGTGTGTCGAGTAGTCGGTGCCATTTCCTTCAAAATACTTAAATGGAACAAGTTAATCATACAGAATATTAAGAGTAGTTAATAGTATTTCGTAGCATAATATGAACTCATTTATAAAAGCTTTTTCTTCATATTAGCGTTTTATAAGTTTAAATTCGGGTAGTACCTACCCGTTAAGTTCATACTTAGTAGCTAATATACAATTCAACTACTACAATTCTATATGAAAAACTGATTGTAATAATATTTCGCGTTCAAACTTTTATACAATATTTTACAAACTTACAATACCGCTTATTTTACATAAAGCATGAAATATAGCACACAATAACTTTGATACAAGATAGTTGTGAAGACAATTCTAGCTAGTACACAAGTCGTTCAGCAAAGGCAATAAAGACACGTAATTCATACGTCCAGAAACAAGTCATGCATTCTGGTTTTACTAGGACTACTTCCCATCCTTGGTCTTGTGCAACATAACCGTTATGGCCGTTGATAAGACAGCGTGTTGTAACGTCATCAAAGGGACGAGGGTTACGTAATGTCCAACAGTCCCGTAATAATCTAAAAACCTCATTTCTTACCCCAATTACCGACTCCGTCACTTGTGGAAACGTTTTGTTTAATAGTTGTAGCCCGATGTTCTTGTTCTCACTTTGGTGAGAAGCGAACATTACTAATCCGTAAGCATAACATGCTTCTTTATGTTGCATGTTAGCCGCTTTTTCTAAATCACGAAGTCCAATATTCGGATATATTGAGTCAAAATAATTTCTTAACCCGTTGCGTAAAATAGCATTTGGGTTCCCCGCAATATATGCGTCAAAGTAAACACATCGTAACTTATGGGTTTCCCAATGTGATATCCCCCATCTTTCAAACGAAAGTCTCTTATAAACCAAGACATTCTTGGAACGTTCTTCGAATGTCTTACAAACTGATCTCGCCTTAAATAGTTGTGCCGAAGAATTCTGGCCGACTCTAGACAAGATTTCGTCAATCATGTCTCCGGGTAGGTCTCTTAAAATATTGGGTTGTCTATCCATTTTGTGTTTTTAAACTGTAAAATAGACAAGAGTTAGTTTCATAAAAAAATACTTATTAATACAAGCAATTTTTACATATATCATAAAGCATAAGAACACTATATTACATATATTACACCACACGAATACAACTATCTTATTCCGACTCGCTCGTTTCTTCTTCTTCGGTTTTGGTTCGTTTTGCCAAGTTTCTAGGGATATATGATGTTCCCCTAATACGAGCCGTCGTTGTCCACATTGGTTTAGAAAAACCTGGTGGTTTAGAGGTTCCCGGGTCATTGTTACAACTTAAGGACTTCGGGGGTTGACGATACATATAAAGTTCATCGGGGTTGGAATTAGATTTCTCTATTTTTATTCCCTTTCCCTTATTATTTTCTTTTGCCTTTTTAAATTCAGTTGGGGTAATTTCTATAACATCATCGGAATTCTCGTCGGAATCCGATTCATCGGAGAATTGGTAATCCTCCCAATATTTTGCTTCCTTGGCGGAAACACCATTGACCATAATTAACTTTGGTCGGTTGGTTGAGGATTTTCTTTTACTTAACCGTTTTATTATTTCCCCCACCGGTTCTATTTCTTCATCCGGTTCCGATTCTTCTTCCGGTTCCGATTCTTCTTCCGGTTCCGACTCTTCTTCCGGTTCCTCTTCGGGAACTTGTGAATCAGTCCACAAATCATTCCAATTTACATTTGACTCTTCATTATTATTAGGTGAGTCAATGGGACTTGTTCTAGAGGTAGACATCTATCACATAATATCAAACACGTTAAGAGATTAATATATCACATAATATTCATATGTTAAAAATATATAGTTTCCAACAAAAATGTTAAGCAATCATTTTTAAAGAAAACACGGTCGAAGTCCAGACTCACTAATGCATCCTAACAAACTCGATAAGACACACTAATGCAAATTTTCTGGTTCTCTAAGACCAACGCTCTGATACCAACTGAAATGTCCCGTTCTTATTGATTAAAAACGTTCCATATTAATTGATTTCGTTGCGAGGTTTTGACCTCTATATGAGACGTTTTTCAAAGACTGCATTCATTTTTAAACAAACCATAACCTTTATTTCATCAATAAAGGTTTAAAAAGCTTTACGTAGATTATCAAATAATGATAATCTAAAATATCCTGTTTACACACGACCATTACATAATGGTTTACAATACAAATATGTTACAACAAAATAAGTTTCTTGAATGCAGTTTTTACACAATATCATACAAGCATGGACTCCAAATCTTGTCCTTATTTAAGTATACGACAGCGGAAGCTCTTAATAATCACCTGAGAATAAACATGCTTAAAACGTCAACAAAAATGTTGGTGAGTTATAGGTTTAACCTATATATATCAAATCGTAACAATAGACCACAAGATTTCATATTTCAATACACATCCCATACATAGAGATAAAAATCATTCATATGGTGAACACCTGGTAACCGACAATAACAAGACGCATATATAAGAATATCCCCATCATTCCGGGACACCCTTCGGATATGATATAAATTTCGAAGTACTAAAGCATCCGGTACTTTGGATGGGGTTTGTTAGGCCCAATAGATCTATCTTTAGGATTCGCGTCAATTAGGGTGTCTGTTCCCTAATTCTTAGATTACCAGACTTAATAAAAAGGGGCATATTCGATTTCGATAATTCAACCATAGAATGTAGTTTCACGTACTTGTGTCTATTTTGTAAATCATTTATAAAACCTGCATGTATTCTCATCCCAAAAATATTAGATTTTAAAAGTGGGACTATAACTCACTTTCACAGATTTTTACTTCGTCGGGAAGTAAGACTTGGCCACTGTTGATTCACGAACCTATAACAATATATACATATATATTAAAGTATGTTCAAAATATATTTACAACACTTTTAATATATTTTGATGTTTTAAGTTTATTAAGTCAGCTGTCCTCGTTAGTAACCTATAACTAGTTGTCCACAGTTAGATGTACAGAAATAAATCGATAAATATTATCTTGAATCAATCCACGACCCAGTGTATACGTATCTCAGTATTGATCACAACTCAAACTATATATATTTTGGAATCAACCTCAACCCTGTATAGCTAACTCCAACATTCACATATAGAGTGTCTATGGTTGTTCCGAAATATATATAGATGTGTCGACATGATAGGTCGAAACATTGTATACGTGTCTATGGTATCTCAAGATTACATAATATACAATACAAGTTGATTAAGTTATGGTTGGAATAGATTTGTTACCAATTTTCACGTAGCTAAAATGAGAAAAATTATCCAATCTTGTTTTACCCATAACTTCTTCATTTTAAATCCGTTTTGAGTGAATCAAATTGCTATGGTTTCATATTGAACTCTATTTTATGAATCTAAAGAGAAAACTTATAGGTTTATAGTTGGAAAAATAAGTTACAAGTCGTTTTTGTAAAGGTAGTCATTTCAGTCGAAAAAACGACGTCTAGATGACCATTTTAGAAAACATACTTCCACTTTGAGTTTAACCATAATTTTTGGATATAGTTTCATGTTCATAATAAAAATCATTTTCTCAGAATAACAACTTTTAAATCAAAGTTTATCATAGTTTTTAATTAACTAACCCAAAACAGCCCGCGGTGTTACTACGACGGCGTAAATCAGGTTTTACGGTGTTTTTCGTGTTTCCAGGTTTTAAGTCATTAAGTTAGCATATCATATAGATATAGAACATGTGTTTAGTTGATTTTAAAAGTCAAGTTAGAAGGATTAACTTTTGTTTGCGAGCAAGTTTAGAATTAACTAAACTATGTTCTAGTGATTACAAGTTTAAACCTTCGAATAAGATAGCTTTATATGTATGAATCGAATGATGTTATGAACATCATTACTACCTTAATTTCCTTGGATAAACCTACTGGAAAAGAGAAAAATGGATCTAGCTTCAATGGATCCTTGGATGGCTCGAAGTTCTTGAAGCAGAATCATGACACGAAAACAAGTTCAAGTAAGATCATCACTTGAAATAAGATTGTTATAGTTATAGAAATTGAACCAAAGTTTGAATATGATTATTACCTTGTATTAGAATGATAACCTACTGTAAGAAACAAAGATTTTTTGAGGTTGGATGATCACCTTACAAGATTGGAAGTGAGCTAGCAAACTTGAAAGTATTCTTGATTTTATGAAACTAGAACTTTTGGAATTTATGAAGAACACTTAGAACTTGAAGATAGAACTTGAGAGAGATCAATTAGATGAATAAAATTGAAGAATGAAAGTGTTTGTAGGTGTTTTTGGTCGTTGGTGTATGGATTAGATATAAAGGATATGTAATTTTGTTTTCATGTAAATAAGTCATGAATGATTACTCATATTTTTGTAATTTTATGAGATATTTCATGCTAGTTGCCAAATGATGGTTCCCACATGTGTTAGGTGACTCACATGGGCTGCTAAGAGCTGATCATTGGAGTGTATATACCAATAGTACATACATCTAAAAGCTGTGTATTGTACGAGTACGAATACGGGTGCATACGAGTAGAATTGTTGATGAAACTGAACGAGGATGTAATTGTAAGCATTTTTGTTAAGTAGAAGTATTTTGATAAGTGTATTGAAGTCTTTCAAAAGTGTATAAATACATATTAAAACACTACATGTATATACATTTTAACTGAGTCGTTAAGTCATCGTTAGTCGTTACATGTAAGTGTTGTTTTGAAACCTTTAGGTTAACGATCTTGTTAAATGTTGTTAACCCAATGTTTATAATATCAAAAGAGATTTTAAGTTATTATATTATCATGATATTATGATGTACGAATATCTCTTAATATGATATATATACATTAAATGTCGTTACAACGATAAACGTTACATATATGTCTCGTTTCAAAATCATTAAGTTAGTAGTCTTGTTTTTACATATGTAGTTCATTGTTAATATAATTAATGATATGTTTACTTATCATAATATCATGTTAACTATATATATAACCATATATATGTCATCATATAGTTTTTTTTTTTACAAGTTTTAACGTTCGTGAATCACCGATCAACTTGGGTGGTCAATTGTCTATATGAAACATATTTCAATTAATCAAGTCTTAACAAGTTTGATTGCTTAACATGTTGGAAACATTTAATCATGTAAATATCAATCTCAATTAATATATATAAACATGGAAAAGTTCGGGTCACTACAGCTTAATCTTGAGTTTTAGGTGTTCATGTGTTGTTTAATGATGAAAGTTCATGATTTAATTGTGTTCCTAACATCACTAGCTTCAAATTGGTATGTAGGTTGACATAGATTAGTTTCATATGCAAGATTGTTGAATTTGTGATTTTGAGTTAGGGTTTGATAGAAGTAAATTGAATTTTGATGCTTTAAATGCTTGATAATGTTAATTGTAAGTGTTAGGTTGTGTTGTATGCTTAATTACCTTCGAAACGGCGTATCGTTCATGTAATTTGGTTGCCAAATCATTAAATTGCATTTATGACTTGTATGCATTGAATGGGGAACATTAATTGCGGTTTTTGGTTGTTGCAAGTAGAAGTTTGATTGATGAGATGTGTTTAGTTGCATTCCTCGTCAAAATACCTTTCCAACGATGTATGATAGGCGTTATAAGTGTTTGCGGGTCAAGTGTTGTGTTAGAAAAGGTTTTGGTTCGTGCACACTTGGAAAAACTGATCAGAATTCTCTGCCCAGGTAGTGGCGCGGCGCGCCACATCCCCGCGCGGCGCGCAGAATCACCTGGCCAGATTCTGACCTCTTGGACCCATTTCACGTGAAATGTTTGACTAGCTACCGACCTCCGATTCACATGAAACTTGTTTTAATATACTTGTATATGAATAATTAGCATAGAAAATTTGTCCGGGACCCGACCCGAACATGTTGACTTTTTCGTTGACTTTGACCCGACCAAGTTTGACTTTTTGTCAAACTTAACCAATTAATTATGCAATCTTTCTAACATGATTCTATACTTGTATCTTGCATGAAACTTGACAATTTGCTTCACATGCTACATAATCGAGTCGTGTCGAGCCATAGGACTAATTGAACATCTTTGACCCTTCGTGACTATCGTTATTGATACAACCTATTTGTTTAGGTTGAGACTTGCATTGTTCTTTGCACGTTTACTTGTTGAAGTACTATTACACTCTTGCAATCAAAGGTGAGATCATAGTCCCACTTTTACTCTTTTGCACTTACATTTGGGATGAGAAAAACATAAACGTTTCTTTTTACTAAGTGAACACAAGTACAGGAAAACAAACATTCTACATACGAGTTTGAACAAAAATCCTCAATTCGATTATCATTAGTTACACTTGCCGGGTGTAAGCGAGAACTTATGTTATATGGCCATATGGGTTTGACAAACCCTCATTCAAACGGTTCGCTACCGTTTACGAATGAAATGTATTTTCGAGAAACAGTGTATGTTCTAACACTATTGTGATGGGGTTCTATGGAAGGAATGTTAAGCATTGATAATTGGGTGCTCGTGAAACAAACTTTTGGAATGTATTACTATTATCTCATGGTTGCAAATCTTGTGTTTCACTTGTACTTACTTACTTAAACCTATGATTTCACCAACGTTTTCGTTGACAGATTTTTATGTTTTTCTCAGGTCCTTGAACGATACATGATACATGCTTCCGCTCATTATTTTGATACTTGCATTGGATGTCGAGTATATATGCATACATGGAGCGTCTTTTGGCTACTTTTAAATTGTGTCGCATAAGTTTCATTTGTACTTAAAACTTTGTATCGTAACTTGTGGTGGAACTATTCTTGTAAACTTTGAACAATCTTTACATTTGAAATGAATGCGACATATCTTTAGGTCAAACATTGTTTTAAAGACTTATGACCACGTAACGGGACCTAAGTAGACGGCACCGTCAAACATGATTTGGTCGGGTCGCTACATAAACTTTGATTCAATTTCTATAACTATAACTATCTTATTTCGAGTGAAAATCTTACTTGAACTTGTTTTCGTGTCATGATTCTGCTTCAAGAACTTTCAAGCCATCCAAGGACCTTTGAAGTTAGATCTATTTTTCTCATTTCTAGTAGGTTTACCTACTAAAATTAAGGTAGTAATGATGTTCATAACATCATTCGATTCATACATATAAAACCATCTTATTCGAAGATTTAAACTTGTAATCACTAGAACATAGTTTAGTTAATTCTAAACTTGCTCGCAAAACAAAGTTAATCCCTCTAACTTGACTTTTAAAATCAACTAAACACATTTTCTATATCTATATGATATGCTAACTTAATGATTTAAAACCTGGAAACACGAAGAACACCGTAAAACCGGACATACGCCGTCGTAGTAACACCGCGGGCTGTTTTTGGTTAGTTAATTAAAAACTATGATAAACTTTGATTTAAAAATTGTTCTTCTGGAAAAATGATTTTTCTTATGAACATGAAACTATATCCAAAAATCTTGGTTAAACTCAAAGTGGAAGTATGTTTTTCAAAATGGTCATCAAGACGTCGTTCTTTCGACTGAAATGACTACCTCTTATAATATTTACTTGTAACCTATATTTCTGACTATAAACTTATACTTTTTCTGTTTAGATTCATAAACTTAAGTTCAATATGAAACCATAGAAACTTGAATCACTCAAAACGGATTTGAAACGAAGAAATGATGGGTAAAACATAATTGGATAAATTTGCTAGTTTTAGCTACGAAAATTTTGTAACAAATCTAGACTAAGCATATCCTAACTAATTTATATTGTATTATACATATTATGAAATCTTGGGATACCATAGACACGTATACAATGTTTTGACATATCATATCGACCTATATATATATATATATATATATATATATATATATATATATATATATATATATATATATATATATATATATATATATATATATTCGGAATAACCATGGACACTCTATATGTAGTTATGTTTGAGTTAGCTATACAGGGTTGAGGTTGATTCCAAAATAATATATATACTTTGAGTTGTGATCGAGTCTGAGACTTGTAGACACTGGGTCATGGACTGATTCGAGATAATATATATTGCTTTATTTCTGTACATCAAACTATGGACAACTAGTTGTAGGTTACTAACGAGGATTGCTGACTTAACAAACTCAAATCATTAAAACGTAATAAAAATGTTGTAAATATATTTTGAACATACTTTGATATATATGTACATATTTGTTATAGGTTCGTGAATCGACCAGTGGCCAAGTCTTACTTCCTGACGAAGTAAAAATCTGTGAAAGTGAGTTATAGTCCCACTTTTAAAATCTAATATTTTTGGGATGAGAATACATGCAGTTTTATAAATGTTTTACGAAATAGACACAAGTAATCGAAACTACATTCTATGGTTGAATTATTAAACCGAATATGCCCCTTTTAGCTTGGTAGCCTAACAATTAGGGAACTGGCCCCTAATTGACGCGAATCCTAAAGGTAGATCTACGGGAACTAACAACCCCCATTCTGGAATTTGGAATGCTTTAGTACTTCGAGTTTATCATGTCCGATGGGTGTCCCGGAATGATGGGGATATTCTATATGCATCTTGTTAATGTCGGTTACTAGGTGTTCACCATATGAATGATTTTTGTCTCTATGCAGTTTGTGAAATGCCTGATATGAGATGTGTTATAACAATTAAATCTTGTGGTCTATTATTATGATTTGATAATATATAGGTTAAACATATAACTCACCAACATTTTTGTTGACGTTTTAAGCATGTTTATTCTCAGGTGATTATTAAGAGCTTCCGCTGTAGCATACTAAAATAAGGATAAGATTTGGAGTCCATGCTTGTATGATATTGTGTAAAGACTGCATTCAAGAAACTTATTTTGATGTAATATATTCTTATTGTAAACCATTATGTAATGGTCGTGTGTAAATGGTATATTTTAGATTATCATTATTTGATAATCTACGTAATGCTTTTTAAACCTTTATCGATAAAATAAAGGTTATGGTTGTTTTTAAAAATGAATGCAGTCTTTGAAAAATGTCTCATATAGAGGTCAAAACCTCGCGACGAAATCAATTAATATGGAACGTTTATAATCAATATGAACGGGACATTTCAGTTGGTATCCGAGCGTTAGTTTTAGAGAACCAGAAATTACATTAGTGTGTGTCTAACCGAGTTTGTTAGGATGCATTAGTGAGTCTGGACGTTGACCGTGTTTTCTTTAAAAACGATTGCTTAACACTTTTTGTTGGAAACTATATATTATTAACATGTAAATATTATGTGATATATTAATCTCTTAACGTGTTTGATATTGTGTGATAGATGTCTACCTCTAGTACAAATCCCATCGACTCACCTAATAATAATGAAGAGTCGAATATATTTTGGGAAGATTCACAAATTCCCGAAGAGGAACCGGAAGAAGAGGAACTGGAAGAAGAGGAACCGAAAGAGGAGGAACCAAAAGAAGAGGTTCCAGAGGAGGAAATATTAGGAACCACAGAAAAACAGATAAATAAAAGAAAATCCTCAATCAATGGATCAAAGTTAATAATGGTCAATGGTGTTTTCGCCGAGGAAGCAAAATATTGGGAAGATTACCAATTTTCCGATGAATCGGATCCCGATGAGGATTCCGATGATGTTATAGAAATTACCTCGACCCAATTTGAAAAAGCAAAAGAAAATAATAAGGGAAAGGGCATCAAAATAGAGAAACCTGATTCCAACCCCGGTGAACTTTATATGTATCGTCAACACCCGTATTTCTTAAGTTGTAACAATAACCCGGGAACCTCTAAGCCACCAAGTTTTTCTAAACCATTTGTGAAAACAACGGCTCGTATTAGAGGAACATCGTATATCCCTAGAAAATTAGTAAAACAAAACAGGTTCGAAGAAGAAGAAACTAGTGAGTCGGAATAAAGAGTCGTAATCATGAGGTGTAAAATATGTAAAATAAGCGTGCTTGTATTTTTCTTATTGTATGTGAAAATTGCTTGTATTATTTGATATTTATCTTTTACGAATCTAACTCTCGTCTATTTTTACAGTATAAAAACAAAAATGGATGTTAAGGATAAACAACCAAAAATTTTAGAAGACCTATCCGGGGACATGATTGATGAAATCTTGTCTAAAGTCGGTCAGAATTCATCGGCACAATTATTTACGGCGAAATTAGTGTGTAGAACATTTGATGAACGTTCCAGGCATACCTTAGTTTATAAAAGGCTTTCATTTGAAAGATGGGGTATATCACATTGGGGAGACCGTAAGTTACGCCGTGTTTTCTTTAAAGCATTAAATGCGGGGAACCCAAATGAAATTTTACGCTACGGGTTGACAACCTATTTTGACTCAACATATCCCAACCTAGGAATTTGTGAGTTAGAAAGAGCTTCTAACATGCAACATAAAGAAGCATGTTATGCTTACGGGTTAGTGATGTTCGCTTCTCACCAAAGTGAGAAAAAGAACATCGGATTACGACTGTTAAATAAAACATTCCCACAAGTGACGGATTCAGTAGTTGGGGTGAGAAACAAGGTTTTTAGATTATTACGGGGCTGTTGGGCATTACGAAACCCTCGTCCTTTTGACGACATTACAACATGCTGCCTAGCCAACGGTCATGACGGTTATTTTCCACAAGACCAAGGATGGGAAGTTGTCTTAGTAAAACCAGAATGCATGACTTATTTCTGGACTTATGAATTACGTGTTTTTATTGCCTTTGCTAAACAACTTGCGTATTAACTAGGATTGTTGTCACAACTATTTTGTATCATAGTGATTGTGTGCTATATTTCATGCTATATGTATAATAGCGGTATTGTAAGTTTGTAAATTTTTGTATAAAAGTTTGAATGCGAAATATTATTATAATCAGTTTTTCATATAGAATTGTAGTAGTTGAATGGTATATTAGCTACTAAGTATGAACTTAACGGGTAGGTACTACTCGAATTAAAACTATAAAAAGCTAATATGAAGAAAAATCTTTTATAAATGAGTTCATATTAAGCTACGAAATACTATTGACTACTCTTAATATTCTATATGATTAACTTATTTCTTTTGGGGTATTTTTGAAGGAAATGGCACCGACGACTCGTTAGAATTTGAACATGAGCGAGGAAGACTTCCATGTTTTCCTTGCAGCAAACATAGCCGCAGTACAGGCTGCAATGCAAAACAAAAACAATAATTCTAAATCTAGCAATGCAAATAACGCCACAAGAAATCGTGTAGGATGTTCCTACAAAGAATTCATTGCCTGTAAACCTCTGGAATTCGATGGAACCGAGGGTCCAATCGGATTGAAACGGTGGACCGAAAAGGTTGAATCGGTGTTTGCCATAAGTAAGTGTACTGAAGAAGACAAAGTAAAGTACGCTACGCATACCTTCACATGTACTGCGTTAACATGGTAGAATACCTATCTAGAACAAGTGGGACAAGATGCTGCATACGCACTACCGTGGTCAGCATTCAAACATCTGATGACTGAGAAGTATCGTCCCAGAAGCGAGGTCAATAAGATAAAAGTAGAGCTTAAGGGATTACGAACACAAGGATTCGATATTACCACATACGAATGACTTATTGTGCCCGAGAGCGTTCGAAGATGAAGAAGAGAAAATCGACGCATTTGTAAAAGGGTTACCAGAAAGGATCCAAGAAGATATAAGTTCACATAAGCCCGCTTCCATACAAAAGGCGAGTCAAATGGCTCATAAACTCATAAATCAGATTTAGGAAAGAGTTAAAGAGTAGACGGCCGAAGAAGCCAACACGAAACAAATCAAAAGAAAGTGGGAAGAAACCAGTGACAAGGGTCACAATTTTAACAATCAACACAACAATCACAACTTCAATCGCACCAATTATCGCAACAACAAACGCAACAACAATCGTTCCAACAACAACTACAACAACCACCTAACAACAATAACCACCACAACAATCGTCCCAACATCAAAAACAACTGCAAGAACAACAATTCCTATAATAATAATAATCAGAAAAAGCCATGCCAAAGGTGTGAAGAGTACCACCCGAATGAGTTCTGCATGACATTTTGTACCAAGTGTAAAAGAACTGGCCATGGTGCGAGAAAGTGTGAGGTCTATGGCCCAATGAATAACAGAAATAAAAGAACAGATAATGTCAGAACAAGTAATGCCGCCTTTGTTTGTTATGGATGTGGAAAACCGGGCCACATTAGGAGTAATTGCCCGAACCCAGAGAAAAATAATGGGCAAAGTCGTGGAAGAGTTTTCAATATTAATACAGCAGAAGCGCAAGAAGACCCGGAGCTTGTTACGGATACATTTCTCATTGACAATAAATCTGCTTATGTTTTATTTGATTCGGATGCGGATAGGAGCTATATGAGTAGAGATTTTTGTGCCAAATTAAGTTGTCCATTCACGCCTTTGGATAATAAATTTTTACTCGAATTAGCAAACGGTAAATTAATTTCAGCAGATAATATATGTCAGAATCGAGAAATTAAACTGGTTAGCGAAACATTTAAGATTGATTTGATACCAGTAGAGTTAGGGAGTTTTGATGTGATAATCGGCATGGACTGGTTGAAAGAGGTGAAAGCAGAGATCGTTTGTTACAAAAATGCGATTCGCATCATACGAGAAAAAGGAAAACCCTTAATGGTGTACGGAGAAAAGGGCAACGCGAAGCTAAATCTTATTAGTAATTTGAAGGCGCAAAAACTAATAAGAAAAGGTTGCTATGCTGTTCTAGCACATGTCGAGAAAGTACAAACCGAAGAAAAGAACATTAATGATGTTCCCGTCGTAAAAGAGTTTCCCGATGTATATCCAAAATAATTACCGGGATTACCTCCACACCGATCCGTTGAATTTCTAATAGACTTGGTACCAGGAGCTGCACCAATAGCCTGTGCTCTATATAGATTTACACCCAGCGAAATGAAGGAACTCCAGAGCCAATTACAGGAACTTTTAGAGCGAGGTTTCATTCGACCAAGCACATCACTGTGGGGAGCCCCTGTTTTGTTTGTCAAGAAGAAAGATGGTACATTTAGGTTGTGTATCGACTACCGAGAGTTGAACAAACTTACCATCAAGAACCGTTACCCACTACCGAGAATTGACGACTTATTTGATCAACTACAAGGTTCGTCAGTTTATTCGAAGATTGATTTACGTTCCGGATATCATCAAATGCGGGTGAAGGAGGATGATATTCCGAAGACTGCTTTTAGGACGCGTTACGGTCATTACGAGTTTATGGTTATGCTATTTAGTTTAACTAACACACCAGCTGTGTTCATGGACCTCATGAACCTAGTGTGTGGGCCATATCTTGAAAAGTTTGTCATCGTATTCGTCGATGACATACTTATCTACTCAAAGAATGATCAAGAGCACGAAGAACATTTGAGAAAAGTGCTAGAGTTGTTAAGGAAATAAAAACTGTACGCTAAGTTTTCAAAGTGTGCATTTTGGTTGGAAGAAGTTCAATTTCTCGGTCACATAGTGAACAAAGAAGGTATTCAGGTGGATCCGACAAAGATTGAAACCGTTGAAAAATGGGAAACCCCGAAAACTCCGAAGCATATACGCCAATTTTTAGGACTAGCTGGTTACTACAGAAGATTCATCCAAGATTTTTCCAAAATAGCAAAACCCTTTACTGCATTAACGCATAAAGGGAAGATATTTGAATGGAAGGATGAGCAGGAGAAAGCGTTTCAATTGTTGAAGAAAAAGTTAACTACGGCACCTATATTATCATTGCCTGAAGGGAATGATGATTTTGTGATATATTGTGATTCCTCAAAGCAAGGCCTCGGTTGTGTATTAATGCAACGAACGAAGGTAATTGCTTATGCGTCTAGACAATTGAAGATTCACGAGCAGAATTATACGACACATGATTTGGAATTAGGCGTGGTTGTTTTGGCATTAAAGACTTGGAGACACTACTTATATGGGGTCAAAAGTATCATATATACCAACTACAAAAGACTCCAGCATATATTTAATCAGAAACAAATGAACATGAGGCAGTGTAGATGGATTGAATTGTTAAATGATTATGATTTTGAGATTCGTTACCACCCGGGGAAGGCGAATGTGGTAGCCGACGCTTTGAGTAGAAAGGACAGAGAACCTATGCAGGTAAAAGCTATGAATATAATTATTCGTACTACTCAAATAAAGGAGGCGCAGCAGGGAGTTGTAAAAGAAGGAAAGTTGAAGAATGAAATACCTAAAGGATCGGAGAAACATCTTAATATTCGGGAAGACAGAACCCGGTATAGGGCTGAAAGAATTTGGGTACCAAAGTTTGGAGATATGAGAGAAAAGGTACTTAAGGAAGCACATAAAACCAGATATTCAATACATCCCGGAGCGGAGAAGATGTACAAAGATCTCAAGAAACACTTTTGGTGGCCGGGTATGAAAGCTGATATTGCTAAATACGTAGGAGAATGTTTGACATATTCTAAAGTCAAAGCTGAACATCAGAAACCATCGGGTCTACTTCAACAACCTGAAATCCCAGAATGAAAATGGGAAAACATTACCATGGATTTCATTACTAAATTGCCAAGGACTGCAAGTGGTTATGATACTATTTGGGTAATAGTCGATCGTCTTACCAAATCAGCACACTTTCTGCCAATGAGAGAAGATGATAAAATGGAGAAGTTGGCGCGATTATATTTAAAGGAAGTTGTCTCCAGACATGGAATACCAATCTCTATTATCTCTGATAAGGATGGCAGATTTGTTTCAAGGTTTTGGCAGACACTGCAACAAGCATTGGGGACTCGTCTAGACATGAATACTGCTTATCATCCACAAACTGATGGGCAAAGTGAAAGGACGATACAGACCCTTGAAGACATGCTACGAGCATGTGTTATCGATTTCGAAAACAGTTGGGATCGACACCTACCGTTAGCAGAATTTTCCTACAACAACAGTTAATATTCGAGTATTGAAATGGCGCCGTTTGAGGCACTTTATGGTAGAAAGTGCAGGTCTCCAATTTGTTGGAGTGAAGTGGGGGATAGACATATTACGGGTCCGGAGATAATACAAGAAACTACCGAGAAAATCACCCAGCTCATTTTCAAAAATCAGGCTCAAGAATCTTGGAAAGGGGATTAAGTGTGTTCGTTTGGGTGCTAGCACCATGTCCCTTAACCTGAGGTAGATCTTAGCTGCGTATTCAATGTTCATGTTGAACAACAAACTATGACCAATTTTGAGCTCAAAGTCTGAGCATTGATCGAAACTACTGGACTTTTGGCTGATACACTGGGTCAGCAGCCCGAAAAAGTAATACCACAGCGGTGGCATGTTCTTCCTTAGCGGTGTATGAGTAATTGGACCAGCATATCCGATTGTCTCCAGCACTTCCCTCCTGAAATCATCGCTCGTCAGTGAATTAACAAATGGACTACCGGGTAATTGAAGGGCACGACGGATGGCATCAACGGTGATCGAGCAGTTTAGGGTTTCAGTCACTATGCCACGAATACAAGGAGCATTCTGTTGAGTGGTAGCCATGGTGGTAGTATACCAGAATCTCGCTAAACAGGCTGGATAGAGGCGAGAAGGAACTCCGGTGATGGATCTCGCCAAGGGGCATCGCCTGATGTAGTCGATCAAAGCCTCATAGCCAATTGTAGTGACCAGAACTTTTCCATAATTATATATATTAAATGATATCTAATATTAACATGATTAAATGTTTCCAACATGTTAAGCAATCAAACTTGTTAAGACTTGATTATTTGTTATGAGTTTCATGTAGACAATTGACCACCCAAGTTGACCGGCGATTCACGAACGTTAAAACTTGTAAAAACAACAAGATGTTATATATATGGACATATATATGGTTAACATGAGATTATGTTATGTAAGAATCTCACTAGGTATATTAACAATGTGTGATATACATAAAAATGAGAATATTGAATTATGAAGCTCGAATTGATATACATAACGATTATCGTTATAATAACGTCTTGCTAAATACATATGTATTGTAATAAGATATTGATATACTATATTTAACATGTAAAATGATAATTAAGTATATCATTGAGTGTATTAACAACGAACTATACAAGTAAGATGAGACTACTAACTTAAGGATTTCGAAACAATATATATATGTAACGATTATCGTTGTAATAGTATTTTAATATATATATATATATATATATATATATATATATATATATATATATATATATATATATATATATATATATATATATATATATATATATATATATATATATATATATATATATATATATATATGATGTAAGATATATTCATACACCATGTTATCATATTAACATAACAATTTAACATCTCATTTAAGTATAATAACAATGAATTAATTACATTTAACAAGATCGTTAACCTAAAGGTTTCAAAACAACACTTACATGTAACGACTAACGATGACTTAACGACTCAGTTAAAATGTATATACATGTAGTGTATTTAGATGTATTAGTACACTTTTGAAAGACTTCATGACATATATCAAAGTACTTCTACTAAACAAAAATGCTTACAATTATATCCTCATTCATTTTCATCAACAATTCTACTCGTATGCACCCGTATTCGTACTCGTACAATACACAACTTCTAAGATGTATATACTATTGGTATATACACTCAATAATTAGCTCCTTAGCATCCCATGTGAGTCATTAAACATGTTGGAACTATCATTTGGCAACTAGCATGAAATATCTCACAAAATTACAAAAAATATTATAAATCATTCATGAATTATTTACATGAAAACAAACTTACACATCCTTTATATCTAATCCATATACCAACAACCAAAAACACCTACAAACACTTTCATTCTTCAATTTTCTTCATCTAATTGATCTCTCTCAAGTTCTATCTTCAAGTTCTAAGTGTTCTTCATAAATTCTATAAGTTCTAGTTTCATAAAATCAAGAATACTATCAAGTTTGCAAGATTACTTCCAAGTTTTCTAATCCAATCCAAGTAATCATCTAAGCTCAAGAAATATTTCTTATTTACAGTAAGATATCTTTCTAATACAAGGTAATACTCATATTTAAACTTTGATTCAATTTCTATAACTATAACTATCTTATTTCGAGTGGAAATCTTACTTGAACTTGTTTTCGTGTCATGATTCTGCTTCAAGAACTTTCAAGCCATCCAAGGATCCTTTGAAGCTAGATATATTTTTCTCATTTCCAGTAGGTTTACCTACTAAAATTAAGGTAGTTATGATGTTCATAACATCATTCGATTCATACATATAAAACAATCTTATTTGAAGATTTAAACTTGTAATCACTAGAACATAGTTTAGTTAATTCTAAACTTGTTCGCAAAACAAAGTTAATCCCTCTAACTTGACTTTTAAAATCAACTAAACACATGTTATATATCTATATGATATGCTAACTTAATGATTTAAAACCTGGAAACACGAAGAACACCGTAAAACCGGACGTACGCCGTCATAGTAACACCGCGGGCTGTTTTGGGTTAGTTAATTAAAAACTATGATAAACTTTGATTTAAAAGTTGTTCTTCTGGGAAAATGATTTTTCTTATGAACATGAAACTATATCCAAAAATCTTGGTAAAACTCAAAGTGGAAGTATGTTTTTCAAAATGGTCATCAAGACGTCGTTCTTTCGACTGAAATGACTACCTCTTATAATATTTACTTGTAACCTGTATTTCCGACTATTAACTTATACTTTTTCTATTTAGATTCATAAACTTAAGTTCAATATGAAACCATAGCAACTTGAATCACTCAAAATGAATTTGAAACGAAGAAATGACGGGTAAAACAAAATTGGATAAATTTGCTAGTTTTAGCTACGAAAATTTTATAACAAATCTAGACTAAATATATCCTAACTAATTTATATTGTATTATACAAATTATAAAATCTTGGGATACCATAGACACGTATACAATGTTTTGACATATCATATCGACCCATCTATATATATATATATATATATATATATATATATATATATATATATATATATATATATATATATATATATATATATATATATATATATATATATTTCGGAACAACCATAGACACTCTATATGCAGTAATGTTTGAGTTAGCTATACAGGGTTAAGGTTGATTCCAAACTAATATATATACTTTGAGTTGTGATCGAGTCTGAGACTTGTAGACACTGGGTTGTGGATTGATTCGAGATAATATATATTGCTTTCTTTCTGTACATCTAACGGTGGACAACTAGTTGTAGGTTACTAACGAGGACTGCTGACTTAATAAACTCAAATCATTAAAACGTAATAAAAAAATGTTGTAAATATATATTGAACATACTTTGATATATATGTACATATTTATTATAGGTTCGTGAATCGACCAGTGGCCAAGTCTTACTTCCCGACGAAGTAAAAATCTGTGAAAGTGAGTTATAGTCCCACTTTTAAAATCTAATATTTTTGGGATGAGAATACATGCAGTTTTATAAATATTTTACGAAATAGACACAAGTAATTGAAACTAAATTCTATGGTTGAATTATTAAACCAAATATGCCCCTTTTAGCTTGGTAGCCTAAGACTTAGGGAACTGGCCCCTAATTGACGCAAATCCTAAAGGTAGATCTACGGGAACTAACAACCCCCATTCTGGAATTTGGAATGCTTTAGTACTTTGAGTTTATCATGTCCGATGGGTGTCCTGGAATGATGGGGATATTCTATATGCATCTTGTTAATGTCGGTTACCAGGTGTTCACTATATGAATGATTTTTGTCTCTATGAAGTTTGCGAAATGTCTGATATGAGATGTGTTATAAAAATGAAATCTTGTGGTCTATTATTATGATTTGATAATATATAGGTTAAACCTATAACTCACCAAAAATTTTGTTGACGTTTTAAGCATGTTTATTCACAGGTGATTATTAAGAGCTTCCGCTGTTGCATACTAAAATAAGGACAAGATTTGGAGTCCATGCTTGTATGATATTGTGTAAAGACTGCATTCAAGAAACTTATTTTGGTGTAATATATTCTTATTGTAAACCATTGTGTAATGGTCGTGTGTAAACGGTATATTTTAGATTATCATTATTTGATAATCTACGTAATGCTTTTTAAACCTTTATCGATAAAATAAAGGTTATGGTTGTTTTTAAAAATGAATGCAGTCTTTGAAAAACGTCTCATATAGAGGTCAAAACCTCGCGATGAAATCAATTAATATGGAACGTTTATAATCAATATGAACCAGACATTTCACCAATGTGGCTTTAGACTTGAGAATAGAGAGAGCGTGTGCTGCATTGCCTCTAGAAAGGCGAATCAGTGCATGGTCTGGTGCATTAGCAGACCTGATCAGGCTGGGTTGAAGATTGAACAGTGGACCCTGTACAACTTGTTCCTCGATGACCGGTGGAGGGTGTTGTTCCAGTTGTTGTAGTTCCACCAGTTGTTGTTGCTGTTGTTGTTCCTCTGGCTGATTCTCAGTAGGTGGTGATTGATGTTGTTGTTCTGTCATTGATGAAATGTTGAAGATGAATGTATAAAATATTTGAAGATTTGGGATTTTTAGAGAGAAGAGTGTGTATTTGAAAGGTAAACCATAGAGTTAATAACCAAAGGTTATTATGTGAAATTGATCGCCTTATTTAACCTTTTAGATTGGTGGAAAAAGTGCAGGAGAGAGAAAATAGCAACTGTCATCTGCAGGCGCTTGGGCAGATGTGACAGACTGGTACGTTTTCGAGGGGACACAGACTGTTGACATGACGTTTAATCGGCTTGAACACTCATACCTCTCATTAAGCATTAAATGCAGCAGTTTTCAAATCAATTTGAAGTTAAAAATCATAAGATAAATTTTGTATTAAATACAAAAATTCTTTGTGACATTTAATATGGAATGAATTTAATTTTAAATCATTGGGAGTAAATGAGTTTCAGATTTAAGGTATCATTTAAGTATTGTGAGCTATTTATTATTACATTTTGAACATTGAATAACCATGATATAAAAGACCTTGTTGTGCTGACTGTTTGACATGTAGGCAGTAAGTGAAAGAATTTGTGACTTACTGGTTTGACCTACATGTTGTAGAGCCAGCACACCAACAAATTCGCCTTTTATTTTAAAGTTCACGCATACCCAGCTCAGAGATGAGATAGTTAAAACGTTTCTCATCTAAGGGCTTTGTGAAAAGATCTGCTAACTGCTGGTCTGTTGAAATAAAATGTAGCTCCACATCTCCTTTCTGAACATGATCCCTTATGAAATGATATCGAACGTCAATGTGCTTTGTTCTAGAATGCATCACATGATTGTTGGTAATAACAATAGCACTTGTGTTGTCACAGTAGATTGGAGTATTTGTAATTTGAACACTATAGTCCTTCAGCTAGCTTTGCATCCATAGTACTTGAGCAGTACAACTACCAGCAGAAACATATTCTGCCTCAGCAGTAGATGTGGACACAGTATTTTGCTTTTTGCTCGTCCAGCTGACTAGCCTACCACCAAGTAACTGGCAACCACCAGTAGTATTTTTCCTGTCTATTTTACACCCTGCAAAGTCAGCATCTGAATACACAATTAGCTCAAAATCCTGGTCTTTGTGATACCAAAGACCACGTTTAGGAGTACCTTTTAGATACCTAAATATCCTTTTTACTACTAGCAATGTGACTCTTTAGGATCATCTTGATATCTGGCACAGAGATATGTGGCAAACATAATATCTGGTCTGCTGGCTGTAAGATAAAGTAGGGATCCAATCATACCTCTATATTCAGTGATATTGACTGGTTCATCATTGGGATCAGCATCTATTTTAATAGATGCTGCCATTGGGGTCCCTATATCTTTTAAACAGGTCAGACCAAATTTCTTTAACATATCTTTGATATATTTATCTTGACTTATAAAAATTCCATCATCAAGTTGTTTAATTTGCAATCCTAAAAAGTATTGCAAATCTCTTTGTAAGCTCATTTCATATGTCTTCGACATAAGTTTTGAAAAATCTTGACAATATTTCTCATTTTTAGATCCATAAATAATATCATCCACATATATCTGTACCAGCAAGAGATCACCATCTATCTCCTTTGAGAATAGAGTGGTATCAATTGTTCCAACTTTAAAACCTATACCAGTGAGATACACATGAAGTGTCTCAAACCATGCTTTTGGTGCCTGTTTGAGGCCATAAAGAGCTTTGTCTAGCTTGTAGACATGGTCTGGATATTTACTGCTTACAAAACCAGGAGGCTGTTTGACATAAACTTCTTCTTACAGATTCCCATTTGGAAATACAGATTTAACATCCATCTGGAATACCCTAAAGTTCATCTTAGCAGCATATGCCAAGAACAATCTGATAGCTTCCATCCTAGCCACCGAAGCATATGTCTCTCTATAATCCAATCCTTCTTCCTGAAGACCCACTTGGTACCAATGATCTTCTTAGTTTCATCATCAGGTTTAGGTACCAATGTCCAAACCTTATTCCTATCAAACTGGGAGATCTCTTCTTGCATAGCTCCTGCCAAGCTTGGATCTTTTATTGCTTCATCAGGACATGTAGGTTCAATGGTAGACACAAAGTTTACATGCATACAAAAGTTGCTGGTTGCATGTCTTCTTGTTTTAACACCGCTTGCCAGATTACCAATAACTTGTTCAATTGGATGCTCCTTTGTCCATCTAGTATTATGAACAGGTGAGCTTGTTGTGGAACACACAACATCTTGATCATCAGCTGGCTTAGAGGAATTAGCAGCAGTGGTAGGCAGCTGTTCATTATGAGTGTAATCCGTACCAGCTTGAGATCCTTCAGAACCAGTAGACCTATGTTCCAGTTGTAAAACTTCAGTAGAGCCAGTAGGTCCACATGGTTTAGACACAGATGGAACAGAGTGTTCCATTTCATCATCAGAGAACCCAGCAACTTGGATTGGAGAGGGAAATGCTGCTGGTTCTTCTTCATCATCAAGAGCTTGTTGAGTAGGCTCTTCAAACAATAACTCTTCGTCTTCTTGACTAGTAGATGAAATAGGGGCAGTTTCATCAAATGTAACATTAATGGATTCTTCAAAACAATCCCTTCTTTTATTGAAAACCCTATATGCCTTTGACATGTTGGAATATCCCAAGAATATACCTTCATCATCCTTAGCTTCAAACTTGCCTAGCTGATCCCTATTGTTTAGAATGAAACAGGGAGTGCCAAATACATGAAGAAATGAAATTGAGGGTCTTCTGCCTTTGAGAACTTCATAAGCAGTTTTTTGATGTCTTTTCACAATTAAATATCTATTCTGGGTAAAACAAGCAGTGTTCACAGCTTCTGCCTAATATGAATTTTTCAACCCAGACTCAGCTAACATAGATCTTGCTGCTTCAATGAGAGTTCTGTTTCTTCTTTCTGCAACACCATTCTGTTGAGGTGTTCTCACAGCAGAAAAGTTCTTTGAAATACCTTTGTCAGCACAAAATTCTTCCAATGTTGCATTTTTGAATCCTGTACCATGATCACTTCTAAGCTGCTTCACCAGTTGCCCATTCAGCAGTTCCATTCTTTTGATAAAATTGATAATTTCATCAGCAGCTTCACTCTCTTACTTTGAAAAGAACACCCAAGTGTATCTGGAATATTCATCAACAATCACCAGTGTATACTTCTTCCCACTACAGCTGGCTATATTAACAGGACCAAAAAGATCCATATGAAGAAGGTGAAATGGTTTCTCAACAGATGAAATCTGCTTTGATTTGAATGAGGCATGGTGATGCTTCCCTTTTTCACATACAGGACATAATCAGTCCTTCACATAAGACATTGTGGGTAGCCCAGACACCAAACTTTTATTAGATAGCTTATGAATATCTTTGAAGTTGAGATGTGAGAGTCTCTTGTGCCATAACCACTTGAGGTTGTCTGCTGCCTTTGAATAAAAACAAGTATTAGTTGTTGTGACTGTTGTGTTCATGTCGATTTGATACATGTTCTCATGTCTTTTTGCTGTCAGTAGTGGCTTCCCTGTCTTATCAAAAATAGTGCCAATCTTTCTTCTGAACTGAACTATCTTACTTTTGCTTGTCAGTTAGCTTATGCTGAGTAAATTATGTTTAAGCCCAGCGACATATGCTACATTTGAAAATGTAACATTCCCATTTGTTAAAGTACCAAAACCCTTTGTATAACCCAACAAATTATCTCCATATGATACAACAGGACCATCCTTTTCTTGATAGTCCATCAACAGGGACTTACATCCGATCATATGTCTCGAACAACCACTATCGAGATACCAAATTTACTTGTTTTGAATGCCCTGCACAGTAGCTAAGAGATTAGTTCTTTTTGGGAACCCATCCAAGGATGGGTTCTGGAAGGGTCATCTTTGATGATCTCTTCCTGTCTGTTGGTTTGCTTGAAGAGACAGCAGCAGATGGGGCTGGGGATAGAGTACACAGGTTGGCAAGGTGAAACTTGCTGCCACACTTGTAGCATTTTCTCACTTTTGGTATCGGTGACTGGTCATACACTGAGTAGATGGGTGCAGTAAGATTGGGTCTGCTTTCAGATATGGTAGCTATGAGCTGGTCAAGCTTGACAGTCATTATCTGAGTGATAGATGACCCAGCACATGATTCCACAATTTGGTTCACTTTAGCTTTTCCCTTAAGTGCAGCTTTCCTTTTAGAACCAGTACCATAATCATGGTATACTGCTTTACCTTTGTTGTTCGACGAGTCATTGTGGGAAGTTACTGACCCGTCAGCTGATGCTGGTCGATTCTTGTGAATCTTTATTGCTGCCTTTGACTTGCCAGTATTGCATTTTGCTGGCTTGTTAGCAGCTACTGGTTGACCAATACAATTTTTATCAGCTGGCTCAGCATTGGTGGAATTTGAACACGAAGGGGAATCAATTGATTTTAACTTTCTTTGATTGTTTTCAGGGATTTCCCTTTTAATGCGTCTTTCCTTTGGAGTCATATAGTAAATGCTTGGGGGATCAGTAGTTTCATCAATTGAATTACTGGTTTCCTTGGCTTTTACTTATCCTCCAAAATTTCTTTCATGGACGGTGGTGGGGTCTCAGTAGGTCTGACAAACTTATTTGTTAAGACCTTTTTACCCTTAACTATCTTGGCAAAGGTATTTGGCAAGACAGCTTCAGGATCTGTTTTAAGAATGGGGTCCATGTAAGTAACTTCTGCGAGAGCAGCAGCAGCAGCATAGTCACCGGCAAAGAAAGCTTCAACTTGGGTAGGCACCTGCTCATTTACACACTTAGTTGTGCGTTGAGCAGATGTACACCATGAAGCAACAACCTTCTTGAGGTCGTTTAGCTGGTTCTTAACATCTGCTGCCTCAACGTGAAGAGACTTTAAAGCAAAATTTTATTTTTCAAGTTTTGAAATTTCATCCTTCAAGATCTTAATTTCATCAGTTTTGCTTTTAAGTTTATCATTTAAAGATTTGTTATCATTTTTCAAAACTTCTTCACGTTTACTGCCTCTACATAGATCAACTCTTAGGTAGTCAAACATTTCAGCTTTTTCATCATCAGTATAACTTCAAAAATTATCAACCTTATACAGCATTTTAGATTTCCATTGAGGTGAATCCTTTTTCAGATCAGCTTCCCTCATATCAGCTAAAAACATACTACCATTATCATCCTCATCAGACTCCTCGACCTCTTTGGCCATCAAACACAACTTTTTACCAGAAGCATAACCAGCATCATCATCATCAGTATCACTGTCAGAAGATGAAGAAGAGTTGGTTTCATCCCAATCATGATGCTCAGCAACTAGAACCATTTCTGGCTTCTTTCCCTTCTTATCAGCCTTTGCACTTTCTTTCATCTGAGCCTTCATAGCTTTGTACTTGTTTTTGTACTTATCAGCTTTTGAGAAGGAGTTAGCATGTGATGTTGAAGGTTTCCTGGACATGCATTCAGCAGCAAAATGCCCAACCTTCCCACAATTGTAACACTTAGATTTAGGACCCTTGACTGATTTGCTGATATACCTAGTACTTGGTTTCTTACTCCCTTTGTATAGCTTGCTGGTTCTATTACGATTGAACCTTTTGAACTGCCTAGTCAGCAAAGCCATACCTTCAACAAACCCTTCCACATCATCTTCATCATCACTGCTTTCTTCAGACCCAATACCACTATCCACCCCATCTTCAGCTGACTCATCTTTTGCCATCAACTTTTGAACCAGTAAAGCTTTTTGAGCTTTCTTTTTAGCAGCAGCAATAAGAGCAGTATCATCAGTTTTTGAGGATTTTGAGGTGGTAGGGTCAGACTTAAAGTTTTATTTTAAATTCAGTTCAAGTTTAGCTTCTGCCTTCTCATGGTTCCAAAGTGTACCATAAAGAGATGACATGTTAAAGTTCTTTAAGATCTGGGTGGTTCTTAAGGGGTCAGTGACAGGTTTCCATTTAGTAGGCAGTGAGTCAATGAATTTGTTTGGATTTTGAGTCTTTCTATTTTTGAATTACCAATGGGGAATCTTTCTAAAAAATCTATCTGGCAAAACGCAACTCGTCGAGTTCAATCCATGAAAAAAGAGAAGCTCGACCACCAGTTCAAAATCAGTATATGTGATTTTTAAAGTAAGCAGGTTAGCAACTAAGGAGTTAAACCTAATGAAGGTTTGCTTAAGGGTCTTATTCTTATAGGCAAAGAACATTTCATACTCTCTTTTCAAAGCAATAATCTTGTTCTGCCTAACCTCATCCATGCCTTCATAAGTAACATCTAGATAGTATAACATAAGCTTAGCATTCAGCTTTCCCTTAGTCAGTTTGAACAGGTGGTTAGGTAAAGTTATAGCTAACAGAGTTCTGATCTTAGGGTCAAGTCCAACACGACGTTTGTCCTCAGCATCCCATTTGACTGGAGTGAGAATAACCTCTCTGCCAGGAATGGCAGGAGTGTCAACAGTAGCTGAGATGCTATCAATAGTCTCAGTTGGGATAAATGGACCATCTGTGGCAATACCAGGCATAAGTGAGTCAATAGACTCCAGGTGAAGCATGAACCTTGCCTTCCAAGTTTTATACTCATCTTCATCGAATTTGGGTGGTCTATTAGATGAGCCATTTTCAAGGTAAGCTGTATCTGAGTATGCAGCCATGAGAGAATTCAGATCCAAGATATTAAATTATCAAGACTGAAGCTCTGATACCAGTTGTTGGTCCCTTGATTAACAACAGGAGTATTTGTAGATGGGGGGTGAATACAATTTCTTTTAATTAATAAATCAATTAAACACAGTTTAGTATTCAAGCATGTAATTTAAATAGAGTCAAAGGTAATTTTTCAACGGTTATTCTTTATTAATTAAACCACAAAGAATTACAACTATCCTTGGCGGAATGATAGTTGGTTGATACAGATTTACCTAAGTATAGCTATGAGGATAAACTTAAAGCTGTTACACGTTTTGGACTCTAAATAACTAAACCCACACTACTAGTTGTTACAATAGTGGATACAACAATTTATAGTAGTCCTATTAACCGTGTAATGGTTCTATTTTCCACTGATACATAGGATGTCTGTACTTGTGGGGACAACTGCATCAGAGAGCGTGTTCTCCTCTTTCTTCTTTGGTAGCTATTTGCAGGAACACCCCAATTCGGTTTGGTACCACTATTTGTTTAAACAAATAGAATGTTGTGTTCCCTAGGCGTTGACAAAGTATAACACATGTCTGCACATGCGTTAAACTTTTGCATTCCCACGTGGTCTTGTAAGGTCACTTGTCAGCCGCTGACGCGTGTCCTTTCCTGTTCAACTTTGTCTTTGACTTCCGTTAAATAGTACAATTGATGTAGACCACTCAGGAAACCACCATGCTTGTAATGGAGCATGGTTGTCTTGTGTTATATGCTGCTTACCAGGTTTACTGGTTCTTCTTATGCTGAGTCACTTGATATTCTTGAATTGCTGAGTACTCATCCTGTGCTAATTCGAAGAATACACTCTACCTTGTGCTGGTAGACTAGGCAGCATACTGAACATTTGACATAGCAATATTTGCTGTCTATACATAAACAAACTTGTGCTGGCTGCATATAACATTTTAGTACAAATAAATTACAGTTTTGTCATAATTAAATCTTTAATTATTTTGGGGACTCAACAGTATTGGACATGTTGCTTACCGCTTCGAACTCCATGCTCAATCAAAATTCCGTTCATCCTACATTTCATGTATCAAACTTAAAGAAGTATCTTGCCGAACAAGAACTTGTTATTTCTTCTGATAGACTTACTATCGATGACAAACTTCACTTCCTAGGAGAACCGGTTGAAATTATGAATCGTGAAACCAAACACTAAAACAACGTAAAATTTCGACTGTCAAAGTTCGTCGGAATGCCCAAGGAAGTACCTTCACTCATTCGTAGAATTGACAACGCAAGATTTTGAGGGAGAAACAACAACTACTACTTCCAACTAAATTTCGGGACGAAATTTCTTTTAAGGTGTGGGTAATGTAACATCCCGCATTTTTCCGTTAATTTATTTTAACGCTGTCTTTTCTTTTAAGATAATACCTTCGTTATCTAAATTCGTATCTTCCGTTGACTAGCATTTTAATATTTTTCCGTTATTTAATTGTAACATCTCTCGTTACCCTAGTGTATTTAAAATATTTTGTTCGGTTAATTCACGCACCCGCTTTTGAACTCGATGGACTAAACTTGCCAAGTGGGCAAACTAGTTGACTAGGTCAACTAGTCAACCCACCACCACCACCACTCATTCCATTCACCCATGTGATGACCCGAAAATTTCTGACCAAATTTAAACTTAATCTTTAACGTTTCCGACACGATAAGCAAAGTCTATGAAGTTGAATCTCAAAATTTTAAACTATTCAAATACCCTTCAATTTTTCTCAACGATTCGCGAACAATTATATGTAAATAGATACATATATATGCTATAACTTGAAAACGTAACAAAGTGTTATAAAAATGATACTGTGCATTAACCTTATTGGTTTGATTATCTGATTGATATTTAGATAAGTTAACTAAAATGTTTAAGATGAACCAGTAAAACACTAATTTGCTACAGTATTTTCGAATTGCTACAGTACCCGAAAAGCTACAGTGTTTTTAAAAAATCACTATTTGCTGCAGTAACTTTGCTACAGTAACTTTGCTACAATAAAACACTATTTTAAAATGAAAAATGTATATATGTATATGTATGTAACGAGACGATGATTTATAGAAGTAAATGACCAAAATACTCGAAAGTTTAAGATATACTTCGAGTGATATAATTTTGGGATAATTTAAGGCTATATTTTGACAAAGGTACGTGACACGAAACGTAAAATACAAGTTTTCTAAGCGTACAAAAATGCGTTCGAGAAACTGGAACCGGGACATAAGTCGAGTGATGACGTACGACTTATCGGAACTAAAATTATTAATCAACTATGCACATGAATTTAATATAATATATAATTAATTATTTAAAATAAATATATTATATATATTATATAAAAACATGTCGACAAGCAAAAAGTTAAGAAAATGTGAGCTGGAATCCTAGGCCATGCGATCGCATGGCCATTACACACAGAAACCATGCGATCGCATGGGGTCTGAAATCTGGCCACATCTATAAATTCGCACGAGTTCGTTTCAGTTTTTCATTTCCTTTTCTATCTATCTCTGTATTATTATTATTATTATTATTATTATTATTATTATTATTATTATTATTATTATTATTATTAGTATTATTATTATTATTATTATTAAGATTAATAATATTAATCTTATTATTATTAGTATTATCAGATATCGTTACCATTATTATTAGTATTTTACATAAAATATTACGACGAGGTTATGGCCAAACAATTTCAAAATGAGTTTTAGAGCGGGATAGAGCTAAGGAAAATATGGGTTATTACTAAGGAGGTTATGGGTATTGTTCGAGGGTTTTGTTCGCAAGTCAAACCTAGTGTTTATCATCTTTGTTGCGTCTACGTACATTCCTGCAATATTGAATCTCAATATTGATACGTAAGCATTCATATCTTATCTTTTATATATTAATAGCGTATCCATGTCTAGTGCTCGAGTATAAATGTTTATGCATGCTTGTATGCTTAATTTCATCGTTAAACGGTTTATTATGAATCATGAATTAAATACATATATTACTGGCAAAAGATATATGATATACATGTTTTTGGAAAGCTGGCGAAAAATCAATAACTTTTCATTTAGATATCGAATAGTTTCGATGAACGGATTAAAAGATATGATCAACTGAATTATGAGTGATATTAATTGGAATTGCTCTTGAATCTGCAATTGATATTTAAACAACTTGTTTGTAAGATTAATAAATTGGATTTTTGAATATTACCAGTCGAATAAATGAATCCTTATATAAAACACGTCTCGTTTTGTTAAGCAACTGTCAAAATTGACTTTTTGAAATGACTGTGGATAACTATTGTATGTCGATCTCGAGCATTAGGATTGTGATACACTATGACCTGACCTAGCTTGATAAACATTTATTGACCAACATATGTTCTCTAGGTTGAGATCTACGATTATTTGGTAATCCGAGTTTCGGTCACATTACGATGAACAACTTTATATGCTGCTAAGGTGAGTTTCATTTGCTCCCTTTTTAATTGCTTTTACAATCTATATTTTTGGGCTGAGAATACATGCACTTTATTTTAAACGCAATGGATACAAGTACATACTAAATTCTACACTGAGTTTGAATCGAAAATCCCTTAGCTTTGGTAACTAGTAACTGCCAGTTATAAGAACTGGTGGGCGCGAGTAGTAGTATATGGATCCATAGGGCTTGATATCCCCGTCCGAGCTAGAGCGCTAGCCTTTAAATGGACGTATGCTATTTGAGAAGCGTACACGTTGGTTTGCGTGTATTATTAAGATGATTATACAAAGGGTACAAATTATATATACGTTAAGTTTAGTTACCAGGGTACTCAATCTTGTTGAATATTTTGATAAACGTTTCTGGATGAAACAACTGAAATCTTGTGGTCCACCTTTATATACAGATTATGTGAAACACTAAAACTATGAACTCACCAACCTTTGTGTTGACACTTGTTAGCATGTTTATTCTCAGGTTTCTAGAAGTCTTCCACTGTTTGCTTATATGTTAGACAAGCTATGTGCATGGAGTCTTACATGACATATTTATCAAGGAAACGTTGCATTCACCAAATCATCACCATGTATCTTATTTTGACTGCATTGTCAACAGAAGTATCATTGTAAACTATTATATTACGGTGATTGTCTATATGTAGAAATCATCAGATGTCGAAAACCTTTGATTTAAATATTCATTTATGGTGTGCCTTTTCAAAAGAATGCAATGTTTACAAAACATATCATATAGAGGTCAAATACCTCGCAATGAAATTGATGAACGAAGTGTTCATCCATATGGATTTGGAGCGATCGTCACAACCCATCTTTCTCTCTTTTCTCTCTAGTTGCAAGAACACCCATTTCACCCAAATCTTTAATTCATCATCTAAATCCAAATCAAGAAGCTAACATCAAAACAAATTGCATATTTGGAATCCTTGCATATTCCTCTACAACTTGATACTAATTTCATCTCATTTGGGTAACTTTACTAAAACTATAGATTTCATGTTTTTAGTGTTTTTGACTTGAAATGGTGTTAGTTAGTGTCTATGGCTCATTGTGATGTCGTGTATGTAATTTGTATGCTCGATCTTGTTATTTGGTGCAACTAGCATGAACACTTGAAATGGGTTAGTTAACTCTATGATTTTGGATGATTAAATGTGTTTAGATGTTAAACCTTGTGTGTTAAAAGTGTTACTAGCATCGTTAGCTTCGTTTTGGTATGTTGGATGACATGAAAACCTTGCATTAACATGATTATTGATTTTGTGATTCTTGGTTAGGGTTTGATAGATTTTAAAACGAACTTTTGATGCATGGAATGCTATGAGACGTTATTTGTAAGTATTTAGTTGTATTGTATGTTTAATTACCTTCGAAACGGCATATCGTATGCGCAAATTGGATTCCTGAATCATGAAATACGTTTTACGAACTTGAAACTTTAGTGATGAACTTTTAACGATCATTCGACGAGGATTTGGTCATTTTAAATGATGTAATTGTTTGATGATATGTGTTTAGTTGCAATCCTCGTCAAAATACCTTTCCAACGATATAAGATACGTGTCTTAAGTGTTTTCGGTTCATAAATTGTGTTTGATTGAAGTTTGGCTCGACATTTAGAAAATTTTCAGCAACTCACCAGGTCAGTTGATTGGGACGACGTCCCATACCTTGGACGCCGTCCAAGCCTTCATTGCTGGACACCGTCCAGACCTTTTGGACGCCGTCCAAATGAACTACAAAATTCTGTCCAACTTGGTCGTTTACCGTTTAATTCTAACTATGCTACGCACCTCCGATTAACATGAAACTTGGCCAACATATTTATATATGATTACTAATCGAAGAAAAATTGTCGGATACCTGACCCGACCCCGTTGACTTTGACCAAGTTTGACTTTTAGTCAAACTTAACCAAATACTTATGCAATCGTTCTAACATGCTTTTATACTTGATTCTTGCATGAAACTTGACAACTTGATTCACATGCTATATTAATCGAGTCGTAACGAGCCATAAGACTAATTGAACACATTTCGACCGACCTTGTGTCGTAACCGGTAATTGATACGACTTATTTGTTTAGGTCAAGGCTAAACAACTTTCATTTGCACAACGTTTAATTACAAGTACTTTGGCATGCAACTACGGTGAGATCATAGTCCCATCTTTTCAGCAACTTTTATACTTTTAAATCATGGGATGAGAAACATATACGGTTTATACTTTTATACGTTGAATACAAGTACGAAAACAAACATTCCACGTGCGAGTCAGAACAAAAAGCCTCAATTCAATTATCATTAGTTACACTTGCAGGGTGTAAGCGCGAAATTATGTTGTGTGGCCATACGGGTTTGACGAACCCTCATTCGGACGGTTCGCTACCGTTAGCGGATGAAATGTAATTTTATCGTGTATAGTGTAGGTTCTAACACTATGATTCAGAGGTACCATTCAGTAAAGCCTTGATAATTGGGTGCTCGACATACAAACAACATCTTTGGAATGCAAACGATTTGGATAATCAACTATACTAAATCTTGTGGTTCAAAAACATACTTTACAAATACACCTATGATTTCACCAACGTTTTTCGTTGACAGTTTTCTATATGTTTCTCAGGTTCATATTTGGCTACTTGATACATGCTTTCGCACACTTTGATTACTTGCTTGGGGTCAAGCATACATGCATACGCTAGTGATAACACCTTTGGTTTCAACTTAAAGCATACATACTTACACTATTTATAGCAAATCGTGATTTTCAACTTTTATTATGTCGCAAGTCATTTCATATATGCTTTATACTTTTGTAAACTTAAACTCTTCGTCGAACCGTTTGGTAATTTAAAACTTTGCAAGTCATACGTTTCAAATGAATGCGACATAATTTTGGTCAAACGCGTCTCATTTAGGGACTATGACCACGTAACGGGACCTAAGTTAACGGCGCCGTCAATGACGATTTGGCCGGGTCGTTACAATTATGGTGTGTAACTGGTCCAATAAATACAAGTGACAAATGTTTCTTATAAGATACCTTCTTATTAGTGCTCAAGCCTACGTGAAATTTCTTAATCTGAAAAAAAAATTCGTAATCCAAAATGCTGAATTCTGCACATTTTTTGATGATACATACTTAACGAGTTCTCAAGTCTATTTGTATTCATTATTACCGTTAAATGAGGTTGGTTTTTTTTTTTTTTACTTAGGTCTGTTACTGTGGTACCAAGCCCATTTGGGAAGGGGAAGCATATTACATATATTATCTATCAGTTGTTCAAGCTCAAGTACTACTACAACTATTCCAGGTAATAACATTGGCTGCACTCTATATTTAATATGCTCTATTTAGTTGTATCTTATTTGTAATGTGATGCATTGGATATTGCAGTTACCGAAGCTCATTCTACCGGTTTTTTACATTTTCTATTTTATAAATGGAAGAAACAAAACTTCGTAATGCATATAACTTTTAATTTCCTATACACTTTCTACTCGAGATATTTACCCGTTCTGTGTGATATTGGTTTAAATGGCAGTTATTGGCTCTACGTCTTTAATTGCTAATTGTTCTTCCAGGGACGGTGATGTAGCTACTGATGGTAATTCATAGTATATGTTATTTTGGTACTCTTTGGTTGCTTTTCTGTTTTTAACATGCTGCGGATAGTGATCTCCTTTATCAACATTTTTTAAAATGTCATTGATAGGTAATGGCGCTTTGATGCAGTCATCACCTAATAATACTAGGTTTTTTCCTACTATCATTCCGAATGTTGGTTGTATGTTTATATTAAGTGTCCCACTTTACGTTTTAGCAGGTTACTACGATCCTGTTTACGTAGTAGTATATCATTGGGTAGTTACACCGTTTTTGAATACATCGTGTACACATTTGCAAGCACTTTTGAAAACATTCAACGAATACGATTTCACCGCCGCAACGCGCGGTCGGCCTAATGCTTGTTATGTTCATTACATCACATCTTAACTAAAATACATCTACTACAGTAAACGGGATTTCCAGTTTATGTACGTGTCAATTTGTGGAAAATTAGTAGGCCACAAATATAGTACTTAGAAAATTTATGCAAGCAAAGGAGATGAATTAAGAAGCATGATAAAAACAAAGGTTCATGTGACACAGTTGACCTCTGAACAAAACAGAGGTTCATGTTATGCAGCCTATTCATATACGGAGTATTAACAAAGAAAATTAATGCCACCTGAATTAACTTGTTTATTTCTATTTCTTATTACAAGAAAATACCCCAAATACATTAATATATAATTAAATTCTTATAAAATATTACCTTAAAATTTTGGGATGTCACACTTTTTAGTTAGCTTGACTCAGAGTGAGTTTCCTAGATTCCACATTGGATACCTCGATTTACTCATTAATATTTAAGTGCATAAAAATAATAATCGTCACTAGTGCAACACCTGTAGAGTTTACTCTTTCCTATGCAAAGGTCAACAGGAAATGATTTTATGTCACAAGCCACTTCTACCACTATCATCATTTATTATCATTAGGTTTGCTGTATTTTAGTACTGTTATTTGAAGATGTGAGAAGGCATCTACATGAGATTAAAAAAATAGTTGAAAGCTAAATTTAAAGGTGTAGTCTTCGAGATTTGAGCAATTAGATCATATGGGGTGCTAGATCACTTAGCCACCTAAAACCTTTTTTCGGATTCGGATCGGTTGGTCGAAAGTTCGTTACATGAATCAAGGAAGTTAATGTATTAAAGCAAAGTGATCATATAAAGAATATGCCAAATATGAAAAACGATTATAGATTTATAGCCCCTACCATATGGAATATTAAGCATTGACTCACTGAAGGCATACGAGTTGTTATCATTACTTTTATTGATATACTATTGGGAAAAGACATATCCATATGTCTTGTGATATAGGGTATTTCTAATTGGACTTGGAAGGTTCATTGGTAAATCTTAACTTAATCTTTATATACTTAATATTAATGTGGATAAGGGTATGAGTTTAGCTAAGCATTAATATTTATTTGTTTGTTAGTGACTTTTCTCGTGTTGTTTTTCTGTTCTTGTTCCCAACTGTTTTCATTATGTTTTAATGATGCATTCTTTCACCAATTTATTTCAAGTTTTTCGTAAAAATGCGGAAACTCAAAACCATAATACTTTATACCCGAATATAAAAATAATAAAACTTGAGGGTCTTGAAGTGAAATACATGAAAAGTCACCGGTCATACGGCAATAGAAGGATCTAGAACGCTAAATAGTCGAATAAAAAAACAAACCCTAACCAAGTCACTCTATTTATATACCCGCCTCCTTCACCGATCTACTTTTATCCTTCAACTGTTTCTTTGTTCTTTCCTTCACCAACTCTTTTAAATCTTTTTCATTAATTCGTTCATCAAACAATGGCCGATCAAGAGACATTTGCTTTTCAAGCCGAGATCAATCAGTTGTTGAGTCTCATCATCAACACTTTTTACAGTAACAAGGAGATCTTTCTCCGTGAGCTCATCAGTAACTCATCCGATGTAAGTCACAGTGAATTTTTTGTTCGAATTATTTGTTTTAGGTTAGGTTATATGTATTTGTTATTTTTAGAGCCTTTAATCTGTTTGATTATTCTGATATGTCTGTGATCTACGCTAATTGCTTAGGTAATTTAGGGTTTATCGTTTTTAATTTGATTTATTTTTTGTGTTATAATATAATTTTCCGGCTGTTATTTGACATTATTCTACGCAGTATAATGTGAATTGGACCTATGTTTTAGCTTAATGTGCTTATGTTATTTGATTTATTTTTTATATTATAATAGAAATTCTTGTATGTGATTACTGATTAAGTACATTATGTTCTTTTATTTAATTTATTATGCTTGGCCTGCTATTTCAAAAGATACTATGATATTGTATGTTGATAACTCATTAACCCGATTTGTCTCATAAGCTTTCGATCATACTGTGTATATCGTCATTATACTAGCTATACGTACATATGTATATGTTTTTCTTTGTGTAATAATTTGATCATAAGTGTGCTTATTAGAGTTGCTTATATAAATTACCTCTTTTAAAAAAAAAAAAAAATTTGTGTGGAAATTACTAGTTTTGATTACTTGTATCATAACATAATATTGTTTTGTTATCTGTTGTGACTTTTGCCTTGTATTATCTGATTTGATTTGATTGATGTGTGCTAGTTTTAGTTACTTGTATCATAACATTGACTTTTTTTTTTATAGGCTCTTGACAAGATCCGTTTCGAAAGCTTGACCGACAAGAGCAAGCTTGATGGACAGCCAGAGCTTTTCATCCACATCATCCCAGACAAAGCTACCAACACCTTGACCATTGTTGATAGTGGAGTAGGAATGACCAAGGCTGGTTAGTAATATATTCATTGCTAACTCTAAACAATTTAATTATATGCTAGTTTTCATACAAATTTTGGTTTCTAATGTCTTGTATTGTTGTTACAGATTTGGTGAACAACTTGGGTACCATTGCAAGGTCTGGGACCAAAGAATTCATGGAAGCTATTACTGCTGGTGCTGATGTTAGCATGATTGGACAGTTTGGTGTTGGGTTCTACTCTGCTTATTTGGTTGCTGATAAAGTTGTGGTGACAACAAAACACAACGATGATGAACAGTACGTATGGGAGTCTCAAGCTGGAGGTTCTTTCACTGTTACCAGAGACACTTCTGGTGAAGCCCTTGGCAGGGGTACTAGAATGACACTATACTTAAAGGAAGACCAGCTCGAATACCTTGAGGAACGCAGACTTAAGGATCTGATCAAGAAGCACTCTGAGTTTATCAGCTATCCGATTTCTCTATGGGAAGAGAAGACCACTGAAAAGGAAATTTCTGATGATGAGGATGAGGAAGAAAAGAAGGATGAAGAAGGTAAAGTAGAAGAAGTTGACGAGGAGAAAGAGAAGGACGAGAAGAAAAAGAAGACGATTAAAGAAGTGTCTCATGAGTGGGCTTTGGTCAACAAACAAAAGCCGATCTGGATGAGGAAACCGGAAGAGATCACTAAGGAGGAGTATGCTGCTTTCTACAAGAGTCTTACTAACGATTGGGAAGAGCATTTGAATGTTAAACATTTTTCGGTTGAGGGTCAACTTGAGTTTAAAGCTATTCTTTTTGTTCCCAAGAGGGCACCATTTGATCTATTTGACACGAAAAAGAAGCCAAACAACATCAAGCTTTATGTTCGTCGTGTGTTTATTATGGATAATTGTGAGGAGCTCATTCCTGAGTACCTCAGTTTCGTGAAGGGTATTGTGGATTCTGAAGATCTTCCTCTTAACATCTCTAGAGAGATGTTGCAGCAAAACAAGATCCTTAAGGTGATCCGCAAGAATTTGGTCAAGAAGTGCGTTGAGCTTTTCCAGGAAATTGCTGAGAACAAGGAGGATTATGCTAAGTTTTATGAAGCTTTCTCAAAGAATCTTAAATTGGGTATTCACGAGGATTCTCAAAACAAGACCAAGCTTGCTGAGTTACTTCGTTATCACTCAACTAAAAGTGGTGACGAGATGACCAGCTTGAAGGATTACGTCACCAGAATGAAAGAGGGTCAACAAGATATTTATTATATTACCGGTGAAAGCAAGAAGGCAGTTGAGAACTCTCCGTTTTTGGAGAAGCTAAAGAAGAAGGGTTACGAGGTGTTGTACATGGTTGACGCCATTGATGAGTATGCTGTTGGTCAGTTGAAGGAGTTCGAGGGTAAGAAGTTGGTTTCTGCAACCAAGGAAGGTTTGAAACTTGAAGAAACTGAAGATGAGAAGGCAAAGCAAGAAGCTTTGAAGGAGAAGTTTGAGGGTCTTTGCAAGGTAATGAAGGATGTTTTGGGCGACAAGGTTGAAAAGGTGGTTGTTTCGGACCGTGTTGTGGATTCTCCTTGCTGTTTGGTTACAGGTGAATATGGGTGGACTGCCAACATGGAAAGAATCATGAAGGCGCAGGCTTTAAGAGATTCAAGCATGGCTGGTTATATGTCAAGCAAGAAGACTATGGAGATTAACCCTGAGAATGCTATTATGGAGGAACTTAGGAAACGAGCTGATGCTGATAAGAATGATAAGTCGGTTAAGGACTTAGTTTTGTTGCTGTTCGAGACCGCGTTGCTTACCTCTGGGTTCAGTCTTGATGAGCCCAACACTTTTGGGAACAGGATTCATAGAATGTTGAAGCTCGGTCTTAGCATTGATGAGGATGCGGTTGATGAGGATGCTGATGTGCCTGCTTTGGAGGAAGCTGATGCAGATGCTGAGAGCAAGATGGAAGAGGTCGACTAATTTTAATAATCTAATTTTTTGCTTTTATGGTTCTGTTTAATGTTTATGAACAATTTTAGTTTTTATGTTTCCGTTATTTTTGATTGTTTCTATGGAATATGTTCCGTATGACTATTGGTTTTCTTTCTTTTTATATAGAACCTTTTTTTTGCATGATGCTAGTTTTGCTATAGATTGAAATATGATATGCTCATGGGTTAATTTTTTATGAATTTTATTTGAGTTGTACTAGTGGAGATTTATAAATAGGTCTCCTGCGATTTCCAATTGCAGACCAGATGCACAGAAAATTTTGCACAACAAAATTTCTATTTCTATTTCAAGTCTAAATCTCTGCTGAAGAAAAAATGTTTATGAACAATGTTTTATGCTTTTAAAAAAGAAAATAATCAAAGTCACAATGTAGGCGTGTTTTGTACAAACTGGCAACTTGTGATGGTAAAAAGGGTACTTCAGTTGGTGTCAATTGATGGGTTGCTTTTGTCTTGCAAAGCAAATTGGTCTTACTCGAGCATGAGTTAAAAAAATAGGGGATGATTCTCACACACACTTTTTTGATCCTCACACACCAATTTAAAGAAATGGAGTATTATTAGAAGAGTAAAATGTTAAAATAGGTGTGTGAAGATCAAAAAAGGGTGTGTTAGAATCATCCCCTAAAAAAATGAGATTCTTTGGAGGTTAAAGCAAAGAAAAAGGATCCCACCGTTTGTGAAAATAATATCAAATCATTAAAATCCTTGCACGACTCTGTTGAAAGAATCCTCCTTTTTAATCGAATTAAAGTTACAACGTTTGGATGGTGAACGTCTTCTTAATAATGATAGTGATGCTTCAATACCGGAATGGGCAAATTTAATCTGGGGGACTTGATCACCTCATTTACACACGATTGTGGATCAGGAATGGGGATCAAAGCAGCGTTGGTCCCGCTACAACTTTGAGTATTTTGCTTGCTAGATTCAATGTTTTATTTAACGATGAATTCGTATATTGGGCGACTATAGTGAAGAAGGTCAAGTATAAATCATCCGCATGGGCCGTAAATGCAAAGCTTTACTATTCTCACCAATTTTACATTTGGAATGTGCGTAAATTTTTTACTGTGCACCTTTGATGCATGCTAGTTTTGCTACAAATGGAAATATGAATTGTGATATGGTTTATGTTTAAAAAACTCATATCTGAGAACTTCTTTGAGCCTAGCGTTTTTTTCTGAGTTGTAGTGCAAATTTAAAATAGGTCTCCTACAACTTTAAATTGCAGACCAGATGCGAACATAAACTTTACACAACAAAATTTTATTTCAAGTCCTAAAAGCTGCTGAAGAAATTTCCTATAAACAAGTAGTACCTCATGTTTATGCACTTAAAAAAAAAAAAAGAATCAAAGTCACAATGTAGCCATGGATTTGAACAAATTGGCAATGTGATGGTAAAATTATATTCTCAATTCGTGTTTCATCTATCTGTTGTGATGACTTTTAACATAAATGGCGAAACTTCTTACATATCCTCGACTCTCGAGTGAAAAACAAAGCTTGGAAATGTTGTTGTGATGTCCCTATACAATAATAACCAAACACAAGCATCAACTTATCAGAAAATGGTATTTGTGAGCTTTTAACATTCTGAGAATGTTTATGTAAAAAGAACTTACTTGAGGTATTGTAAAGTCATATTCTTTAAGAGTGAAGGATGTCGTATGACGAGGTTTCTCCATTCTTCTTGGTCGATTTTCCCGTCATGTTTCGTATCAGCTTCTTCAAATGTCTAAACAAAGTACCGATTGGTCACTAAAATTTCTTGAAAGGGCAATGATATTTCCACCAACAATAATGATAGATCCACTCAGCATTACAAATATTTATGCATATAGTACAAGTAGTTATTGTATAATATGAGTGGATCCATCAAAATTAGGTTATAAGCTACATTTTACAAAAACCAAGCTTTTCCAAAACTAGAAAATACTCCGTACATACTATATCATTATTATTACACAAGTACCTTGTCAATGATGCTCTCTATAACATCATCAGAAAGATTCATCCCTGATTCAGCAAGGGTTGCTACCACCATTTGCTTCACCTACATTGAAAATCATACCTCGAATGAATTATAGATTCGTTACCTATATAATGTATGTATACAACGTATTCATATATCCCTATAACATACCTCTTGTCTCTCTATAAAACCTTGCTGCTTAAGATCATAAAGCTGAAAAGAAACTGCAATATTTGGGGTCTGAGTAATCAATCATACATAGAGAATCCGTAAATCAAACATAACCTGTTTAACAATCCTAACTTACAGTTAATCTTATCATCAATAGGGGCACTTGGATGAAACACCGAAAGCGCACGAGCAAACTCCTCGAATCCCAAGATTCCATTATGCTTTGTGTCAAACAAGTCAAATACCTAAAAATCAAGTGACCCATCATAATACCTATAAGCAACATTACTTGCATTTTTTTGACGGACAAAACCGAACTATATAAACGGAGATCTTTCATCAAACAATGAAATACCAACAACAACCCACAAAAGAAACCAAACCTAAACAACCTAAACACAACAAACAAAACCAATTATGCTTAGGAAGCAATTGTACCCGATCAGCAAACAAGCTTTCCTTTTTATTAGTCTTAAACAGTGCCAGTTGAAACTTTTCCTGCATTCAAGTCATCTTAGTTATAACCAATATTTCACTTTCATAACAGATTAGGATAATGCCACCTACAATACAGACCTTATTGATTAACCCATCATCGTTAACTGCACTACTAATCTTTTTATATAGCTCATAAAGCGCTTCTACTTCACTTACACTAACTGCATTACACATATTCAGTATGAAATTAAGATCAAACATAAAGCTGGATCTCTAAAACATATAACGAAATGTTAAAAGACTAATTCCATACAAACTGTCTGGCTAGCGAGAATTGCAGGATCATCAAGCCCCTGCGATTGTTTACTCAATTCAAGATCACAACAATAGAGTAGGGAAGCACATAAATGCTTGATCCCTTCTAAGCACTGAGACATTGCACTTGTCGCACATTAAAACGCTCCATTCTTGTTACTGCAAATTAAGTTCGTATAGATAGAGATCTACATACAAACATGAAAAATGGATAGATATATATAATAAATAAGATGATCAAATGAATAACCTTTTGACCATTTCCCAATACTGCTGCTTAAATCAAACGACTTGCAGTCGAACTATTCTGTTGAAAGTACAAAAACCAAAATAAGAATCCTAATGAGCCAAAAAATGATTGGAGCTATATCTGTTTTATACTACTAACTGAAGAAGACTACTTAACCCATTCAAAAACAGTTACATGATTGAATGAGAAACTAACACTAATTTTTCGAATTTTATATTCAGAAACAAAGTTTGTTACAATCTGCTCTCTAGAGATTTCTCCTTTATACTAACCAATTACATTAATGGGTACCTAAATTTTTCATCAATGAAATGATAATATGGTAGAGATTAAAAATCAAATCTTGATGCAACTTGAGATGCAAGGATAGATTTTTAGCTGAATTAAGTAGATGCACATAGATCTCCAAATGTCATGAAGTAACAGAGATCATGAAATCAATATTCTTGTAAAAAGTGATTAAGTACATTAAAATTGAATTGAAAGTCATCAACCCAGATCAAAAAAATGAATAATATCGTGAATTTAAACAATTACAGACCTCGGAATATGATAAAGGTTGAATCTTTATGGTCCAAGAAACAATAATATCAGATACAAAAATAAAGCTAACTTTATGAAAAATTACCAGATGTGTTGTATTTGGAAGGAGGTGTGTTGATGTACAGATTTGGAGTTGCAACACAATCAATTAATTAATCAATCAATAAAACAGCCAATCAATTTTGGATTAATATAAAAAAGGGGAATGATTAGTGTTGGCCACGATAACGATGTTGGGAATAACATGGGGGGGATTGGGGGTGGGGTAACCAGGAGAAAACGTGACTCATCAATATTTCTTCTTTTATTTACAGTTTTACGCAACACTAATTTTTTCTCGTACCATATCAAAGATACTTTTTACGGTATACCCGTCATACAATTACATTGTATCACATCAGCGTCACCTCACCAACTTCTTCCTATAACTTAACTCATCATACTCCCTAGTATTCGTAACATACACCTTTACCATAAAATGGATCCACCAAAATTAATTAATTAGTACAATGTGCCACTTTTAATGGGTAATGTATAATAAATTGAAGCTATTTGCTCCGTGATGGATTATGCTATCGAACGACATTTTGAACCGCGGGCTACCAAGGAAGCTCCAAAGACACTTGCTAGCAATGGAGCCGTTGGAAGAAGCTCCAAAGAAGCCCCAAGTCCCCAACGGCGATGCCGTTACTAGTAGTCTAAGACATTAAAAATATATTTGATGATGTGCCATAAAAGTTAGTTATATATTTTTACAGTTTACATTTATTTAATTTTCAATGGATCCTGCATTTTTGCCCGACCCATTTTCGTGGGTTAGCCCATGCGTCGGATCTAGCTTTTCTTAGAATTAGTTTCAGGCTATTGGTACGTCCAAGTTGGGTTGCAGTCTGGTTCCAACCGATTCAGTGGTAGGTGGGTTAGACCTCAACGTCGTTATTGTCGATCACAAGTCATTTTCAGATGACAAAATCTTGAAGTTCTTAGTTAGTCGGAGTGTGATGGGTGGCCACGCTTGTTGATCAAGCTTATTTCGGTTACCGGCTAGAGAAGTGGTGCCCGACTAGAACTTGAGTGCAAAGAGTGGGGGAATATTTGGGGATTGATTGTTCGCTTTCCGGTTCGGTTATCGTGATAACCATTTGGAAATGAAGATCAAGGGTGGCTCACAATCAATCTAGGGTTCGCCTCGATTATGGACTTAAGTGAGTGAGTACTAAGCCGAGTAGTGAGAGAGTACTTTGGAGAAAAAAAGTACTGAATCTCAATAAATGAGTATGGAGCCTGAGATATTGTGATGCCTCAGCTGATTGTCTTATTGTCTTGGGAATTGTAGTGACCCGAACTTTTCCATGTTTATATATATTAATTGAGATTGATATTTACATGATTAAATGTTTCCAACATGTTAAGCAATCAAACTTGTTAAGACTTGATTAATTGAAATATGTTTCATATAGACAATTGACCACCCAAGTTGACCGGCGATTCACGAACGTTAAAACTTGTAAAAACGACATGACGATATATATATGGATATACATATGGTTAACATGAGATTATGATAAGTAAGTATCTCCATAAGTATATTAACAATGAGTTATATACATATAAACAAGACTACTAACTTAAGGATTTCGAAACGAGACATATATGTAACGATTATCGTTGTAACGACATTTAAATGTATATATATATATATCATATTAAGATATATTAATATATCATAATATCATGACAATATAATAATTTAACATCTCATTAGATATAATAAACAATGGGTTAACAACATTAATTGAGATCGTTAACTTAAAGGTTTCAAAACAACACTTACATGTAACGACTAACGATGACTTAACGACTCAGTTAAAATGTATATACATGTAGTGTATTTAGATGTATTAAAATACTTTTGGAAGACTTCAAGACATATATCAAAACACTCATACTTAACGAAAATGGTTACAGTTACTTTTCCATTCTTTTCTTTCATCAAGAATTCTAGTCGTATTCTTACCCGTATTATACACAGCTTCAAAATGTACTTACTATGAGTATATACCAATAGGAACTAGCATGGGATTCCACTCTTGATTATGTCATGTATGACTAATCAATTTTAACTTCTACCATGAGCTAGTCAACTAACTAGAACTCCTTTTAACCCCACTCACCACTCACCAATTACCACTCATCATTCACTCCATTTCACTTCCAATTCTCTTTCTAATTCTCTCTCAACACACACACACACACACTATTATGAACGTATTTTTCCAGTAGTTAATCATCATCTTCATCAAAAATCACTTCAAGAATCAAGCTATAATCATCATAGGAAGAACACTTCAAGAACACTTCAAAAATCCCTTCAAATTTACTAATTTACTTCCAAGCTTTCTAATCCATTCCAAGTAATCATCTAAGATCAATAAACCTTTGTTATATACAGTAGGTTATCTTTCTTATTCAAGGTAATATTCATATTCAAACTTTGATTCAATTTCTATAACTATAAACTATCTTAATTCGAGTAAAAATCTTACTTGAACTTGTTTTTGTGTCATGATCCTACTTCAAGAACTTTCAAGCCATCCAAGATCCTTTGAAGCTAGATCATTTCTTGTCACTTCCAGTAAGTTTACCTACTAAACTTGAGGTAGTAATGATGTTCATAACATCATTCGATTCATATATATAAAACTATCTTATTCGAAGATTTAAACTCGTAATCACTAGAACATAGTTTAGTTAATTCTAAACTTGTTCGCAAACAAAAGTTAATCCTTCTAACTTGACTTTTAAAATTAAATACACACATGTTCTATATCTATATGATATGCTAACTTAATGATTTAAAACCTGGAAACACGAAAAACACCGTAAAACCGGATTTACGCCGTCGTAGTAACACCGCGGGCTGTTTTGGGTTAGTTAATTAAAAACTATGATAAACTTTGATTTAAAAGTTGTTATTCTGAGAAAATGATTTTTATTATGAACATGAAACTATATCCAAAAATTATGGTTAAACTCAAAGTGGAAGTATGTTTTCTAAAATGGTCATCTAGACGTCGTTTTTTCTACTGAAATGACTACCTTTACAAAAACGACTTGTAACTTATTTTTCCGACTATAAACCTATACTTTTTCTGTTTAGATTCATAAAATAGAGTTCAATATGAAACCATAGCAATTTGATTCACTCAAAACGGATTTAAAATGAAGAAGTTATGGGTAAAACAAGATTGGATAATTTTTCTCATTTTAGCTACGTGAAAATTGGTAACAAATCTATTCCAATCATAACTTAATCAACTTGTATTGTATATTATGTAATCTTGAGATACCATAGACACGTATACAATGTTTCGACCTATCATGTCGACACATCTATATATATTTCGGAACAACCATAGATACTCTATATGTGAATGTTGGAGTTAGCTATACAGGGTTGAGGTTGATTCCAAAATATATATAGTTTGAGTTGTGATCAATACTGAGATACGTATACACTGGGTCGTGGATTGATTCAAGATAATATTTATCGATTTAATTCTGTACATCTAACTGTGGACAACTAGTTGTAGGTTACTAACGAGGACAGCTGACTTAATAAACTTAAAACATCAAAATATATTAAAAGTGTTGTAAATATATTTTGAACATACTTTGATATATATGTATATATTTTTATAGGTTCGTGAATCAACCAGTGGCCAAGTCTTACTTCCCGACGAAGTAAAAATCTGTGAAAGTGAGTTATAGTTCCACTTTAAAATCTAATATTTTTGGGATGAGAATACATGCAGGTTTTATAAATGATTTACAAAATAGACACAAGTTCGTGAAACTACATTCTATGGTTGAATTATCGAAATCGAATATGCCCCTTTTTATTAAGTCTGGTAATCTAAGAATTAGGGAACAGACACCCTAATTGACGTGAATCCTAAAGATAGATCTATTGGGCCCAACAAGCCCCATCCAAAGTACCGGATGCTTTAGTACTTCAAAATTTATATCATATCCGAAGGGTGTCCCGGAATGATGGGGATATTATTATATATATGCATCTTGTTAATGTCGGTTACCAGGTGTTCACCATATGAATGATTTTTATCTCTATGTATCGGATGTGTATTGAAATATGAAATCTTGTGGTCTATTGTTACGATTTGATATATATAGGTTAAACCTATAACTCACCAACATTTTTGTTGACGTTTAAAGCATGTTTATTCTCAGGTGAATACTAAGAGCTTCCGCTGTTGCATACTAAAATAAGGACAAGATTTGGAGTCCATGTTTGTATGATATTGTGTAAAAACTGCATTAAAGAAACTGATTTCGATGTAACATATTTGTATTGTAAACCATTATGTAATGGTCGTGTGTAAACAGGATATTTTAGATTATCATTATTTGATAATCTACGTAAAGCTTTTTAAACCTTTATTTATGAAATAAAGGTTATGATTTGTTTTAAAAATGAATGCAGTCTTTGAAAAACGTCTCATATAGAGGTCAAAACCTCGCAACGAAATCAATTAATATGGAATGTTTTTAATCAATAAGAACGGGACATTTCAGGAATGACAGTAGCATGGTGCTATTTATAGGCAAACACCAGGGTTTTCGTGTTGTCATCGGCCTGCCCATACTGATGTGTCAATCTATGTTGGGCTGGCCAACATTGGGAATTGGGCTCAAGCCTCTTAGGGTTGATATGTTGAGCTTACGTTGCACATCAATGAAGTGTGCACACTGCTATGTTCAGTGCTTAAGTGCTGCCTTGTACTGGGCTTACGTGTAAACACCGACGGCTAGTGTGAACAGTAGACTGGTTAGCAACTACTTCATGGATTTGGTCTTCTTGTTAGATTTATACGTGACATCATCATCCATTACCCGGTTAGCGGTTATTGTCTACATAAGATTTCTTCTAAACATTTTACGTTTACCGAATAGGGTATCTGGTAAGTGTAACATCCCGTCTTTTTCCGTTTATTTTCTGTCTATCTATTTTAAAGTCCCTTATTTAATTATAACATCTTCCGTTGATACGCGTTATAAAATAATTCGTTTAGGTAATTCACGCAACCGCTTACAAACTTGAGGGACCAATGTTGCCAAGTGGGCAAAGATTTGACTAGGTCAAATGGTCAACACCCACCTCCTCCATTCATTCATCCTCCACCTTTCCACTACTTACACCTTTTTGCTCTCAAACCCTCAAACAAGAATTCATCATCTAAATTCGATTTAGCAAGCGTTCTTCAAAACAAATTACATATTTGGAATCCTTGCAACTTCCTCTTCGAATCTATACCAACTTCATTACATTTGGGTAACTTTCTAAAAACACTAAATTTATTGTTCTTGATCTTTAAAACTTAAAAGTGTGTTAATTAGTGGCTATGGCTCAAGTCTAACATGATTATGTGATTTATTTACTTGTTCTTGCTATTTTGATGTAACTAGCTTAAACTTGAAATGGGTGTGTTTGATTTTGAGATTTGGTTGCTTGAATGTTGTTAAATGTTAAAAGTGCATGTATTAAATATGTTACTAGCTTCAATTTGATGTGTAGGTTGACTTAGAAAGACTCCATAAACATAATTGCTAAATTTATGATTTTGAATTAGGGTTTGATAGAAGCAAAATGGATTTTTGATGCATTGAATGCTTTGCAATGTTAATTGTAAGTGTTTAGTTGTATTGTATGCGAAATTACCTACGAAACGGCGTATTATATGTGTGCATTTGGTTTCCGAATCATTGGTTGCATTTATGAGCTTGAATGTCATTAATGATGAACATTTAATGTGGTTTTGATTGTTGTAAATGCTAGAATTGATTGATGATATGTGTTTAGTTGTATTCCTCGTTAAATTATCTTTTCAGCGATGTATGGTATGCGTTTTAAGTGTTTACGGTTCATTAGTTGTGCTAAAATGAGTTTTGGCTCTAGACTTGAACACTTGCACCAGCCCAAGGATCAGCTCCCGTGTATTGCCGCGGCGCGGCCCAGCTATGTCGCGGCGCGACATTGGTCGCGTTTGGGGACTGTTCAACTTTGCACTTTTTCGTTTAATTCCAACTATGCTACGCACCTCTGATTAACATGTAACTTGTTCTAACATGCTTATAGATGAATAATTAGCTCAGAAAAATAGTTCGGGACCCGACCCGAACGTGTTGACTTTTTCGTTGACTTTGACTTGACCAAAGTTGACTTTTGTTCAAACTTAACCAATACTTGTTTAAACCGTTCTAATCTTCTTGTATACTTGATTCTTGCATGAAACTTGACAACTTGATTCACATGCTATATAATCGAGTCGTAACGAGCCATAGGACTAATTGAACAACTTTGACCGACCGTGTTTACCGTTATTGATACAACCTATTTGTTTAGGTCAAGACTAGCATTCGTTCTTGCACACGTTACTTTGTGAAGTACTTTTATATCCGTGCAATCAAGGTGAGATCATAGTCCCACCTTTTCAACAACTTTTACTCTTTCAAATTATGGGATGAGAAACATATACGTATAATACTTTTATGCTTTGAACACAAGTACGAAAACATACATTCCACGTGAGGTTAGAACAAAAAGGCCTCAATTCAATTATGATTAGTTACACTTGCAGGGTGTAAACGTGAACTTATGTTGTGTGATCACATAGGCTTGACAAGCCCTCATTCGAACGGTTCACTACCGTTAGCGGATGAAATATATTTTTGAGTATATAGTGTAGGTTCTAACACTATGATAACGGGGTTCGTGAACAGTTAAGTCTTGATAATTGGGTGCTCCACAAACGTATAACAACTTTGGAATGAAAACGATTAGGATAATCAACGTTATGGCAATACAAATCTTGTGGTTCAAAAATAACGTTTACTACTACACCTATGATTTCACCAACGTTTTTCGTTGACAGTTTTCAATATGTTTTCTCAGGCCCTTGAACGCTAAGTGATACATGCTTCCGCACTCTACTCTTGATACTTGCTTGGATGTCGAGTATACATGCATACGTGAAGCGACTTTTAATTTACTAAACCGTGTCGCATGGGTTTCATTTGTACGTTAAACGTTGTAACATATTTAGTCGTTGTACCACCTTGTAAACTTGAAACATCTTTACTTATGAAATGAATGCGACATACTTTTGGTCAAACGTTATTTAAAGACTTATAACCACGTAACGGGACCTAAGTAGACGGCGCCGTCAATGACGATTTTGTCGGGTCGCTACAGATGGTATCAGAGCGTTGGTTGTAGGGATTTAGAGTTCATTGGTGTCAACCCCGAGTCATAGGGTACATTAGTGAGTCTAGACTACAACTGGCATATAGACTTGAAGTATGACTTGCTTGACTACTTGTGCATTTATACTTAAACTATTCTATTCGTATCTAACTCTTATTTGTAAGACCCCAATATTTATTTTACACAGAGTTTTAAATGATGTACGTATCGTAGGTGAAGCGTGGTATGGAATAGAAGCTCAAAACCTGTTCAAAGGGTTGTGCGCGCCGCGCACCTTGAGGTGAGCGCGCCGCGCACCTGGTCTGCGACAGAAATCTGACTTTTTCAAATTAGAGTTTAATGAGGGGCTTTTTGGTCTTTTCACTTGAGGCCGGATGTGAGGCCATATCAGCTGGTTGGATTCAGTTTTGGATCATATTTCACATCCACAAACACTCTCAAGTATCTTAGAGGGAGAGGGAGATTTCTAGAGAGAGATTTGGGGTTTTGGAGAAGAAGGAGCTTGAATTGATCAAAGTCTCGGGTTTTAAAGTTGTTCACCTCGTTCCTAGCTACGTTTTGGTGGTTGTGGTAAGTTCTAACTCCGAATTTCATTGTTTGATTTTGATAATCAAGTTAGGGTTTGAACTTAAATTGATGAGAAACCCATTTAAACTCTTGAAATGAGTTTAGTGATGCTAGTAATTGGGTTTATTGCTATTGTTGGTGGATTATGGGTTGGTGAACAAATTGACCATGATTAGGACTTGAAATTGGGTTTAATCACTTAAGTTAGTGATTATGGAAGTATTGAAACCCATTTAGGGTTATTTGGTTGACTAGTTTTGACTTTGGGTCAAAATTAGGGTTTAGTGATGATTATGACCCAATTGGTGATTTAATGAGGTTTATAAACTTAAAATGGATTAAGTTTAAGTATAAAACCGAGTTAAAGGTGTTTTGGTGTCGAAATTTGTAAATGGTGAGATTTTGACCTTATGGGTCAAAATTAGGGTTTATGGGCAATTTGGGGACTGATAAGTGTTTAACACTTGTGTTCGGGTTTATTTGGCGTATTAGGACCATTCTCACTTGTGTTAGTGATTATTGGTTAATTTTGAGCGCGGTTTGTACTTGGAAGTGCATTTGGGTCGAATTTGCACTAAGTGTCAAATTGGGTTGGTTTGTAAATCAAATCTAAGTGTGTTGTTGAATTTGTGATAATGGAATAGGTACTTTCCATTGGTGAGGTGCGGATTACTTGGAAGCATTCATCAAGGCGACAAGGTGAGTGTTAATATCCTATGTGCATATGTATGTGTAGGATGGGTGCGGGTCGGGTGAGGTGGTTCTCGGTTATAGAGCTCACTTCACATATAGGTGGATTTGATGGACTTTTGTATGAGTCCAAATGGCACGATTGTGCGTTTTGGTTGACCATCTTTGGCGAAGTACACGTTCGTGTGTACATTATCACACATGGTTGTGATTTGGATGTTGTAGCCCTGATATGGTGGATTTTATAATCCCGTGACCGTGGGTTTGAGTTGGAGAAGTGAATCGCGTGTGGTTTTGGATTCATGATGACGCGTGTGGTTTCGGTCATCTTATCAAATGAATCTCGTGTAGTTCGGATTCATGGTGACTCGTGTAGTTCGGTCATCTTATTGAGGTAGTAATCTCGTGTGGTTCGGATTACTAAGGCTCGTGTAGTTCGGCCAACCTCAATGATGTGGAGATAGTAATCTCGTGTAGTTTCGGATTACTAAGGCTCGTGTAGTTCGGCCAATCTTCATTGTGGTACTTGGTTCTCGGTATTGGGTTAAGGGGTTAACCTTGTGCGTTATATATATATTGTTATATATTAATGTATTGTTGTGGTGTAGTTAACCCTCCGGGTGTAGCTTCTTGGCGTTGTTCACATCGTCGTTGGTGAACTTATAATTGTTGTTGTATCTTTAGCTCGTTGCTTAGAGATCGTACGGTATGCTTAATGTAGTGCCTTATATATGGATGCTTCGGTATGCGGTATTTGTTATTTCATGGCGTGTCCATTTTATGCATATATATGTATGTAGTATATTATCATTCACTAAGCATTAGCTTACCCTCTCGTTGTTGACATTTTTATAGATTGCATGGATGCGGTGGCTCGGGCAAACGGGGACTAGTGGACTCGCATAGTTGCTTTAGAAGATCTTGCTTTTGGATTGATTAGGATTGGGTAGCGTATCCCCAATCGCCATGCTCGGTCTTTATTTTGTGTTAAAAATCATGTGGTCGAAACTTGTATTTTGTACGAAAGTCGTAAAACGGCCGATGTGGGCCCGGTCTCGTAAAACTCATTTCATTATTGGAACGTGTTAGTTTTAACTAATATAAATTGTTGTGAAAAGCGTTTGGTCTAAAAGTGTCGGGAAGTCGAAGATCCTTTCGCGAAAAATGGACATTTTGATCAGAACTGTCACAGGCCTTGTGCGCGCCGCTCACCCTTCTGTCCAGTTTAAAAAAAAATTTATTCCGCGTTTTTGGTTGGTTAACGGGTTGGGATGTTACAAGTGGTATCAGAGCATGGTCTAAGGGATTTAGGTGACTTGAGATAGGTGCCTAGACTTAGACTTTTGTGTGTGCTTAATTGTTACGGGACTTGTAGGATTACGGGTCAGAATGAGTTATAGTTAGTGCCTTGATTGTAGGTGGACTAACGTTTATATTAGTAATACGGATATTATTAATATATTATTTGTGTTGTGGTGTAATTCTCGCGTGTGTTTATATCGCGTAGAATTCTGTTTGTGTTTGTTTATATCATCGAACGAGGTGGTTGTTGTACTAACGAGTTGATGCGGCGTGTGTGCGTAATAAGGACTTGCAAACCTTATTACGGGTGCAAATCGTGTCTAACAAGTGATGTACAACGAGTGTTTAGCAAGGGCCGGTGTTGTGTGTGTGGTTTTATACGTTCGTGATCTAATCGCTTTGCATTCCTTAGAATGGCGACGGGAAGTGGGATCGAGACGAACGATTTGGAGTTTAACGCTAGAGTTGCGGCCGCCGTTGCGGAGCAAATGAGTGCGTTTCGAGAAGAAATGGATAGGAAGTATTCCGAACTTCAAAGTAGTAGCGAAATGGAGCGTTGTCTTAAGAGCTTCATGAGGACTAAACCCCCGATGTACGACGGAAAGCCGGATCCTTTGGTAAGCACAACTTGGATTTCGGACGTCGAAGGGTGTTTCCGTACTATTGATTGGCCTCCCGAGAGAAAGACGAGACTCGCTACTAGTTTGTTGCGGGGTAGGGCAAGGGATTGGTTGGATGGTAAGATTGATCTTGTCGGTGGCGAAACGTTTATGGCTTTATCGTGGGACGAGTTTAAGAAGGAATTCTTCGAGGAGTTTCGAACTTCAGCCGATTTATCGGAAATGCGTAATGAGTTGCGAAATTTGCAACAGGGTTCTATGGATTTGAATACTCTCAAAACAACCTTTATGGCGAAGGCTCGTTTTTGTCCGGAGTATTTAGGGAATGATCGTTTGTTGATGGGGAATTTCTATCGAACCTTGAATGATGACTTGAAGAGTAAAATTAGTCGGGGTTAAGCGAAATCGTTTTCGCAATTATTCGACTTGGCTAGAGGTTTCGAGTCGTATTCACGATCGAAGAAGGGTGAACCTTCAAGTGAGAGAAGGGTTGTTTCTTATGGTGCTCCGAGTAAGAAGACTAAGGGTCCGAGTGTGAGCACGGGTGGTACGCGAACGGGTATGTCGGATTCTAGTGCGACTAGATGTTACAATTGTGGCGTGAGGGGTCACAAGTCTTGGGAATGTTCGGTACCAAAGGGTGATGGTATGGTGTGCTTCAATTACCAAAAAGAAGGACATCGTAAGTCGGAATGTCCCAAGTTAGCGGGGACGGGTGCGGCAAGGAGACGTTAAGGTACGTTTCGTTTTAATAAATATGTCCTTTGATTATTTATTAAGTGCCGTTGAATTTGAGTTGATTAAATGCCTTGTGTTGTGTATATTGTTGTTATGGGTGACGTTCCTAATGGAAGTACCCTATGGTGACGTTTGATTGTCGGGCGAAGGGCGTGAGACTTGGTGCAACCAAGCATTCCTTAGTATTTGGGGAAATGTTTCTACCAAACCATGGAAGTGGGTTTTGGTGTTCGATTATTAAGCGCGTGTTCGCTTTCGTGTTGAAGTTGATGAACCATGAGGTTCGTTGGGTGGATTGGAACCCGAAAAAAATCGAGTGTTTGATCTCGATGTATGTTGGTAAAGGAGTCTACGTGACGCGACATTAGGTGCCTCTTTTATACCTACTAGTGTGGTGTTCTACTCCGATTGTGTTGCGGTACACTTTTCGTTCAAAGTGTTTAAGGATTGGTTAAAATCCTTCGTGTGCTCAAGGTTGGAGCAAGATGTAGTGATGGGTCGTGTGAGCCCAATTATTGGTAAAGTCTACCTTTGGTAGCATTGTGTGGTTGTACGAGTTGTGACATTCCAAGTGGGGGAATTACACTCCCGCACGAGGAGGCTTTGGTGGGAGATTTCGGATGATACTTTTGGTAGATCCGGAAATTTTTGGTCGATATGTGGTAGAGTACAATTTCGGATAAATTGTCCTTATGGTTTGGGATTTGTAAATTATCACCGAGGTGGTAAGTTGGTGAATCTCGTTGATAGATAATGGACGTGTTTGGCGAGCAAGGTGAAATCCTTCGGTTAAGGGAGGTGTGTGTCGGGTTCTCTTTTGGAGAATTATTGTTCGGTACCTATGTTTTATATAGGTGGTTCTTGCTCGATTATGGATGGTTAGTGGTCCGCTAGGGTTCACTATAGTGTAGCAGAGCGCGATGTTGCACTACTCGTTGTTTGAGGCCGAAGGTGCGTATGTGATTGATGAAGCATGACCTTCGGGTCCGCTGACTTCATCGTGGTATTGTTGATTGATGAAGCATGACTTTCGGAGTCCGCTGAATTCATCATGGTATTGTGATTAATGAAGCATGACCTTCGGGGTCCGCTGACTTCATTATGGTATGGTTGATTGGTGAAGCATGACCTTTGGGGTCCGCTGACTTCATCATGGGAGTACGTGATTGGTGGAGCATGACTTTCGGAGTCCGCTGACTTCATCATGAGCGTGATGTTATATCGGTGAAGCATGATCTTCGGGTCTGCTGACTTCATCCGGTGTCGAGATTGGTGAAGCATGATCTTCGGGTCCGCTGACTTCATCATGGTTGTGGATCGCGTGTGGTTTCGGATTCACGATGACGCGTGTGGTTTCGGTCATCTTATTGTGGAAGTGAATCTCGTGTAGTTCGGATTCACAAATGGCTCGTGTGGTTTCGGTCATTGTGTGGAGGAGTGAGTCTCGTGTAGTTCGGATTCACAAATGACTCGTGTAGTTCAGTCATTCCTCTGGGATAGTGACTCTCGTGTAGTTCGGATTCACTATGGCGCGTGTAGTTCGGCCATTCCCGATTGTTGTTGTAGTGAAGGTAGTGAGTCGCGTGTAGTTCGGATTCACTAAGGCGCGTGTATTTTCGGCTAGCCTTCGTGTGTTGCGTGATCCGTCGGTTGTTTTATACACCGATGGTGGGGTCGTAAGGACCTGGATGTTTGATCTGTTGGTTGTTTTATACACCAATGGTGGGGTCGTAAGGACCGTGTTGTTTGATCTATCGGTTGTTTGATACACTGATGGTGGGGTCGTGAGGACCATGGTGTATGTTTAGTGATGCGTTAGCCGTGTTTCGCTCACATGTTTGTTACGGGTGTGACGATGGTTGATTTCGTACACCTTGGGTTTTGCGTTTCCATAGTCGTTTTGGGCGCTATCGGTTCTAGCCGTTGGATTATGATGTTACGGTAGTTGCGTATTGGTCGTATGGCGCACTACAAGGGATGTTTAGTGATTGGTGTAATCCGTAAGGGTTCGTTTGGTTCGGTCTTCATCGTTTCGGGTTGTTGACGTTAGGTTCAGACTTTGTTGTTTTTAGCGTTTTACTCGGTAAGTGTACGCTAAGAGATCTATATCTCGGTACGAGATTTGGTTGAGTTTTCCCAATGTGAGGGAATGTGCATGGTTATAGTGCTCGTATTGTAATTTGATAAATCTCGTGTGACGATTTAGTTGCTTAAAGGCGATTCATTGGGAATGATTGCTTAGGAAAGTCGGATTGGGACTTAGGCTTGAGGACCGTGGAGTGTGGTCCGTTTGGTTATGTGACAAGGATCACGAGGACGTGATCGATTATAAGTGGGGGAGAGTTGTAAGACCCCAATATTTATTTTACACAGAGTTTTAAATGATGTACGTATCATAGGTGAAGCGTGGTATGGAATAGAAGCTCAGAACCTGTTCAGAGGGTTGTGCGCGCCGCGCACCTGGTCTGCGACAGAAATCTGACTTTTTCAAATTAGAGTTTAATGAGGGGCTTTTTGGTCTTTTCACTTGAGGCCGGATGTGAGGCCATATCAGCTGGTTGGATTCAGTTTTGGATCATATTTCACATCCACAAACACTCTTAAGTATCTTAGAGAGAGAGGGAGATTTCTAGAGAGAGATTTGAGGTTTTGGAGAAGAAGGAGCTTGAATTGATCAAAGTCTCGGGTTTTAAAGTTGTTCACCTCGTTCCTAGCTACGTTTTGGTGGTTGTGGTAAGTTCTAACTCCGAATTTCATTGTTTGATTTTGATAATCAAGTTAGGGTTTGAACTTAAATTGATGAGAAACCCATTTAAACTCTTGAAATGAGTTTAGTGATGCTAGTAATCGGGTTTATTGCTATTGTTGGTGGATTATGGGTTGGTGAACAAATTGACCATGATTAGGACTTGAAATTGGGTTTAATCACTTAAGTTAGTGATTATGGAAGTATTGAAACCCATTTAGGGTTATTTGGTTGACTAGTTTTGACTTTGGGTCAAAATTAGGGTTTAGTGATGATTATGACCCAATTGGCGATTTAATGAGGTTTATAAACTTAAAATGGATTAAGTTTAAGTATAAAACCGAGTTAAAGGTGTTTTGGTGTCGAAATTTGTAAATGGTGAGATTTTGACCTTATGGGTCAAAATTAGGGTTTATGGGCAATTTGGGGACTGATAAGTGTTTAACACTTGTGTTCGGGTTTATTTGGCGTATTAGGACCATTCTCACTTGTGTTAGTGATTATTGGTTAATTTTGGGCGCGGTTTGTACTTGGAAGTGCATTTGGGTCGAATTTGCACTACGTGTCAAATTGTGTGTTGTTGAATTTGTGATAATGGAATAGGTACTTTCCATTGGCGAGGTGCGGATTACTTGGAAGCATTCATCAAGGCGACAAGGTGAGCATTAATATCCTATGTGCATATGTATGTGTAGGATGGGTGCAGGACAGGTGAGGTGGTTCTCGGTTATAGAGCTCACTTCACATATAGGTGGATTTGATGGACTTTTGTATGAGTCCAAATGGCACGGTTGTGCGTTTTGGTTGACCATCTTTGGCGAAGTACACGTTCGTGTGTACATTATCACACGTGGTTGTGATTTGGATGTTGTAGCCCCGATATGGTGGATTTTATAATCCCGTGACCGTGGGTTTGAGTTGGAGAAGTGAATCGCGTGTGGTTTCGGATTCACGATGACGCGTGTGGTTTCGGTCATCTTATCAAATGAATCTCGTGTAGTTCGGATTCATGGTGACTCATGTAGTTCGGTCATCTTATTGAGGTAGTAATCTCGTGTGGTTCGGATTACTAAGGCTCGTGTAGTTCGGCCAACCTCGATGATGTGGAGATAGTAATCTCGTGTAGTTTCGGATTACTAAGGCTCGTGTAGTTCAGCCAATCTTCATTGTGGTACTTGGTTCTCGGTATTGGGTTAAGGGGTTAACCTTGTGCGTTATATATATATTATTATATATTAATGTATTGTTGTGGTGTAGCTAACCCTCCGGGTGTAGCTTCTTGGCATTGTTCACATCGTCGTTGGTGAACTTATAATTGTTGTTGTATCTTTAGCTCGTTGCTTAGAGATCGTACGGTATGCTTAATGTAGTGCCTTATATATGGATGCTTCGGTATGCGGTATTTGTTATTTCGTGGCGTGTCCATTTTATGCATATATATGTATGTAGTATATTATCATTCACTAAGCATTAGCTTAACCTCTCGTTGTTGACATTTTTATAGATTGCATGGATGCGGTGGCTCGGGTAAACGGGTACTAGTGGACTCGCATAGTTGCTTTAGAAGATCTTGCTTTTGGATTGATTAGGATTGGGTAGCGTATCCCCAATCGCCATGCTCGGTCTTTATTTTGTGTTAAAAATCATGTGGTTGAAACTTGTATTTTGTACGAAAGTCGTAAAACGGCCGATGTGGGCCTGGTCTCGTAAAACTCATTTTATTATTGGAACGTGTTAGTTTTAACTAATATAAATTGTTGTGAAAAGCGTTTGGTCTAAAAGTGTCGGGAAGTCGAAGATATTTTCGCGAAAAATGGACATTTTGATCAGAACTGTCACTGGCCTTGTGCGCGCCGCGCACAGGCAGTGGTGCGCGCCGTGCACCCTTCTGTCCAGTTTAAAATTTTTTTTATTCCACATTTTTGGTTGGTTAACGGGTTGGGATGTTACATTATTTCATCTTAATCTCACGTTGTTTAATTTGATGGACACGCCATCTTGACTTTATGAGATAATGTCGAATGCACATATGAATTAGGGTAATATAATTGCCGGGATTATATTACGGTGACTCATATGGACATTCCGACATTATAACATGAAGAATTTAGGGCGAGTCAAGGAAAATTTCTATCTATCTTTATTCCATATCACGATTAGTATTATTGAGAATACTAATCAACGATATTCTTGTGTCTTGAAGGAACAATGCCTCCTCGCCGAGTTCCACGCAATGAAACTCCCGAACAAGCTCTTCAACGAATGATAGCCATCGCCGTAGATGCGGCCATGGCCGGCCACTCATCCAATAACAATAACAACAACCACAACAACAACAACAACAACAACAACTGAGCCGGTAATTCAAACGAAGGATGCTCCTACAAAACTTTCATGGGGTACAAACCTCATAATTTTGATGGAACCGGGGGACCGGTTACTCTCACCCGATGGTTCGAACAAACGGAAACTGTCTTTAGAATAAGCGGTTGCCGGGACCAAGACAAGGTCAAGTTTTTCACTCACACTTTCGCCGGTATTGCTCTCACATGGTGGAATACATATGTACAATCGGTGGGTACCGATGAAGCGCACGCACTCTCTTGGGCCGACTTAAGAGGAAAGATGATCACCGAATATTTTCCGCATGAAGAGACTCGGAAGCTCGAAAGCGAGCTAAGAAGTTTGAAAGCGGTCGGAAACGACCTCAAGACTTATAATCAACGGTTTGCCGAGCTAGCCCTAATGTGTCCGGCCCTCGTGACTCCCGAACCCCTAAGGGTTGAACTTTACATGGATGGCCTCCCTAAGAGTGTCAAACACGGGGTAATGTCATCCAAACCCGCTAATCTACAAGAAGCTTTGAAGATAACCCGCCAATTGATAAAAACGGTGGATGAAATCGTAGTACCGGTGTAGTGACCCGAACTTTTCCATTTATATATATATATATATATTAAATGAAATTGTTATTTACATGATTAAGTGTTTCCAACATGTTAAGCAATCAAACTTGTTAAGACTTGATTAATTAAAATAGGTTTCATATAGACAATTGACCACCCAAGTTGACCGGTGATTCACGAACGTTAAAACTTGTAAAAACTATATGATGACATATATATGGTTATATATATAGTTAACATGATATTATGATAAGTAAACATATCATTAAGTATATTAATAATGAACTACATATGTAAAAACAAGACTACTAACTTAATAATTTGGAAACGAGACATATATGTAACGATTATCGTTGTAACGACATTTAATGTATATATATCATATTAAGAGATATTCGTACATCATAATATCATGATAATATAATAATTTAAAATCTCATTTGATATTATAAACATTGGGTTAACAACATTTAACAAGATCGTTAACCTAAAGGTTTCAAAACAACATTTACATGTAACGACTAACGATGACTTAACGACTCAGTTAAAATGTATATACATGTAGTGTTTTAATATGTATTCATACACTTTTGAAAGACTTCAAGACACTTATCAAAATACTTCTACTTAACAAAAATGCTTACAATTACATCCTCGTTCAGTTTCATCAACAATTCTACTCGTATGCACCCGTATTCGTACTCGTACAATACACATCTTTTAGATGTATGTACTATTGGTATATACACTCCAATGATTAGCTCTTAGCAGCCCATGTGAGTCACCTAACATATGTGGGAACCATCATTTGGCAACTAGCATGAAATATCTCATAAAATTACAAAAATATGAGTAATCATTCATGACTTATTTACATGAAAACAAAATTACATATCCTTTATATCTAATCCATACACCAACGACCAAAAACACCTACAAACACTTTCATCCTTCAATTTTATTCATCTAATTGATCTCTCTCAAGTTCTAAGTGTTCTTCATAAATTCTACAAGTTCTAGTTTCATAAAATCAAGAATACTTCCAAGTTTGCTAGCTTACTTCCAATCTTGTAGAGTGATCATCCAACCTCAAGAAATCTTTCTTATTTATAGTAAGATATCTTTCTAATACAAGGTAATACTCATATTCAAACTTTTTTTCAATTTCTATAACTATAACAATCTTATTTCGAGTGAAAATCTTACTTGAACTGTTTTCGTGTCATGATTCTGCTTCAAGAACTTTTAAGCCATCCAAGGATCCTTTGAAGCTAGATCCATTTTTCTCATTTCCAGTAGCTTTATCCAGAAAACTTGAGATAGTAATGATGTTCATAATATCATTCGATTCATACATATAAAGCTATCTTATTCGAAGGTTTAAACTTGCAATCACTAGAACATAGTTTAGTTAATTCTAAACTTGTTCGCAAACAAAAGTTAATCCTTCTAACTTGACTTTTAAAATCAACTAAACACATGTTATATATCTATATGATATGCTAACTTAATGATTTAAAACCTGGAAACACGAAAAACACCGTAAAACCGGATTTACGCCGTCGTAGTAACACCGCGGGCTGTTTTGGGTTAGTTAATTAAAAACTATGATAAACTTTGATTTAAAAGTTTTTCTTCTGAGAAAATGATTTTTCTTATGAACATGAAACTATATCCAAAAATCATGGTTAAACTCAAAGTGGAAGTATGTTTTCTAAAATGGTCATCTAGACGTCGTTCTTTCGACTGAAATGACTACCTTTACAAAAATGACTTGTAACTTATATTTCCGACTATAAACCTATAATTTTTCTGTTTAGATTCATAAAATAGAGTTCAATATGAAACCATAGCAATTTGATTCACTCAAAACGGATTTAAAATGAAGAAGTTATGGGTAAAACAAGATTGGATAATTTTTCTTGTTGTAGCAACGTGAAAATTGGTAACAAATCTATATTAATCATATCCTAGCTAACTTATATTGTATTATACATGTATTCTAATATATTATGTAATCTTGGGATACCATAGACACGTATGCAAATGTTTTGACATATCATATCGACCCATGTATATATATTATTTGGAACAACCATAGACACTCTATATGCAGTAATGTGGGAGTTAACTATACAGGGTTGAGGTTGATTCCAAAAAATATATATACTTTGAGTTGTGATCTAGCCTGAGACGTGTATACACTGGGTCGTGGATTGATTCAAGATAATATATATCAATTTTTTTCTGTACATCTAACGTTGGACAACTAGTTGTAGGTTACTAACGAGGACAGCTGACTTAATAAACTTAAAACATCAAAATGTATTAAAAGTATTGTAAATATATTTTGAATATACTTTGATATATATGTACATATTTGTTATAGGTTCGTGAATCGACCAGTGGCCAAGTCTTACTTCCCGACGAAGTAAAAATCTGTGAAAGTGAGTTATAGTCCCACTTTTAAAATCTAATATTTTTGGGATGAGAATACATGCAGGTTTTATAAATGATTTACAAAATAGATACAAGTACGTGAAACTACATTCTATGATTGAATTATCGAAATTAAAATATGCCCCTTTTAATTAAGTCTGGTAATCTAAGAATTAGGGAACAGACACCCTAATTGACGCGAATCCTAAAGATAGATCTATTGGGCCTAACATGTAGTGACCCGAACTTTTCCATGTTTATATATATATTAAATGAAATTGTTATTTACATGATTAAGTGTTTCCAACATGTTAAGCAATCAAACTTGTTAAGACTTGATTAATTGAAATAGGTTTCATATAGACAATTGACCACCCAAGTTGACCGGTGATTCACGAACGTTAAAACTTGTAAAAACTATACGATGACATATATATGGTTATATATATAGTTAACATGATTTTATTATAAGTATGTATCTCATTAGGTATTTTAACAATGAGTTATATACATAAAAATGAGACTATTAATTTAAGAAACTCGAAAACGATATATATAACGATTATCGTTATAACAACGTCTTACTAGGTACATATGAATCATATTAAGATATTGATACACTTGGTTAATTATGTTAAATGATAAGTAAATATATTATTAAGTGTATTAACAACGAAATACATATGTAAAAATAAGACTACTAACTTAATGATTTCGAAACGAGACATATATGTAACGATTATCGTTGTAACGACATTTAACTGTATATATATCATACTAAGATATATTATATATCATAATATCATGATAATATAACAATTTAACATCTCATTTGTTATAATAAACAATGGGTTAACAACATTCAACAAGATCGTTAACCTAAAGGTTTCAAAACAACATTTACATGTAACGACTAACGATGACTTAACGACTCGGTTAAAATGTATATACATGTAGTGTTTTAATATGTATTCATACACTTTTGAAAGACTTCAATACACTTATCAAAATACTTCTACTTAACAAAAATGCTTACAATTACATCCTCGTTCAGTTTCATCAACAATTCTACTAGTATGCACCCGTATTTGTACTCGTACAATACACAACTTTTAGATGTATGTACTATTGGTATATACACTCCAATGATTAGCTCTTAGCAGCCCATGTGAGTCACCTAACACATGTGAGAACCATCATTTGGCAACTAGCATGAAATATCTCATAAAATTACAAAAATATGAGTAATCATTCATGACTTATTTACATGAAAACAAAATTACATATCCTTTATATCTAATCCATACACCAACGACTAAAAACACCTACAAACACTTTCATTCTTCAAATTTCTTCATCTAATTGATCTCTCTCAAGTTCTATATTCAAGTTCTAAGTGTTCTTCATAAATTCCAAAAGTTCTAGTTAAATAAAATCAAGAATACTTTCAAGTTTGCTAGCTCACTTCCAATCTTGTAAGGTGATCATCCAACCTCAAGAAATCTTTGTTTCTTATAGTAGGTTATCATTCTAATACAAGGTAATAATCATATTCAAACTTTGGTTCAATTTCTATAACTATAACAATCTTATTTCAAGTGATGATCTTACTTGAACTTGTTTTCGTGTCATGATTCTGCTTCAAGAACTTCGAGCCATCCAAGGATCCGTTGAAGCTAGATCCATTTTTCTCTTTTCCAGTAGGTTTATCCAAGGAACTTAAGGTAGTAATGATGTTCATAACATCATTCGATTCATACATATAAAGCTATCTTATTCGAAGGTTTAAACTTGTAATCACTAGAATATAGTTTAGTTAATTCTAAACTTGTTCGCAAACAAAAGTTAATCCTTCTAACTTGACTTTTAAAATCAACTAAACACATGTTCTATATCTATATGATATGCTAACTTAATGATTTAAAACTTGGAAACACGAAAAACACCGTAAAACTGGATTTACGCCGTCGTAGTAACACCGCGGGCTGTTTTGGGTTAGTTAATTAAAAACTATGATAAACTTTGATTTAAAAGTTGTTATTCTGAGAAAATGATTTTTATTATGAACATGAAACTATATCCAAAAATTATGGTTAAACTCAAAGTGGAAGTATGTTTTCTAAAATGGTCATCTAGACGTCGTTCTTTCGACTGAAATGACTACCTTTACAAAAACGACTTGTAACTTATTTTTCCGACTATAAACCTAAACTTTTTCTGTTTAGATTCATAAAATAGAGTTAAATATGAAACCATATCAATTTGATTCACTCAAAACGGATTTAAAATGAAGAAGTTATGGGTAAAACAAGATTGGAAAATTTTTCTCATTTTAGCTACGTGAAAATTGGTAACAAATCTATTCCAACCATAACTTAATCAACTTGTATTGTATATTATGTAATCTTGAGATACCATAGACACATATACAATGTTTCTACCTATCATGTCGACACATCTATATATATTTTGGAACAACCATAGACACTCTATATGTGAATGTTGGAGTTAGCTATACAGGGTTGAGGTTGATTCCAAAATATATCTAGTTTGATTTGTGATCAATACTGAGATACGTATACACTGGGTCGTGGATTGATTCAAGATAATATTTATCGATTTATTTCTGTACATCTAACTTTGGACAACTAGTTGTAGGTTACTAACGAGGACAGCTGACTTAATAAACTTAAAACATCAAAATATATTAAAAGTGTTGTAAATATATTTTGAACATACTTTGATATATATGTATATATTGTTATAGGTTCGTGAATCAACCAGTGGCCAAGTCTTACTTCCCGACGAAGTAAAAATCTGTGAAAGTGAGATATAGTCCCACTTTTAAAATCTAATATTTTTGGGATGAGAATACATGCAGGTTTTATAAATGATTTAAAAAATAGACACAAGTACGTGAAACTATATTCTATGGTTGAATTATCGAAATCGAATATGCCCTTTTTTATTAAGTCTGGTAATCTAAGAATTAGGGAACAGACACCCTAATTGACGCGAATCCTAAAGATAGATCTATTGGGCCTAACAAACCCCATCCAAAGTACCGGATGCTTTAGTACTTCGAAATTTATATCATATCCGAAGGGTGTCCCGGAATGATGGGGATATTCTTATATATGCATCTTGTTAATGTCGGTTACCAGGTGTTCACCATATGAATGATTTTTATCTCTATGTATGGGATGTGTATTGAAATATGAAATCTTGTGGTCTATTATTATGATTTGATATATATAGGTTAAACCTATAACTCACCAACATTTTTGTTGACGTTTTAAGCATGTTTATTCTCAGGTGATTATTAAGAGCTTCCGCTGTCGCATACTTAAATAAGGACGAGATTTGGAGTACATGCTTGTATGATATTGTGTAAAAACTGCATTCAAGAAACTTATTTTGTTGTAACATATTTGTATTGTAAACCATTATGTAATGGTCGTGTGTAAACATGATATTTTAGATTATCATTATTTGATAATCTACGTAAAGCTTTTTAAACCTTTATTGATGAAATAAAGGTTATGGTTTGTTTTAAAATGAATGCAGTCTTTGAAAAACGTCTCATATAGAGATCAAAACCTCGCAACGAAATCAATTAATATGGAACGTTTTTAATCAATAAGAACGGGACATTTCATAACAAACCCCATCCAAAGTACCGGATGCTTTAGTACTTCGAAATTTATATCATATCCGAAGAGTGTCCCGGAATGATGGGGATATTCTTATATATGCATCTTGTTAATGTCGGTTACCAGGTGTTCACCATATGAATGATTTTTATCTCTATGTATGGGATGTATATTGAAATATGAAATCTTGTGGTCTATTGTTACGATTTGATATATATAGGTTAAACCTATAACTCACCAACATTTTTGTTGACATTTAAAGCATGTTTATTCTCAGGTGAATATTAAGAGCTTTCGCTGTTGCATACTAAAATAAGGACAAGATTTGGAGTCCATGTTTGTATGATATTATGTAAAAACTGCATTCAAGAAACATATGTCGATGTAATATATTTCTATTGTAAACCATTATGTAATGGTCATGTGTAAACAGTATATTTTAGATTATCATTATTTGATAATCTACGTAATGCTTTTGAAACCTTTATTGATAAAATAAAGGTTATGGTTGTTTTAAAAATGAATGCAGTCTTTGAAAAACGTCTCATATAGATGTCAAAACCTCGCAACAAAATCAATTAATATGAAACGTTTATAATCAATATGAACGGGACATTTCAGTTGGTATCCGAGCGTTGGTCTTAGAGAATCAGAATTTTGCATTAGTGTTTCTTATCGAGTTTGTTAGGATGCATTAGTGAGTCTGGACTTCGACCGTGTTTTCTTTAAAAATGATTGCTTAACATTTTTGTTGGAAACTATATATTTTTAACATGTGAATATTATATGATATATTAATCTCTTAACGCGTTTGATATTATGTGATAGATGTCTACCTCTAGAACAAGTCCCATTGACTCACCTAATAATAATGAAGAGTCAAATGTAAATTGGAATGATTCGTGGACTGATTCACAAGTTCCCAAAGAGGAACCGGAAGAAGAGTCGGAGCCGGAAGAAGAATCGGAACCGGAAGAAGAAATAGAACCAGTGGGGGAAATAATAAAACGGTTAAGTAGAAGAAAATCCTCAACCAACCGACCAAAGTTAATTATGGTCAATGGTGTTTCCGCCAAGGAAGCAAAGTATTGGGAGGATTACCAATTCTCCGATGAATCGCATCCCGACAAGGATTCCGATGATGTTATAGAAATTACCCCAACACAATTTAATAAGGCAAAAGAGAATAATAAGGGAAAGGGCATAAAAATAGAGAAATTTGATTCCAAACCCGATGAACTATATATGTATCATCAACACCCGTATTTATTAAGTTGTGACAATAACCCGGGAACCTCTAAACCACCAGGTTTTTCTAAACCAATGTGGAAAACGACGGCTCGTATTAGGGGAACATCATATATCCCTAGAAACTTGGCAAAACGAACCAAAACCGAAGAAGAAGAAACGAGCGAGTCGGAATAAGATAGTTGTATTCGTGTGGTGTAATATATGTAATATAGTGTTCTTATGCTATATGATATATGTAAAAGTTGCTTGTATTAATAAGTATTTTTTTTATGAAGCTAACTCTTGTCTATTTTACAGTATAAAAACACAAAATGGATAGACAACCCAATATTTTAAGAGACCTACCCGGAGACATGATTGATGAAATCTTGTCTAGAGTCGGTCAGAATTCCTCGGCACAACTATTTAAGGCGAGATCAGTTTGTAAGATATTCGAAGAACGTTCCAAGAATGCCTTGATTTATAAAAGGCTTTCGTTCGAAAGATGGGGGATATCACATTGGGAAATCCATAAGTTACGATGTGTTTACTTTGACGTATATATTGCGGGGAACCCAAATGCTATTTTACGCAACGGGTTAAGAAATTATTTTGACTCAATATATCCGAATATAGGACTTCGTGATTTAGAAAAAGCGGCTAACATGCAACATAAAGAAGCATGTTATGCTTACGGGTTAGTAATGTTCGCTTCTCACCAAAGTGAGAACAAGAACATCGGGCTACAACTATTAAACAAAACGTTCCCACAAGTGACGGAGTCGGTAATTGGGGTAAGAAATGAGGTTTTTAGGTTATTACGAGACTGTTGGTCATTACGTAACCTTCATCCTTTTGACGACGTTACAACACATTGTCTTACTATCGGTCACAATGCTTATGTTTCACAAAACCAAGGATGGGAAGTGGTATTAGTAAAACCAGAATCCATGACTTGTTTCTGGACGTATGAATTACGTGTCTTTATTGCCTTTGCTAAACGCCTTATTTATTAACTAGAATTATCTTCGCAACTACTTTGTATCAAAGTTTTATGTGCTATATTTCATGCTATATGTAAAAAAAAAAAAGCGGTATTGTAAGTTTGCAAGTTATTGTATAAAGGTTTGAATATGATATATTTTTTTTTTTTGTGATTAGTTTTTCATATAGAATTGTAGTAGTTGAAATGGTATGTTAGCTACTAAGTATGAACTTAACGGGTAGGTACTACCCGAATTAAAGAGTATAAAACGCTAATATGAAGAAAGAGCTTTTATAAATAAGTTCATATTACGCTACGAAATACTATTGACTACTCTTGATATTCTATATGATTAACTCGTTTCATTTGACTATTTTGAAGGAAATGGCACCGACTACTCGACACACCTTGAATATGAGCGAAGAGGAATTTCGTGCCTTTCTTGCTTCAAACATAGCCGTAGTACAGGCTGCGCTACATACCAATAATAACCTTGGATCTAGCAGTACAGGAAATCGTGTAGGATGCACCTACAAAGAATTCACTGCCTGCAAACCTTTGGAATTTGATGGAACCGAAGGACCGATCGGATTGAAACGGTGGACCGAGAAGGTCGAATCGGTGTTTGCCATAAGTAAGTGTACTGAAGAGGATAAAGTGAAGTACGCTACGCATACCTTCATAGGTTCTGCATTAACATGGTGGAATACCTATCTAGAGCAAGTGGGATAAGATGATCCTTACGCACTTCCGTGGTCAGCATTGAAGCACTTGATGAACGAGAAGTACCGTCCCAGAACCGAGGTCAATAAGCTCAAGATAGAACTTAGAGGGTTACGAACCCAAGGATTTGATATTACCACGTACGAAAGACGATTCACAGAATTATGCCTATTGTGTTCGGGAGCGTTCGAAGATGAGGAAGAGAAGATCGACGCGTTTGTGAAAGGATTACCGGAAAGAATCCAAGAAGATATAAGTTCACACGAGCCCACCTCCATACAACAGGCATGTAGAATGGCTCACAAACTAGTGAACCAGATTGAAGAAAGAATTAAAGAACAGACTGCTGAAGAGGCCAATGTGAAGCAAGTCAAAAGAAAGTGGGAGGAAAACGGTGATAAGAATCACCAATACAACAACAACAGCAATTACAACAATAATTGCAACAACTATCCCAACAATCGCAACATCAATCGCAACTACAACAAACGGCCCAACAACAACAACAACAACAACAACAACAACAACAACAACAACAACAACAACTACAACAATCATTCCAACAACAATAATAACCGCAACAACAACAACAACAACAACAATCAGAAGCAGCTATGCCAAAGGTGTGAAAAGTATCACTCGGGGTTCTGCACCAAATTTTGCAACAAGTGTAAAAGAAATGGTCATAGCGCGGCAAAGTGTGAGGTCTACGGACCAGGGGTTAACAGAACGAAAGGAACAAATGGTGTCGGAATGAGTAATGGTGGAGCAAGTAGTGTCGGAGCAAGTTATGCCAATGTAGTTTGTTATAAATGTGGAAAACCGGGCCACATTATTAGAAATTGCCCGAACCAGGAGAACATGAATGGACAAGGCCGCGGAAGAGTTTTCAATATTAATGCGGCAGAGGCACAGGAAGACCCGGAGCTTGTTACGGGTATGTTTCTTATTGACAATAAATCTGCTTACATTTTATTTGATTCGGGTGCGGATAGAAGCTATATGAGTAGAGATTTTTGTGCTAAATTAAGTTGTCCATTGACGCCTTTGGATAGTAAATTTTTACTCGAATTAGCAAATGGTAAATTAATTTCAGCAGATAATATATGTCGGAATCGAGAAATTAAACTGGTTAGCGAAACATTTAAGATTGACTTGATACCAGTAGAGTTAGGGAGTTTTGATGTGATAATCGGTATGGACTGGTTGAAAGAAGTGAAACCAGAGATCGTTTGTTACAAAAATGTAATTCGCATTATACGAGAAAAAGGAAAACCCTTAATGGTGTACGGAGAAAAGGGCAACACGAACCTACATCTTATTAGTAATTTGAAGGCACAAAAACTAATAAGAAAAGGTTGCTATGCTGTTCTAGCACACGTCGAGAAAGTACAAACTGAAGAAAAGAGCATCAATGATGTTCCCGTCGCAAAAGAATTTCCCAATGTATTTCCGAAAGAATTACCGGGATTACCCCCACATCGATCCGTTGAATTTCAAATAGATCTTGTACCAGGAGCTGCACCAATAGCTCGTGCTCCTTACAGACTCGCACCCAGCGAGATGAAAGAACAGCAAAGCCAATTACAAGAACTTTTAGAGCGTGGTTTCATTCGACCAAGCACATCACCGTGGGGAGCTCCTGTTTTGTTTGTCAAGAAGAAAGATGGTACATTTAGGTTGTGTATTGACTACAGAGAGTTGAACAAACTTACCATCAAGAACCGCTACCCACTACCGAGAATCGACGACTTATTTGATCAACTACAAGGCTCGTCTGTTTATTCAAAGATTGACTTACGTTCTGGGTATCATCAAATGCGGGTGAAAGAAGATGATATTCCAAAGACTGCTTTTAGAACACGTTACGGTCATTACGAGTTTATGGTCATGCCGTTTGGTTTAACTAATGCACCAGCTGTGTTCATGGACCTTATGAACCGAGTGTGTGGACCATACCTTGACAAGTTTGTCATTGTTTTCATTTATGACATACTTATTTACTCAAAGAATGACCAAGAACACGGTGAACATTTGAGAAAGGTGTTAGAAGTATTGAGGAAGGAAGAATTGTACGCTAAGTATTTAAAGTGTGCATTTTGGTTGGAAGAAGTTCAATTCCTCAGTCACATAGTGAACAAAGAAGGTATTAAGGTGGATCCGGCAAAGATAGAAACTGTTGAAAAGTGGGAAACCCCGAAAACTCCGAAACACATACGCCAGTTTTTAGGACTAGCTGGTTACTACAGAAGGTTCATCCAAGACTTTTCCAGAATAGCAAAACCCTTGACTGCATTAACGCATAAAGGGAAAAAATTTGAATGGAAGGATGAACAAGAGAAAGCGTTTTAGTTATTGAAGAAAAAGCTAACTACGGCACCTATATTGTCATTGCCTGAAGGGAATGATGATTTTGTGATTTATTGTGACGCATCAAAGCAAGGTCTCGGTTGTGTATTAATGCAATGAACGAAGGTGATTGCTTATGCGTTTAGACAATTGAAGATTCACGAACAAAATTATACGGACATGATTTGGAATTAGGCGCGGTTGTTTTTGCATTAAAGACTTGGAGGCACTACTTATATGGGGTCAAAAGTATTATATATACCGACCACAAAAGTCTTCAACACATATTTAATCAGAAACAACTGAATATGAGGCAGTGTAGGTGGATTGAATTATTGAATGATTACGACTTTGAGATTCATTACCACCCGGGGAAGGCAAATGTGGTAGCCGACGCCTTGAGCAGGAAGGACAGAGAACCCATTCGAGTAAAATCTATGAATATAATGATTCACAATAACCTTACTACTCAAATAAAGGAGGCGCAATAAGGAGTTTTAAAAGAGGGAAATTTAAAGGATGAAATACCCAAAGGATCGGAGAAGCATATTAATATTCGAGAAGACGAAACCCGGTATAGGGCTGAAAGGATTTGGGTACCAAAATTTGGAGATATGAGAGAAATGGTACTTAGAGAAGCTCATAAAACCAGATACTCAATACATCCTGGAACGGGGAAGATGTACAAGGATCTCAAGAAACATTTTTGGTGGCTGGGTATGAAAGCCGATGTTGCTAAATACGTAGGAGAATGTTTGACGTGTTCTAAGGTCAAAGATGAGCATCAGAAACCATCAGGTCTACTTCAACAACCCGAAATCCCAGAATGGAAATGGGAAAACATTACCATGGATTTCATCACTAAATTGCCAAGGGCTACAAGTGGTTTTGATACTATTTGGGTAATAGTTGATCATCTCACCAAATCAGCACACTTCCTGCCAATAAGAGAAGATGACAAGATGGAGAAGTTAGCACGACTGTATTTGAAGGAAGTCGTCTCCAGACATGGAATACCAATCTCTATTATCTCTGATAGGGATGGCAGATTTATTTCAAGATTCTGGCAGACATTACAGCAAGCATTAGGAACTCGTCTAGACATGAGTACTGCCTATCATCCACAAACTGATGGGCAGAGCAAAAGGACGATACAAACTCTTAAAGACATGCTACGAGCATGTGTTATTGATTTCGGAAATAGTTGGGATCGACATCTACCGTTAGCAGAATTTTTCTACAACAACAGCTACCATTCAAGCATTGAGATGGCACCTTTTGAAGCACTTTATGGTAGAAAGTGCAGGTCTCCAATTTGTTGGAGTGAAGTGGGGGATAGATAGATTATGGGTCCGGAGATAATACAAGAAACTATCGAGAAGATCATCCAAATTCAACAACGGTTGAAAACCACCCAAAGTCGACAAAAGAGCTACGCTGACATTAAAAGAAAAGATATAGAATTTGAAATTGGAGAGATGGTCATGCTTAAAGTTGCACCTTGGAAAGGCGTTGTTCGATTTGGTAAACGAGGGAAATTAAATCCAAGGTATATCGGACCATTCAAGATTATTGATCATGTCGGACCAGTAGCTTACTGACTTGAGTTACCTCAACAACTCACGGCTGTACATAACACTTTCCACGTCTCGAATTTGAAGAAATGTTTTGCTAAAGAAGATCTCACTATTCTGTTAGATGAAATCCAAATCAACAAAAAACTTCAATTCATCGAAGAACCCGTCGAAATAAAGGATCGTGAGGTTAAAAGACTTAAGCAAAACAAGATACCAATTGTTAAGGTTCGATGGAATGCTCGTAGAGGACCCGAGTTCACCTGGGAACGAGAAGATTAGATGAAGAAGAAATACCCGCATTTATTTCCAGAAGATACGTCAACACCTCCAACTGCTTAAAATTTCGGGACGAAATTTATTTAACTGGTAGGTACTGTAGTGACCCGAACTTTTCCATGTTTATATATATATATTAAATGAAATTGTTATTTACATGATTAAGTGTTTCCAACATGTTAAGCAATCAAACTTGTTAAGACTTGATTAATTGAAATAGGTTTCATATAGACAATTGACCACCCAAGTTGACCGGTGATTCACGAACGTTAAAACTTGTAAAAACTATATGATGACATATATATGGTTATATATATAGTTAACATGATATTATGATAAGTAAACATATCATTAAGTATATTAATAATGAACTACATATGTAAAAACAAAACTACTAACTTAATGATTTGGAAACGAGACATATATGTAACGATTATCGTTGTAACGACATTTAATGTATATATATCATATTAAGAGATATTCGTACATCATAATATCATGATAATATAATAATTTAAAATCTCATTTGATATTATAAACATTGGGTTAATGTGACGATCGCTCCAAATCCATATGGACGAACACGTCATTCATTGATTTCATTGCGAGGTATTTGACCTCTATATGATACGTTTTATAAACATTGCATTCTTTTGAAAAGGCACACCATAAATGAATATTTAAATCAAAGGTTTTCGACATCTGATGATTTCTACATATAGACAATCACCATAAATAATAGTTTACAACAGTACTTCCGTTGACAATGCAGTCAAAATAAGATACATGGTGATGATTTGGTGAATGCAACGTTTCCTTGAAAAATATGTCATGTAAGACTCCATGCACATAGCTTGTCTAACATCTAAGCAAACAGCGGAAGACTTCTAGGAAACCTGAGAATAAACATGCTAACAATTGTCAACACAAAGGTTGGTGAGTTCATAGTTTTAATGTTTCGTATAATCTGTATATAAAGGTGGATCACAAGATTTCAGTTGTTTCATCCAGAAACGTTTATCAAAATATTCTACAAGATTGAGCACTCTGGTAACTAAACTTAACGTATATATAATAAGTACCCCTGTTTTAACATACATGCAACCAACATGTACAATACACGTAAATCAACGTGTACTAAACTCAAATAGCATACGTCTGTTTTATAGTTCAGGCTAGGGTTTCTGTACCTGGAACAGACGGGGATGTCAAGCCCTATGGATCCATATATCACTATTCGCGCCCACCAGTTCTTATAACCGGCAGTTACTAGTTACCAAAGCTAAGGGATTTTCTGTTCAAACTCGGTATAGAATTTAGTATGTACTTGTATCCATTGCGTTTAAAATAAATTGCATGTATTCTCAGCCCAAAAAAGTATATTGCAAAAGCAATTAAAAAGGGAGCAAATGAAACTCACCTTAGCAGCATATAAAGTCGTTCACCAAAATGTGACCGAAACTCGGATTACCAAATAACCGTATATCTCAACGTATTAATATTGTGATTCAATATTTCAGAAAAGTACGTAGACGCAACAGAGATGATAAACACTAGATTTGATTCATAATTATACCCCCGAACATTACCCATAACCTCCTTGGTAATAACCCATAATTTCCTTAGCTTTATCCCGCTTGAAAACTCATTTTGAAAGTGACACGCTCATAACCTCGTCGTAGTATTTTATGTATAATACTACTAATAATAATAAGATTAATAATATTATTAATCTTAATAATAATAATAATAATAATAATAATAATAATAATAATAATAATAATAATAATAATAATAAATATAAATATAAGAGTGTGAAAGAGAAATGAATGCATCAAAAATCAGAAACGTTCGAGCTTTTATAGAGTTGGCCAGATTTCAGACACCATGCGATCGCATGGTTTCTGTGTGTAATGGCCATGCGATCGCATGGCCCAGGATACCAGCTCACATATTTTTGTTTCTTTGTTTGTCGACATAATATTTAATTATATATATAATATATATAATTAATTATATATTATATTAAATTCACGTGCATAGTTGACTTGAAATTTTTGTTCCGATAAGTCGTATGTTGTTACTCGACTTATGTCCCGGTTCCGGTTTCTCGAACGCATTTTCGTACACTTAGAAAACTCGCTTTTTACGTTTCGTGACTCGTACCTCTGTTAAAATATAGTCTTAAATTATCTATAAACCATACCACTCGAGGTATAACTTATACATTTGAGTGTATTGGTCATTTACTTCTATAAATCATCGTCTCGCTATTTGTTAATATATATATATATATATATATATATATATATATATATATATATATATATATATATATATATATATATATATATATATATATATATATGTATAATACATACATTTTCATTTTGAAATAGTGTTTTACTGTAGCAAAGCCAATTTTTACTGTAGCAATTCACCGTAGCAAAGTTCACTGTAGCAAATAGTGATTTTCGAAAGCCGTAGCATTTTGGGTACTGTAGCCATTTGAAAATACTGTAGCAAATTAGTGTTTTACTGGTTCATCTTAAACGCTTTAGTTAACTTATCTAAATATCAATCGAATCAATAAACGAATGTTACTATCGTTTACTAAATAACTTGAAATTATATATATGTATATATCTTTTTAATATACATAAATCAGTTTTTAAATACACATTGAAAGTTATTTATAAATAAATTTTAATAATAAATATTTCAACTTATCATATATATTCAAATAGATATTTAAACCAATAAGTTTAATGTACGGTATCAAACATTTAATACATTGTTACCTTTTCAAGTTATAGTATATATGTATCTATTTACATAATATTGTTCGCGAATCATCGAAAACAACCGAAGGGTATTTAAATATATAAAAGTAGTTCAAAAATTTTGAGATTCAGTTTTACAGACTTTGCTTATCGTGTCGGAAATATTAATCATACAAAGATTAAGTTTAAATTTGGTCAGAAATTTTCGGGTCATCACAGTACCTACCCGTTAAAGAAATTTCGTCCCGAAATTTGAGTGAGGTCGTCATGGCTAACAATAAAAATGTTTTAATGACGAATATGAGTTGATAATAGAGTTTTATCTATGTTTGAATAATATGGATAAAATAATCCAATTACTCGAAGCGTATGAGAGAAGTTATCGTAATCAAGTGAAATGGAGAATAGAGATGCGTCTTATCTATTGATGTAGTAACGATTGATTTCCGGAGTTTAAGGAATAGAAAATCTTCATAATTTAAATAAGATTTGATTTTTCGGAATTTGCGAAAATTAGGATTTTCTTTGATTAAATGCGTAATCTGCCTCTATTGCTGCGTCCAATATTTTGCTATAAATTGACCTCTTCCGTTTCATTATTTTCACTACTCCTACATCTTCTTCCTCATTTCATACTTTCAAAAGATTGTGAAATGCTTCATCCAGTTCTGATTCTTGATATACTCCTAGCTTTCATATCTGTCATTCTTCTTTTTCATCTACCACCAGAGAAAATTACTTTCTTCTACCATTACCTTGGGGTTATAGTGTTTTTCATTCTCCCGTGTCTTTATATTGCTATACGCATTGATATAAACGGTTTGTAATATATGTGTTGTTGTCAGGCTTTATGTTTTCCCTTATATTTAGGAGCTCCATGCTTTCGTTTTTCCTTCCCGACTTCAAGTTAAGCCAATAATGGTCCAGAATTCGTAGCTATACATTTCGGAATGAACATAGTTAATGTTCTAAGAAAAAAATTGTAATGACACGATATTGATTTGTCAAATTACCAGAATATCTGGAAAAGACCGAATCATCAAGAAAAATATTTTCTTGATATGTTTAGAGGTTAAATAGAATGAAAGAGTTATGTAACATGGTTCATGATGAGGGTATGATATGTGAACCTTTATCACGTTGCATTAGAAACTCAGCATGACTTACTGTAATATAATCACGTTGATCAAGTGTCATTATATTATACTAACTCATGCTTCAGCTCCCAACACCACTTCCAAAATATTCATATTTTAAACTTGAAAGTTTCAGAATTTAGAAACTAAAATAGTTTCTTTTATGATGTAACACAGATATCGCAAGGAGAAAATTGATTTCCGATACGAATGATTATGAAATTATCTCTAGAAATATGGAGGATATTTATAATGAAAGATACGATGATATCTTAGAATTTCTAATATCAGAGGATGATGAAGAATATTGTCTGCAAGGGTTTAGATTCGGAAGCAAGGTATTCGTTAATGGCTTCAACAGATACTGAATCATTTGAATTCTTTGAAGACAGATTTCGTCCTTGTGATTTATCCACAGCCTCTTTCATACTTTGCTCAATCCGTTTTCCAGTTCCAAACTTTCTCTTTTTCTGAGCTTTGCCAGCACACTATCCTTTATCATCAAACTTTTTACTGTTAAGGTCGTTTACAGTTTTTGCTGCTTCATCAACATTTTTCCAAAATTTGGAGAACTAGTTTCGTAGTTTGGGGTGTTTTTGGGAATTCGAAATCTATAAGTCTAGAAGATCGATGTTATCTATATATAACTTTTGTCGTAGAAAATGCTGCGAGATTCAAAATACTGATTGTTAATTCCCGGTAGTTGTAATGGTAATTACCGTTACAAGATGTGGATGAGTACATGATAGGGTTTCAATGAACAGTTATAATAGTTTTTCGGAGAGACTTTACATCACATATTAATGAATTTGCTGGTACCTTTACTGTTAATGTGGTGCAACATGAAAGGTTCCCTAGTAGCAAAAACGTATATGCCAAAGTTACAAGTCTGAAAGGTCGTTGTTGACTGGTTGAACGGTTGATAATACTGGATACTTTTGAAAAGGAATTGCAAGTTTATTTTCGGTAAAAACAATGCTAAAGGATCTTTCACATTTTTGAAGTTAAAGTATAGCTTTGAAAGATGTAGAGATCTAAGAATGATGTCACCCGTTAAATCTTGACTTGGATTCTGATCCGTCAATATTAGAATATGTAATTGAATTTGTATGGAAACGATTGTATATCGCTGTGAGCATAGTTAATAATTTTTTAATCAAAGTTGAAGAATGTACAGTATAACATATTAATTGTGAACTTATATATTTCCCGGGAATTACCTACACGTTAAAGATTTCACAAGTAATATTTTGTACAAAAGAATTTTTATTACCGTATTTATGAAAATATATGTATGTATATTTTCTTCAGATGTAATACAGATTTGATGAGTTAATATCATATTAAGCTCATTTGATTTTTGACTTGAATTAGAAATGAATAATCTCTAAAACATTAAAGATTCTAAAACATTAAAGATTTAACAATCTTTATGGAGTATTTCACTAATGTAATCAATACTCAGTTTTATTGATATTTTCTCAGTGAATCATGTTGGTGCTCATGGAACTCTTGCTAACTTTGCAAGGTACGAATGATGTTTTCTAGAAAGTTTCGAATACATCGAAGATGAAAGTATAAAATCAACCATATAATTGAATAATATACTTAGTTTATTATGAAATGGAATTCATTGAGTTGGAAACAGAGATTGTAGTTAACGATGGTTAAGTCATTAACGAAGGATGTACATCATAGCATATTAGTAATATGAATTAACCGAGTAGTACCTACCAGTTAAGATTCACACGTAATAACTTGGTACGAAAAGATTTATTTTGATTTCAAAATTCATATATATTAAATATACATAAAATTTCTTCAGGGGAAATGAGTTAATACTTCATCGGTTATTGTTGCTGGTATTTCTTGGTAACTACGGTGCGTATGACGTTGATGCTCGTGGAACAGATTGTGAAGTTGAGGTTTGCGATGCGGATGTTGTTGGTAGTGGTAATGGTACTGTTGGTGTTGTTGTCGGTGGTACTGTTGATGCCGGTGATGCTGCTGGTGCTTGTAACCTTTGCACCATATTCTCCAAAGCCACTACCCGAGCGCGAAGCTCATTGACTTCTTCTACTACACCAGGATGATTGGCGGTTCGGACGAGCGGATGAATAAGATCCAGAATTTGAGAGAGTATATGATCATGACGAGATATTCTGGAGATGAGAGAGAAAATGGTATTACGAACAGGTTCTCCGGTAAGTGCTTCAGGTTCTTCGCCAAGAGGGCAATGTGGTGGATGGAAGGGATCGCCTTCTTCTTGTCTCCAATAATTAAGTAGGCTACGAACCCATTCCCAATTCATCCAGAATAGATGGTGGCTAATTGGTTGATCCATTCCGATTACACTGTCTTCAGAATTCAGGTGAATATCCATATCGGAATAGCTGTCAGAGTTTAAGGAATTTGATTTGGATACGGGATTCATATTGTATAATTAGATAGATGATTTTTGATATGAAACAGATTATAGAATTTAGATTGGTACTCTTCAATACATAATTTACATATGTATATATAATTCCAAAATTCCGTAAATTACGGAGAAATTTTCGAAAGATGGCAGTCAAAGTTTATAGTAACAGATACGCTAAGATATGAATTTTGTCTATACACTATTCATGCAATCAATGCAGTAAAAAGTGTCTAGACTTAAGAATGATAAGCATGTAATTTCCGACAAGAAATGATAAGCAAAACTTTTAACATGCAGACACGGTCGAAGTCCAGACTTACTAATGCATCTTAACAACTATCAGTTAGACACACTCATGCAAGACATGGTTCGCTAGGACCAATGCTCTGATACCAACTGTGACGATCACTCCAAATCCATATGGACGAACACGTCATTCATTGATTTCATTGCGAGGTATTTGACCTCTATATGATACGTTTTATAAACATTGCATTCTTTTGAAAAGGCACACCATAAATGAATATTTAAATCAAAGGTTTTCGATATCTGATGATTTCTACATATAGACAATCACCATAAATAATAGTTTACAACAGTACTTCTGTTGACAATGCAGTCAAAATAAGATACATGGTGATGATTTGGTGAATGCAACGTTTCCTTGAAAAATATGTCATGTAAGACTCCATGCACATAGCTTGTCTAACATCTAAGCAAACAGCGGAAGACTTCTAGGAAACCTGAGAACAAAAATGCTAACAAGTGTCAACACAAAGGTTGGTGATTTCATAGTTTTAATGTTTCGTATAATCTGTATATAAAGGTGGACCACAAGATTTCAGTTGTTTCATCCAGAAACGTTTATCAAAATATTCTACAAGATTGAGCACCCTGGTAACTAAACTTAACGTATATATAATAAGTACCCCTGTTTTAACATACATGCAGCCAACATGTATAATACACGCAAATCAACGTGTACTAAACTCAAATAGCATACGTTTGTTTTATAGTTCAGGCTAGAGTTTCTATACCTGGAACAGACGGGGATGTCAAGCCCTATGGATCCATATATCACTATTCGCACCCACCAGTTCTTATAACCGGCAGTTACTAGTTACCAAAGCTAAGGGATTTTCGATTCAAACTCGGTATAGAATTTAGTATGTACTTGTATCCATTGCGTTTAAAATAAATTGCATGTATTCTCAGTCCAAAAAAGTATATTGCAAAAGCAATTAAAAAGGGAGCAAATAAAACTCACCTTTAGCAGCATATAAAGTCGTTCACCAAAATGTGACCGAAACTCGGATTACCAAATAACCGTAGATCTCAACGTATCAATATTGTGATTCAATATTTCAGAAAAGTACGTAGACGCAACAGAGATGATAAACACTAGATTTGATTCATAATTATACCCCCGAACATTACCCATAACCTCCTTGGTAATAACCCATAATTTCCTTAGCTTTATCCCGCTCGAAAACTCATTTTGAAAGTGACACGCTCATAACCTCGTCGTAGTATTTTATGTATAATACTATTAATAGTAATAAGATTAATAATATTATTAATCTTAATACTAATAATAATAATAATAATAATAATAATAATAATAATAATAATAATAATAATAATAATAATAATAATAATAATAATAATAATAATAACAATAATAAATATAAATATAAGAGTGTGAAAGAGAAATGAATGCATCAAAAATCAAAAACGTTCGAGCTTTTATAGAGTTGGCCAGATTTCAGACACCATGCGATCGCATGGTTTCTGTGTGTAATGTCCATGCGATCGCATGGCCTAGGATACCAGCTCACATATTTTTGTTTCTTTGTTTGTCGACATAATATTTAATTATATATATAATATATATAATTTATATAATTAATTATATATTATATTAAATTCACGTGCATAGTTGACTTGAAATTTTCGTTCCGATAAGTCGTACGTTGTTACTCGACTTATGTCCCGGTTCCGGTTTCTCGAACGCATTTTCGTACACTTAGAAAACTCGCTTTTTACGTTTTGTGACTCGTACCTTTGTTAAAATATAGTCTTAAATTATCTATAAACCATACCACTCGAGGTATAACTTATACATTTGAGTGTTTTGGTCATTTACTTCTATAAATCATCGTCTAGCTATTTGTTAATATATATATATATATATATATATATATATATATATATATATATATATATATATATATATATAATACATACATTTTCATTTTGAAATAGTGTTTTACTGTAGCAAAGCCAATTTTTACTGTAGCAATTCACCGTAGCAAAGTTCACTGTAGCAAATAGTGATTTTCGAAAACGCCGTAGCATTTTGGGTACTGTAGCAATTTGAAAATACTGTAGCAAATTAGTGTTTTACTGGTTCATCTTAAACGCTTTAGTTAACTTATCTAAATATCAATCGAATCAATAAACGAATGTTACTATCGTTTACTAAATAACTTGAAATTATATATATGTATATATCTTTTTAATATACATAAATCAGTTTTTAAATACACATTGAAAGTTATTTATAAATAAATTTTAATAATAAATATTTCAACTTATCATATATATTCAAATAGATATTTAAACCAATAAGTTTAATGTACGGTATCAAACAATTAATACATTGTTACCTTTTCAAGTTATAGTATATATGTATCTATTTACATATAATTGTTCGCGAATCGTCGAAAACAACCGAAGGGTATTTAAATATATAAAAGTAGTTCAAAAATCTTGAGATTCAGTTTTACAGACTTTGCTTATCGTGTCGAAAATATTAATCATACAAAGATTAAGTTTAAATTTTGTCAGAAATTTCCGGGTCATCACAGCTAACAACATTTAACAAGATCGTTAACCTAAAGGTTTCAAAACAACACTTACATGTAACGACTAACGATGACTTAACGACTCAGTTAAAATGTATATACATGTAGTGTTTTAATATGTATTCATACACTTTTGAAAGACTTCAAGACACTTATCAAAATACTTCTACTTAACAAAAATGCTTACAATTACATCCTCGTTCAGTTTCATCAACAATTCTACTCGTATGCACCCGTATTCGTACTCATACAATACACAGCTTTTAGATGTATCTACTATTAGTATATACACTCCAATGATCAGCTCTTAGAAGCCCATGTGAATCACCTAACACATGTGGAAACCATCATTTGGCAACTAGCATGAAATATCTCATAAAATTACAAAAATATGAGTAATCATTCATGACTTATTTACATGAAAACAAAATTACATATCCTTTATATCTAATCCATACACCAACGACCAAAAACACCTACAAATACTTTCATCCTTCAATTTTATTCATCTAATTGATCTCTCTCAAGTTCTATCTTCAAGTTCTAAGTGTTCTTCATAAATTCTACAAGTTCTAGTTTCATAAAATCAAGAATACTTCCAAGTTTGCTAGCTTACTTCCAATCTTGTAGAGTGATCATCCAACCTCAATAAATCTTTCTTATTTACAGTAATATATCTTTCTAATACAAGGTAATACTCATATTCAAACTTTGATTCAATTTCTATAACTATAACCATCTTATTTCGAGTGAAAATCTTACTTGAACTGTTTTCGTGTCATGATTCTGCTTCAAAAACTTTCAAGCCATCCAAGGATCCTTTAAAGCTAGATCCATTTTTCTCATTTCCTGTAGCTTTATCCAGAAAACTTGAGGTAGTAATGATGTTCATAACATCATTCGATTCATACATATAAAGCTATCTTATTCGAAGGTTTAAACTTGTAATCACTAGAACATAGTTTAGTTAATTCTAAACTTGTTCGCAAACAAAAGTTAATCCTTCTAACTTGACTTTTAAAATCAACTAAACACATGTTCTATATCTATATGATATGCTAACTTAATGATTTAAAACCTGGAAACACGAAAAACACCGTAAAACTGGATTTACGCCGTCGTAGTAACACCGCGGGCTGTTTTGGGTTAGTTAATTAAAAACTATGATAAACTTTGATTTAAAAGTTGTTCTTCTGGGAAAATGATTTTTCTTATGAACATGAAACTATATCCAAAAATCATGGTTAAACTCAAAGTGGAAGTATGTTTTCTAAAATGGTCATCTAGACGTCGTTCTTTCGACTGAAATGACTACCTTTACAAAAACGACTTGTAACTTATATTTTAGACTATAAACCTATACTTTTTCTGTTTAGATTCATAAAATAAAGTTCAATATGAAACCATAGCAATTTGATTCACTCAAAACGGATTTAAAATGAAGAAGTTATGGGTAAAACAAGATTGGATAATTTTTCTTGTTGTAGCAACGTGAAAATTGGTAACAAATCTATATTAATCATATCCTAGCTAACTTATATTGTATTATACATGTATTCTAATATATTATGTAATCTTGGGATACCATAGACACGTATGCAAATGTTTTGACATATCATATCGACCCATGTGTATATATTATTTGGAACAACCATAGACACTCTATATGCAGTAATGTGGGAGTTAGCTATACAGGGTTGAGGTTGATTCTAAAAATATATATACTTTGAGTTGTGATCTAGCCTGAGACATGTATACAATGGGTCGTGGATTGATTCAAGATAATATATATCAATTTTTTTCTGTACATCTAACGTTGGACAACTAGTTGTAGGTTACTAACGAAGACAGCTGACTTAATAAACTTAAAACATCAAAATGTATTAAAAGTGTTGTAAATATATTTTGAATATACTTTGATATATATGTACATATTTGTTATAGGTTCGTGAATCGACCAGTGGCCAAGTCTTACTTCCCGACGAAGTAAAAATCTGTGAAAGTGAGTTATAGTCCCACTTTTAAAATCTAATATTTTTGGGATGAGAATACATGCAGGTTTTATAAATGATTTAAAAAATAGACACAAGTACGTGAAACTACATTCTATGGTTGAATTATCGAAATCGAATATGCCCCTTTTTATTAAGTCTGGTAATCTAAGAATTAGGGAACAGACACCCTAATTGACGTGAATCCTAAAGATAGATCTATTGGGCCTAACAAACCCCATCCAAAGTACCGGATGCTTTAGTACTTCGAAATTTATATCATATCCGAAGGGAGTCCCGGAATGATGGGGATATTCTTATATATGCATCTTGTTAATGTCGGTTACCAGGTGTTCACCATATGAATGATTTTTATCTCTATGTATGGGATGTATATTGAAATATGAAATCTTATGGTCTATTGTTACGATTTGATATATATAGGTTAAACCTATAACTCACCAACATTTTTTATTGACATTTTAAGCATGTTTATTCTCAGGTGATTATTAAGAGCTTCCGCTGTCGCACACTTAAATAAGGACAAGATTTAGAGTCCATGCTTGTATGATATTGTGTAAAAACTGCATTCAAGAAACTTATTTCGTTGTAACATATTTGTATTGTAAACCATTATGTAATAGTCGTGTGTAAACAGGATATTTTAGATTATCATTATTTGATAATCTACGTAAAGCTTTTTAAACCTTTATTGATGAAATAAACGTTATGGTTTGTTTTAAAATGAATGCAGTCTTTGAAAAACGTCTCATATAGAGGTCAAAACCTCGCAACGAAATCAATTAATATGGAACGTTTTTAATCAATAAGAACGGGACATTTCAACCGGCACCTAAGGCCGAGGATAAATCGGGTGGCAACAAAAGAAAATGGGAAGCCACTCCATCAAGCAACTGCAACAACACCTTCACCAAAAAGCCTTTCACTTCCGACGGCAAGAAAAGTTGTGCAGGGACGCAACCTTTTTGAAACAAATGCCACAAACATCACTATGGTGAATGTAGCAAGCCATTTTGCCACCGGTGTCAAAGAAGTGGTCATGTGGCCAATGATTGTAGAAGTGCCGCCCCCGTCGCTCAAAAGGGGCCCAATGCACCAAAGACGGGTGTTTGTTTTGAATGTGGCCAACCGGGCCATTTTAGAAATACATGCCCAAAGAAGAAAGCCAACCCCAATGCACACGGCCGAGCTTTCAACATTAACACCGCGGAGGCCCGAGATGACAATGAACTAGTCACGGGTATGTTTCTTCTCAACAACACTTATGTTTCGTGTTTATTCGATTCGGGTGCCGATAAGAGTTTTGTATCCAAGACTTTGACTCACGCTTTTCGCACTCCACCACTCCCCCTAGATACCACTTATACTATCAAAATGGCCAACGGGAAACTATTAAGCGCCAACAAATATTATCGAGGGTGTATGTTAAACTTATTGGGTAAGGAGTTTGAAATTGACTTGATACCTATGGAACTAGGGAGCTTCGATGTAATAATTGGTATAAATTGGTTAGCAAAAATAAAATCTCACATCCTTTGTGATCTTAATGCAATCCGAATTCCTATCGAGAATGGTGAACCCTTGATTGTTTATGGCGATAAGAGTTGCACCGGACTCAACCTCATTTCGTGCCTTAAAGTTGAAAAATTACTTCGTAAAGGTTGTTTTGCGATCCTAGCCCACGTTAAGAAAGTCGAGACCGATGAGAAGCATATCGATGATGTGCAAATTGTTCGTGACTTTTCCGATGTATTTACCGACGAATTGCCGGGTCTTCCACCTCACCGACCAGTTGAATTCCAAATCGATCTTATTCCGGGAGCCGCACCTGTAGCACGTGCACCATATAGACTTGCTCCATCTGAAATGCAAGAATTACAAAGTCAAATCCAAGAACTACTTGACTGTGGTTTTATCCAACCGAGCCATTCACCATGAGGCGCTCCGATTTTATTTGTTAAGAAGAAAGATGGATCTCTACGAATGTGCATCGATTAATGTGAAATAAACAAATTGACGGTTAAGAACTGATATCATCTTCCTCGCATCGACGACCTTTTCGATCAATTACAAGGATCTTATGTATATTCAAAAATCGATCTCCGCTCACTAAAGGTTAAAGGGGAAGATGTCTCCAAAACCGCTTTCCGAACTCGTTATGGTAGTTACGAATTCCTTGTCATGCCATTTGGTCTAACTAATGCACTGGCGGTGTTCATGGATCTTATGAACCGCGTGTGCAAACCGTATCTCGACAAGTTCGTTATTGTTTTCATCGATGATATTTTGCTCTATTCTAAAAGCGAAGAAGAGCACGAACAACATCTCCGACTCATGCTTGAGCTCTTGAGACAAGAACGACTCTATGCCAAATTCTTCAAGTGTGAATTTTAGTTAAAATAAGTTCAATTTCTCGATCATGTCGTAAGTGACCAAGGTACTAAGGTCGATCCCGCAAAAATCGAAGCCATTAGCAAATGGGAAACCCTTACTACTCCTACTCACATTTAAAAATTCTTAGGCCTCGCCGGGTATTATCGTAGGTTCATCGAGAATTTCTCTTTGGTTGCACGTCCTCTAACCGCGTTAACTCACAAAGGAAGGAAATTCGTTTGGGCAACTGAGCAAGAATCCGCGTTTCAAATTTTGAAGGAAAAGTTAACCACCGCTCCTATCTTATCACTTCCCGAAGGCAATGATGATTTTGTTGTATATTGCGATGCCTCGAAACATGGTTTTGGGTGCATATTGATGCAACTAAAGAAGGTTATTGCTTATGCCTCCCGACAATTGAAAATCCATGAACGGAACTACACGACACATGATCTAGAACTCGGAGCCATTGTCTTTGCAATCAAAATGTGGAGACATTATCTTTATGGAACCAAAAGTACCATCTTCACCGATCACAAAAGCCTCCAACACATCTTCGATCAAAAGCAACTAAACATGAGACAACGACGGTGGATTGAAACTTTGAACGATTACGATTGTGAGCTTCGTTACCATCCGGGAAAGGCAAATGTAGTAGCCGATGCCTTAAGTCGAAAAGAAAGAGCGGTGCCTCTTCGTGTCCGAGCTTTAAACATCACCATCCACACCAACCTTAATAGCCAAATTCGGGTTGTCCAAGATGAAGCTCTTAAGGATGAAAATACCTCTCTCGAACGCTTGAACGTCCTCGCCTCTCGATTCGAAGTTAAGGAGACCGGACTCCGATACTTCGCCGGAAGAATTTGGGTTCCTAGTTATGGGGACTTGCGAAGTCTTATTCTAGACAAAGCCCATAAGTCAAGGTATTCGATTCACCCCGGTGCCAATAAGATGTATCACGATCTCAAAGAACAATATTGGTGGTCGAACATTAAAAGGGACATCGCTACTTATGTTGAAAAATGCCTAACTTGCTCCAAAGTCAAAGCCGAACATCAAAGACTGTCCGGATTACTTCAACAACCTGAAATCTCGTAATGGAAGTGGGAAAGAATAACGATGGATTTTATCACTAAACTACCAAGAACGGCGGGCGGTTATGATACCATTTGGGTTATTGTTGACCATCTCACCAAATCCGCCCACTTCCTAGCCATGAAGGAAACCGATAAAATGGAGAAACTTGCACAAATTTACATTAAAGAGATCGTAGCTTGTCGCGGTGTACCTTTATCGATAATTTCTGACCGAGATGGCCGTTTTGTTTCTAGATTTTGGCGTACGTTACAAGAAGCGTTGGGAACGCGTTTAGATATGAGCACCGCATATCATCCACAAACTGATGGACAAAGTGAAAGCACAATTCAAACTTTGGAAGACATGCTACGAGCTTGCATTATCGACTTTGGAAAAGCTTGGGACAAGCACTTGACTCTCGCCGAATTCTCTTACAACAATAGTTACCACGCGAGTATCAACGCCGCACCTTTCGAAGCCTTATATGGTCGCAAATGTCGTTCACCTCTTTGTTGGGCCGAAGTAGGCGACACACAAATCATCGGACCCGAACTCATTCATGAAACAACCGAGAAGATCGTTCAAATCCGAGATAGGCTTAGGACGGCCCGTAGTTGTCAAAAGAGCTATACCGACACCAGACGCAACGACCTCGATTTCCAAGTCGGTGACCACGTAATGTTAAAAGTCGTACCTTGGAAAGGTGTAATCCGTTTCGGAAAATGCGGGAAGCTAAATCCGCGGTATATTGGTCCTTTCGAAATCTTATAGCGTGTTGGAACTGTTGCTTATCGTTTAGATCTTCCCCCTCAACTGAGCTCCGTTCATCCTACTTTCCATGTATCAAATTTGAAGAAGTGTTTTGCCGAACCCGAACTCGTCATCCCTCTAGAGGAGTTTACTATTGATGACAAACTTCATTTCGTGGAAGAACTGGTTGAAATTGTGGACCACTCCATCAAAACGCTAAAACAAAGCCGAATTCCTATTGTCAAAGTCCTTTGGAATGCCAAAAGAGGACCCGAGTTTACTTGGGAAAGACAAGATCAAATGCAAAGAAAGTACCCTCAATTATTTGGGGATTTGGAAACGCAAGATCTCGAGGAAGAAACAACGACTACTACGTCTACTTAAATTTCAGGACGAAATTTCTTTTAAGGAGTAGGTAATGTAACATTCTGTCTTTTTCTGTTTATTTTAAAGTCCGTTATTTAATTATAACATCTTCCGTTAATACGCGTTTTAAAATAATTCGTTTATGTAATTCACGCAACCGCTTACAAACTTGAGGGACCAATGTTGCCAAGTGGGCAAAGATTTGACTAGGTCAAATGGTCAACACCCACCTCCTCCATTCATTCATCCTCCACCTTTCCACTACTTACACCTTTTTTCTCTCAAACCCTCAAACAAGAATTCATCATCTAAATCCGATCTAGCAAGCGTTCTTCAAAACAAATTACATATTTGGAATCCTTACAACTTCCTCTTCGAATCCATACCAACTTCATTACATTTGGGTAACTTTCTAAAAACACTAAATTTCTTGTTCTTGATCTTTAAAACTTAAAAGTGGGTTAATTAGTGGCTATGGCTCAAGTCTAACAAGATTATGTGATTTATTTACTTGTTCTTGCTATTTTGATGTAACTAGCTTAAACTTGAAATGGGTGTGTTTGATTTTGAGATTTGGTTGCTTGAATGTTGTTAAATGTTAAAAGTGCATGTATTTTTTTTTGAAAAGCAAGAAATTATTATTACTATAAAAGTGGATTACAATGGGCCTATATAAACTATACATTGAGTGTTCCGGAGTCTAAAACGAAGGAACAATGAGAAAAAAAAACTAGCTAAAAGGAAGCAAATTATAAGAATATGAGAGGCACTTGAACTTGTAAACAAGCAGGGGTGAAAGAGCCCGCAGTGACGAAATTTCGACAACAAAGTTAACCCCAACCAACCCGTTTAAACATGCGACACATAAACCATAATTTGACCTTTTGGATAGTCCAATTTGAGTGATCGAGCCTTAACCGATTCCTACTCGATGTGGAAGAGACGAGACATAAAACGAGGGATTAATTAGCCATTGTTGCCATTCCAATGACTTCTTATTTGCACGCTTAGATATCCAACTAAAGGATTGTGTTTGAATTTCGGAAATGATGGTTGCGGGAACCCATTCCTTTTTGGAGAAGACCTTTGAGTTTCGATATTTCCAAATTGAGTAGCAAGTGATCCATTTCGTGGCTTGCCAAATGGAGTTTCCAATAATGTTACTTGTGAAAGATTGGTTCTTAATAATGGTGTCATCTAAATTCATGTTTACGATAGGATGTTGGTTCCACCATTTTAGAACAGATGTCCAAATGAGGGTAGATTTGGGACAAAGGGCAAGAATATGTTCGGTGGTCTCGATATGATTGTTACAAAGGGGACAAAGTATAGTATCAAGGTCAATACTGCATTTGTCGAGCTCGGCCCTAACCGGGATCCTTTTTTGAATGGAACGCCAAATAAAAATGCCAAATTTTTGGGGGATGAGTTTGTTATGTGGTAGTGATATGGTGGATGCATGTATGCCGAATTTTAAGTTGTTGATTATTCTTGCGAGATAATAAGTTGTGAAAGCCCCGGAGGTGTCTAAGGACCATTTCCACGAGTTAGGAATGTCGGATGATGAGACAGTTGTGAGAAGATTGTTTAGTTTCGTAAGTTCGTTGGATGTTCGGCCAGTAGGTGTACGTAACCAACTCCATTTTCCTTGATTTGAGTTGTTGAAAGGGGCGATTCTATCCGCTACCGTTGCGTTTTTGTGTGATTCTAGCATGTAGAGTCTATGGAATTGGGTGCTAAAACGTTCGGAGCCGCACCAAGGATCATTCCAAAATTGAGTGCTTTCGCCGTTGCCAATTTTTATAGTGAATGATGTGGTAAATCCTGTTCCTAGGCTATCCGCTATTTTACCGGCTTTGATGAACTCTTTCCAAATGGTGCGACCTGAAACATAACGACATGAAACGTCAGAAATTAACCCCCTCCCGCCCCGTAGATGCTTGTGATGATTTTGACCCATAAAGTGTTTTTTCATTTAAAAATCGCCACCACCATTTACAAAGTAGTGAGATATTTTTGCCAAAAAGAGAACCAACGTTTAATCCACCTTTGTCGTGTGGAAGTAAAATTTGGTCCCATTTAATCCAGTTAATTTTATTATCGGAATCCGACCCTCCCCAGAAAAATTTACGTCTTTTGGATTCGAGTGTGTGGATGATGGTATTCGGGGCGTGGAACAGGGAGAAGTAGTATAGTGGAATGCTACTGAGAATTGATTTGGTTAAGGTCAAACGACCACCAAATGAGATGGTTTTAGCCTTCCAATCGGAAAGTCTTTTGTATAACTTTTCGATGATAGGCTTCCAGGATGAGGTGTTGGAAGTGGGAACGCCAATGGGGAGACCAAGATATGTGAAAGGTGCAGAACCGGCCAAGCAATTTATATAATTGGCCATTTGATCTATTTGGGGTTTTGGGACTCCTATACAGTAGAGTTTGCTTTTTTTAAAATTAACTTTTAAACCTGAAATTTTTTCGAAGCATTTGAGGAGTTTGGAGATATGTTTTGCGTTTCTCTTGTTCCATTCACCGAAAAAGATTGTGTCGTCTGCGTATTGTAAACGGGTTACACATACGTTGTCACATCCAATCTTAAGTCCGTGAAGATGGCTGTAGGACAGAGCCCTTTTGGTCAGAATATTAAGTCCTTCGGCAACTAAGATGAAAAGGAATGGGGAGATTGGGTCCCCTTGTCTTATCCCACGTTCTGGAATGAATTCTAGAGTGGGGGAGCCATTGATGAGGACATATATGGAGGATGAAGCGAGACATGCACGTATAAAACTAATCCAATTTGGGCCGAATCCCATACAATGCATTGTGTTAAATAGGAAATCCCATTCGATACAGTCGAATGCTTTTTCAAAATCTACTTTGAAAACAAGACCTTTTTGTTTTTTACGTTTTAGATCATCTATGATTTCGTTTGAGATTAATACACTGTCGAGTATATTTCTGCCTTTTAGAAATTCCGTTTGTTCATAACCTATAACTTTGTAGATTACCTTAGATAGTCTGTTAGATAAGATTTTGGTTAGGATTTTGTAGTAACTTCCAATGAGGCATATGGGGCGGTATTCGTTAAATCCTACTGGGTTGGGATTTTTAGGAATGAGGGTGAAGAATGAGGCGTTACAGCCTTTGGTGTGACGCCACGTACAAAACCATCGTGTACGATTCGTCAACAACAGGATCTTTACACGGTCAAGTACTACATGCTATTTGAAAACCAGTTTTTGCATTCATAAAAGATAGCGTTTACAAAAGATAACGTGACACAAAGGTCGTTACAAAGTCATTATTTGAAAATAACATAAGTTACAAATGCAAGATAAAAGTTCCATGATTGAGACATCTCTAAGTAATGCAGCGGATATCTAACACAACATTTCCTTAACAGCAAGTCTAAACAGCACGACAGCAAGTCTAACAGCGGAAGCAACAAACCTCTAAGCACCTGAGAAAACATGCTTAAAAACGTCAAGAATAAAGTTGGTGAGCTATAGTTTAAGTTGTAACAGTAATATAAGATTGACCACGAGATTTCAATGTTTCAAAACAGTATGAAAAGTATATGTATAACCGTGGGCACATGGTAACTAGACGTAACGTAAATATAAATATCACCCCCTAAACGTACACCTGGCAAGTGCGTATGTCCTTGAAGTATTAAACAACCGTTAAATGCTAGCACGACTAGCCCGAGTGGGGATGTCAAACCCTATGGATCCATATCTAAGATTCGCGTCTACCGGTTCAAAAACCAATAGTTAAATGTTACCGTGCTAAGGGGAAAGTTTATGCCGTTATATAACCCACACATATGTAAAGTTTAAGTACTCGTGTCAAATAAGTAAAACATAAAAAGCGCATGTATTCTCAGTCCCAAAAATAGTATAAGTAAAAAAAAAAGGAAGCTATAACTCACCGTGAATAAGCAATACAAGTCGATACGAAAGTGTGCAAGTAGTAAGTCGGTCCGAAAGGTCATCAACCTAAATCAAAGGTTACTAGGTCAGTAGGTTGTCTTTATAAGTTCTAATACTGCATAAAATAAGTTTAAGTGTCATCATCATCATCATTCATCGTTCATAAAAGCTAAGTAAGTTTGACAAGAATAGAGATCGAAACAATAGGCTGACTTCGGTCAGCTGTTACAACCTCTACGTAAATCGAAAAGACGCGTAGTTAGTGGCTATGGCTCCGTATACGAGTCCCCTAACCTATGAGAAATTTTCAGAACCTAAATCATCTTTGTTTGACCGTAGCGACAGTTTAAGTACGAGTAGGTCAGAAATTTCAGCACAACGTTACAACGGCGTAGTGACTTTCAGAGGGACGTAAATCCTAAACCGTAGCTCGGATTAAGACGAGGCCTAAATGGAAAATCATCTACTCGAACCGAACTAACTGAAAATTAACTTTCCAGTATCCCAGGTGGTCTGATCAGATACGAAAAACAGTAGGTAAGGTGCTCCAGTGGGGTTCTTAGTACTTGATGCTCATCACGGTTCTCATCCTTGATGCTTGTAGCTTCAAGTGTACAACTCGTTGATGGTTTAGCATCACTTTTGACCAAGATTCTAACATAAATACACAATATGTTAAGACCAAGTAATAACACAACTCATTTAAGAGTCTTAGATGGATGATGAACCAATGTTATATCATATCCTTAGTCTTAACACAATTACAAGTTACATTTACAACTAAAGCTACAAACTTTACATCAATCAAACAAGTATGAACAGAATCTAAGTCAAATGAGGTGATGGAACCCTAAGCTAGAGAGCTTGGATCCCTTTCACACAAGTTATAAGGTCACAACGCTAGAAAGCTTGAACCTTTAGTGTTCATGAAGAACTTGAAGCATAAAGCTTAGATCTTTAAGTTATATGAAGACCATAAACACAAGTTTTGATCTTTATATCAAAATAATGAGATCATAAGTTAGAAAACTTAGATCCAACAAAAGATATGAAGATCCAAGCTAGAAAGCTTGCATCTTGATTGTTCTTGAAGATCTTGAAGCATAAAGCTTGGATCTTTAAGTTACATGAAGATTACAAACACACGTTTGAATCTTTATAACAAAATAACAAGATTTAAAGTTAAAAGATATAGATCTACAAAGTAGGTGAAGATTCAAAGCTAGAAAGCTTGAATCTTCCATGTTCTTGAAGGATTCAAATCCATGTTTGAATCTACAAGATATAATCAAGATCAAAAGCTAAAAAGCTAGACCCATGATGATGATGATGATGATGAATTAGTGGTGATGAGAAGGAGAAGAAGAAGAAAAGTGTAACATCCCGCCTTTTTCCATTTACTTTTCCGTTTAACTATTTAAGTTCCGTTATATGTTTATAACACATCTCGTTAATACGCGTTTGAATTATCTCGTTTAGGTAATTCCCGTACCCGTTTCCTAAGTTGAGGGACTAAAGTTGCCAAATGGAGAAAGAGATGACTAGGTCAACTAGTCAACTCTTTCCTCTCCATTCATTTTATCACCTCCCAAATAATACTTCACCTTTTTCTCTCAAAACCCTCAAACCTTCAATCATCATCCAAATTCGTTCAAGAAGGATTCGATCAAAACAAATTGCATATTTGAACTCCTCGTGATCTCCTCTTCGTTTCCATACCGATTTCATCAATTTTGGGTAACTTTCTAAAATCACTAATTCTTGTGTTCTTGAGATTTTTAAGTTATAAGGTTGTTAGTTAGTGTCTATGGCTCATTGTGATGTCGTGTATGTAATTTGTACGCTCGATCTCGTTGTTTTAGTGTAACTAGCATGAGCTTGAATTTTGGTGTGTTGTTCTTGAATTTTGGATGATCATATGTTGTTAGATGTTAAAAGTTCATGTCCTAATTGTGTTCCTAGTATCATTAGCTTCGTTTTGATGTATAGGTTGATTAAGGAAACTCCAAGAACATGATTAGTGATTTTGTGAACTTGGATTAGGGTTTGATAAGCTTTAGATGAACTTTTGATGCACCAAATGCTATGAAATATTGTAGATAATAATTTTGTTGCAATGTGTGTATGATTACCTTCGAAACGGCATATCATACATGTAAATTGGTTGCCCGAATCATGAAATGCATATTTGGAACTTGAACCTTGATTATGGACGTTTAAATGCGGTTTTGGGGTGTGTAAGTGTTGAATTGCTTGATGAAATGTGTCTAGGTGTTTTCCTCGTCAAATTACCTTTCCGGTGATATAAAATACATGTTCTAATTGTTTGCGGTTTGTAATTTGGGTTGGTTTGATTGTTGGTTCGTGCACTTAGAGTTGCAGCAAACAACAGGGCCTGGAAACCAGCCGGGACGCCGTCTAGCTTCTCGGGACACCGTCCCAGCCTTCAAGCCGGGACGCCGTCTAGCTTCTCGGGACGCCGTCCCAGCCTTCAAACCGGGACGCCGTCTAGCTTCTCAGGACGCCGTCCCATTTGGCTAAAACTGGCTGTTCGCTTGGTCATTTGACATGAAAATGTTTGCTATGCTACGGACTTCCGATTAACATGAAACTTGGCCAACATGCTCATATATGATTATGTAACTTAGAAAAATTGTCGGATATCCAACCCGACCCCGTTGACTTTTCTGTTGACTTTGACCCGACCAAGTTGACTTTTAATCAAACTTAACCAAATATTTGTGCAATCGTTCTAACATGTTTTTATACTTGTACCTTGCATGAAAATTGACAATTTGATTCACATGCTATTATGATTGAGTCGTAACGAGCCATAGGACTAATTGAACATCTTTGACCTATCGTGTTTACCGTTATTGATACAACCTATTGTTTAGGTCAAGACTAGCATTGTTCTTTGCACACGTTTACTTGTTGAAGTACTTTACTACTCGTGCACTCAAGGTGAGATCATAGTCCCACTTTTTACTCTTTTGAACTTACTTTTGGGATGAGAAAACATAAACGATTCTTTTGAACTAAGTGAACACAAGAACGGGAAAACAAACATTCTACATACGAGTTTAGAATGAAAATCCTCAATCCGATTATCATTAGTTACATCAGATGGTGTAAGCGAGAACTTATGTTATATGGCCATATGGGTTTGACAAACCCTCATTCAAACGGTTCGCTACCGTTTACGAATGAAATATATTTTCGGGAACAGTGTTGTTCTAGCACTAATTGATGGGGTATTCAACGGACGGAACGTTAAGCTTTGATAATTGGGTGCTCGTGAATATTAACTTTTAGAATGTACTATGACTTTATCAATATTGCAACTCTTGTGGTTCAGCTTGCTTTTACTCTTTTACTTATTTAAACCTATGATTTCACCAACGTTTTCGTTGACAGATCCTCTATGTTTTTCTCAGGTCCTTGAACTTAGGTGATATATGCTTCCGCTCATTATTTGATACTTGCATTGGATGTCGAGTATACGTGCATTTCATGGAGCGTCTTTTGACTTTACTTTAAACCGTGTCGCCTAGATTTCATTCGTATTATAACGTTGTAACTTAACTATTGGTTGAACAATTCTTGTAAACTTTGAAACAATCTTTATTTTGAATTGAAGGCGACATATTTTGGTCAAAAGTTATCTAAAAGACTTATAATCAGGTAATGGGGCCCACGTAGCCGACGCCGTCACTTGACGATTTGTCGGGGTCGCTACAAGTGGTATCAGAGCCTTGGTTGTAGGGATTTAGAGTTCATTTGTGTCCATCCCGAGTCATAGGGTACATAGGTGAATCTAGACTACAACCGGCATATAGACTGAAGTAGGAATTATTTGACTAATTGTGCATTTATACTCGAACTCTTCTATCATATCTAACTCGTATTCGATCTTGATCTTACGTTGATAAATTTTGTTGATGCGCCACCTTGACTTTATGAAGTAATGTTAAATGCACATGAGAATCAGGGTAATATAATTTCCGGGATTATATTACGGTGATTCACATGGACGTTTCGACATTATGACATAAAGAATTTAAGGCGGGTCAAGGATAATTTTCTCTCTATCTTTATTCCATATCACGGTTAGTATTATTCAGAATACTAACCAACGGTATTCTTTTGTTTTGAAGGAACAATGGCTCCTCGTCGTGTACGCCGCAACGAAACTCCAGAACAAGCTCTCGAACGGATGATAGCTACCGCCGTAGATGCGGCCATGGCCGGTCACTCTTCCAACAACAATAACAATAACAACAACCACAACAACAACAACAACAATGGGGCCGGTAACTCAAACGAGGGATGCTCCTACAAAGCTTTCATGGGGTGCAAACCTCACACTTATGATGGAACCGGTGGACCGGTTGTGCTTACTCGTTGGTTTGAACAAACCGAGGCCGTCTTTAGCATAAGCGGTTGTCGGGATCAAGACAAGGTCAAATACTCCACCCACACGTTCTCCGGTGTTGCTCTCACTTGGTGGAACACCTATGTTCAATCGGTGGGTACCGATGAAGCTCATGCCCTCTCTTGGGCCGATCTAAAGGAAAAGATGATTGTTGAATATTTTCCGCGCGAAGAAACCCGAAAGCTTGAGGAAGAACTAAGAGCTTTGAAAGCGGTCGGAAACGATCTTAAAGCTTATAATCAACGCTTCGCCGAACTATCCTTGATGTGTCCTAATCTTGTTAACCCCGAATCTCAAAGGATTGAGCTCTACATGCTCGGTCTTCCAAAAAGCATCAAACAAGGGGTGATGTCATCCAAACCCACTACTCATCAAGCCGCTATGAACATGGCTCGCCAACTAATTGAAACGGTTGACGAAATCGTAGTACCGGCTCCTAAGGCCGAGGACAAGTCGGGTGGCAACAAAAGGAAATGGGAAGCCACTCCATCAACCAACTACAACAACAACACCTTCACCAAAAAGCCTTTCAACAACGACGGCAAGAAGGGTTATGTCGGAAACTTACCTTTTTGCAACAAATGCCACAAGCATCATCACGGTGAATGTAACAAGCTAGTTTGTCACCGTTGCCAAGGTGTTGGTCATAGGGCCAACAATTGCACAAGCGTCGCCCCCGTTGCTCGAAAGGGGCCCAATCCTCCAAAAACGGTCACTTGTTACGAATGTGGCCAAACGGGCCATTATAAGAACGAATGCCCGAAAAAGAAAGCCAACCCCAACAACCGAGGTCGAGCCTTTAACATCAATACCGAGGAAGCCCGAGATGACAATGAACTAGTCACGGGTACGTTTCTTCTCAACAACTCTTATGTTACCTGCTTATTCGATTCGGGTGCCGATAAATGTTTTGTGTCTAAGACTTTGGCTCCTACCCTTTGCACTCCACCACACCCTTTAGATACTACTTATTCCATCGAAGTGGCCGACGGAAAACTCTTAAGTGCCGACACATATTACCGGGGGTGTACTTTGAACATTTTGGGTAAGGAATTTGAAATTGACTTGATACCCATAGAATTAGGGAGTTTTGATGTAATAATCGGTATGAATTGGATGGTCAAAAATAAATCTCACATTCTTTGCGATCTTCACGCAATCCGAATTCCTATCGAGAATGGTGAACCATTGATTGTCTATGGCGATAAGAGTTGCACCAGACTCAACCTCGTTTCGTGCCTTAAAGTTAGAAAACTGCTCCGTAAGGGTTGTTTTGCGATCCTTGCTCACGTTAAGAAAGTCGAGTCCGATGAGAAGCACATCGATGATGTGCCAATTGTTAGTGACTATTCCGATGTATTTCCCGACGAATTGCCGGGTCTTCCGCCTCATCGACCGGTCGAATTCCAAATCGATCTTATTCCGGGAGCCGCACCCGTAGCACGTGCACCATATAGACTCGCCCCATCCGAAATGCAAGAATTGCAAAGTCAAATTCAAGAACTACTTGATCGTGGTTTTATCCAACCTAGCCATTCACCTTGGGGCGCTCCGATTTTGTTTGTTAAAAAGAAAGACGGATCCCTACGAATGTGCATTGATTATCGTGAACTAAATAAATTGACGGTTAAGAACCGATATCCTCTTCCTCGCATCGATGACCTCTTTGATCAACTACAAGGGTCTTGTGTATATTCGAAAATCGATCTCCGCTCGGGTTATCATCAATTGAGGGTTAAGGGGGAAGATGTCTCCAAAACCGCTTTCCGAACTCGTTATGGTAGTTATGAATTCCTTGTCATGCCATTTGGTCTCACTAACGCACCGGCGGTGTTCATGGATCTTATGAACCGCGTGTGCAAACCGTATCTCGATAAATTCGTTATCGTGTTCATCGATGACATATTGATTTATTCTAAAAATGAAGAAGAGCACGAACAACATCTCCGACTTGTGCTTGAACTTTTAAGACAAGAACAACTCTATGCCAAATTCTCCAAGTGTGAATTTTGGTTAAAGGAAGTTCAATTTCTTGGTCATGTTGTAAGTGACCAAGGTATTAAAGTCGATCCAACAAAAATCGAAGCCATTAGCAAATGGGAGACTCCTACTACCCCTACTCACATTCGTCAATTTTTGGGTCTCGCCGGGTACTATCGTAGATTCATCGAAAATTTCTCTTTGGTTGCACGTCCTCTAACCGCATTGACTCACAAGGGAAAGAAATTCATTTGGGCGACCGAACATGAATCCGCATTCCAAATCTTGAAAACGAAGCTAACCACCGCTCCTATCTTGTCACTTCCCGAAGGCAATGATGACTTTGTTGTATATTGCGATGCCTCAAAACATGGTTTTGGGTGTGTATTGATGCAACGAACGAAAGTCATTGCTTATGCTTCTCGACAACTCAAAATTCATGAACGAAACTATACGACACATGATCTCGAACTCGGAGCCGTTGTCTTTGCACTTAAAATGTGGAGACACTATCTTTATGGAACCAAGAGTACTATCTTCACCGATCACAAAAGCCTTCAACACATTTTCGATCAAAAGCAACTAAACATGAGACAACGAAGGTGGATTGAAACCTTAAACGATTACGATTGCGAGCTTCGTTACCATCCCGGGAAGGCAAATGTAGTAGCCGATGCCTTAAGTCGAAAAGAAAGAGCGGTGCCTCTCCGTGTCCGAGCTTTAAACATCACCATTCACACCAACCTTAATAGCCAAATTCGGGTAGCCCAAGATGAGGCTCTCAAGGATGAAAACATCTCTCTCGAACACTTGAACGTCCTCACCTCTCGATTCGAAGTTAAAGAAACCGGACTCCGATATTTCGCCGGAAGAATTTGGGTGCCTAGTTATGGGGATCTACGAAGCCTTATTTTAGATGAAGCCCATAAGTCACGATACTCGATTCACCCCGGTGCCAATAAGATGTACCACGACCTTAAACAACTATATTGGTGGCCAAACATCAAAAGGGACGTAGCTACTTATGTTTCCAAGTGTTTGACATGTTCCAAAGTCAAAGCCGAACACCAAAGACCGTCCGGACTACTTCAACAACCCGAGATCCCGCAATGGAAGTGGGAAAGGATAACGATGGATTTTATCACCAAGCTACCAAAAACGACGGGCGGTTATGATACCATTTGGGTTATTGTTGACCGTCTCACCAAATCCGCACACTTCCTTGCCATGAAAGAAACGGACAAAATGGAGAAACTTGCACAACTTTACATTAAGGAGATCGTAGCCCGACACGGTGTACCTTTATCGATTATCTCCGACCGAGATGGCCGTTTCGTTTCTAGATTTTGGCGTACATTGCAAGAAGCGTTGGGAACGCGTTTAGACATGAGCACCGCATATCATCCTCAAACCGATGGACAAAGCGAACGTACAATTCAAACCTTAGAGGACATGTTACGAGCTTGCGTGGTTGATTTCGGAAAAGCTTGGGACAAGCACTTACCTCTCGCCGAGTTCTCTTACAACAATAGTTATCACGCGAGTATTAAAGCCGCACCTTTTGAAGCGCTATATGGCCGCAAATGTCGTTCACCTCTTTGTTGGGCCGAGGTAGGCGACGTGCAAATCACCGGACCCGAACTCATTCACGAAACCACCGAGAAAATCATTCAAATTCGAGATAGGCTTAGGACGGCCCGAAGTCGTCAAAAGAGCTATACCGACAAACGACGCAACGATCTTGAATTTCAAGCCGGTGACCGAGTAATGTTAAAAGTCGCACCTTGGAAGGGTGTAATCCGTTTTGGGAAACGCGGGAAGCTAAATCCGCGGTATATTGGTCCTTTCGAAATCTTGGAGCGTATTGGAACCGTTGCTTATCGTTTAGATCTTCCGCCTCAATTGAGCTCCGTTCATCCTACTTTCCATGTATCCAACTTGAAAAAGTGTCTTGCCGAACCCGATATCGTCATTCCTCTCGAGGAGCTCACCATTGATGACAAACTTCATTTCGTGGAGGAACCGGTTGAAATTGTGGACACCTCCGTCAAGACATTGAAACAAAGCCGAATCCCGATTGTTAAAGTCCGTTGGAACGCCAAAAGGGGACCCGAGTTTACTTGGGAAAGACAAGATCAAATGCAAAGGAAGTATCCTCATCTATTCGTGAATTCGGAAACGCAAGATCTCGAGGAAGAAACAACGACTACTACGCCTACTTAAATTTCGGGACGAAATTTCTTTTAAGGTGTAGGTAATGTAACATCCTGCCTTTTTCCATTTACTTTTCCGTTTAACTATTTAAGTTCCGTTATATGTTTATAACACATCTCGTTAATACGCGTTTGAATTATCTCGTTTAGGTAATTCCCGTACCCGTTTCCTAAGTTGAGGGACTAAAGTTGCCAAATGGAGAAAGAGATGACTAGGTCAACTAGTCAACTCTTTCCTCTCCATTCATTTTATCACCTCCCAAATAATACTTCACCTTTTTCTCTCAAAACCCTCAAACCTTCAATCATCATCCAAATTCGTTCAAGAAGGATTCGATCAAAACAAATTGCATATTTGAACTCCTCGTGATCTCCTCTTCGTTTCCATACCGATTTCATCAATTTTGGGTAACTTTCTAAAATCACTAATTCTTGTGTTCTTGAGATTTTTAAGTTATAAGGTTGTTAGTTAGTGTCTATGGCTCATTGTGATGTCGTGTATGTAATTTGTACGCTCGATCTCGTTGTTTTAGTGTAACTAGCATGAGCTTGAATTTTGGTGTGTTGTTCTTGAATTTTGGATGATCATATGTTGTTAGATGTTAAAAGTTCATGTCCTAATTGTGTTCCTAGTATCATTAGCTTCGTTTTGATGTATAGGTTGATTAAGGAAACTCCAAGAACATGATTAGTGATTTTGTGAACTTGGATTAGGGTTTGATAAGCTTTAGATGAACTTTTGATGCACCAAATGCTATGAAATATTGTAGATAATAATTTTGTTGCAATGTGTGTATGATTACCTTCGAAACGGCATATCATACATGTAAATTGGTTGCCCGAATCATGAAATGCATATTTGGAACTTGAACCTTGATTATGGACGTTTAAATGCGGTTTTGGGGTGTGTAAGTGTTGAATTGCTTGATGAAATGTGTCTAGGTGTTTTCCTCGTCAAATTACCTTTCCGGTGATATAAAATACATGTTCTAATTGTTTGCGGTTTGTAATTTGGGTTGGTTTGATTGTTGGTTCGTGCACTTAGAGTTGCAGCAAACAACAGGGCCTGGAAACCAGCCGGGACGCCGTCTAGCTTCTCGGGACGCCGTCCCAGCCTTCAAGCCGGGACGCCGTCTAGCTTCTCGGGACGCCGTCCCAGCCTTCAAACCGGGACGCCGTCTAGCTTCTCAGGACGCCGTCCCATTTGGCTAAAACTGGCTGTTCGCTTGGTCATTTGACATGAAAATGTTTGCTATGCTACGGACTTCCGATTAACATGAAACTTGGCCAACATGCTCATATATGATTATGTAACTTAGAAAAATTGTCGGATATCCAACCCGACCCCGTTGACTTTTCTGTTGACTTTGACCCGACCAAGTTGACTTTTAATCAAACTTAACCAAATATTTGTGCAATCGTTCTAACATGTTTTTATACTTGTACCTTGCATGAAAATTGACAATTTGATTCACATGCTATTATGATTGAGTCGTAACGAGCCATAGGACTAATTGAACATCTTTGACCTATCGTGTTTACCGTTATTGATACAACCTATTGTTTAGGTCAAGACTAGCATTGTTCTTTGCACACGTTTACTTGTTGAAGTACTTTACTACTCGTGCACTCAAGGTGAGATCATAGTCCCACTTTTTACTCTTTTGAACTTACTTTTGGGATGAGAAAACATAAACGATTCTTTTGAACTAAGTGAACACAAGAACGGGAAAACAAACATTCTACATACGAGTTTAGAACGAAAATCCTCAATCCGATTATCATTAGTTACATCAGATGGTGTAAGCGAGAACTTATGTTATATGGCCATATGGGTTTGACAAACCCTCATTCAAACGGTTCGCTACCGTTTACGAATGAAATATATTTTCGGGAACAGTGTTGTTCTAGCACTAATTGATGGGGTATTCAACGGACAGAACGTTAAGCTTTGATAATTGGGTGCTCGTGAATATTAACTTTTAGAATGTACTATGACTTTATCAATATTGCAACTCTTGTGGTTCAGCTTGCTTTTACTCTTTTACTTATTTAAACCTATGATTTCACCAACGTTTTCGTTGACAGATCCTCTATGTTTTTCTCAGGTCCTTGAACTTAGGTGATATATGCTTCCGCTCATTATTTGATACTTGCATTGGATGTCGAGTATACGTGCATTTCATGGAGCGTCTTTTGACTTTACTTTAAACCGTGTCGCCTAGATTTCATTCGTATTATAACGTTGTAACTTAACTATTGGTTGAACAATTCTTGTAAACTTTGAAACAATCTTTATTTTGAATTGAAGGCGACATATTTTGGTCAAAAGTTATCTAAAAGACTTATAATCAGGTAATGGGGCCCACGTAGCCGACGCCGTCACTTGACGATTTGTCGGGGTCGCTACAAAAAGTTCAAAATACTTACATTTTTAGAGAGAGAAAGAACTAGAGAGAATTAGAGAGTGTGTGTGTATGTGTGAATTACAAATGAAAGCAAGTGTTAAATGGATGGAATAAGGGTGGTATTTATAGGTGAATGGGGGAGGGTGGTGGTGAAGGTGGCAGTGATTTTTAAAGGGGGACAAGGGGGAAAAAAGTTTGCTTTTTGGTTAATGGTTGTCTAAAGTTAGTGCTTATGTTAGGATCCCATGCAACATTAAGGATAATACTTGACATAAATGCTAGCATGTTCCCTCTAATAAATGGGAATTTGTCTTACTTATTATTGGGTCACTAGTAATTAATAAGTGGGCTAAATAAATGGGCTACTAGCTAGAGTAGGGTGGACTTAAGTCCAACAAGGTAGAAAGTCCAACAAGACTAACTAGTAAGCATAATTAAATTACTACGCATAATTAAGCATCCAAAAACCCAAGTAATTATTATTATAAAATAATAATTAAGATTTCGTAGTCATAATATTCCAATTACAACAAAAGTTAAACGTGTGCGCAGTTCGCCGACACTAACGGTCATAAAGGTTTCCGGTGGTCAAGTTAAGTATCCTACGTACTCTAAGGCACGTTTTAACATATAAATGAAAGTAAGCCATGTATATAAAGGTTCTAGAGTATAAAGTAGCACAGTACGCACAAATACACAGTTTCGCTAAAACACAAGGCATAAAAGCAAGTTGAAAAAGTCGGGTCGTAACATTACCCACCTGTTAATGGAAATTTCATCCCGAAATTTAAGCTGAGGCAGGTGTTGAAGTCAGGAAGAGGTTAGGATACTTCTGCATCATTTGATCCTCTCGTTCCCAAGTAAACTCAGCTCCTCGTTTGGCATTCCATTGAAACTCGGCGATCGGAATCTTGTTGCGTTTCAAAGTTTTGACCTCACGGTCCATAATTTCGACAGGTTCTTCCACAAAGTAAAGTTTGTCATCAATCGTAAGCTCATCGAGAGGGATGACTAGTTCTGGTTCGGCAAGACATTTCTTCGGATTCGACACGTGAAAAGTAGAGTGAACTGCGCTCAACTGTGTCGGAAGATCTAAACGGTAAGCAACGGGTGCAACACGTTCCAAGATTTCAAAAGGACCAATGTTTCGCGGGTTTAGCTTTCCACGCTTTCCAAAGCGGATCACACCTTTCCAAGGTGCGACTTTCAACATCACACGGTCACCCACGTTAAATTTGAAGTCCTTACATTTAAGATCAGCATAACTCTTTTGGCGATCACGGGCCGTCTTAAGTCTCGCTTGAATCTGGGCAATCTTCTCCGTCGTTTCATGGACTATCTCGGGTGCGGTGATTTGCTTTTCTCCTAACATGGACCAACAAATAGGAGAACAGCACTTAGGGCCATACAATGCTTCAAAAGGTGCGGCATTAATACTCGAGTGATAACTGTTGTTGTAAGAGAATTCGGCTAACGGCAAATGCCTTTCCCAAGACTTTCCGAAGTCAATAACACAGGCACGCAACATGTCCTCTAAAGTCTGAATCGTTCATTCGCTCTGACCGTCGGTCTGCGGGTGATATGCAGTGCTCATGTCGAGACGAGTTCCCAAGGCTTCTTGCAAAGAACACCAAAACCTTAAAGCAAAACGGGTATCGCGATCTGAGATAATCGATAAGGGCACACCATGACGGAATACAACCTCTTTGATGTATAGTTGAGCGAGTCTCTCCATTGTATCCGTTTCCTTCATGGCTAAAAAGTGTGCAGATTTAGTAAGTCGGTCAACGATAACCCAGATGGTATCATAACCGCCTCCCGTCTTCGGTAGCTTTGTGATGAAGTCCATCGTAATTTCTTCCCATTTCCATTGTGGGATTTCCAATTGTTGAAGTAATCCATATGGACTCTGATGTTCAGCCTTAACCTTCGAACAAGTCAAACACCTCCCAACATAAGTTGCAACATCCTTCTTAAGATTAGGCCACCAATACTGTTCCTTGAGATCGTGGTACATTTTACCTGCTCCTGGATGAATCGAATATCTCGACTTGTGGGCTTTATCTAGTATAATGCTCCGTAGATCTCCATAACTAGGTACCCAAATATTTCCAGCAAAGCTTCGGAGTCCAGTCTCCTTAACCTCGAATCGTGAAACGAGAATGTTCAAGTGTTCTTGAGAAATATTCTCCTCTTTGAGAGCCTCATCTTGGGCTACTCGGATCTGGCTATTGAGATTTGAATGAATGATGATGTTCAAAGCCCGAAAACGAAGAGGTACCATTCTCTCCTTTCGACTCAGAGCGTCGGCTACAACATTGGCTTTGCCAGGATGGTAACGGAGTTCACAATCATAGTCGTTCAGCTTCTCGATCCATCGACGTTGTCTCATATTCAGCTGCTTCTGATCAAATATGTGCTGGAGGCTTTTGTGATCAGTGAATATGGTACTCTTTGTCCCATAAAGATAGTGTCTCCACAACTTCAAAGCGAAGACAACGGCTCCAAGTTCGAGATCATGGGTAGTGTAGTTTTGCTTGTGTATCTTTAGTTGATGAGACGCATAAGCAACGACCTTTGTTCTTTGCATCAATAAGCAACCAAAACCATTTTTCGAAGCATCGCAGTACACAACGAAGTCATCACTGCCTTCAGGAAGTGACAAGATAGGTGCGGTGGTTAACTTCTGCTTCAGGGTTTGAAATGCTGATTCTTGTTCGTTCTCCCAAACGAACTTCTTCCCGTTGTGAGTTAGTGCAGTCAAAGGTAGCGAAATCAGAGAGAAACCTTCAATAAATCTTCGGTAGTAACCGGCAAGACCTAGAAATTGGCGGATGTGAGTTGGAGTAGTGGGTGTCTCCCACTTGCTGATAGCCTCGATCTTTGCGGGATCAACTTTGATACCTTGATCACTCACAATATGACCCAGAAATTGGGCTTCCTTCAACCAAAATTCACACTTGGAGAATTTGGCATAAATTTGCTCTTGTCTCAAGAGTTCAAGCACTAGTCGGAGATGTTGCTCATGTTCTTCTTCGCTCTTGGAGTAGATGAGGATATCATCTATGAAGACGATAACGAACTTATCCAGATATGGCTTGCATACATGATTCATGAGGTCCATGAATACAGCGGGTGCGTTGGTTAAACCGAACGGCATCACGAGAAACTCATAATGACCATATCGGGTTCTGAACGCAGTCTTCATCACATCACTCTCCTTCACCCTCAACTGGTGATAACCGGATCGCAAATCGATCTTAGAGTAAACGCTTGATCCTTGCAGCTGATCAAAAAGATCGTCAATTCGGGGAAGAGGATATCGGTTCTTGATCGTCAATTTGTTGAGTTCGCGGTAGTCGATACACATGCGGAAGGATCTATCCTTCTTCTTCACAAATAAAATAGGTGTGCCCCAAGGCGACTGCTCGGTTGTATAAATCCTCGGTCGAACAATTCCTGCAGTTGACTCTGCAACTCTTGCAGTTCGGAAGGTGCTAGTTGATAAGGTGCGCGAGCTACGGGTGCAGCTCTCGGCACTAGATCGATCTGGAACTCCACGGCTCTCAGTGGCGGTAATCCAGGCAGTTCTTTCGAAAAGATGTCGGGGAATTCATTCACGATTCGTACATCATTCACGCTCTTCTCTTCTGTTTCTAAAGCCTTCACGTGTGCTAAAACAGCAAGACGTCCTTTCTTCATGATCTTCTGTGCTTTCATACAACTAATGAGGTTCATCTTTGAACTACATCTCTCTCCGTAAATAATCAGTGGCTCTCCATCTCCGTGGGGTATACGAAGAGCTTTATCTCCACAGATAATGTCGGCCCTTACTTTGGTCAACCAGTCCATGCCGGCAACCACGTCAAATCTTCCCAATTTGATGGGTATCAAGTCAATTGCGAAATCCACACCAACTATGTTGATAATAGCTCCTCGGCCAATTTGGTTAACTTTCTCAAATTTCCCATTGGCTACCTCAACTAGCATACTGATGTTACAGCGGATGGGTACGAAATAGTTATATTTTTTATTGCGAAATACTATTAAAAATTACACAAGTTTTAATTATTTATTTGCAAATGGGAAATACCTAAACCTTGCTACAACACTATAGGCAGTGTACCTAATCATAGAGTAGTATAGTTTTTAGTAAGTCCGGTTCGTTCCACAGGGAGACGACTTATTTTACACTATATTTTTAAACAATTATATCTGTACAAAATATATTATATTAATAATATATAAAAGGGGGTTTACCGTTTAATGACTGGTTTGTCGATTTTATATTTTAAGTCACAATTAAAACCTAATGCAAAATATAAATGACGATAATTAAAGTAGCGAAAAATAAATGACAATAAATAAATGACGTTAAATAAAATAGCGAGTAAATAAAAATACGATGAAAAATACAATAAAACAATTATGCTTATTTAAACTTCCGTAATCATGATGTTTGACGTTTTGATTTCTAATTAATTACCCTGGGTTAATTGTCCTTTGTCCTGGATTATTCGATAAGTCCATCTGGTTTTGTCCATAATAGTCCATCGGTCATAATTATAAAGTGCGAGGGTCTTCGCCAAATTAACCTTATACCCGAAGTCAAATATTCCAACTAATTGGGGATTCGAACTGTAACAAGGTCTTAATACTTTGTTTAATGAATACACCAGGTTATCGACTGTGTGTAATCCAAGGTTTTAATACTTTGTTAACAATTACACCAATTACCCTTGAATGTAATCCACCCATGTTTTAATAAGTCCAGTGACTATTAATCCATTCCCGTGCCCAGTCAAATGAACAATAATTTGTATTTATAAATATCCCGCCCATCCTATCCGATTAAGCATATGTGGTTATATATAACTACGTCAAATTGTAAATATCTATACTAATCAAATATAAAGTCCATTAATAACCCATAGTCCCATTTCCACAAGTGTCGTTCTTTTGTCCAAACCCCAATTATGGTACAAAGCCCAATTACCCCGTCTTTAATATTTAGTCCAACATCATGATTACTTCGGCTCAAATAAGCATAATAATAACTTAGCTACGAGACATTAATTTAAAAAGGAGAACATAACTTACATTGAGTATTTATCGCGTAGTGTTACACGGACAGAAATTCGACTTTAAAACCCGTAAAATAACCTTTACATTACCCAAACTAATCTAATATAAAGCTAACCTATACTATATATATATATATATATATATATATATATATATATATATATATATATATATATATATATATATATATATATATATATATATATATATATATATATATATATATATATTATATATATATTTATTTAAACAGAGGGAGTAATGTATATTTTTGTGTGTGTTTAACTCGTCGAATAAGCTGGCTATTTATAGGACCTGGCCTGACTTTTCAGGCCATGCGATCGCATGAGTTATAGGCATCCAGGCCATGCGATCGCATGGCCACTGGATCCAGCTCACATTTGTTTGGCCACTTGCTTGTCGACATAATTAATAAATATATATAATATATATATATATAATTTATATAATTATATATATATTATATTATATTCTTGTGCATAGTAGACTTGTAATTTTTGGTCCGTTGAGTCGGGCGTTGATAGTTGGCTCAGGTCCTGGTTCCGGATTTTCAAACGTCCTTGCGTACTATTTAATATCTTGTACATTGCGTTTCGTAATTTGTAATTTGCACAAAAAATTATTTTCCTTAACTCCCAAAATCCGCGCAAGTCTTTTAACTCAATTTTTTGGACGCTTTTGAGTGCACTATGGCTTTAAGGACCCTTTTCCAGTTTTAGGATGCTTTTTCTTCAATTCTTTAATCTTCATGCTTCGTATTCGCATTTATTTATTTAAACGATTACAACTTAAGAATAGAACAATTGCAACTGAAAACTTTACATATTGGGATGATATTGCGACTAAATATATGTTCATTTGGAGCACTATCAAATATCCCCACACTTGAACGTTGCTTGTCCTCAAGCAATACATAACTTGAAATTAAATCACACGAATCACTTCTTTATTCTTCACACTTTATACATTAGTGATTTTGATACGGCGGTATAAACAATGATAGTAACGATGTGGTTTACAGTCCCACATGACTATAAAAATTTAGATCCTTAAGGAAATTGGATCTTTATGAAAACATTTGATCTTTTGAAAATTCATTCTAGCTTTTACCCTAGATAAGTTTTCCGGAATAATCCTTCACCGGTGTTTGCAAAATATTTTTGTGAGTTTTGTGGGTTTCAGATTTTAAAATTTTAGCTCAAAACTTATGATTTTGTGTCACCCACTTGCTAACCTTGTATTAGGAAAGCAACACATCCAGTATACTTGCTCCGTATATTACCTTTCAGTAAACTACCGTCCGGTTGTAAAGGAAAGCATTGAACAAGCAACTGTTAAGGCAATGTCTAATGACATGCAGATGTTCATGGTCTACAACGTGTCGGATGCAATTACTATCCTTTGTAGGAGCAATAGTAAAGATCACCCTATAATTTTTTGGTCTGGCACAAGGTCCTGTCTTCGACCATGTTATGCAACCACCATTCTATTGGTTGACACCCGATTTGGTTCAGGTGACCTAATGAATTCCAGGTGAATTCCTAGGATTTTACGTTCAATGTTAATGAACGCATTGAAAATAGGTTTTCAGAAAACAAATCGGTTTTAATTTGATCAAAATATTTTCTCGTTCAAGCTCGAGTTTAGATATCATCGAATTTCATGAGTTTGTAATTCTCAATCTTTAAATTTAATCTCAAGGATTGAGTAATATCAGTCTTAAAAGCTGATTTTTAATCTTTAAGGAGATTATCCTTTCTGGGGATCTGATTCATTAGTCTTATCAAGATAATTTGCACGACGCCCTCCCCATTTTACGAGACAAATCCTCTCATGGTTAGGATAAGTCTGACCACTTGGCGACCCTGTTTGATGCTGAGGTCCGTGGATTTCATGCTGATTTTAGAGATGACATTTCTAGATTTTTTGTCAACCTACAGCTGGTCTGGACGACAACTTCTTGACCTAAATCAAGAAGCGCGTGTCTTTTTCGGAAGACTTTACTTCCTTTTAATGATGGAATTGATTCATCGTGTAGATCCATATTTTCTTTTATCTTTATTATAATATTGCGGGTAAAATAGTTAATTTAGTTCAAAACAAAAGCACCTGCAATAACTTTACAGAAAAATATGATAGATAGTTTTTTAATTGAATAACTTGGTACATTCTCCCCACACTTAGTTTCTTTCTTTGCCTTTTTATTCTCCTTTATTCCATTTTAAATGAATTCAAGTGTTTTAGGGTGTTTCTCATTTTATGACCTTTCCGAGGTAACGATAATTTCAGTATTAACACCTAGTTTTCATCGTTCATAAATATGTATAAACATGATTTTGAATTCATTTATTTGAAATTTTTTAAAATTATCACAAAATTTGGCAAATAAACCAAGTGCAAACCCGAGAGAATTTATAACCCTTCCCCACACTTGAGATCATGTAATACCCTCATTTGCATGAAATTAGACTATAATTATAAATTCACGAGGGTGATAAGTGTAGAAAAGTGATTAAAAATACCCAGTTTGTAATTACAAAGCTCGTCGAATGATAGATGGCACGCCTCATCGTTCATTCCTTCTTGTTTTATCACACATGTTTTTCTTCAAAAACGGTTGCTTTTCAGAACTGTTTGCTAAACTTTGAAAATACGTCTTTTACCCTAACTCGTCATGCATTTTTTTATTAACGAGTTATGTACTAACCCGAACCCCGAGTTTAACGTTAAGTGGGGTTAGACTTCCCCATACTTAGCTGACGACATGTGAAGTTGGTAGAATAAGTTCCACGAATTAGAATAGTGAGCCAGTTATTTACATCTCGGGTAGTATAAAATATATCAATGGGTTTAAAGTTTAGACCCACCCGATCGTCACTACTTAATTCTTTTTTAAGTGTAACTTTTAGTAAATGGATATGTCTCTTTTCTGGTTCTTGGTCAAATGGATCGATATACACCGACATACATATTTCTATAGGGTGGACAATTCCTAACATTTCCTTTCGTTCATTCTCGGGATCAAATTTTTCACCTCTATTACCCAATTGGGTGAAATTCGAGGTGTCAATATCTATTATAGCTTGTAGTTCATCTTTGGTAGATGACTCGTCTATTGAGAATTTTGGGTTGAAAGGTTGTGGAATGGTGAATTTCAGGATCGAAGCAAATTCTTCTTCATTAATGGTACTTATTGGTCCCACCATTTTGGTCTCGGGGGTAAAATTTTCAACGTTATCGTTTTCCCAAGAGTACCAATTTGTCACCCTTACTTCTTCTTCATCCATTGATGGATCGTTGATTTCGTCGGTAGAGGTTAATGTGTCGATATGTTGTGAAATTGGTAAAGCTGAATAAAAAGTATCAGAGGGAGTATTGGTGATTTCGGAGCTCTCGAATTCATCAAAATTCGATGATATGAGATTTTCTTGCACAATACTCCTCAGATCAACAGGTGTGTAATCTGATAGAGTTTCAGCTTGCCGATTTACAAACTCTCTCATTTGTTCATTTTGAGCATCGAGTTCTTCGAGTTTGATTTTCATATTGTCTAAAAGATTTTCAGACACATAATTTTCCTCGTCTTCTGGTTGTTGAGTTTGGTAATATTCTTGAGAATAATCCCAATTTGAATTGTATTCTGTAGTGACCCGAACTTTTCCGAACCTTTCTATGATTATATGTTTAATGAAAACTATATTTACATGATTAAATGTTTCCAACATGTTAAACAATCAAACTTGTTAAGATTTGGTTAATTGAAACGGAAATTTTGTAAATGTCTGATTACCCAGTTTGACCAATGATTCACGAACGCTATAAGTTGTATATGACATGATGATACATAAATGAATAAATATATATGTTTAACATGATATAATGATCATCAAGTATCTCATTAAAAATAGTAACAATAAGTTATATACTTAAAAAGGAGACTATTGACTTATGAAACTCGAAACGATACATATAATGATTATCGTTATAACCACGTCTTACTAAATATATATGAAGCATATTAATACATTGTTATATTATATATAACATGATAATATGATAATTAAATATATCATTAAGTGTATTAACAATGAACTACATAAGTAAAAACAAGACTACTAACTTAAGGATTTCGAAACGAGACATATATGTAACGATTATCGTTGTAACGATATTTAAATGTATATATCATATTAAGATATATTAATATATCATAATATCCTGATAATATAATAATTTAAAATCTCATTTGATATTATAAACTTTGGGTTAACAACATTTAACAAGATCGTTAACCTAAAGGTTTCAAAACAACACTTACATGTAACGACTAACGATGACTTAACGACTCAGTTAAAATGTATATACATGTAGTGTTTTAATATGTATTTATACACTTTTGAAAGACTTCAATACACTTATCAAAATACTTCTACTTAACAAAAATGCTTACAATTACATCCTCGTTCAGTTTCATCAACAATTCTACTCGTATGCACCCGTATTCGTACTCGTACAATACACAGCTTTTAGATGTATGTACTATTGGTATATACACTCCAATGATCAGCTCTTAGCAGCCCATGTGAGTCACCTAACACATGTGGGAACCATCATTTGGCAACTAGCATGAAATATCTCATAAAATTACAAAAATATGAGTAATCATTCATGACTTATTTACATGAAAACAAAATTACATATCCTTTATATCTAATCCATACACCAACGACCAAAAACACCTACAAACACTTTCATTCTTCAATTTTCTTCATCTAATTGATCTCTCTCAAGTTCTATCTTCAAGTTCTAAGTGTTCTTCATAAATTCCAAAAGTTCTAGTTTCATAAAATCAAGAATACTTTCAAGTTTGCTAGCTCACTTCCAATCTTGTAAGGTGATCATCCAACCTCAAGAAATCTTTGTTTCTTACAGTAGGTTATCATTCTAATACAAGGTAATAATCATATTCAAACTTTGGTTCAATTTCTATAACTATAACAATCTTATTTCAAGTGATGATCTTACTTGAACTTGTTTTCGTGTCATGATTCTGCTTCAAGAACTTCGAGCCATCCAAGGATCCATTGAAGCTAGATCCATTTTTCTATTTTCCAGTAGGTTTATCCAAGGAACTTAAGGTAGTAATGATGTTCATAACATCATTCGATTCATACATAAAAAGCTATCATATTCGAAGTGGTAAACTAGTAATCACTAGAACATAGTTTAGTTAATTCTAAACTTGTTCGCAAATAAAGTTAATCCTTCTAACTACACTTTTAAAATCAACTATACACATGATCTATATCTATATGATATTCTAACTTAATGATTTAAAACCCGGAAACACGATAAACACCATAAAACCGGATTTACGCCGTCGTAGTTACAACCGGGGGCTGTTTTGGTTTGGATAATTAAAAACTATGAAAAACTTTGATTTAAAAGCTATACTTCTGGCAAAATTATTTTTCTTATGAACATGAAACCATATCCAAAAATCATGGTTAAACTCAAAGTGAAAGTATGTTTTTCAAAACAGTCATCAAGATGTCGTTCTTTCGACGAAAATGACTACCTCTTTAAAAAACGACTTGTAACTTGTATTTCCGACTATAAACCTATACCTTTTCTGTTTAGTTTCATAAATCCAAGTTCAATACGAAACCGTGTACGCTTAAATCACTCAAAACGGATTAGAAACGAAGAAATGGCGAGCAAAACAAAATTGGTAAAAACTACTCATTTTAGCTACGTGAAAATTGGTAACAAATCTATTCCAACCATAACTTAATCAACTTGTATTGTATATTATGTAATCTTGAGATACCATAGACACGTATACAATGTTTTGACCTATCATGTCGACACATCTATATATATTTCGGAACAACCATAGACACTCTATATGTGAATGTTGGAGTTAGCTATACAGGGTTGAGGTTGATTCCAAAATATATATAGTTTGAGTTGTGATCAATACTGAGATATGTATACACTGGGTCATGGATTGATTCAAGATAATATATATCGATTTATTTCTATACATCTAACTGTGGACAACTAGTTGTAGGTTACTAACGAGGACAGCTGACTTAATAAACTTAAAACATCAAAATGTATTAAAAGTGTTGTAAATATATTTTGAACATACTTTGATATATATGTACATATTTGTTATAGGTTCGTTAATTGACCAGTGGCCAAGTCTTACTTCCCGACGAAGTAAAAAATCTGTGAAAGTGAGTTATAGTCCCACTTTTAAAATCTAATATTTTTGGGATGAGAATACATGCAGGTTTTATAAATGATTTAAAAAATAGACACAAGTACGTGAAACTACATTCTATGGTTGAATTATCGAAATCGAATATGCCCCTTTTTATTAAGTCTGGTAATCTAAGAATTAGGGAACAGACACCCTAATTTATGCGAATCCTAAAGATAGATCTATTGGGCCTAACAAACCCCATCCAAAGTACTGGATGCTTTATTACTTCGAAATTTATATCATATCCGAAGGGTGTCCCGGAATGATGGGGATATTCTTAAATATGCATCTTGTTAATGTCGGTTACCAGGTGTTCACCATATGAATGATTTTTATCTCTATGTATGGGATGTGTATTGAAATATAAAATCTTGTGGTCTATTATTATGATTTGATAATATATAGGTTAAACCTATAACTCACCAACATTTTTGTTGACGTTTTAAGCATGTTATTTTCAGGTGATTATTAAGAGCTTCCGCTGTCGCATACTTAAATAAGGACGAGATTTGGAGTCCATGCTTGTATGATATTGTGTAAAAACTGCATTCAAGAAACTTATTTCGTTGTAACATATTTGTATTGTAAACCATTATGTAATGGTCGCGTGTAAACAGGATATTTTAGATTATCATTATTTGATAATCTACGTAAAGCTTTTTAAACCTTTATTGATGAAATAAAGGTTATGGTTTGTTTTAAAATGAATGCAGTCTTTGAAAAGCGTCTCATATAGAGGTCAAAACCTCGCAACGAAATCAATTAATATGGAACGTTTTTAATCAATAAGAACGGGACATTTCATATTCTTCATAATCGTTCCATTCAGGTTCCGTGGGTGCGTAATTTTCCATAGGAACGTAATAAAAACATTCCCATGTTGAGTGATAATCTCCACAACCAGTTATTGTTTCGTCATTTGTGATCCAATATTGACCGAACGAATTATCATCAACACCCGTTTGAGAGTATTGATTTCGTATGTCATAAAGAGTTTCCAAAATATTTTCGAGATTTTCCATACTACATTTATTACCAAATTTTAGCTACAATGTGGTGCATTTACTAATTATTCTATTAGTTATAAAAAATAAAAATTATTAAAGTTATCAAATTAATAGACTTTTCTGATTTTGCCCACGTTTCGAATAGCCAATAGATGCAGCAGGTAGCCAGGACCCTTTAAATCGGAAGCCCACAACTCGCCACTAACAAATTCAACTATTACTACGAACCAGAAAATTTGGATGTCTATCAATTTAATCGCTTAAAATAATTTTTCGTCGAATTTTAAATATTAAAAATTCTATGTCCTAAAAACTAGCGCGTCGAGAAATGAAAAAGAAAAAGAGCGTCGAAAAACGTCGAAAAATAAGAATAAGAAAGAAAAACGTGGAAACTTAAAAGTCTAAAAAATAAATCTAAAAAGTTGTGCCTAAAGGTCTAAAGGTAAATGCAATTTTATTCGGAAAACGACAATTACATAAATTGGCACTAAAATCTATAAACGGCGTCGCAAAATTCTAAAGCGCCTAAATCTTAATCTAAAGAAAAAGCACTTAAGAGATTTTACGGCAAAGCCTAAAAATATAGAAATATAAAAATTCTACGGCAAAAACTAAGTTTAAAACTAATTACGAACGATAAATATACAAATATTTAAAATATACAAATTATAAAAAGAGACAAAAAATGACAAAATTACTTATTTTTATAAAAATATTATTTTTATATTATTTATTATATAAATATATTAAACTGTTTAATTAATAATAATAATTAAAACTTAATATTACTAATTAAAAATTAAAACTATAATAAACTAATTAATATATTATAACTAAACCCTAAATAATAATAATAAATATATTAAAACCCTACGCGAATTAAATGCAGTCCAAGGTTTGGGTCTTTCACGTCAGCCATGCGACCGCATGGTTTTACAACAACTGGCTCATGCGATCGCATGGGCCTGGTTTCCAGGTTTTTTTTTTGTTATATTGTTTTTCTAAAAATTATATATAAATATATTTATACAAAAATAAATAAAAAATATAGCGTTTCACCGAGTCCCCGGCAGCGGCGCCAAAAACTTGATGTTACAGCGGAGGGGTACGAAATAGTTATATTTTTTATTGCGAAATACTATTAAAAATTACACAAGTTTTAATTATTTATTTACAAATGGGAAATACCTAAACCTTGCTACAACACTATAGGCAGTGTACCTAATAGTAGAGTAGTATAGTTTTTAGTAAGTCCGGTTCATTCCACAGGGAGACGACTTATTTTACACTATATTTTTAAACAATTATATCTGTATAAAATATATTATATTAATAATATATAAAAGGAGGTTTACCGTTTAATAACTGGTTTGTCGATTTTATATTTTAAGTCACAATTAAAACCTAATGCAAAATATAAATGACGATAATTAAAGTAGCGAAAAATAAAAGACAATAAATAAATGACGTTAAATAAAATAGCGAGTAAATAAAAGTACGATGAAAAATACAATAAAACAATTATGCTTATTTAAACTTCCGTAATCATGATGTTTGACGTTTTGATTTCTAATTAATTACCCTGGGTTAATTGTCCTTTGTCCTGGATTATTCGATAAGTCCATCTGGTTTTTTGTCCATAATAGTCCATCGGTCATAATTATAAAGTGAGAGGGTCTTCGCCAAATTAACCTTATACCCGAAGTCAAATATTCCAACTAATTGGGGATTCGAACTGTAACAAGGTCTTAATACTTTGTTTAATGAATACACCAGGTAATCGACTGTGTGTAATCCAAGGTTTTAATACTTTGTTAACAATTACACAATTACCCTTGAATGTAATCCACCCCTGTTTTAATGATTCCAGTGAGTATTAATCCATCCCCGTGTCCGGTCAAATGAACAATAATTTGTATTTATAAATATCCCGCCCATCGTATCCGATTAAGCGTATGTGGTTATATATAACTACGTCAAATTGTAAATATCTATACTAATCAAATATAAAGTCCATTAATAACCCATAGTCCCATTTCCACAAGTGTCGTTCTTTTGTCCAAACCCCAATTATGGTACAAAGCCCAATTACCCCGTCTTTAATATTTAGTCCAATATCATGATTACTTCGGCTCAAATAAGCATAATAATAACTTAGCTACGAGATATTAATTTAAAAAGGAGAACATAACTTACATTGAGTATTTATCGCGTAGTGTTACACGGACAGAACTTCGACTTTAAAACCCGTAAAATAACCTTTACATTACCCAAACTAATCTAATATAAAACTAACCTATTCTATATATATATATATATATATATATATATATATATATATATATATATATTATATATATATATATTTATTTAAACAGAGGGAGTAATATATATATTTTTTTGTGTTTAACTCGTCGAATAAGCTGGCTATTTATAGGACCTGGCCTGACTTTTCAGGCCATGCGATCGCATGAGTTATAGGCATCCAGGCCATGCGATCGCATGGCCACTGGATCCAGCTCACATTCGTTTGGCCACTTGCTTGTCGACATAATTAATAAATATATATAATATATATATAATTTATATAATTATAATTATATATATATATATATATATATATATATATATATATTATATTATATTCTTGTTCATAGTAGACTTGTAATTTTTGGTCCGTTGAGTCGGGCGTTGATAGTTGGCTCAGGTCCTGGTTCCGGATTTTCGAACGTCCTTGCGTACTATTTTATATCTTGTACTTTGCGTTTCGCAATTTGTAATTTGCACAAAAAATTATTTTTCTTAACTCCCAAAATCCGCGCAAGTCTTTTAACTCAATTTTTGGGATGCTTTTGAGTGAACTATGGCTTTAAGGACCCTTTTCCAGTTTTAGGACGCTTTTTCTTCAATTCTTTAATCTTCGTGCTTCGTCTTCGCATTTATTTATTTAAACGATTACAACTTAAAAATAGAACAATTACAACTGAAAAATTTACATATTGGGATGATATTGCGACTAAATATATGTTCATTTGGAGCACTATCAAATATCCCCACACTTGAACGTTACTTGTCCTCAAGCAATACAGAACTTGAAATTAAATCACACGAATCACTTCTTTATTCTTCACACTTTATACATTAGTGATTTTGATACGGCGGTATAAACAATGATAGTAACGATGTGGTTTACAGTCCCACATGACTAAAAATTTAGATCCTTAAGGAAATTGGATCTTTATGAAAACATTTGATCTTTTGAAAATTCATTCTAGCTTTTACCCTAGATAAGTTTTCCGGAATAACCCTTCACTGGTGTTTGCAAAATATTTTTGTGGGTTTTGTGGGTTTCAGATTTTAAAATTTTAGCTCAAAACTTATGGTTTTGTGTCACCCACTTGCTAACCTTGTATTAGGAAAGCAACACGTCCAGTATACTTGCTCCGTATATTACCTTTCAGTAAACTACCGTCCGGTTGTAAAGGAAAGCGTTGAACAAGCAACTGTTAAGGCAATGTCTAATGACATGCAGATGTTCATGGTCTACAACGTGTCGGATGCAATTACTATCCTTTGTAGGAGCAATAGTAAAGATCACCCTATAATTTTTCGGTTTGGCACAAGGTCCTATATTCGACCATGCTATGCAACCACCGTTCTTACGGTTGATACCCGATTTGGTTCAGGTCACCTAATGAATTCCAGGTGAATTCCTAGGATTTTACGTTCAATGGTAATGAACGCATTGAAAATAGGTTTTCAGAAAACAAATCGGTTTTAATTTGATCAAAATATTTTCTCGTTCAAGCTCGAGTTTAGATATTATCGAATTTCATGAGTTTGTAATTCTCAATCTTTAAATTCAATCTCAAGGATTGAGTAATATCAGTCTTAAAAGCTGATATTTAATCTTTAAGGAGATTATCCTTTCTGGGGATCTGATTCATTAGTCTTATCAAGCTAATTTGCACGGCGTCCTCCCCATTTTACGAGACAGATCCTCTCATGGTTAGGATAAGTCTGACCACTTGGCGACCCTGTTTGATGCTGAGATCCGTGGATTTCCTGCTGATTTTTGAGATGACTTTTCTAGATTTTTCGTCAACCTACAGCTGGTCTGGATGACAACTTCTTGACCTAAATCAAGAAGCGCGTGTCTTTTTCGGAAGACTTTACTTCCTTTTAATGATGGAATTGATTCATCGTGTAGATCCATCTTTTCTTTTATCTTTATTATAATATTGCGGGTAAAACAGTTAATTTAGTCCAAAACAAAAGCACCTGCAATAACTTTACAGAAAAATGTGATAAATAGTTTTTTAATTGAATAACTTGGTACATTCTCCCCACACTTAGTTTCTTTCTTTGCCTTTTTATTCTCCTTTATTCCATTTTAAATGAATTCAAGTGTTTTAGGGTTTTTCTCATTTTATGTCCTTTCCGAGGTAATGATAATTTCGTTATTAACACTTAGTTTTCATCGTTCATAAATATGTATAAACATGATTTTGAATTCATTTATTTGAAAATTTTTAAAATTATCACAAAATTTGACAAATAAACCAAGTGCAAACCCGAGAGAATTTATAACCCTTTCCCATACTTGAGATCATGTAATGCCCTCATTTGCATGAAATTAGACTATAATTATAAATTCACGAGGGTGATAAGTGTAGAAAAGTGATTAAAAATACCCAGTTTGTAATTACAAAGCTCGTCGAATGATAGATGGCACGCCTCATCGTTCATTCCTTCTTGTTTTATCACACATGTTTTTCTTCAAAAATGGTTGCTTTTCTGAACTGTTTGCTAAACTTTGAAAATACGTCTTTTACCCTAACTCGTCATGCATTTTTTTATTAACGAGTTATGTACTAACCCGAACCCCGAATTTAACGTTAAGTGGGGTTAGACTTCCCCATACTTAGCTGACGACATGTGAAGTCAGTAGAATAAGTTCCACGAATTAGAATAGTGAGCTAGTTATTTACATCTCGGGTAGTATAAAATATATCAGTGGGTTTAAAGTTTAGACCCACCCGATCGTCACTACTTAATTCTTTTTTAAGTGTAACTTTTAGTAAATGGATATGTCTCTTTTCTGGTTCTTGGTCAAATGGATCGATATACACCGACATACATATTTCTATAGGGTGGACAATTCCTAACATTTCCTTTCGTTCATTCTCGGGATCAAATTTTTCACCTCTATTACCCAATTGGGTGAAATTTGAGGTGTCAATATCTATTACAGCTTGTAGTTCATCTTTGGTAGATGACTCGTCTATTGAGAATTTTGGGTTGGAAGGTTGTGGAATGGTGAATTTCGGGATCGAAGCAAATTCTTCTTCATTAATGGTACTTATTGGTCCCACCATTTTGGTCTCGGGGGTAAAATTTTCAACGTTATCGTTTTCCCAAGAGTACCAATTTGTCACCCTTACTTCTTCTTCATCCATTGATGGATCGTTGATTTCGTCGGTAGAGGTTAATGTGTCGATATGTTGTGAAATTGGTAAAGCTGAATAAAAAGTATCAGAGGGAGTAATATATATTTTTGTGTGTGTTTAACTCGTCGAATAAGCTGACTATTTATAGGACCTGGCCTGACTTTTCAGGCCATGCGATCGCATGAGTTATAGGCATCCAGGCCATGCGATCGCATGGCCACTGGATCCAGCTCACATTTGTTTGGCCACTTGCTTGTCGACATAATTAATAAATATATATAATTTATATATAATTTATATAATTATATATATATTATATTATATTCTTGTGCATAGTAGACTTGTAATTTTTGGTCCGTTGAGTCGGGCGTTGATAGTTGGCTCAGGTCCTGGTTCCGAATTTTCGAACGTCCTTGCGTACTATTTAATATCTTGTACTTTGCGTTTTGTAATTTGTAATTTGCACAAAAAATTATTTTCCTTAACTCCCAAAATCCGCGCAAGTCTTTTAACTCAATTTTTGGGACGCTTTTGAGTGCACTATGGCTTTAAGGACCCTTTTCCAGTTTTAAGACGCTTTTTCTTCAATTCTTTAATCTTCGTGCTTCATCTTCGCATTTATTTATTTAAGCGATTACAACTTAAAAATAGAACAATTGCAACTGAAAACTTTACATATTGGGATGATATTGCGACTAAATATATGTTCATTTGGAGCACTATCACATACTCTCATCTAAAGGCACTAAAGACCAATCTATCTTAGAGCAAAAGTGTCTACAAACATAGCTCCTATCGGCACCAGTATCAAATAGGACAGAAGCTAATATATTGTTGATAGTGAATATACCTGTAACCAAGTCGGGTTCTCATGGGCATCCCTTGCGTTTACATTGAAAGCTCTTCCACACGGGGGTCCGCCGTCCTTTCGCTTGTTGGGACACTCATTCCTGAAGTGTCCCTGTTGTCCACACTCATAACACTTTCTTGGTCCATTGGGGTTGGTCCTCACAGCTGGGATGTGAATCTTGCAGTCCTTGCCAATATGCCCGGTCCTTTTGCACTTTTCACAGACCACATTACAGTACCCGATATAGTGCTTGTAGCACATCTTGCACTGCGGTAGACTACCCTTGTAGTTGGGGTTCGAGCTAGTGTTCGGGTTGGGGTTCCTTCCGTCATTATTCCTCTTAGCGGGGGTTTGATCATAGACTGTCCCCTTGTTGTTGTCCCACTTACGCTTCTCACCACTGGCTCCCGATTCGGATTTTGCCTTTTCCGATTCCTTGATGATAATTTGGTTCATAAGGGTTTGCGCATAGCTGCCGGGACGTTGGGTGGATTAGAAAAGGTGACATTTCCTTGAATGGACTTGGGAAGTCCCCACAAGTATCGCTCCATTCTCTTAAACTCCGGGGTAACCATCGTGGGACACATCAGCGCTAATTCCAGATACCTACGGTTGTAACCATCAAGATCGTTTCCCACAACCTTCAACTCCCAGAACTCAGCCTCCATTTTCTGTATCTCTGCTCTGGGGCAGAACTCTTCGATCAGGGCTCCCTTAAATTCTTCCCACGGAGTGGCATAAGCCTCGTCAATACCTTTGGCCTGAGCAAGTGTGTTCCTTCAGGTTAGGGCGCCGTCTGACAGCGTACATGAAGCATACTTGGTTTTGTTCGCCTCTAAGCAGTTGCTTACAAGGAACACAGCTTCTAATTTTTTAAACCACCTAGTCAGACCAACTGGCCCCTCAGTACCGCTAAAGTTGTGGGGCTTGCAGCTTTGAAACTCTTTGTATGTGCACCCGTTACGAATGGGCTGGTTAACTGGTGGAGCTGGGGGGTTGATTTCCGCAATAGCCGTGGCTACTCTTTCAGCAATCATTTCCTCGATTTGGGCTGCTGTGGGTGCTGCTCGTCCGTTTGCCATTGCCCTTCTAAACGGAAATTTTGACTTAAGTCAAAATCTAGCATTTAATAAATAATAATATAGTATATGGCAACCAACATGGAACCAACGCAACACATGTTAACTAAGCAATGCAACTAGATACAGATACCACAGAAACATCATACAGTAACGTAATTAGAACACCGCACAAAAGTAAACAACACTAAGTTCCATCCTTTAATAATAAGTTGCATACATCCGCATAATTTCATACAGTACATGAGTAAAACATGAAACTACAACGAGATTACATAATGAAATCTACTACAATGCCCTAGGGTGACGGTGGGTGAAGGATGTCCATCACGTGGGACATCTGGTCCTCGAGCTCAGTTACCCGAGCACGAAGGATCTCTACTTCCCTCATCAGTTCCTCGACGGAGGGAGATGGTGGGGCAGGCGGTGCAGTCGGTACAGGTGATGCAGGTGGTGCAGATGGTCCAGCGCCAGAAGTAGATGGTACGCAATGGTAAGCCTTACGCATAAATGGATCGGCAGGATACGGCACAACCCGCTTGCGGGCGGTGACCAAAGTCCTCAGTCCATGTGCATTAACGGACGACCTACCTCCGTTAATCCCTGGAATAATGGTACCATCGAAACGATACCGCTTCTTCGGCGGGGTGGAAGGTGGCTGCACGGGTGCCTCCTCAGGGTCCTCGTCGGAATCCTCGTCACTGGAGTCATCAGAGGATGAGTCGTCGGATGATGAGTCGTCGAAAACAGCTGGAGGTGGTGGCGCTCGGTGGCCGGTAGTCATAATCCGGTATCTGAAAGGTGGGATCGGTATGACACGTCCATCAGGAAGGCGTCGGCACCAATGGTTATGCTCATTACGGAACGGAACGTCCCCGTATTCCCCGGGAATCACAGCACCACCGGGATGAGGCTGTGGCTCCGGAGGTACTGGGATGAGTGGAGCTGAAATCTCCGGTGGATCATCATGTCCGTCTGAGATAACCACTGGGTCGGGTACATGGCTGCTGGCTCCGGAGGACGAAGCGCCAAGGTCACTGGAGGGTGTCGATGATGGGATCTGAGAATCGGCAACAATGGCAGGCGAGGTAGAGGGTGAGTCTGAGTCGCTCTCCAAAATGATAACGGGCGGGACATCCGACATCTGAACAAGGAAAAATAACTTTTTCCGTGTCAGCAAGTCATAAAGCAAGCACGTATTAGGCACTACAGCAACTTAGGTTGTCTAAAACAGTATACAGCATGGCAATAATAACAACGCTAAACAGAAATAACATGTGAAAGCAGATAGTAATCATGCAATAGCGGAAATATGCATACAGCAAGTTTGCATGGCAGTAAAGATAAGCAATAGCATGCAGTAATATCACATAGCAGTAAAAGTAATCAGTAGCATGCAGTAAGTTTCGCGAAAATAAGTAAACTAGCAAGTTGTAGATTAGTCCTATTAGTGAATCCTACTCGGGTCGGTCTACACTCACTAATGCAACCTAATTCCCTACAACCAATGCTCTGATACCAAATGTGACCCGTACAAAACCATCGTGTACGATTCGTCAACAACAGGATCTTTACACGGTCAAGTACTACATGCTATTTGAAAACCAGTTTTTGCATTCATAAAAGATAGCGTTTACAAAAGATAACGTGACAAAAAGGTCGTTACAAAGTCATTATTTGAAAATAACATAAGTTACGAATGCAAGATAAAAGTTCCATGATTGAGACATCTCTAAGTAATGCAGCGGATATCTAACACAGCAATTCCTTAACAGCAAGTCTAAACAGCATGACAGCAAGTCTAACAGCGGAAGCAACAAACCTCTAAGCACCTGAGAAAACATGCTTAAAAACGTCAACAATAAAATTGGTGAGCTATAGTTTAAGTTGTAACAGTAATATAAGATTGACCACGAGATTTCAATGTTTCAAAACAGTATGAAAAGTATATGTATAACCGTGGGCACATGGTAACTAGAGTTAACGTAAATATAAATATCACCCCCTAAAAGTACACCTGGCAAGTGCGTATATCCTCGAAGATTAAACACCCGTTAAATGCTAGCGCGACTAGCCCGAGTGGGGATGTCAAACCCTATGGATCCATATCTAAGATTCGCGTCTACCGGTTCAAAAACCAATAGTTAAACGTTACCGTGCTAAGGGGAAAGTTTATGCCGTTATATAACCCACACATATGTAAAGTTTAAGTACTCGTGTCAAATAAGTAAAACATAAAAAGCGCATGTATTCTCAGTCCCAAAAATAGTATAAGTAAAAAAATGGGAAGCTATAACTCACCGTGAATAAGCAATACAAGTCGATACGAAAGTGTGCAAGTAGTAAGTCGGTCCGAAAGGTCGTCAACCTAAATCAAAGGTTACTAGGTCAGTAGGTTGTCTTTATAAGTTCTAATAGTGCATAAAATAAGTTTAAGTGTCATCATCATCATCATTCATCATTCATAAAAGCTAAGTAAGTTTGACAAGAATAGAGATCGAAACAATAGGCTGATTCAGTCAGCTGTTACGACCTCTACGTAAATCGAAAAGACGCGTAGTCAGTGGCTATGGCTCCGTATACGAGTCCCCTAACCTCTGAGAAATTTTTAGAACCTAACTCGTCTTTGTTTAACTGTAGCGACAGTTTAAGTGCGAGTATGTCAGAAATTTCAGCACAACGTTACAACGGCGTAGTGACTTTCGGAGGGCCGTAAATCCTAAACCGTAGCTCGGATTAAGACGAGGCCTAAACGGAAAATCATATACTCGAACCGAACTAACTGAAAATTAACTTTCCAGTATCCCAGGTGGTCTGATCAGATACGAAAAACAGTAGGTAAGGTGCTCCGGTGGGGTTCTTAGTACTTGATGCTCATCACGGTTCTCATCCTTGATGCTTGTAGCTTCAAGTGTACAACTCGTTGATGGTTTAGCATCACTTTTGACCAATATTCTACCATCAATACACAATATGTTAAGTTCAAGTAATAACACAACTCATTTAAGAGTCTTAGATGGATGATGAACCAATGTTATATCATATCCTTAGTCTTAACACAATTACAAGTTACATTTACAACTAAAGCTACAAACTTTACATCAATCAAACAAGTATGAACAGAATCTAAGTCAAATGAGGTGATGGAACCCTAAGCTAGAGAGCTTGGATCCCTTTCACACAAGTTATAAGGTCACAACGCTAGAAAGCTTGAACCTTTAGTGTTCATGAAGAACTTGAAGCATAAAGCTTAGATCTTTAAGTTATATGAAGACCATAAACACAAGTTTTGATCTTTATATCAAAATAATGAGATCATAAGTTAGAAAACTTAGATCCAACAAAAGATATGAAGATCCAAGATAGAAAGCTTGCATCTTGATTGTTCTTGAAGATCTTGAAGCATAAAGCTTGGATCTTTAAGTTACATGAAGATTACAAACACAAGTTTGAATCTTTATAACAAAATAACAAGATTTAAAGTTAAAAGATATAGATCTACAAAGTGGGTGAAGATTCAAAGCTAGAAAGCTTGAATCTTCCATGTTCTTGAAGGATTCAAATCCATGTTTGAATCTACAAGATATAATCAAGATCAAAAGCTAAAAAGCTAGACCCATGATGATGATGATGATGATGATGATGAATTCGTGGTGATGAGAAGGAGAAGAAGAAGAAAAGTTCAAAATACTTACACTTTTAATGAGAGAAAGAACTAGAGAGAATTAGAGAGAGAGTGTGTGTGAATTACAAATGAAAGCAAGTGTTAAACGGATGGAATAAGGGTGGTATTTATAGGTGAATGGGGGAGGGTGGTGGTGAAGGTGGCCGTGATTTTTGGAGGGGGACAAGGGGGATAAAAGTTTGATTTTTATTTAATGGTTGTCTAAAGTTGGTGCTTATGTTAGGATCCCATGCAACATTAAGGATAATACTTGACATAAATGCTAGCATGTTCCCTCTAATAAATGGGCTACTAGCTAGAGTAGGGTGAGCTTAAGTCCAACAAGGTAGAAAGTCCAACAAGACTAACTAGTAAGCATAATTAAATTACTACGCATAATTATTATTATAAAATAATAATTAAGATTTCGTAGTCCTTATATTCCGATTACGACAAAAGTTAAACGTGTGCGCAGTTCGCGGTTTATTCGAAACGTCAAGTGACACTAACGGTCATAAAGGTTTCCGGTGGTCAAGTTAAGTATCTTACGTACTCTAAGGCACGTTTTAACATATAAATGAAAGTAAGCCATGTATATAAAGGTTCCAGAGTATAAAGTAGCACAGTACGCACAAATACGCAGTTTCGCTAAAACACAAGGCATAAAAGCAAGTCGAAAAAGTCGGGTCGTTACATTTGGAGATTTCGGAAGTGGTCCAAAACCAATTTAGAGCATTGATGAGGTCCATTTTGATTAGATCCCAATACTTTTTAAAGAATTTCATGTTAAACCTATCGGGACCGGGGGCTTTAGATGATTCGCATTCTATGAGCGCATCTCAAATTTCGTTTTCGTTAAATTAGGATTCAAGCAGAAGGTTATCAGATTGTGAAATGTAATTGAGGTGTGGAGTGTTGTCGAATGAGCAGTGGTTGTTAAGATTCTTTGATTTAAAGATGGAATTGAAATATGTGTAGGCTTCTTGTTTAATTGTGTTAGGGTCTTCCTTCTAAACACCATTTTTAGAGACGCCACGGATGTTATTTTTGTTGGCTCTAAGTTTGATAAGGTTATGAAAATATTTAGAGTTTTCGTCTCCTTCGAGGGCCCATTTAATTCTTGATTTTTGTTTTAGCATATTTGATTTTGTTTTTTCTTTTTCGATGTGTAGCATTTTTTCTTCGATCCATTTGTTTTTTTCTTGATCTGTTAATGTACGGGTTTTGGCCGTTTCTTCCCATTTACTTGCAGCCTTAAGGTGATTAATGATTTGGGTGTCGATGTTGTCAAGTTGGGAGCTATATCTTTTTAATTCCATTTTAACGTTTTTTAGTTTGTTACGGAAGATACAATCAGGGCGGTTACCACTGACGGGGCTTAGCCATGTTGTTTTAATTATGTTATCGACATCTTTTAATTCAAGCCATGCGTTAAAGACGCGGATGGGTTTGGGCCCAAAATCGATGCTGGAGTTTTTTTTAGAAGTATAGGACAGTGGTCGGACAGTTCTCGGTCTAGTGCTTTAGAAGTAATGTTGGGCCAGATTTTTAGAATTCTGTCTGAGACCAAAAAACGATCGAGTTTGCTAAAATGCATTCTTTTTTCGCAAATTCGCGTGTATTTTTTACCACCTAAAGGAATGTCGATAAGACCGGAGTTATTGATGAAGTTATTGAAATTATCCGCCCAAACTTGATTGAATTCACAATTCATTCTTTCATTTTTATTTCTGACTTCATTAAAGTCACCGAAAATAATGAACGAAATGTCAAGTGAGTTAGTAAGGGATGTTAATTCGTTCCACATTCTTAACTTTTTAGGATTGGAGTGTGGTCCGTAGACATTGATGATTACGATTTCCGTGTTAAGACCTACCCAAGTTCCTTTTATGGCTAAAAAGAATTCACCTTCAATGGCAATGTCGAAATTGAACGAGATTGTGTCCCAAATTAGTATCATTCCACCTGAGGCTCCTATTGAATCTTTTTGAACAAATTTGAAATCGGTATTTCCCCAAAATGATTTGACAATGTTATCTTGAGTTTGTCCAACTTTTGTTTCTTGAAGGCCAAGGAATGTGTATTTTTCTATATTACAATACGCTTTAACCATTTTATTTTATTTTCTTGTCCAATACCACGAACGTTTAATGAGATTGTACACATTTGACGGTTATAACTGTTCGGAGTGTTTTGGGAGAGGGGTTAGTTTTTTTCCCACGGAATGCCAATACTTTGGCTGAATTCGTTTGTATCGAGGCTACTTTCTAAGGTTGTGTATACGTTTTTCATGTTATTTTTTGTAGAATCAATTGTTTTCTTTGATTTGTTAGATACGGTGGTTGAGGAGGATTTTCATTTTTTCGTTAATTGGGAGAATCGAATCTTTTGACCACTTTTAGCTATGTTTTTAATTTGGGGAAGTTTTAATTTGGAACTTTTGTGTGGAACCTTTGTATTACCTGTGGAGTTAATGGTTGGTTTGGAGTTATTTGCTTTAGGTAAGAAATTGAGAGGTGAGATTGGATGAGTTGTGTTTTTGTGATCATTTTTACTGTTGTTATTAGGTTTGTTGTTTTCGGATGTAGTGTTATTATGGCAAGCATAAGGTTCGACATCACAATCAGAAAGGTTAATAGGGGTGTGTACATTGGATTGGTTTGGAGGGTTGGGTTCGTCTAATAGGCTTGGGATATATTCGTTTTTGGGTACATTATGGTTATTATGTTCGAGATTTTCATTTTGTATGTTGGGCTAGATAATTGTAATGGGTTCATTATGTTCAATGTGTTCGTTCAGATTATTAGTTTTCGATTCTGTTGGGCTTGTGGTGGGCTCGAAAACAATGTGACCGGTATTGTTATCTAAAAAGGGCTCGGTATCTATGATGGGCTCAGGGTATGTGATGGGCTCTGTATCGACGGGTCCAATGGGCTCAAGGTTAATTATGGGCTCAGGTTCTTTATTGGGCTTAGGATATGGGGTGTTAACGTGCTGTTTGTCCTTGAGAACCGAATAGTATGAGAATAAAGTTTCCTGTACGTATGTTTTTGATCGGTTTTCCTCGTTATCGATTATAGAATTATGGTATTCGTTAGTATTTTTAATTTGAATGGTCGTTGGTTGAATCAACATAAATAACGTTAATTTTAAAGCTTGATGATTCAATACATTTTGTTGATCGAGGCGTAGACTTGTGGTTACGGCAGATGTTATCAGATATTTGGCCAGAAATATTGGTCGGGGTATGTGTATTATGTTCGGAAATGATAACGGGTGTGTGGAACGGGTTCGGTTTGGGTCCAAATCCTTCAACGGATTGGTCACCATCAAGATGTGATTCTTCATCGGAGAAGAGTATCTCCGGTTCAGAATCAACCTCCCACTCAGAGTCAATATCATCATTTAAATTAAACAAGGACACCTTATCACATTCAATAACAGACACAGTATAAATATTAGAATTGTAAGAAATTTGAACCTGTTCGTTAATTGGCTTGGATGATGACGTATTGATAAGGGCAGTGCCATATGTGAGATCTTGATTTTCTTTCTCGTCGATTGAGCAATTGTATAGATCAATAACCTCACCCCAGTCTGATGCAATACCACGAAAGGTTTTCTCAAACCAACAAGTGACTGGGACGCCTGTGATGTTTAAGCAGACAATACGATTTGACGATTTGTATTCGACCAGATCCCACGAAGTAATTGCTTCCAACCAGTTCCATAACGGGTGTTTCTCATCGTTTAGCATCTCCAAAGCAACCCTTTTGTCTTCGTAAATTAACATGATGTCCATACCGCCGAGATATTTGATAGTGAATCCGTTGATGTTTTCGTGTAAGCATATTTCGCAAAAGTACTCAAGTAATTCAATATTTTTTACTTTACCGATAACGGCGTGACCCAAGATGTCGATGTGACTTTCTTCCGGTTGGATAGTGATAACAGGCGGGTTTCGATTACCGGACTTTTTGTTACTGAGCACTTCAGAAAAACTCCTCTCATCAATTAGCTTACTGTTGATTTGTGGTAGCAGTATAGCTGATTTGGGTTTTGAGGAATTGTTGGCATGAGTGGTGTTGTATTCTACACGATCCCATGCTTTATAAACTTTCAGAAGGTAATTACCCGCCACGATTAGACTGAGACGTTTTGCCATGGATTCCTTTTGGTATTCCGACACGTTGAGCAACCTAGCAAATCCAAACCGCTTTCCGTTTTTTAGAGTTTTGTTTGGGACGAATACTTCACTTATATTTGATTAAGTAGTCAGGAAAGTTATAGAACATATATGAGGTGAGACGTTTATGGTCATCGGATTGTGTGGTTGCAGGGTTGCCATAATGTTTGATTAAGTCTTTGGATTGTTCGTTTTTATTGAATTAGTTATAGATGATTTTTGAAGTAGGATATAGGACATTGTTCCGGTTATATGGTTTCCGGTTAGGTGTGGGGTTGGGAGGAGGGTTTTTGGTATTGTTTTTCTTGTATTTATTGACTGGTACCCAGATCCCTTCGTTAATAGGTTGGTAGTAAATGTTATTGGTGTTTTCCGGCGGGTGTGGTTGTCGGCGGTTGAGAGATGGGGATCGAAGGTTGGAAGGTGGTGGTCTAGGGGTAAAGGGAGATGTAGGTATGGAGTGCATATTAAATCTGAGTGATTAAATCAGTGAAGAATAGGAAAGAAGGATTATCGGAATATTGATTGTTACCGGCATTCAGATCGATAACGTAATAGAGGAGAGGGAAAGTAAAGTTGAAAACGAGAGCGTTTTTGACATTAAAAAAAAAGTGCATGTATTAAATGTGTTACTAGCATCACTAGCTTCAATTTGATGTGTAGGTTGACTTAGGAAGACTCCATAAACATAATTGCTAAATTTATGATTTTGAATTAGGGTTTGATAGAAGCAAAATGGATTTTTGATGCATTGAATGCTTTGCAATGTTAATTGTAAGTGTTTAGTTGTATTTTATGCGAAATTACCTACGAAACGGCGTATTATATGTGTTCATTTGGTTTCCGAATCATTGGTTGCATTTATGAGCTTGAATGTCATTAATGATGAACATTTAATGTGGTTTTGATTGTTGTAAATGCTAGAATTGATTGATGATATGTGTTTAGTTGTATTCCTCGTTAAATTACCTTTCCAACGATGTATGGTATGTGTTTTAAGTGTTTACGGTTCATTAGTTGTGTTAAAATGAGTTTTGGCTCGAGACTTGAACACTTGCACCAGCCCAGGGATTAGCTCCTGTGTATTGCCGCGGCGCGGTCCAGCTATGTCGCGGCGCGACATTGGTAGCGTTTGGGGACTGTTCAACTTTGCACTTTTTCGTTTAATTCCAACTATGCTACGCACCTCCGATTAACATGTAACTTGTTCTAACATGCTTATATATGAATAATTAGCTCAGAAAAATAGTTCGGGACCCGACCCGAACGTGTTGATTTTTTCGTTGACTTTGACTTGACCAAAGTTGACTTTTGTTCAAACTTAACCAATACTTGTTTAAACCGTTCTAATCTTCTTGTATACTTGATTCTTGCATGAAACTTGACAACTTGATTCACATGCTATATAATCGAGTCGTAACGAGCCATAGGACTAATTGAACAACTTTGACCAACCGTGTTTACCGTTATTGATACAACCTATTTGTTTAGGTCAAGACTAGCATTCGTTCTTGTACACGTTACTTTGTGAAGTACTTTTATATCCGTGCAATCAAGATGAGATCATAGTCCCACCTTTTCAACAACTTTTACTCTTTCAAATTATGGGATGAGAAACATATACGTATAATACTTTTATGCTTTGAACACAAGTACTAAAGCATACATTCCACGTGGAGTTAGAACAAAAAGGCCTCAATTCAATTATCATTAGTTACACTTGCAGGGTGTAAACGTGAACTTATGTTGTGTGATCACATGGGCTTGGCAAGCCCTCATTCGGACGGTTCGCTACCGTTAGCGGATGAAATATATTTTCGAGTATATAGTGTAGGTTCTAACACTATGATAACGGGGTTCGTGAACAGTTAAGTCTTGATAATTGGGTGCTCCACGAACGTATAACAACTTTGGAATGAAAACGATTAGGATAATCAACGTTATGGCAATACAAAATCTTGTGGTTCAAAAACAACGTTTACTACTACACCTATGATTTCACCAACGTTTTTCGTTGACAGTTTTCTATATGTTTTCTCAGGTCCTTGAACGCTAAGTGATACATGCTTCCGCACTCTACTTTTGAAACTTGCTTGGATGTCGAGTATACATGCATACGTGAAGCGTCTTTTGATTTACTAAACCGTGTCGCATGGGTTTCATTTGTACGTTAAACGTTGTAACAGATTTAGTCGTTGTACCACCTTGTAAACTTGAAACATCTTTACTTATGAAATGAATGCGACATACTTTTGGTCAAACGTTATTTAAAGACTTATAACCACGTAACGGGACCTAAGTAGAAGGCGCCGTCAATGACGATTTTGTCGGGTCGCTACAGTAAGCATATCATTAAGTCCCCTAGTTCGGTGGTACTGTCTTAAAATATGTGGTACTGCCGAACTTGAATAGTTGTGCTAGTTTTGTAGGTCTATGCACTTTTGTCTTGAATGGGCCTTCATTTAATGTTTCTCTGGCATGGGATTGATGATAAAGTGTATTCGTGATTGTGACATTTTGGTTCACCATGTCAGGCTAGCAAAATGTTGTTATTTCTCTTGATTATCTACTTTACATGTGTATCCTCTTGATCAAAGCCCATTACTCTCGACCTATTTGTTACAACCCAATAGATACAAGTTTTTACTGTATTCGCATTTACTTCTTCATCTATTACTTCTGTTGTGCTTTTAACTTTCCCGGCTAATATTTTAACTCCGACCGGTTTGCTTTTTTAGACGAAGTTCCGAAGGTTAGTTTCTTTCTCTGTTATAGTGCTACCTTGGCCCTTCTTCACGTCCTTCTACTAGTGGTCGCCTTCCAGGCTTTGATGTTTCCCGCGAGATTTCTACCGTTGACTAGGCGTATATGCAAAAGATGTGTGGACACATTCCTCGTCTTTTTATTTTTATTTTTATTTATTTATGATTATTTAGTTATATGTAACAACTTTGATTGCTTAATCTTTCCAACAAGACTTCTACTAATTTTAAGAACAAAGAAAGAGAGTAGAAGAAGTTGATACGAAGTACTTTCTATTATGAAAGTAGTGAAAGGTGCATGTTTAAAGACTTACATATATTATATAGCCTATTTATACTACAAATTTTAAAGAAGTTAATGGATCCTTAAGATCTTTTCATCTTCATCGTTTACCCAATTTTTTGTTAAAGAATTTCAACCGTCATCGATCTAAAGCATTCTTATTTTACACAAAAACAAGTTGTTGCACGCAAAGATGTTGAGAGTACTTCTGGTGTCTTACAAGGTCGTTAACATATTCTACAACAACCAACAAGAGCTTACAAAAGAGCACAACTTGTAGGATTATGTATTCATGTAGCATAGTGCATAACATGATTAGTGAAGACAACATTTATTATATTGCCTAGAATGAGATGTTTTATTAAGCGGTTGGATTTATGAAATGTACTTAGATGATCCATATGTGTGAAAAATATGAGAGAATGACTAATGAATTACAAGATAAAGACGAGGCTTCGACTTGACTGGGTAGAATATTTATAGTTGAACCGTTATGAATAAATCACTTGTACACAAGATAATGCATTTTAAGAAGTTTAGTTGTTATTTTTATGATTTGTAATGTTTTTATTAAGGTGAGGGACCACCTTAATAATGTGTTTTGATGAAATATTGTTGTATGCATTTAACCTCAACAACAATTGTGTTTGAAATCACATAATTGCATCTTATAAATTGGTATGCACATTTTAATGTTTACGATGTGACAATACTTTGAATTACATGTTATTAACATTTATTATTTACCTAATTATCCACACTATAAATTTAAAAATATAATAAATATGTATAAAAAAATTGAATTATATTAAAAATAGATAAAAAATTTTTTTCTATTTTATTACCTTTTAGACAAAAAAGTAATTTTAAAAGAAAAATACAAAGAAAAACGTTAGAAACTGAACCTATTATGTCATTGTTGATGAAAGAAAGAATAACATGTAGTTAAATTAAGGTTGAGGAAGAAATAAAAAAAAAAAATTTAAATTATGAAGAAATACTTAAAAATTATAACTGAAAGGCGAAAAGTGTTGAACAAAAAGTTAGAGACTGAAACTAAAATTTTATTAATTTAAGGGGCTAAAATAAAAAGAAAAAAAAAAAGGCAAAGAGGAGAAGCGAACCCCCTTCCTTTTAATACTAAAAAGGGATGATTCTTACACACACTTTTTTATCCTCACACACCTATTTTAACCTTTTACTCTTCTAATAATACTCAATTGGTGTGTGAGGATCAAAAAAGTGTGTGTGAGAATCATCCCCTACTAAAAAAACCTAACCACTTCTCCTGCCACAACCTTTGTTATTCATTTAATTAAAATTAAACTAAATTCAAAAATAATTTTTATTTATTTCATGATTCAAAATAATACTATTTTATTTCATTACTTTGAACAGAACACTAAATGACTCCCCCCACTATTAAAGCATCAAAGTTACAGCATGATTTCAAGCAAAACTTCAAACGCATCACCCCTACCCGTGCTCTAACATCCAAAGCAAACTTACCTTGATTTCTCCTATCAAATACCGGGACCATGATTCCAAGTACAATCTCTCAACCATTGGAGTTGGATATATATTAGCGACTATGGTGGTGGCCTATGGTAAGTGGTGTGGGTGGTGTTGATAGTCCTTATGTTGTACACAATCTGTATTATGCAAATAATCCGTTAAAGTAGCAATAGAAAGATGTGTAGATTTTGCACATCTATTGATGCTTGTGTTTCTGTCCTAAACTTTATGTGCTGCAACAAGTGTTGGGAAAGAGTTCCAAAATATCCACATCTAAATTTGTTACATGTACATGTAAAACGAATAGCTCTATATTAATCGAGTCAACAACAAACATCGATTTATTGACAACTTGACTGTCGCTTAGAGCCTAATTGATTCAAGCAAGTTTAAAACTTATGAACATTTGATTCCACCATTTTCATGGCGTCTCACACTCTTTTTAAATCTACTTATTGGCTGGAAGTTCATATTGAGAATGATAATTTCTCTAATCTTGAAGTATTGTAAAAAAATAACTTTTCTTTATTCTAGGATAAGAAAAAGATTGTCTACATCTTACCTCCTCATATCCCACCCCCATACCCTACTTACGTGAAATTGAGTTTTGTTGTTGTACATGTAAAATAAAAGATTGAACATCTCCAAATATGTATTGACTTGTATCTTCATACTTATTACTATCAGACGTTTTTCTATTATTAGTACATAAGTCATCTTTCTGAAAGCAATATCTCTTCCTTCAGATTAGATGCAGCCCTTGGATGGAAAAACGACTTCCATTTATCTTAAGGTAGAGGAATGGTTGTCGGCGCCTCACCTCTCATTCGTCAGCTCTCATTTGTCAAACTGATAACAAAACTTGTGAACTACTAACAAATTTTAGAAGAGTTCTATTCAATATGACAAGTAGGTACGTAGAAATAATGTTGGTGTATTAAAATTTTACAATAGAATCACTACTAATTCAATCCCTGTAAGCCCCCTCCTTTTCTTGATCCTTTAAGAATCCTAAAAATGCTAGAAACCCAAAGAAGAAGAAGCCACCAGATGACCACCCACCTCCTCCACCTCCACCACCACCACCTCCGTCATCATCACGTGGTGGTAGTCCACTCCCTCCATCATCAAGATCCGGAGACTTCTCTTTCCCTGTTATCCGGTCATGTGTTAGAAAGATTTCAAAGATCGTCATTTGGAAAATATAACACACTAAAAAGCAATAAGGCTTTATGCATACCCACTTTAGCTTATATTATCCAAAGATATGGAATTAAACAAGTAAAATTTATCAGGCATTGTAAAATTACAATTTGGTGTAGGAAAATATATGCATCTATGGTCAATTAACAAGGTTCCGACAGTTCCTTTTGTAATTCCTCATGCCAAAGGAACAAACATTTCGTAGGGTCAGGCATCACGAAAACTTCAAAATCAAAAACTACAGTACCTTGTGTAGGAGCAATGGTGATTGTTGACGACTGGCGTGTGACAGTTTGAGTCTGCTCTGCACCCATTCTAGCACTCTGCGTAAAAGAAAATGCAAGATCATGACATAAATTTCCACAAACTCTACTATATCTGCTTTATATGTAAATAAAGAATGCATAAAAATCTGTCAAAAGTTTATAAGGTGTAGCTGACAAAAGTTCCAATTTGCTTCGACTTACAGCATTTATCCTTATTAAAGCACAAACATCTATAGTATTACTACAACAATCATGCTAAGAAGAAAACAGGATAATAAGAATACCAAATTTTAATAATACTTCCCACACCATGCTTCAAAATCCATATGAATATATGAAAAAACGACCCACCATAACATAACTAACTCAGAAAACAATCTAATACATAATAAATACTGCATGTGACAAACCAAACTCACCATAGCTGCAGCACAAATGAAAGCAGCAGACTTTATTTGCGAAATATCATTTTTCCTTCCAAACTTTGCTGACTGTATGCGAATTGGTCCGAGTGGCAAAGAACTGTGACAAACTGACTTATTTTGCCCCACTCTATCTACTTCTGACCTGGCTGTTAAGGGTGTATCAACATTATACAAATTATAAAGTCAGCTGTTTTCGACTCATTGAATATCAAACATTAACAAGATAGAAACTTTATGGTAGAATAAATATCATACCTAGTTGGGAGGTAGAGCTAGGTATCAAACTTGTACTCAATGAGAACATTTTGGTACCGACCTGCAAAAATTATCAGCATCAATCCATGAACTTTATAAAATTTGAACTCCCAAAAAAAAAAAAGCATAATATAGACGAATCAAAAATAGAAATTAATGGTTGTGCCTTTTATCTGAACTTTACAAAACCCCTAAATTAAGACTGACTGATTGTACCTTTTATTGAACACGGGATGTTTTCCGGTCAATCGGAGAAGATTCCGGCAAAATTATTGAGATAAAACACGTCGGGACAACCGGAGAGTAGATGCGATTGACGGAAACCTAATTGACGAATAATTGGGGGAAATTGCGGGCGATACAGAGAGAAAAGGATCGTTAAGAAGATATTGGTGCATTTATATAAGGCTTGTGAGTTTTGTTATTCACATAAACCCCCTCCACTATTTCTGTATGTCACTTAAAAGGATGTGGGGCTTTCTATGTCTAAGACTTCGCAAAATGTTCAAAATCATACTAACAAGTTGTTCATCATCAACACCATTGATTTATTCTTTTTTTTCATTTATGTATTAGAATTAGATTAGTTAAAATGAAACGACCTCGACTCGTTTTCGAAAAACAACAATTCTTTTTTTTAACCTTCTGTGGCACGGAGTGCCAAAGTGTCACTCCTGGACACATTGTTCCTGATTTTCACTAGACCAGATTTGGCACGGCGTGTGTGACAACCCTCACTTTTCCTTTCTGAAATGACTAAAATTGCCCCTAGGGTTTTCTCTGCATTCTGTGTGTATTAAATATCTAAAGTTGTTATTTGAAATACAATTAATACGAAACAAATCAACGTTGACCTAACGTTACTTTAGCCAACAACACATTTTAATTAAATTTATATTATTATATATAACTTTAGTTAATAGTATTATATATATATATATATATATATATATATATATATATATATATATATATATATATATATATATATATATATATATATATATATATATATATATATAACCGTGTACGATATAAATTAAGAAAAATATATTATAGTAAAAAAATTTTGTGGCACTTTTATAAAATGTAAAACTCTAAGGTAAATTAATTAAATGATAAATTGTTATAAAAAACAAAATTAATATAAAGGGATATTTAATTTCAGTAATAATAATATTAATATAAATTAAATAATTATTTAATCTAGAATATTCTATTATTTCTCTAGATTATTTATTTATGGAAATTATACATCTATTAATCTAAAAAGATATTTCTTTGAGAACAAGTTTGTGAACCTAGATATTTTTCTAACCAAATACATTTACTTAGAGAATAAGAAAAATATTTTTTTTATAAAATAGATCGGCCATTTTTATAAAAGATTTTTTATTATTTAAATTGTTTAACTTTTTTTCCAAGGTAATTTTTTCCTATAAATACCAAGCTAAACCTCACATTTTTCTCTCTCAAAACCCTAAATTTATTTTGTAAGTCTTTTATCCTTTTTTTTAATATTTGTTTTTCTTTATATTTTTTTATTTATTCAGCCAAACCATATTTTTTTAATAAATATGAAAGAATTTTATATATTATAAATAATACATGATAAATACTATTATGTAGTATAAGGTATTGGAAAAATAATTTTAAAGACTTATAACTCGTTTTTATATTTTTAATTAATTAAAAACAGTAAAATTATATATGTATATGCAATCAGTATGTATATATATGTAAAAAATACAAATCATGCTAATTAAATTATGTAATTATTTTTACAGTAAATTAAAAAACATATAATAATTATTCTGTTTAAAATATATTTTATATATATTAAATACGAATTTATATTGAATTAGTCTTATTTTTGTTAACCAAAAAAGAGAAAAATACAAAACTATTTGAATAAAATTTCATATTTTCGTGGGATCTGATCTAAAAACATATTACTATTATTCTAACACTAAAATATAGTTTTCCTATTTTTATAACAACCAAATCTATTATTTTCTATTTATTGTTTTTGATTTGTGTAAATAATATGCTTTATTGTGAATTAAATTTTATAAAATATATAAAACAGTAAAATTTACATAAAAAGTATTTAGAACAGTAGTAGAACATAAAAAATAATTATAAAATTTTTTGGAGTATTATTTATAATTCATTTCGAACTATGTATTAAATAAACATAGAAACTATGTAAAATTCGTAATAAATATTTTTAATAACAAAATATATATAAAAATTTGTCTGAGTTTATTTAACTTGTCTAGACCTGCGAAAATTATAAATATAATTATTTAGGTAGAAAAAGTATTTTATCCATAATTAAACTAGTTTTGGGATTAAACTAGGAAAGTGAATAAAAATAAATGGAAAATAAATACAAAAACTTAATAGAATTATTTTTATAAATTTTTCTACTGATTAATATGTTTAACTAACTTTATAAAAATTATGTAAATAACTTTTAGATATTTAATGAAATTAAAAATGAATTTACATATATTTGTATATAAATCAGCTATTAAATATATATATATATATATATATATATATATATATATATATATATATATATATATATAATCAAATTAAATTATTTTAAATATGTGTTCAGTAGATAAGTATGAAATACAAATTTTTAAATTTATCTAGTCATTTAATTAATTATTTAATTATTTGTGTATATTATTTGGTTATTAAATTAATATATAATACTTATCTTATAAATAAATAATAATTAATAATAAGTCAACATTATCCATTATCTATTAATATTATTTAATTAATTAATAAAAATAATGTTATAAGATTTGTACATTATAATAATGATTTTTATCTAATATAACATACAAATCTAATTAAACTTATATAATTATAATCTAAATATATTATAATGTAATATTAATTAAATAATAAAACATTTTTATAATGATACTTACATGGATTATATTATTATTCAAGTAACTTAATAATGTGATATATTCCTATACTCACACAACTAGTGGAAACCAAAAACATATTGATAAACGTATAACTTATACAAACTTCACCGCTACTTACGGTCGTAAGTGAATGATGTCTAGGTTGCCATTATGGGACTTAGTTTCTGATCAAGAGTCCTGGCCCCCGGTTACATCTGGTCATTCCATACTTATTTCGTAGCACCGAGGTTTGAGCAAGGTTGTATAAACATCAATGTGGTTATGATGGACACGCAAACACTTGAAAAACAACTCTTAGGTTCACTTAGGATTTTCATTGTCATTTGGACAATTTCTGATCAAACTTATATATCTCTAGGTTGAGATCTCGATTGCAATTCTTGCTTCTATTTCCATTTGTGGATATTCTTCTTCGTGCTATTTTAAGGTGAACTTCATAGCCCCGCTTTTACATACTTTATTGAATTTTATAAATCTTGGGGTGAGACACATGCTTGTTTTTAAATAATTTACAATTTAGACACAAGTACCTAAACTTTTTGATATGCAACTTCATGTGACTTTGTTGACTTGTATTCTTACATGCAAATCCCCACCATAATAACGTTAATTGCTGAAATTAGAATGTGGCAAGCTTAATTATTGTGAATAGGCCTATTGAGAGCGACATCTCTACCCATTGATCGATAGTCAAGGGGGTGCATAATAATGATTACCAACACAAGCGCAGTGTCATGGGTTTTAGTGTTTAGCTCGATATTATAACTCATGGCATATTGATTACTTTTGATATTTTAAACTAAATCTTGTGGTCCAAAATCTATATTTCAATTATTAAACCTATGTTGTTCACTCAACCTTTGTATTGACTTTTAAGCATGTTTTGTCTCAGGTAATAAATAGCTTATGTGCTGATGATGATTGCTATATGTGTGCTGCCTTGCATTGGAGTCTCACATATTTCATTTTATTATTTATTAATCATTTGACATTTACATTTGGATTATGATGTAAAACTTCACTTTTATTCTGCTGCAATACAATTTATGTTTTTATAAAACGTCTCATACAGAGTCGTTCTCGTTATATACTTGTGTTTTGGTATTGAAAGGTCACATTTACCCCCGGCCCTAATTGGGGTGTGACAACGTGACAAAGTGTCACGGCGTACCACATTTAGATGAATCTGATTCTTCAATTTCTGCTTTCTAACAACACTTTGACCTATTTCCAAAATACCTAAATCGCAACATGTTGCTTGACAAAAACATAGTTCATTACAATTACATTTTAAACATGTTTAATTGTTCGCATTCAGACACCAAATTTCAATGACCCATTACTCACAACATTATCCATGGCCATACACGACAGAGGCATAGAGTACTATAACCGTTGTGCCTCCTCATATGCTTGCAGTGTTTAAATGGTAGTAACTACACATGCATAGCTCAGGGCCAACCATGTACTACGTATCTTAGTAAGAGTTTCCAATACGAAAGAGGGACTGTCGGAATCCATAGCGTAGGTTGCCTTACTAAAACCGCTGTGCCTCTGACAAACGCACTATGTATTCGGAAGCATTTCTTACCAAGGGGTGACACATATAGTTTACTCTGAATCGGGGTTCGTGACTTCCCAATAACAGAGCCAATAACCACGTTCTATTAGTTGAAAAATCGATTGAGTTTAAATCATAATCGGAAAACATCTCAACGACATCACGCTTATACATTTATTATTTCATCATCGTAACTAACTACATCATAACAAACACTTAAAGATAACTACTTACTAATCAATGCAACAATATCATCTATCATTATAGAAATAGAAAGCGTTATAACGGATAGAAAAAGGGATAGAAGTATCAGTAGACTAAGTGAGTTCTGAAAGTACAAAAGTGACAACTTCGACCTCTAAACAGCTCCTGCCATGATCTTCGGCGTTTGCCTCCGGGTACTATTTTTCCCGCTCAGAGGTGAGAAGGCCTCGAAAGTGTCTAAAGTGAAGTATTTAGTAAGAAGTGTGAAGTGAGAAGTGTGTGTTGAAAATGGATTACAAATGACCTACTTATAGCCAAAATCCCTGGTGGGCAACCCATGTACACGACCATGCCAAATGGGCAGGTCGTGTGATCAATGTAACGACCCTGGATTTTCCAACGTTTATTTATTAATAATTGTTATTATTAATACGTGTGATAAAACGAATGTATGTAATTACATTTACTTGTTACCATGATTGCACGTACTTGAATTTAAATGCCCGAAACGTCTTTGTGACACACGAAACTTGCACGAATAATATTTTTAAGTATTATTTACATTCATGATTAATTTTATTAATCATTTTAATTAACTATGGTGGTTAGTTAGTTACTTGGGCTTTATTTGGGTTTAATTGTTAATTAAGTGAACTTGGGCTTTATTAGTGAAATGGACTTATGACTTTGGGCTTCCAAGCCCACCCTACCTTTTAAGTGGACTTAATTAGCCCATAAAACTTGTAAGTATTACTTGTATATGGTAACTAGTTAGTTAAGGAGATAAGAATGTAGTTTCTCCATAATCCCCATGAACTAACACCAAGTATCCAACTTTTAAGACTTTTCATCCAAGTAACCAACAAACAAACTCCTCCCTCCTATTTTCTGCAGCAAAACCGTGGGTTTGGGATGGCTACAAGGAGTGTTTTGTTTTCATTTTTGCATTACTTCATTCCTTGTTTACTCTCTCAAAAACACACACACAATTACTTGCATTTTTCTCTCAAACATTTCTCACATATTCTCTCTAAACTTGTAAGCATTATGAACTTCTTTTCTTCCTTTTCTTTTCTTACAAAACCGTGACATATCACCCCATAATCATCATCATCATTTGTTGTTACTACTTGTTCTTGTTTAATGTTTGATTACTTGTAGTTACTAAGTTGTTGTTACTTACTTACTAGCTTTCAAGAAGCAAACTTATTAGTTTGATTCTTCATCCAACTTGTTCTTACAAGGCATACAAGAACATAAAGTTTCTAGCTTATGTTCTTCATTTATTGTTTCAAAAGTTTGTAAGTTCATGGTTGTAAAACTCATACTTGTAAGTCATGTTAGTAAACTTTAAAGTTTACTTTCTTAAAGATCAAACTTTGGTTTGAATCTTTAAAGTATGAACAACCCATGAACTAGTTATTTTACTTAGTTTACTTCTTCATTCTTGCACTTTAATTTCATGTAATTAGTTTAAATGGTCAAGAACTACAAGTTAGTCTTGATCTCATTAATCTTGAACTAAAAGTTAACTTTGAAAGTTCAAGAACATGTAAATAAATTTTCTTTAAATATAACTTTGTATACTTTTGCTTGATCTAGACTTTTGAGTCTTGGATCTTCAAGATCTAACTAAGAACTATGTTATACATCTTAAAGATCTTGATTAGTTAGTTTACTTTCAAGTTTGTAACTTGTTATTAGCTTTAAAGTTCATGTATGTGTTAGATCTAAAGACTTTGATGTAACTTTGGTTCATCAAACTTCATACAACTCTTAAGTGAGTTGTGCTTCATGTCTTAGACTTGCACTTGGGTTATGATGGTCAAATCTTGGTCAAGATGATGCAAACACATCAACAAGTTGTACACTTGAAGCTATATGCATCAAGGATGAGAACCGTGATAAGCATCGAGCACCGGAACCCATTATTTTCTGTTTACTGTCTTCTACCTACAGTTTTGGTGATTCTGTAACAGACCAGTAGACTGGGGCTGTTGTGATTATGATTTTCAGATATATCTTTTCGAGTAGATAACTTTTCATATAGGACTCGTCTTAATCCGAGTTACGGTGTAGGATTTATGGCCCTCCGATCGTCACTATGTCCTTTAACGTTGTGCAGAAATTTTAGACCTACTCGCACTTAAACCGTCACCACGGTTAAACGAAGACGAGCTTGCTTCTGTAAATTTTACCACACTTAAAAGACTCATATACGGAGCCATGGCCACTGGTCTCACCTTAATTCAGTAAGGTTAGAGGCCGTGGTGACTGATCGAAGTCAGCTTTTGTTTTAAACTACTTTCATAAACGAAACTTACTTTACGCCTTTTGTTTGATGATGAATGATGATGACCCTTAAGACCTTATTTACATACTTTTAAACCTATTAAGATGATTTACTGACTTAGTACTATTTGACTTAGGTTGAGGACCTTCGGACCGATTACTTGCACACCTTTTCCGAACCGACTTTACGACTACATTATCATTGTGAGTTATAGCATTCCCTTTTTACTTTAACTTATTTTGGGAACTGAGAATACATGCGGATTTTATGTTTTACATACTAGGCATGAGTACTTAAACTTTATATATGTGTGGGTTATATAATGGCAGAAACATTCCCTTTAGCTCGGTAACGTTTAGTCATTGGTTTTTGAACCGGTGAACGCGAATCTTAGATATGGATCCATAGGGTTTGACATCCCCACTCGGGCTAGTAGAGCTAGCATTTAACGAGTGTTTAATACTTCATAGATATACGCACTTGCCAAGTGTACTTTCAGGGGGTATAAACGTTAAGTTAGTTACCAAGTGCCCACAGTTAACATATACTTTATCATATTGTTTTGAAACGCTCTTTGTAGCACTGAAATCTCGTGGCCTACCTTACTTACTGTTATACTTAAACTATAGCTCACCAACCTTTGTGTTGACGTTTTTAAGCATGTTTTTCTCAGGTGCTTGAGGTTAGCTTCCGCTGTGTACTAGTCGTGCTGTAGACACCCGCTGCTTAGAGTTGTCATCGCATGAACTACTTTACCTTGCATTCAAACTTTAGTACTTTTGAACTATGACTTGTAACGACCATTATGGTCACATACACTTATTATTTGCTTCTACTTAGTGAAGCATGCTTTTGGATTGTAAAACATTCGATGTTGGTTTAGACATCACTTTATTAATGAATGCAAACTCTTTTTGAAAACGCATATAGTACTTAACCTTGTAATTATCCTGTTGTTGATGATTCATACACGATGGTTTGTACGGGGCATCACATTTGGTATCAGAGCATTGGTTGTAGGGAATTAGGTTGCATTAGTGAGTCTAAGACCGACCCGAGTAGGATTCACTACTAGGACTAATCTACAACTTGCTAGTTTACGTGTTTCCGCTGAACTTACTGCATGCTGCTGCTTACTTTTACTGCTATATGCCGTATGCTACTACATGATTTCACTACTGCATGCTACTATTGGCTTTCGATTGCATGCTACTTTGATACGATTTGCTGTTATTGCCATGCTACTTATTGTTATACATGATTTAAACTGTTGGCCTAATACGTGCTTGCTTTATGACTTACTGACATGAAAAATTTATTTTTCCTTGTTCAGATGTTGGATGTACCACCTGCTAGCATTTTGGGCAGTTTAGACTCTTCAGCTACTCCACCTACCACCGTTGCCGATCCACCGATCTCGATACGCACGAGTGACCCCGGCGCTTCATCTTTCGGGACTAGCAGCCAGCCGCCTGCACCAGTGACTACTTCTGATGGACATGTGGGCCCTACGGAGATTCCAGCTCCGTCTGCTCCCGGACCCTCGGATTCACAGCCCCGCATCGGTGGTGTTGTGATCCCCGCGGAGTTTGGGGAAGGTCCATTCCGTAACCATATGCGCATGCCGTGCCGACGCGCTCCAGATGGACGTTTAGTGCCAATTCCGCCATTCGGACACAGAGAGATGTTGGCCGCCTTCGGACTGCCAGTTCAGCCACCCGTGTCACCACCACATAATTCGGATGACTCATCATTCGCCAATTCTTCATCAGATGATTCTTCATCAGACTCCAGTGACGACGAGGACCCTGCTGATATACCTATTCAGCCACCTTCTACCCCGCCGAAGAAGCGGTACCGTCCTGATGGTACCGTCATTCCAGGGGTGAATGGAGGTCGTGCTTTCACTGACGCTTTTGGTCGGCGTCGGAGGGTTACTGCCCATAAGCGGCTTGGGCCGTACCCTGCCGACCCACTCATACGTAAGGCACCTCGTTATGTGCTAACTATTTCTGGAGCCGGGACATCTACATCCCGCTTCGTGCGGTCTGCACCACCCGCTCCACCAGCACCATCTGCTCCACCGGCCCCACCTGCACCACCAGCACCGCCTGCCCCACCAACTTCCACTGTCGAGGAATTGACAAGGGAGGTAGAGATCCTCCGAGCTCGGGTAGCTGAGCTTGAGGAGCAGATGTCCCAGGTTTTGGACATCCTACACCTACCTTCACCGTAGGACTTTTGTATTTAGATTTCATTATGTAATCTAGTTGTAGCTTCTTGTATTATTTATGTATTGTACGAACTTATTCAGATGTATGAAACTTATTATTATTAATGGAACTTTGCGTTATTTAATTCTTGCACGATGTTCTATTTACATTACTGTATGATGATTCTGTGGTATTTGTACCTAGATGCGTTATTTAATAACATGTGATGTTTTGATTCTATGTTGGTTACTATATACTGTATTATTACTACTTGCATACTGAATTTTAACTTGAGTCAAAATTTTTGTTTAGAACATCATGGCTAACGGTCGATCCACACCTACTGCTGCTCAAATTGAAGAGATGATACAAGAACGTGTAGCCGCAGCCCTAGCAGAAAGAAACCTCCAAGCTCCACCGCCACCACCACCGGTTATCCCGCCTGTTCGAAATGGGTGTACTTACAAGGAATTCCAGAGCTGCAAACCACATAACTTCAGTGGAACCGAGGGACCGGTTGGTCTCACCAGATGGTTCGAGAAACTTGAATCAGTATTCCAAGTTAGCAACTGTTCAGAGGACAATAAGACCAAGTTTGCTTCGTGCACGCTATCTGATGGTGCACTAACGTGGTGGAACACGTTAGCTCAAGCAAAAGGTATCGATGAGGCGTATGCTACGCCATGGGAGGAATTCAAAGCGGCAATGATTGATGAGTATTGTCCGAGAACCTAAATCCAGAATATGGAGATGGAATTCATGCAGCTAAAGGCCGTTGGGAACGACCTTGATGGTTACAACATGAGATTTTTGGAACTAGCTCTTATGTGTCCGACAATGGTCACCCCGGAATTCAAGCGTATGGAGAGATACTTCTAGGGACTCCCTAAGTCCATCAAAGGAAACGTCACATCGTCCAAACCACTGAATGTTCCCGAAGCAATGCGTATGGCGCATACCCTCATGAATCAGATTCTTATTGATGAGCCGGAGAAGGCTAAGTTTGAGGCTGGTAGTAGTGAAAAGCGAAAGTGGGATAATAACAACAACAACAACAACAACAGGGGGAGAACCTATGACCAGACCCCCGCCAAGAGGCACAACAACGGTGGAAACCCCAACCCCAACAACAACACCAACTCCAACCCAAACTACAAGGGAACCCTACCTCAATGCAAGAGGTGTTACAAACACCACACTGGGTATTGCAATGTTGTCTGCGAGAAGTGCCAACGGTCTGGGCATGTTGGAAAAGACTGCAAGGTCACCACTTTGAATGGGAAGCCGAACCCCACAGGGCTAAAGAAGTGTTACGAATGCGGGCAGATAGGCCATTTCAGAAATGCGTGCCCAAACAAGGTAAAAGATGGCGGGCCACCCCGTGGTAGAGCTTTCAACGTTAATGCAAGGGATGCACGCGATAACCCCGACTTGGTGACAGGTATATTTAAAATCAACAATCTTTTAGCTTCTGTCTTGTTTGATACTGGTGCGGATAGAAGTTATGTATGTAGACATTTTTGCGATAAGATTAATTGGTCTTTAGTCCCGTTAAAAGAGAGTATGCTTGTCGAGGTCGCCAATGGAAAACTTGAAAAGGTTGACCATATTAGTCATGGAGCTATTATCAACATAGCTGGTGCAAATTTCGAAATTGATTTGATACCTATCAAACTGGGAAGCTTTGACGTGATCGTTGGTATGGATTGGTTGAGCAAGATAAAGGCCGATATTATCTGTGGAGATAAAGCACTTCGCATACCACAAGGAGATGGCGAACCACTGGTTATCTATGGAGAGAGTTGTACCTCGAGGTTGAACCTCATTAGTTGCGTGAAAGCGCAAAAGATTATGAAGAAGGGACGTTTTGCTGTCCTAGCACATGTGAAAGTGGTAGAAACTGAGGTGAAGAGCGTGAACGACGTTCGAATTGTGAACGAATTTTCCGATGTCTTCCCAGAGGAATTGCCTGGATTGCCACCGCAGAGAGCAGTAGAGTTTCAGATTGATTTAGTGCCAGGAGCTGTACTTGTAGCTCGCGCACCTTATAGACTCGCACCTTCCGAGATGCAAGAATTACAGAGTCAACTACAAGAGCTACTTGATCGAGGGTTTATCCAACCAAGTTTCTCGCCTTGGGGCGCACCTGTGTTGTTTGTGAAGAAGAAGGATGGATCCTTCCGTATGTGTATCGACTACCGTGAACTCAACAAATTGACTATCAAGAATCGGTATCCTCTTCCACGAATTGATGATCTTTTTGATCAACTACAAGGATCGAGCGTTTACTTAAAGATCGATTTGCGATCCGGATATCACCAGTTAAGGGTGAAGGAAAGTGACGTGATGAAAACTGCATTCAGAACTCGTTATGGTCATTATGAGTTTCTCGTGATGCCATTCGGTTTGACAAATGCACCTGCCGTGTTCATGGACCTTATGAATCGTGTCTGTAAGCCGTACTTGGATAAGTTTGTTATCGTCTTCATAGATGATATCTTCATCTACTCTAAGAGCGAAGAAGAGCATGAGCAACACCTCCGACTAGTACTTGAACTCTTGAGACAAGAGCAACTTTACACCAAATTCTCCAAGTGTGAATTTTGGTTGAAGGAAGTTCAGTTTCTGGGTCATGTTATGAGCGACCATGGTATCAAAGTTGATCCCGCCAAGATTGAAGCCATCAGCAAGTGGGAGACTCCCACTACTCCAACACATATTCGCCAATTCCTAGGTCTCGCCGGTTACTACCTGGTGTTATGCGAGGTGTATATAAAATAGCTTAAATTTTAGCAGGGAAATACTATTAAATACGATACAATTTTACACAAGATATTTATTTATTTAGAGAATGGATATACTTAAACCTTGCTACAACACTTATAGGCAGTGTACCTAATCGTACAGTAGTGTAGTTTTTAGTAAGTCCGGTTCGTTCCACAGGGAAAATCTTTAAACAAAGCTTAACGCTATATTAGTTTAAATTTATAAAAATACAAATATATATATAAGTAATATTATTATTATAAAGGGGGATTTTTACCGTTTAATGACCGGTTTGTCGATTTTAAAACTTTAGTCGCAGTTAAAACCAAATGTAAAATATTAAAAGGACTTTAATTTAAAGCGTAAAGTAAATAACGATAATGAAATTGCGAATAATAAAAGTGCGATAAAATAAACTTGCGATAATTAAAAAGTACGATAATTAAAAAGTGCAATTAAATACAATAACAATAAATAAAAGTGCTATAATTAGAAGTGCAATTAAATATGAAATAAAGGAAATTAAATATGAAATAAAAGAATTATGCTTATTTAAACTTCCGTAATCATGATGTTTGACGTGTTGATTTTAGTTTTATGCCCATGGGTTAATTGTCCTTTGTCCTGGATTATTTAATATGTCCGTCTGGTTTTTGTCCATAACAGTCCATCAGTCATAAATATAAAGTGCGAGTGTCCTCGTCAAATTATCCTTATACCCGAAGTTAAATATTCCAACTAATTGGGGACTTAAACTGTAACAAGATTTTAATACTTTATTTAATAATTACACCAGGATGTCGACTGAGTGTAACACAAGGTTTTAATACTTTGTTAACAATTATGCCAAGTGTCCTTGTACATAATTTCACTCATGTTTTAATAATTCTAGTGGCTATTAATCCATTCCCGTGTCCGGTTAAATGAACGATTATTCGTACATATAAATATCCCGCCCATCGTGTCCGATTGAGTGTATATGGTTATTTATAGGGACGCCCAATTGTAAATCTTTATATTAACATTAATAAACTATCATTTAGTTAAACAAATATAAAGCCCATTAATAGCCCATAGTCTAATTTCCACAAGTGTCGTTCTTTTGTCCAAACCCCAATTATGGTACAAAGCCCAATTACCCAATTTTAGTAATTAGCCCAACATCATGATTACTTCGGATTAAATAAGCATAATAATAACTTAGCTACGAGACATTAAATTAAAAAGGTTGAACATAACTTACAATGATTAAAAATAGCGTAGCGTTACACGGACAGAATTTCGACTTACACCCTTACAACATTCGCTAACACACCCTTATTATTAGAAATTAAAATTAAAATTAAAATTAAAATATATATATATATATATATATATATATATATATATATATATATATATATATATATATATATATATATATATATATATATATATATATACTTTACGTATGATGAAGAGAAAAAGATGTGTTTATTTTGGCCAAAACGCGTTGAATTTATAGGACCTGGGCTGGATTTCAGAGCCATGCGATCGCATGGATTTTGTGCCTCCAGGCCATGCGATCGCATGGCCAGCTGGGAGAAGTCACATTTCTTTGTTTTCTTTCTTGCCGACGTTTATAAATAATAATATAATATATAAATAATTATAAGAATTATTTAAATATTATATTTTATTTATGTGCATAGTTAACTTGTAATTTTTAGTCCGTTGAGCGTTGAGAGTTGACTCTGGTCCCGGTTCCGGATTTTCGAACGTCCTTGCGTACAATTTAATATCTTGTACTTTGCATTTTGAATCTTGTACTCTTGTAATTTTGAGACGTTTCTTATCAATAATTGGAACCTCATTGATTGTATTTTGTACTTTTGAGCTTTTTGGTCGTTTGCGTCTTTAATTCGTCGAATCTGTCTTTTGTCTTCACCTTTTATTATTTAAACGAATATCACTTGTAAATAGAACAGTTGCAACTAAAAGCTTGTATTTCTTGAGGAATAATGCTATGAAATATATGTTCGTTTTTAGCATTATCACATATTCCCACACTTGAGCGTTGCTTGTCCTCAAGCAATATAGTCTTGAAATACAAGAATCACTTCTTTATTCTTCACACTTTGTACATCAGTGATTTCTTTACGGCGGTATAAACAATGGTAGTAACGATGTGGTTTACAGTCCCACATGACTATAAAATTTAGATCCATTAAGGAAATTGGATCTTTATGAAAACATTTGATCTTTTGAAAATTAAATCTATTTTTTACCCTAGATAAGTTTTTCGGAATAACCCTTCACCGGTGTTTGCAAAATATTTTTGTGGGCTTGGTGGGTTTCAGATTTGAAAATTTTAGCTCAAAACTTGTGGTTTTGTGTCACCCACTTGCTAACCTTGTATTAGGAAAGCAACACATCCAGTATACTTGCTCCGTATATTACCTTTCGGTAAACTACCGTCCGGTTGTAAAGGAAAGCGTTGAACAAGCAACTGTTAAGGCAATGTCCCCTGACATGCTTTTAATTATGGTCTATAACGTGTCGGACGCAATTACTATCCTTTGTAGGAGCAATAGTAAAGCTCACCCTTATAATTTGTCGGTCTGGCACAAGGTCCTGTCTTTAACCATGCTATGCAACCACCGTTCTTACGGTTGACTCCCGATTTGGTTCAGATGACCTAATGAATTCCAGGTGAATTCCTAGGATTTTACGTTCAATGATAATGAACGCATTGAAAATGGGTTTTCAGAAAACAAATCGGTTTGTAATTTTGATCAAAATATTTTCTCGTTCAAGCTCGAGTTTAGATATCATTGAATTCCATGAGTTTTAATTCTCAATCTTTAAGGTCAATCTCTAGGATTGAGTAATATCAGGCTTAAAAGCTGATTTTTAATCTTTAAGGAGATTATCCTTTCTGGGGATCTGATTCATTAGTCTTATCCAGCTAATTTGCACGGTGCCCCCATTTTACGAGATAAATCCTTCTCATGGTTAGGATAAATCTGACCACTTGGCAACCCTGTTTGATACTGAGGTCCGTGGATTTCCTGCTGATTTTAGTGATGACTTTTCTAGGTTTTTCATCAACTTACAGCTGGTCTGGACGACAACTTCATGACCTAAATCAAGAAGCGCGTTTCTTTTTCGGAAGACTTTACTTCCTTTTAATGATGGAATTGATTCATCGTGTAGATCCATCTCTTCTTTTCTTTCTTCGGGTAAAATAGTTTAGTTTAGTCCAAAGCAAAAGTATTTTCAGTTATTTGTTACAGAAATATGTGACATATGTTTAAGATAACTTGGTAATTTTTCCCACACTTGGCTTTTATTTTCCTTTTTATTGTCCTCTATTCCATTTTAAATGAATTTTAACATTTTAGTTTGTTTCTCAATTTATGTCCTTTCTGAGGTAACAATAATTTCGGTGTTAACACCTAGTTTTATCGTTCATAAATATGTATAAACATGATTTTGAGTTCATTTAATTGAAAATTTTGAAAATTTTTACTAGAATTGGGTAGTCAGTATATAAGACTAGGGCTGTTCTTTATCATCAGAGAGCACTAGATTCTAATACAACTACTACGTTACTAGTATTTTTAATGGTAACCAAGTGTTTAAAAAATTTTAAAAATCCGAAAGAATTTAACCCCTTCCCACACTTAAGATCTTGCAATGCCCTCATTTGCAAGAAATCAGTAACAATTTAAATTATTGAGGTTGATTAGCGTAAAAATGATTAAATTTTACCAAAGTTTCCAAACATATTGGCGTTTGGTTGCTGAATGATAAATGGTGCATATCATTTGTTCATTTCGTCTGTTGTTACATCACATTTATTTGTCATCTTGTCGTCAAAATTAGTAGCTTTTGCTGAACTTAATGCCAGTCTTTGAAAATGCGCTGTTTTACCCTGTTTTGTACAATTTACAATATACATACATACAAATATAAACATGCAAGGCAATTTGAAATGGGACTTAATATCCCACTTTCAAATCCTAAATGTGAAATATTAGTACACAATAATAATAAAAATGATAAAGATTACATAAGTATATTCAATAACATAAGTTTAAACATGAATAAGTAAAAAGATAAAAACATAAAAATCATATAAATAACCAAATGGAACTAAATCAGTCTGGATATGGGTTCCAGTTCATCTCGTCAGGTGGGTTCCATTGTTAGTTATAGGTGTTTTGATAGGCTTGGTTATAGTCATACCGGTTAAAGGTGGTCGGATATCGGGGCTATGTGGCGGAAAATGAGCAGGTCGAGTAGGTACGTAATTATTTGGTACCTGATATGATAGCTGGCTCATGATTTGGTGTTGATGAACTAACCAGCTATCGTGTTGGCGTCGCCTATAATCCTCGTATACTCGCTCGGAGTTCCACTGCTCATACATACTATGTCTGGCCGCGTTCGTCATTGCTTCCTCATCTATACGAACGTGGACGTCAAGAATAGCATCTCGAAAGACATCCCTAATGTCTTCCGCCTCCTCCATTTCCTCCTCTGAGCCTCTCTCTACCTGAGGATGAGATCCCTCATAGGGTACTGCCTGGTTACGTCTACTTTTCAATACCTTAGCACCCACATAAACTTTCAATCCTAAGGGCTCAACCTATTCTCTACAAAGCTGTAATGGACCCCCTTGGTTCCTATCAACACCTAAATACTCTCCAATGAGAGTAACAAAAATACCTCCTCTATTATACTCCCGTCCTGCATTCCCTCTACCATTTTAGATAAATAAAAAGCAACACAGTAAGGGATATTGACAAAGCTTCTAGGATCCCGAATACACTTTAGGTAGAATAAATCATGTAAGGTAATTTTTTCTTTATTATGACCTCTCTGTGTAATCGAGTTAGCCAAAAATCTATGAATAATACGAAGCTCGGCTCTGTCAATATGTGTATAGGAGTGTCCTCATGCTCGTGTAAAAACATCAAAATGTAACATACGCCTCCAAATGGCGTCAGCGTCAAAGTTACTATCTACCCTTTCACCATAATGAATCAAATTTGTACAATCGGGTAATAGCAACTCACCATGAGTATATATCTGTAAGGCCCTGGCCATGTCCAGCATGGACATTCTGTACATCCTACCGCCAAGGATAAACCTAAGAAATCTTCTATCATCTATTCTAACTATATTTGTATCAAGTGATACAGTACTCATCAACTCAACACACCATTCCTTATATACAGGTCTACGAATGGTGAAAAGACGTTCCCAATCTGTAAAAGAAGAACTGCCATACCTTTGAACTAAAAGCTGTCTAACACGGTCAGCTAGATGGACCGTTTCCAAAGGGACCCAATCGATTACCCTTGGCACCTCTACATTTTTTGTTACCAATTTGAATTTGTTCCTTTGATATGTCTCGTAATCTCTTCATCTCCTATCAAATCTCAGATTAGGATGCAGAGTGTGCTCAGGAATCGTTGGGAATTCTACTGGCGACCTCATTGGGAATACTATGAATTCATCAACAAACTGTACCGGATCATAATAAGGTATGTGCTGATCAGGCTGTTGTTGTTGTTCCTGTTGTGGTTCTTGTTCGTGTTGCATTTCTGGTTCTGGTTCTGGTGCTGGTGCTGATCGTCTAGATGATGATGCTCCTGAACCTCCAGTATCGGCTTTCTGTAAAACACATTAAACACAAAATTTGTGCATCCAAATATGCATTAGTGTTAGCAAAATAACAACTTAAAACAATCACTATAACATGTTAAATCAAAATTAAACTTATACACATTTTCACAATTTTTCACAATTCTACACTTTTTAAATAAGCACATATGAAAATGTATACAAAGTTCATAAGCATTTAACTCAAATAACATGTCAAAATAGTCATTACTAATAATTAAACAAGTCTCAAATGGCAATTACATCAAATTAATCAAGTTCATGAATTTTGGACTTAAAAAGTCCACTTTAATCTACAAAAATCATGTTTAGGATCATTGTTTGGATCATTTAACTATCTAAACATGTTACACTACTCAATTTAGCAATAATTCATGACAAAAATCGACCATAACCTGTTTATATCAAAAAGCCCCAAATTGCTCAAGAACACAAACCCTAGATTTCTAAAAATTTTGAAGTTTTTGGCTTCAAATCATGTTAAATAGCATCAATCTAGGTTATACATGCATAAAATACTAACAATTTAACACTAAATACACTAGAAATTAACAAAATTGCATTAGGTAAAAAATTGGTAATTATCACAAAAACTAGGAATTTATAGAGTTTAGGGGTGTAATTTTTACCAATTTGCTGAAGAATGAGAATCTAGGCATGATTAGAGCAAGAAAAATGACGAATTACGGTGGAAAATTGATGAAATTTGGTGAAGATTTGAGGTATTTTCGTGAATGTATGTGTGTTGTGGTGAGGAAGACAGCTCGCTGGCTGTTTTGTATCAGGCCTGCATTTAGTCCCCATGCGATCGCATGGGTTCCAAGTGCAAACCCCATGCGATCGCATGGGGTGCCGGCTATAGTGATTTCTGATTTTTATTTTATTTTATAAAACCTTATACTTTATAAAACTTATAATTAATTAAATTTTAAAAATTTTGTTTTCCTTTAGGAGCGAGGGCGTTTCGGATCGATGTCCTAATCTGTCCCTCGACAACATTTTAAAATTTGTCAAATCAAAGCGCGGTTTTAAAAGTAAAGATTTTTGGGTTTTTTTTAATGTTTTTGGCATACTTTAATTCAATAAGATTAAAAATAATGATAATAAAAGTTCTCGTCCCTCCCTTGGGTAAAGCAATTTCGGTTCAATGACCTAGTCTTCAACTTACAACGAATTTTAAAAATCATATTTTTAACTTAATGAGATAAAGTAAATTTTTGTTTTTAAATTCACACCAAACTTAAAATAAAAATACATAAAATTCAAAATTAAAATTAAAAATTCACACCAAACTTAAAATTTGAAATGCATAAAATTAAAAATTCTTATTCTAAAAATTAAAAATTCACACCAAACTTAATTTAAAAATTCATATTATAAAATCACACCAAACTTATATTATATTTTTCAAATATTTACAATTTTAAATATATTATTTTTACAAAGTTTACAATATTAATTTAAGATTTATATATTAATTTTAAAAACATGGTAAAAATAAAATTAAAAATCTTTTTGGCTTTTTATCCACTTTAATCAATCAAATATTATCAAAAATATACGCCCCTCTTTTCGGTAAAGTAATTTCGGTTCCATGACCTAATTTAACTCATGACGAATTTTTGAAATATTTTGGGTTGATTGATTAAAGATAATTATACCTTAAGAATAAACGTTAAATTTCGCAGTGATGTAATAAATTTTTGAATGATATCAATAATTTCGGTCGCCAAACCTAATTTTATTTAATACCAATTTAATACTTTATAGCGAACAAATTAGCGTTTATTATCAAAAGGTTAAAAAAATAAAAATAAAAACTGTACAGACATACCTGTGAGATAGTATTCTTAGTTATATGATCTATCCCATTCATAAGATAGTCGGTTTAATTGGTTTTCCATAGCTACATAGGCGTAACCTCGAGCATTCAGTGTTTTTTTTCTAAACATATGAACGGTCCGTCTCTGCATAAAGTAACAAATTCGGTGTTTGAATAGGTTTGATTATTTGAACATTTACCTCCATGTGACCATTTTTCGCATTTGTGACATCTTTCTAGGTGTCGTGCTCTTCTTTTTGCTGCGGATTTTGATTTTCCTTTACCAAATTGTAACTTATTATCTTCGCATCTGGATTCTTTTCTCACTCCGTCCAATCTTTCTCTGATTACTGATACTATTTCACTCGGAAGTGTGTCATTATTACGTTTAGTGATCAAAGCGTGTAGCATTAGACCATGGTTTAGTTCACAGGCAGTCTTCATTTCGTAAAAACCTAAAAAAATAAAAATTCAGAATGGGGGAAGAAGACTAGTTCTTTAGGGTCTGCTAGGGAAAGACCATTCGGGTTCCATTTTCGAGAACTACACGAAAATAGACAATCTAACTCTAACAGAAATACATATTATCCTTTAAAGACTTGATTCTCCCCACACTTAGTTAGCTGTGGTATCGAAATCGTGATTAACTTCATTGTCGAATTCCATCGGACTATCTATGTAGTGTTTAACTCTGTGACCATTAACTTTAAATTCAATCCCATTTGAATTTATTAATTCTATCGTTCCGTATGGGAAAACTCTTTTGACTATGAATGGTCCAGACCATCTTGATTTCAATTTTCCAGAAAATAGCTTGAATCGTGAATTGAAAAGAAGAACTCTGTCTCCTTCTTTAAATTCTTTTAAACTTCTGATTCTTTTATCATGCCATTTCTTCGTTCTTTCTTTATAGATTAATGAATTTTTGTATGCTTCATGTCTTAATTCTTCTAATTCGTTTAGTTGACTTAATCGTAGACGTCCAGCTTCATGTATATCAAGATTACATGTCTTCAAAGCCCAAAATGCTTTGTGTTCAATTTCTACTGAAAGATGACATGCTTTTCCATAAACAAGTCTAAAAGGTGTGGTTCCAATTGGAGTTTTGTAGGCTGTTCTAAAAGCCCAGAGTGCATCTTCCAATTTAATGGACCATTCCTTCGGATTTGATCCTACGATTTTCTCTAGAATATGTTTTAAAGCTCGGTTGGTATTTTCAACTTGTCCACTTGTTTGTGGATGATATGCGGTGGAGATTTTATGAGTTACTCCATATCTTTTAAGAATTTTCTCAAGTTGATTATTACAGAAATGAGTACCCCGATCACTTATTAAAGCTTTCGGTGTTCCAAACCTTGCAAAAAGACGTTTTAAAAAGTTGACTACAACTCGTGCATCGTTAGTTGGGAGAGCTTGTGCTTCCGCCCATTTAGATACATAATCAATGGCTACGAGAATATATAGATTATTATGAGATTTTGGAAATGGACCCATAAAGTCAATACCCCAAATGTCAAATACTTCACATACTTGTATGACATTTTGTGGTATTTCATCACGTTGACTTATTTTTCCGGCCCTTTGACATGCATCACATGATTTGCAAAGAAGGTGTGCGTCTTTGTAAATTGTAGGCCAATAGAATCCAGCATCGTAAACTTTTCTTGCTGTTAGTTGAGGCCCATAATGCCCTCCTGTTGGTCCTGTGTGACAATGGTTTAAAATTTTACTAGCTTCATCTCCGAATACACATCGGCGTATTATTCCATCTGGACAACTTTTAAACAGATGTGGATCTTCCCAAAAATAGTGTTTTATATCACTGAAGAATTTCTTTCGTTTTTGGTACGATAATCCTTTTTCAAGGAATCCACATACTAAGTAGTTTGCATAGTCTGCAAACCATGGAATTTCATTATAATCTATCTTCAATAGATATTCATCAGGAAAGTTGTCTTGTATGGCCGATTCATTTAGAACTTCTAATTCGGGATTTTCAAGACGAGAAAGATGATCAGCGGCGAGATTTTCTGCTCCTCTTTTATCTCGAATTTCAATATCAAACTCTTGTAAGAGTAAGATCCAACGTATTAATTTTGGTTTGGCATCTTGTTTTGAAAATAGGTATCTAAGAGCAGAATGGTCGGTATAGACCACCGTTTTTGCTAGAATGAGATATGAACGAAATTTGTCAAAAGCAAAGACAATAGCAAGGAGTTCTTTTTCAGTAGTTGTATAGTTCGTTTGTGCTCCTTGTAACGTCTTACTAGCATAATATATAGGTTGAAATCGTTTTTCAATCCTTTGTCCTAAAACAGCTCCCATTGCAAAATCACTTGCATCGGACATTAGTTCAAATGGTAGATTCCAATTTGGTGTTATCATGATCGGCGCATTAGTGAGTTTCTCTTTAAGAATATTAAAAGATTTGATACATTCATCTGAAAAGATGAATGGAGCATCCTTTTCTAGGAGTTTATTCACAGGAGTGGCAATTTTAGAAAAATCTTTTATGAAATGTCGGTAAAAACCGGCATGCCCTAGAAAACTCCTAACTCCTCTAACATTGGTGGGATGTGGAATTTTAGCAATTACATCTACTTTAGCTCTATCCACTTCAATTCCTTCTTTTGAAATTTTATGTCCAAGAACGATGCCTTCTTTAACCATGAAATGGCATTTCTCCCAATTAAGTACTAGATTTGATTGTTCGCATCTAATAAGCATTCGTTCCAGATTAACTAGACATGATTCAAATGTATCACCGAAGACTGAAAAGTCATCCATGAAAACTTCCATGCATTCTTCTATCATGTCGTGAAAAATCGCCATCATGCACCTTTGAAAGGTTGCAGGGGCATTGCAAAGTCCAAATGGCATGCGTTTGTAAGCAAAAGTACCATAAGGGCACGTGAATGTGGTTTTCTCTTGATCTTCAGGTGCTATTGGAATTTGAAAATATCCGGAAAATCCATCTAGAAAACAATAGTAACTATTTCCGGCTAATCTTTCCAACATTTGATCAATGAAAGGTAAGGGAAAGTGATCTTTTCTGGTGGCGTCATTTAATTTTCTATAATCAATACATACATGCCATCCTGTTACAGTCCTAGTAGGAATAAGCTCATTTTTTTCATTTGTAATGACAGTCATGCCACCCTTCTTAGGCACACATTGAACTGGGCTTACCCACGGACTATCAGAAATTGGATAAATTAGACCTGCGTCTAGCAGTTTAATAATCTCTTTCTTAACTACATCTTACATATTAGGATTTAGTCTTCGTTGGCGTTGCATATACGTTTTATGACCTTCTTCCATAAGGATTTTATGTGTGCAATACGAAGGACTTATTCCTTTAATATCATGAATCTTCCATGCAATGGCTGGTTTATGAGCTTTCAACACAGAAATGAGTTGTGATTTCTCATTTTCTGTAAGAGAAGACGATATTATTACAGGTAATTCAGATTCACCATGTAAATAAGCGTATTCCAAATGGTTTGGAAATGGCTTTAACTCTAATTTCGGAGGTTCTTCTATCGATGATTTGTATCGATATCTGTCTTCTTCTTTTAGCATTTGAATTTCTTCTGTTGTTGGTTCATATCCATTAGCTATAAGTGTAGCTAATATTTCAGCTTCATTAATTGGTTCATTACCTTCTCCTAAAGAACATTCTCCTGTTCCTTGTAATTCTGGAAATTCTTCTAATAATTCTGCATGTGAATCTATAGTTTGAATATAATAACATGTATCATCTGCAGATTGAGGTTGTTGCATTGCTTTATCAACTGAAAAGGTAACACTCTCGTCCTCTATACTTAGGGTCAATTTCTTACCGAACACGTCTATCATTGCTTTAGCCGTGTTTAAGAATGGTCTTCCTAATATGAGAGGAACTTGAGAATCTTCTTCCATGTCCAGAACAACAAAATTTACTGGAAATACTAAAGTACCAACTTTAACTAGCATGTTCTCCATTATCCCTCTAGGATATTTTATTGATCGATCGGCTAGTTGTATGCTTATTCTTGTTGGTTTCAATTCTCCAAGGTCTAGTTTAGCGTATAGTGAATACGGCATTAGATTTATACTAGCACCTAAGTCTGCCAATGCTTCTATTGAACTAAGACTACCCAGAAAACATGGAATTGTGAAACTTCCTGGATCAGATAATTTTTCTGGTATCTTATTCAACAGCACTGCTGAACAATTAGCGTTCATAGTAACAGCCGAGAGTTCTTTCATTTTCTTTCTATTCGTGATCAGATCTTTCAAGAATTTAGCATATCTAGGCATTCCTGAAATTACATCAATGAAAGGAAGATTTACATTTATCTGTTTAAACATATCCAAGAATTTGGATTGCTCGGCTTCAAGTTTCTCTTTCTTCATTTTACTCGGGTAAGGAAGTGGTGGTTGGTATGGTTTAACATAAGGTTTAGCCTTAACTGTGTTATCTTCATTAACCTTCTCAACTACCGGTTCTTTTTCCTTATCTTGATCAAGTTGTGGTTCTTGTGGAGTAGGAATAGCTTCATCAGAAGTTACAGGTATTTCAGGTGGTTTAAGTGTTGTACCACTTCTTGTGGTAATGGCTTTAGCTGTTTCATTCCGGGGGTTAGCATTTGTATCACTAGGTAAACTTCCCGGTTTTCTTTCACCTATTAACCTTGCTAGGTTACTTACTTCTTGTTCCAGATTTTGAATAGAAGCTTGTTGATTTCTAAATGCTTGAGCATTTTGTTCATTACTTTGTTTCTGAGATGTGAAAAACTGCGTTTGAGTTTCAACTAGCTTCGTCATCATATCTTCTAAATTCGGCTTTTTATCATCGGGTTGTGGTGGTTTATTTTGAAAATTAGGTCTTTGCTGATTGTAATTATTGTTGGACACTTGTTGATTGCTAGGACCTTGTTGGTTGTTGTATGGAACATTTCGGTTATAGTTCTGATTTTGATTGTAAATAGGTCTTGGCGGTTGATAATTATTCTGATAATTATTTCCAGGCCTTTGGTTTATGTATCAAATATTCTCTCTTTGTTCCATTGTTAATTCAATACTGAGACAATCTTTTGTCAAATGTGATCCTCCACACTGCTCACAACTAATTCGTATTGAGTGAATATCCTTAGTCATCTTTTACATTCGTCTCTCGACAGCATCTATCTTTGCGGAAATGGAATCTAAGTCATGGCTAGAATCGGCTCTAGCTGCTTTAGATGATCTAACGATATCTTTTTCTTGGTGCCACTCATGTGAGTGGGAAGCAGTGTTATCAATAATTTTGTAAGCGTCAGTTGCTGTTTTCTTCATAATGGAACCACCAGCTGCTATATCTATGTCTTTTCTTGTAGTGATATCGCATCCTTGGTAGAATATTTGTACTATTTGACAGGTGTCTAAACCATGTTGCGGACATCCTCTCAATAACTTTTCAAATCTTGTCCACGCCTCATATAGAGTTTCATTCGGTTTCTGTGTAAACGTAACAATTTCTGCTTGAAGTCTTACGGCTTTAGATGCAGGAAAGAATTGTTTAAGAAATTTTTCAACTAAAACGTCCCATGTATCAATCGCCCCTTCAGGTAACGATTCCAACCAATCTTTGGCTTCTCTCTTTAAAGTCCAGGGAAATAACATGAGATATATCTGTTCATCCTCCACTTCTCGGATTTTAAATAGTGTGCAGATCCTATTAAAGGTACGAAGATGTTCATTTGGATCTTCCTTTGGCGCACCACTAAATTGGCATTGATTAGTCACCATGTGTAGAATTTGTCCTTTGATTTCATAATCTGGCGCATTAATGTCTAGATGAGTAATTGCGTGACCTTGGCCAGTGCGTTTAGCTCTCATTCGGTCTTCCATACTTAAAGGTTCCAGATTCTCCATAATTGAATTTGTTGAATCAGATTCACTAGAGGATTCTGATTTAATGGTTCGTTCCTCAACAATCTCTGTTTGAATGATTGGTGGTTCCGGAGGAAAATTTAATGGTTCAGGATCTATGAATCGTCCCTGAATATTCTCCGGATTCTCAATTGTGAGGTCGGGTTCAAAAAATGGATTATCAGAAATTTGAACTGGAGTACTTGGTCGACTGGATGAAGATTCTAAAGAAAAATCAACGGCGGTAATATTTGCTAAATGTCTTGATCTAGTTACAGGTGGTGAACGTACAAAAGGTGGTGAACGTCTTGCTCGGTGCATTCACTGAATATCCTATTAGTTTTTTTTAAAAAGGAAAGAAAAATTATATAAGTTATCCAATCAATAGACTTTTCTGATTTTTCCCACGTTTCGAATAGCCAAAAGATGCAGCAGAGGGGCAGGATTCGTTTGGTCTCAATATAATTGAGGACTGTTTGGCTCCAATAACCCGGTCCACGTACAAATCCAACTATTACTACGAACCAGAAAATTTTGATGTCTATCAATTTAACCACTTAAAATAAATTTTCGTAATTTTAAGAAATTTAGATAAGAAGTAGAATAAAAATCTATGTCCTAAAAACTAGAATAGCAAGAAATAAGAAAGAAAAAGAGCGCGTCGAAAAAGGTCGAAAAAGAAAAGAAAAATTGAAAAAGGCGTTGAAAAATAAGAAATAAAAAGAGTGACTTATAAAACTTTAAAACATTCGCCTAACCCAACCTTATTACTACCACTAACTTAAAATTATAATCGTAAATTGAGATTACTAATTGGAATGATAATTGATACATAGGTAAAAGGTGTCTAAAAATATTAAAGCTTACAAGAAAAACTATATCTCAAATGGCAATAACTTAAAAAGAAACTAAAACTTAAAAAGGCGTCACAAAATTCTAAAGCACCTAAATCTTAGTCTAAAGAAAAAGCACTTAAGGAATTTTATGGCAAGGCCTAAAAATCTAGAAATAAAAATAACTATGGCAAAAATTATGAATTAAAAATAAATACGAGCGAAAAATACAAATATTACGCTAAAACTATTGAAAAGGGACAAAATATAAAAATATATAAAAAGTTGTAAAAATTACAATTTTTATAAAAATATTATTTTTATATTATTTATTTTATAAAACTATTAATTTTATAATTTAATTATACTAATTAAACTAAAAATACAAATTAAATAAATAAACTAAACTTAAATTATACAATATATAACCCTAATTAGGGTTTAAATATAATAATAATAATAATTATCCGTAATTAATGCAGGCTGCAGTCAACTGTGGCGTGTCAGACGGGCTCATGCGATCGCATGAGTCCTAAGCTACCCGGCCATGCGATCGCATGTGCTAGGGTTTCGGGCCACAGAGTGGGCTGCTACAGTACCGGACTCGAGTTTTACTATTTTTTTTTATATTTTCTGTTTTTGCTGTAAAATATATTTATAAAATATATTTATAAAATAAATTAAATAAAACTTATATTTTTACAAAATAAAAAATAGAAATAAAGAAACTTTATAAAACTTAAATATTTACCAAACTCTTAAAAATATTTATATTTTTGTTTTTCTTTTAATATTTTTGAATATTTAAAACGTATTTTTACAAAAGCGTATTTTTTTTATAAAAGTAAACTAAAAAGAAAAATCTTTTTTTTTATATATATATTAGCGTTGCGCTTCCGGCTTTTAAGCTAGATTGTCTCCCCGGCAGCGGCGCCAAAAATACTTGGTGTTATGCGAGGTGTATATAAAATAGCTTAAATTTTAGCAGGGAAATACTATTAAATACGATACAATTTTACACAAGATATTTATTTATTTAGAGAATGGATATACTTAAACCTTGCTACAACACTTATAGGCAGTGTACCTAATCGTACAGTAGTGTAGTTTTTAGTAATTCCGGTTCGTTCCACAGGGAAAATCTTTAAACAAAGCTTAACGCTATATTAGTTTAAATTTATAAAAATACAAATATATATATAAGTAATATTATTATTATAAAGGGGGATTTTTACCGTTTAATGACCAGTTTGTCGATTTTAAAACTTTAGTCGCAGTTAAAACCAAATGTAAAATATTAAAAGGACTTTAATTTAAAGCGTAAAGTAAATAACGATAATGAAATTGCGAATAATAAAAGTGCGATAAAATAAACTTGCGATAATTAAAAAGTACGATAATTAAAAGTGCAATTAAATACAATAACAATAAATAAAAGTGCTATAATTAGAAGTGCAATTAAATATGAAATAAAGGAAATTAAATATGAAATAAAAGAATTATGCTTATTTAAACTTCCGTAATCATGATGTTTGACGTGTTGATTTTAGTTTTATGCCCATGGGTTAATTGTCCTTTGTCCTGGATTATTTAATATGTCCGTCTGGTTTTTGTCCATAACAGTCCATCAGTCATAAATATAAAGTGCGAGTGTCCTCGTCAAATTATCCTTATACCCGAAGTTAAATATTCCAACTAATTGGGGACTTAAACTGTAAAAAGATTTTAATACTTTGTTTAATAATTACACCAGGATGTCGACTGAGTGTAACCCAAGGTTTTAATACTTTGTTAACAATTATGCCAAGTGTCCTTGTACATAATTTCACTCCTGTTTTAATAATTCTAGTCGCTATTAATCCATTACCGTGTCCGGTTAAATGAACGATTATTTATACATATAAATATCCCGCCCATCGTGTCCGATTGAGTGTATATGGTTATTTATAGGGACGCCCAATTGTAAATCTTTATATTAACATTAACAAACTATCATTTAGTTAAACAAATATAAAGCCCATTAATAGTCCATAGTCTAATTTCCACAAGTGTCGTTCTTTTGTCCAACCCCCAATTATGGTACCCAATTACCCAATTTTAGTAATTAGCCCAACATCATGATTACTTCGGATTAAATAAGCATAATAATAACTTAGCTACGAAACATTAAATTAAAAAGGTTGAACATAACTTACAATGATTAAAAATAGCGTAGCGTTACACGGACAGAATTTCGACTTACACCCTTATAACATTCGCTAACATACCCTTATTATTAGAAATTAAAATTAAAATTAAAATTAAAAAATATATATATATATACTTTACGTATGATGAAGAGAAAAAGATGTGTTTATTTTGGCCAAAACGCGTTGAATTTATAGGACCTGGGCTGGATTTCAGAGCCATGCGATCGCATGGATTTTGTACCTCCAGGCCATGCGATCGCATGGCCAGTTGGGAGAAGTCACATTTCTTTATTTTCTTTCTTGCAGACGTTTATAAATAATAATATAATATATAAATAATTATAAGAATTATTTAAATATTATATTTTATTTATGTGCATAGTTAACTTGTAATTTTTAGTCCGTTGCGTCGGGCGTTGAGAGTTGACTCTGGTCCCGGTTCCGGATTTTCGAACGTCCTTGCGTACAATTTAATATCTTGTACTTTGCGTTTTGAATATTGTACTCTTGTAATTTTGAGACGTTTCTTATCAATAATTAGAACCTCATTGATTGTATTTTGTACTTTTGAGCTTTTTGGTCGTTTGCATCTTCAATTCGTCGAATCTGTCTTTTGTCTTCACCTTTTATTATTTAAACGAATATCACTTGTAAATAGAACAGTTGCAACTAAAAGCTTGTCTTTCTTGAGGAATAATGCTATGAAATATATGTTTGTTTTTAGCATTATCACTACCGAAGATTCATCGAAGGATTTTCTCTGATTGCGCGTCTTTTAACCGCGCTGACTCACAAGGGCAAGAAGTTCATTTGGGAACCCGCACACGAATCAGCATTTCAAACTTTGAAGAAAAAGTTAACCACCGCACCTATCCTATCACTTCCTGAGGGCAGTGATGACTTTGTTGTTTATTGTGATGCATCGAAGAGTGGTTTTGGTTCTGTACTGATGCAACGATCAAAGGTTATTGCCTATGCCTCCCGCCAATTGAAAATTCACGAGCGGAACTACACTACTCACGATCTTGAACTTGGAGCCGTTGTCTTTGCACTCAAATTGTGGAGACACTATTTGTATGGAACTAAGAGCACTATCTTCACCGATCACAAGAGTTTCCAGCACATCTTCGATCAGAAGCAACTGAATATGAGTCAGCGTCGATGGATTGAGATGCTCAACGACTACGATTGTGAACTCCGTTATCATCCTGGCAAGGCCAATGTTGTAGCTGACGCTTTAAGCCGAAAGGAGAGGACGGCACCTCTTCGTGTTATGGCTCTGAACATCACCATCCATTCGAACCTCAACAGTCAGATCAGAGTAGCCCAAGATGAGGCTCTCAAGGAGGAGAACATATCTCACGAACATTTGAACATACTTGTCTCTCGATTCGAGGTTAGGGAGTCCGGACTCCGATGTTATGCCGGAAGAATTTGGGTACCTCTTTATGGAGATCTACGGAACCTTATACTTGATGAAGCACACAAATCGAGATATTCGATTCATCCTGGAGCGGGAAAAATGTACCACGACCTTAAAGAACAGTATTGGTGGCCGAATCTTAAGAAGGACATTGCGACTTATGTTGGTAAGTGTTTGACTTGCTCAAAGGTTAAAGCCGAGCATCAGAGACCTTCTGGTTTACTTCAACAGCCGGAGATCCCACAATGGAAGTGGGAAAGGATCACGATGGATTTCATTACTAAGCTGCCAAAGACGGTGGGCGGATATGATACTATTTGGGTTATTGTTGACCGCCTTACCAAATCTGCACACTTTCTAGCGATGAAGGAAACGGATACAATGGAAAGACTTGCTCAATTATACATTAAGGAGGTTGTATCATGACACGGTATACCTTTATCGATCATCTCAGATCGCAATCCCCGTTTTGCCTCTAGATTTTGGCGTTCTTTGCAAGAAGCCATGGGAACTCGTCTTGACATGAGTACTGCTTATCATCCTCAGACTGACGGGCAAATTGAACGAATGATTCAGACCTTGGAGGACATGTTACGTGCATGTGTCATAGATTTTGGAAAGGCTTGGGAAAGACATTTACCACTTGCCGAATTCTCGTACAACAACAGTTATCACTCTAGCATTAATGCTGCACCTTTTGAAGCATTGTATGGCCGTAAGTGCCGATCTCCTATTTGTTGGGCTGAAGTAGGCGAAAACCAAATCATCGGACCCGAGGTAGTCCACGAAACGACGGAGAAGATTGCTCAGATTCAAGCTAGACTTAAGACTGCCCGCGATCGTCAGAAGAGTTATGCTGATCTTAAACGTAAAGACTTTGAATTCAACGTGGGCGATCGTGTTATGTTGAAGGTTGCACCTTGGAAAGGTGTGATCCGTTTTGGAAAACGTGGAAAGTTAAACCCACCATACATTGGTCGTTTTGAAATCTTAGAACGTGTTGGACCCGTTGCATACCGTTTGGATCTACCAGCACAATTGAGCTCAGTTCATCCTACCTTCCACGTGTCAAACTTGAAGAAGTGTCTTGCTGCACCTGAACTTATCATACCACTTGAGGAACTTACAATTGACGACAAACTTCACTTTGTGGAAGAACCTGTTGAAATTATGGATCGTGAGATCAAAACTTTGAAACGTAACAAGATTCCGATCGTCCGAGTACAATGGAATGCCAAACGAGGACCTGAGTTTACTTGGGAGCGAGAGGATCAAATGATACGGAAGTATCCTCACCTTTTCCCGACTCCTCCAGCTACCTCAGCTTAAATTTCGGGACGAAATTTTCTTTAACAGGTGGGTAATGTAACGACCCTGGATTTTCCAACGTTTATTTATTAATAATTGTTATTATTAATACGTGTGATAAAACGAATGTATGTAATTACATTTACTTGTTACCATGATTGCACGTACTTGAATTTAAATGCCCGAAACGTCTTTGTGACACACGAAACTTGCACGAATAATATTTTTAAGTATTATTTACATTCATGATTAATTTTATTAATCATTTTAATTAACTATGGTGGTTAGTTAGTTACTTAGGCTTTATTTGGGTTTAATTGTTAATTAAGTGAATTTGGGCTTTATTAGTGAAATGGACTTATGACTTTGGGCTTTCAAGCCCACCCTACCTTTTAAGTGGACTTAATTAGCCCATAAAACTTGTAAGTATTACTTGTATATGGTAACTAGTTAGTTAAGGAGATAAGAATCTAGTTTGTCCATAATCCCCATGAACTAACACCAAGTATCCAACTTTTAAGACTTTTCATCCAAGTAACCAACAAACAAACTCCTCCCTCCTATTTTTTGCAGCAAAACCGTGGGTTTGGGATGGCTACAAGGAGTGTTTTGTTTTCATTTTTGCATTACTTCATTCCTTGTTTACTCTCTCAAAAACACACACACAATTACTTGCATTTTTCTCTCAAACATTTCTCACATATTCTCTCTAAACTTGTAAGCATTATGAACTTCTTTTCTTCCTTTTCTTTTCTTACAAAACCGTGACATATCACCCCATAATCATCATCATCATTTGTTGTTACTACTTGTTCTTGTTTAATGTTTGATTACTTGTAGTTACTAAGTTGTTGTTACTTACTTACTAGCTTTCAAGAAGCAAACTTATTAGTTTGATTCTTCATCTAACTTGTTCTTACAAGGCATACAAGAACATAAAGTTTCTAGCTTATGTTCTTCATTTATTGTTTCAAAAGTTTGTAAGTTCATGGTTGTAAAACTCATACTTGTAAGTCATGTTAGTAAACTTTAAAGTTTACTTTCTTAAAGATCAAACTTTGGTTTGAATCTTTAAAGTATGAACAACCCATGAACTAGTTATTTTACTTAGTTTACTTCTTCATTATTGCACTTTAATTTCATGTAATTAGTTTAAATGGTCAAGAACTACAAGTTAGTCTTGATCTCATTAATCTTGAACTAAAAGTTAACTTTGAAAGTTCAAGAACATGTAAATAAATTTTCTTTAAATATAACTTTGTATACTTATGCTTGATCTAGACTTTTGAGTCTTGGATCTTCAAGATCTAACTAAGAACTATGTTCTACATCTTAAAGATCTTGATTAGTTAGTTTACTTTCAAGTTTGTAACTTGTTATTAGCTTTAAAGTTCATGTATGTGTTAGATCTAAAGACTTTGATGTAACTTTGGTTCATCAAACTTCATACAAGTCTTAAGTGAGTTGTGCTTCATGTCTTAGACTTGAACTTGGGTTATGATGGTCAAATCTTGGTCAAGATGATGCAAACACATCAACGAGTTGTACACTTGAAGCTATATGCATCAAGGATGAGAACCATGATAAGCATCGAGCACCGGAACCCATTATTTTCTGTTTACTGTCTTCTACCTACTGTTTTGGTGATTCTGTAACAGACCAGTAGACTGGGGCTGTTGTGATTATGATTTTCAAATAGATCTTTTCGAGTATATAACTTTTAATATAGGACTCGTCTTAATCCGAGTTACGGTTTAGGATTTATGGCCCTCCGATCGTCACTATGTCCTTTAACGTGGTGCAGAAATTTCAGACCTACTCGCACTTAAACCGTCACCACGGTTAAACAAAGACGAGTTTGCTTCTGTAAATTTTACCACACTTAAAGGACTCATTTACTGAGCCATGGCCACTTGTCTCACCTTAATTCAGTAAGGGTAGAGGCCGTGGTGACTGATCGAAGTCAGCTTTTGTTTTAAACTACTTTCATAAACGAAACTTACTTTACGCCTTTTGTTTGATGATGAATGATGATGACCCTTAAGACCTTATTTACATACTTTTAAACCTATTAAGATGATTTACTGACTTAGCACTATTTGACTTAGGTTGAGGACCTTCGGCCGATTACCTGCACACCTTTTTCGAATCGACTTTACGACTACATTATCATTGTGAGTTATAGCATTCCCTTTTTACTTTAACTTATTTTGGGAACTGAGAATACATGCGGATTTTATGTTTTACATACTAGGCACGAGTACTTAAACTTTATATATGTGTGGGTTATATAACGGCAGAAACATTCCCTTTAGCTCGGTAACCTTTAGTCATTGGTTTTTGAACCGGTGAACGCGAATCTTAGATATGGATCCATAGGGTTTGACATCCCCACTCGGGCTAGTAGCGCTAGCATTTAACGAGTGTTTAATACTTCATAGACATACGCACTTGCCAAGTGTACTTTTAGGGGGTATAAACGTTAAGTTAGTTACCAAGTGCCCACGGTTAACATATACTTTATCATATTGTTTTGAAACGCTCTTTGTAGCACTGAAATCTCGTGGCCTACCTTACTTACTGTTATACTTAAACTATAGCTCACCAACCTTTGTGTTGACGTTTTTAAGCATGTTTTTCTCAGGTGCTTGAGGTTAGCTTCTGCTGTGTACTAGTCGTGCTGTAGACACCCGCTGCTTAGAGTTGTCATCGCATGAACTACTTTACCTTGCATTCAAACTTTAGTACTTTTGAACTATGACTTGTAACGACCATTTTGGTCACATACACTTATTATTTGCTTCTACTTAGTGAAGCATGCTTTTGGATTGTAAAACATTCGATGTTGGTTTAGACATCACTTTATTAATGAATGCAAACTCTTTTTGAAAACGCATATAGTACTTAACCTTGTAATGATCCTGTTGTTAATGATTCGTAGACGATGGTTTTGTACGGGGCATCACAATCAATCTGTGTGGGTGCCATGCCCGGGTGAGGCAGCCGTGTGGTGGTCATCTTGGGAAAACCGTGTGAGCATTGGGCAACCCGTGTGGGCAAGCCATGTAGCCAGGCTTCCTTGGTCGTTTTGCTGATTTCTTGGATCGTAACTTGGTTTCCGGGGTTGTAACTTGACTTTCACCGTTGCTGCTTTAGATTCTTTGTTTTAAGCCCGTTTTTGTCGATTCTTCTTGCATCTTCTTCATAATCACTTGATCGATCAAATAAAGCAAATAAACACTTAATCCGGAGATAAAGTTTATATCTTTAATGTTATAGGACTAAATATCGGGGGTAAAAACGTGACTTTTTAGCCGATATCAGTGGCAGCACATGGGGCATGGCCGTGGCCTGGTCAGCTCAGTTTCCGGGATCGTAATTCTGATTTCCAAGGTCGTAACTTGATCTTCACCTTTTTCGCTCTAGATTCTTCGTTTTCAGTCCGATTTCTTCGATTCTTATTGCATTGTCTTTATAATCGCTTAATCTACAAAATAAAGCAGATACATACTTAAATTGACGACAAAGTTTATATCTTTATTGATTAGGGGCTTAATATCGGGGGGTAAAAACGTGACTTTTTGGCGATATCAATGTCCACTCGCTTGAAGAGGCCAATTTACTCGGGGTGATCACGGCTAATTCAACTATAATGCTTGAAGTCAGTGCCTCGTATGATAATTAGATTTGGCATGCTTACTTTAGTGTAGCTGGCTCAAACAACGGCATCAATGTTTTAGACTCTAGTGATTTTTTCAAGTCAATGCTTAATGAGGAGATGCCAGACGTTCCTTATATTGTAAACGGCATAGAATATAAAAGAGGGTAGTATTTAGCTTACTAGATTTACCCAACGTGGTAGGCATTCATCAAGTCATATTCAAGTGTAGTTGATCCAAAGCGTGCTTACTTTTCAAAGAAACAAACTGGTGCTCGAAAGGATGTCAGAGGACTTTCAAAATTCTACAAGGACGGTGGCATATTCTTCAACAACCGACAAGAGTGTACGGAGTAGTTATTATGCGACAATTAACGTACAGGTGCATCATATTACACAACATGATTGTTGAAGACAACAGTTATAACATAGCGGAGAATGAGTTAATGTATGAACCAATTCGTAATATGCAACGCACTTGGATCGATATGTGTGATGCTTAAGATCGAAGAAACAAGGAACTACGTGATCGATAAGCACATGAAGGATTGTGACATGATTTGGTTGAGAATTTGTTGTCTATTCGAAAATAAATGTTATCTTTTAAGAATTTTAGTTTATTTATGAATCATATTTTTTTATATTAATGAAATGTTTTTTAAAGTTTAAATTATTTAATTAAAATATTTTATTTTAATAATATGAATTAATAAAAATAATTAAATATATAAACAATTAGAAGCTGTGATGTGATCCAGCGATTAGTGGTCTGCCTCCTTTAAGGGAGGTCAGTCAGTTCAACCCACGGTCACTTTCCTTTCCTGAAGAACACGCTGGGCTAAGTTTTCACTTTCTTTTTACAGTGAAAATATATAGTCGTAACAAATACCCAAAATAAATTTACCCAATACCCAGCAATTAAATTAACATCCACACATCTTCTATTGTATACGTGTTTCTACAATCGCTGGTAAGTAAATCGGGAACTAGTATTACTTATCGACTTTTAAATGAATTGATTCTTAATAAATATCCGATTACTCTGATTATATTGAAATTTTGTTCCCTTAAATTAAGTTTCGTTTATACCATTTCAAGTGTGTACTACGTACTATGTAAATGCGTTATTTTGATCCTCTTTGTAGTATAGGGTTTATAGAATATAGGAAACACTCATTCTTATGATTTACATGCACATTACTGTTATGGGTTTAATAAGACATGTGCCAAGCACATTGTAACATCCCGTCTTTTTCTGTTTACTTTCCGTTATACTATTTTAAAGTCCGTTATATAATTATAACATCTCCCGTTAATACGCGTTTTAAAATATTTCGTTTAGGTAATTCAAACACCCGAATCAAACTTGAGGGACTAAACATGTCAAGAGGGCAAAGAGATGACTAGGTCAACTAGTCAACTCCATCCTCCTCCATTCATTCATCTTTCACTTTCTCTCTTACTTTCAACTTCTCTCTTAAACAACCAACTCAAAGATTCATCATCTATTTTCGATATAGCAAGCATCAACAAAAATAAATTACATATTCAGAATCCTTGCATCTTCCTCTTCGAATCCATACCAACTTTATTGCATTTGGGCAACTTTCTAAAAACACTATATTTTGTGTTCTTGATGTTTTTAACTTATAGAAGTGTTAATTAGTGTCTATGGCTCATGAAGCGTCCCGTTCATATCGAATATAAACGTCACATAATCATTGGTGTCATTGCGAGGTATTGACTTCTATATGTGACATTTTTCAAAATCTGCATACGTTTTTATAATACAAACCATAACCTTTATTATAATCGAAGGTTCAAACAGCATAATAATGATTATCGTTTAGTGATAATCTTAGTTTTACAAACTTTACATTTGATAATAACAATACGATTTCCAACATATTTCACATTACAAATCTTCTGATATGCAGTTTTATTTTTGACACAAATATGCATACTCCAAATCTTGCTTAAATTCGGCATAATGCAGCGGAAGCTTTTAATTATCACCTGAGAATAAATATGCTTAAAACATCAACATAAAGTTGGTGAGATATAGGTTTAATGCTAGCAGTGTTATAAATATAGACCACAAGATTTCATATACACAAATGTTTTAATAAAAATATTCTAAGTGGTTGAGCACTTGATAACCATACTTAACATTTAATCAACGTCGCATATTCCCTTTATTATGAAATCTCACTACACCGTACCAAGTATAGTTACCGAAACAAAGTACTGTGCAACCGTTGAATACTGGTCGTCCAGTCCGGTTGGGGTTGTCAGGCCCGATAGATCTATCAACAGGATTCGCGTTTACAATACCGCATGTAAATAGTAGTTACCAAGTTATAGGGAAGTATGCCAGTGGTACAACTCAACGTAGAATATATATATTTTTTATCACTTGTGTCCAGAACGTAAATCATAAAATGCATGTATTCTCATCCCGAAATATTTAGAGTTTAAAAGTGGGACTATATACTCACTTTTGCTTTGAAGATATTTAACACGACTTGGTCTCTGATAGATATCACGAACCTAACCATATATATATATAATATATTAACATATTTTCTTTTCAAATAATCGTTACATATATACCTATAATACTTTTAATATCTATTAGTCCGTAGTTAGCAGTCCGATGTTAGTGGTCCACAATTAATTGCTCAATAAAATAAATAAAGACCCCATCGTATTCGTATTGATCAGAATTAATCTCGACCCATGGTACCGTGTTGTCAAATGACGTGTTGCGTACATAAAGTACCGTGTTGTCAAATAACGTGTTGCGTACAATCATGAGGTCTTATAATTAATCTTCTCGTGTTGTTTACGGGTGGTCCTGAAATATGTAAAATCAAATCATGAATAAATATATATAAAATATCATGTTAATTAGCCAAGATATGGTTAGTTTGGTTTTAGTCAAAATACTTTCGTAGCTAAACTAGCTTCGGATACCCGATTTTGTTTTAGTCGTAGTTTCTTCAATACAACTCCGTTTTTGTTGGTTCAACTTGTCACTTCCTTGGATCGAGCCATTATTTATGAATATGAACTGTAAATACCTTAGTTTGCATTTGAAATCACAGGTTATAGGTCAAACTTGGGTGAATCTTATGAAAGTGATCATTTTCGTCATAAAAACAACATCTAGATGATCATTTTTATAAAAATACTTACACTTTGAGTTATACCATGAGATTTTTATATATTAACAATTCATAAGAAATATTATTTTTCCAGAATATAAACTTCCAATTCAAAGTTTAAGATGGTTTTTAATTATCCAACCCAAAACAGCCCCCGGTTGCACTCTGACGACGTAGATTCAGTTTTAAGGTGTTCTTTGTAAAAACAAGTTGTATCTTGTTAAGTTAGCATATCATTATGATATATTACAGGTCTTGAAGTGTTTTAAAAGTCAAGTTAGAAGGATCTATTTAGTTTGTGAACAAGTTTGAAATCATTCAAACTATGTTCTTGTTGTTATAATTTATAACCCAAAATAAGATAGCTATATGAATATGAATCGAATAAGATTATGAACAAGGTTACTACCTCAAGTTACTTGGATAAAGTTACCGGAAAAGAAGTATAACTCTTGATCCTAAAGAGTGGTGAAGTTGGATTGAAAGATTGGAAGTAAACTTAGAATATAGACTTGAAATGAAAGTAGTATCTTGTAGTGTTCTTGTTTGATCTTAATATGATGGTTATTAAGGTGATTCTTGAGAGAGTTGTTGCTGGATTTCTTAGAGGTGAATGAAGCTTACAAGTAGGTGTTTTTAGCTAGAGAAAATGTGTAGTAAAAATGAAAATGGAATGGAGTATAAATGGTGGTGAAATGATGTATAAGTTTGTAATATTGTGTAAAAGTCTTGTAATATGCCAAATTGATTAATCATGCATGCTAAGATCCAAAATTTACTGACTCATGGCTGCTAATAAAGTGATTGTGATTTGTATATACCAATAGTAAATACGTATAGAAGCTGGGTATGATACGGTTACATATACCCTTGATATACTTGTAGAAATCTTGAGGAAACGGAACGAGAATTCAAATATAACTATCTTTTATGAATATACTTATATTATTTTATGTATTTAAGCCCTTTAAAAGTGATTAAATACGTATTTATACGGTACTTGTATAAGCATTATAGGTTATAGGTATATATGTCAAAGAACGTTACGTATAGTTACCGTTTTGAAAACTTAAGTTAGTAGTCTCAAAGTATACTTATAACTCATTGTTATTAGTACACAATGAGATGTTAAACCATCCTTAGATCATGTTAAATATGTATAAATACGTATATGTACACAATCGTATAATTAGTGTATGTTATATAGTTCGTGATATCATCGATTAAATTGGACGGTCAAACGTTGTGTAAAACTCTTTTCAAAAACACAAGACTCAACAATTTGGATTGCTTATAATGTTGGTAATGTTTAATTTATGTAAATATTAATCTTATATGTATAAAACGATCGGAAAAATCCGGGTCGTTACAGTACCTACCCGTTAAATAAATTTCGTCCCGAAATTTTAAAGTTGTACCTATTTTGCGTTCTCGGGAAACAAATGTGTGTACTTTTGTTTCATCTAATCCTCTCGTTCCCAAGTAAACTCAGGACCCCTTCGAGCATTCTAACGAACCTTAACGATTGGAATGTTGCTCTGCTTGAGCTGTTTAACTTCACGGTCCATGATTTCGACTGGTTCTTCTATGAATTGTAGTTTCTCGTCGACTTGGATTTCTTCAAGAGGAATGGTGAGGTCTTCCTTTGCAAGACACTTCTTAAGGTTTGAAACGTGAAACGTATTATGTACTCCGGCGAGTTGTTGTGGTAACTCGAGTCGATAAGCTACCGGTCCAATGCGTTCGATGATCTTGAACGGGCCTACATACCTTGGGTTCAGTTTACCCCTTTTGCCGAAAAGTATTACACCTTTCTAAGGTGACACCTTTAGCATAACCATGTCATCGATCTGAAACTCTAATGGTTTCCTTCGAACATCGGCGTAGCTCTTTTGGCGACTACGGGCTGTTTTCAATCTCTCCTTGATTTGTACTATCTTCTCAGTAGTTTCGTGTATGATGTCGGGACCAGTTAATCATCGATCTCCTACTTCATTCCAACAGATAGGGGATCTACACTTCCTTCTATATAGTGCTTCGAATGGTGCAGTTTTAATGCTCGCATGATAACTATTATTATATGAGAATTCTGCTGATGGTAGATATTTATCCCATCCGTTTCCAAAATCGATCACACATGCCCTGAGCATGTCTTCAAGAGTCTGAATTGTTCTTTCACTCTGCCCGCCAGTTTGCGGATGATATGCGATGCTCATATCTAAACGAGTTCCCAGGGCCTCCTGTAGTGATTGCCAGAACTTTGATGTAAATCTACTATCATGATCGGATATAATGGAAATAGGTATTCCATGCCTTGAAACAATTTACTTTATGTATAATCGTAATTCTTTCTCCATTCCATCCGTTTCTTTTATAGGCAAGAAATGTGCAGATTTGGTGAGACGATCAACTATTACCCAAATGGTGTCATAACCCCATGCAGTCCTGGGTAACTTCGTGATAAAATCCATGGTAATATCGTCCCACTGCCATTCTGGGATTTCTGGTTGTTGAAGTAACCCTGACGGCTTCTGGTGTTCTGATTTGACTTTGGAACAAGTTAAACATTCCCCGACATATGTTGCAACGTCTGTCTTTAAATTTGGCCACCAATAATGCGTCTTAAGATCTTGATACATCTTTCCAACTCCAAGATGTATCGAGTATCTTGTCTTATGTGCCTCATTCAATATCAACTTCCTTAATCCACCCAACTTTGGTACCCAAAATGTTTTGCAAAATATCGAATTCCATCTTCCCGTATAACGAGTTGCTTCTCATACTTCTTCATTATTTCATTTCCTATGTTTTCTTTAGTAAGAGCTTCTCGTTGAGCCTCTTTGATTTGTGAGTTGAGATTCATGCGAATTTTTATGTTCATTGCTCGTACTCGAATTGGCTCTCATTCCTTTCTGCTTAGAGCGTCGGCCACTACATTCGCTTTCCCGGGATGATAGCGAATCTCACAATCATAGTCGTTTATCAGCTCGACCCATCTACGTTGCCTCATGTTCAGCTGTTTCTGATCGAAAATATGTTGAAGGCTTTTATGATCGGTAAACACAGTACATTTAACCCCATATAAGTAGTGTCTCCATATCTTCAATGCAAACACGACTGCTCCCAGTCCTAGATCATGCGTCGTATAATTTTGCTCGTGAATCTTCAATTGTCGGGATGCGTACGCAATAACTTTCTTTCGTTGCATAAGGACGCAACCAAAACCTTGTCGCGAAGCGTCACAATATATCTCAAAATCATCGTTCCCTTCAGGTAACGATAAAATAGGCACCGTAGTCAACTTCTTCTTCAGTAATTGAAATGCACTCTCCTGCTCAGAGGTCCATTCGTACTTCTTCCCTTTTTGTGTTAACGCTGTCAATGGTTTAGCTATTCGGGAAAAATCTTGAATAAACCTTCTATAATAACCGGCTAGGCCCAAAAATTGACGTATCTGCGTTGGTGTCTTAGGAGTCTCCCATTTTTCAATGGCCTCAATTTTAGCTGGATCAACCTGAATTCCTTTGCTACTAACAACGTGGCCAAGAAATTGCACTTCTTTCAACCAAAAAGCACATTTAGAAAATTTGGCATATAACTGTTCTTTTCTTAACAATTCTAATACCAACCTTAAATGCTGCTCATGCTCTTGCTCATTTTTGGAATAGATGAGAATATCGTCAATGAAAACGATAACAAACTTATCTAAATACGGACTACAAACTCGATTCATGAGGTCCATGAATACAGCTAGCGCATTCGTCAATCCAAACGGCATGACCAAAAATTCGTAATGACCGTAGCGTGTCCGAAAAGCAGTTTTCGGAATATCTTCTTCTTTGACGCGTAGTTGATGATAGCCCGATCTTAGGTCGATTTTCGAATAAACACATGATCCTTGCAGTTGATCAAATAAGTCGTCAATTCTCGGTAGTGGATACCAATTCTTGATAGTTAACTTATTTAATTCACGGTAATCTATACACATTCGGAAGGATCCATCTTTCTTCTTGACAAATAAAATTGGAGCTCCCCACGGTGAAGTGCTCGGTCGAATGAAACCACGGTCTAGTAATTCTTGTAACTGGCTTTGTAACTCTTTCATCTCAGATGGTGCAAGTCTGTATGGAGCACGAGCCACTGGTGCAGCTCCTGGTACTAGATCTATTTGAAATTCTACAGATCTAAATGGAGGTAATCCCGGCAACTCTTCTGGAAAGACTTCAGGAAAATCTCTTGCCACAGGCACGCCGTTGATGCACTTCTCTTTTTCTTTCGTTTCCACTTTATTAACATGTGCTAGGATAGCATAGCACCCTTTCTTCAAGCACTTTTAGGCTTTCAAACAGCTAATGAGTTTTAGCTTTGAGTTACTCTTCTCTCCATAAATCATTACTGGCATTTTATCCTTATGAGGAATGCGAATTGCCTTCTTGGCACACACAACTTCAGCTCCTATTTTGGACATCCAGTCCATGCCGACTATTACATCAAAACTTCCTAATTCTACGGGTATCAAATCAATTTTAAACGTGTGTCCGGCTAAATTTATTTTACAATCACGGCAAATTTTATCGGCTTTAATTAGTTTACCATTAGCTAACACAATCATGTACTTAGCATCTAGAGGTAATGATGAACAATTCAATTTAGCTTAAAAGTCTCTACACATATAACTTCTATCGGTACCAGTATCAAATATAATAGATGCTGATAAGTTATTAATGGTAAACGTACCCGTAACAAGCTCCGGGTCTTCACGCGCCTCTCAAGCATTAATAATAAATGCTCTTCCACGTGCAGGTCCGTTATTCTTCTCTGGATTCGGGCACTGGCTCTTATAATGACCCTGTTTCCCACACCCATAACAAGTAACAGTGGCTAAGGCAGTTCTATTTGCATTGGTGGCAGGAGTCTTGGTGTCATTTGTAATTGTAACGGGAACCCTACAATCTTCAGTAAGATGACCCCTTCGATTACAATTGTTGCACACCACATTACAATAACCAGAGTGATGTTTGTGGCATCTGTTACATAAAGGATTTCGTCCCTTGTAACCTGAGCTCTAACCGCTACCTGCACCTTGCGTGGTTTCTTGTTTCTTGTTGGATTGTTGATGATTACCTTCCCACTTTCTTTTGTTTCCCGATTTCTTGACATCAGTGTTCTTATCCAGAATAATCTGGTCCATCAACTCGTTTGCCATAGTGATGGCTTCATGAATAGTCTTGGGTTTCGATGCTGTAACATTTGCCTTGACATTTTTAGGCAAACCATCTTTGTACAGTTCAATCTTCCGTTCTTCGGTTGGTACCAATTCGGGACATAGCAAAGCTAATTCTATGAATCGCTGATTGTAGTTGGTGAGTTCAGTACCAACAACTTTCAGGCTTCGTAATTCAGTTTCTAACTTCCTAACCTCGTTCCTTTGACAATACTCGTTGATTAGCATTGTTTTGAATTCTTCCCATGGAGTATCATAAGCTACATCTCCTCCTACGGCCTTCACATAGTTTTTCCACCACGTGAGTGCACTATCTTGTAGGGTGCATGATGCATACTTGGTCATGTCCTTCTCAATACAACCACTAATTTTAAACACAGACTCAATCTTTTCGATCCACCGGGTTAAACCGACCGGTCCTTCTGTTCCACTGAATGATGAGGGCTTGCAACCTTGAAAAGTTTTGTAGGTGCATCTCACATGAGGATTTGGGTTAACTGCAGCACCTCTTGCAGCCTTGACCCATAACATTCTGTCGTTCACTCGCTGATTGATGAGTTCCTCGATTTCTTGTTCCGTCATTCGGTTCAATCGCACCATAATCTTCAATAAGAATGAAAAAAAATAATTATTCACATGGAATATTATAGATGTAGTGTGTATTTACAGCACATCGTAGCTTATTAATAATATGAACCAGTTATTATTATAAAAGCCTTTTCTTCTTATTAGCGTTTTATAATTATATCTAGGGTAGTACCTACCCGTTAAAGTTCATACTTAATAGCTTAGTACGAAAATCAATTACTACCACCCAAATAATACTCAACCATGGAAAATTATTGCATTTCACACTTCACTATTTTACATATGCTTATCTAACATCAAACATTAAACAAACCACACTAGTAATATTATACAAAACGTTATATGATCCCATGGTTTAAAACAACAGCGCATCATTTAACCCAAAATGTTTGTGTTCAAAGAAATCGCTTAAAGGTTATCCTGGCTGTCTCCCTGCGTTTTGGCTGAGGGACCGAAGAACTAGATGTCGGGATAGAACTAATAGGAATAGCGGGAATAGGGGTGGAAGTGTCTGGTGGAGTTGGCGCCACAACATCCTCATTAAACTCGGGATTTGGATTTTCCAATTCAGTAGCCTTTCGTTTCTTTCCTCGTTTGAACTTGTCTTTCATAATTTCCTGTATTTCTTCCTCCTCAGGATCACTTTCTGGTTCCTCTTCAATTGATTCATCCTGAAATTGTGAGTCTTCCCCAAAGGTGTCGTTTTCATCATCGGATAGGTTAATGACTGGAACACTATCTGAGGATTCTGGTTCGGAGTCGCTGAATGTGATAACAAGTTCTAAGCCAGACATCTATCACACAACAACTTGCATGTTAGTACCACATAATATTTACATATTAATTTTTAACCAACAAGGATAAGCAATAGTTTTCGAAATCAAACACGGTCAAAGTCCAGACTCACTAATGCATCCTAACAAACTCGATAAGACACACTAATGCAAATTTTCTGGTTCTCTAAGACCAACGCTCTGATACCACCTGAAGCGTCCCGTTCATATTGTAGAGACCCATCCTAATCCATCCAGACGAAGTCCATATCAATTACAAACGATTCACAACAGTTGATTACATCGCGAGGTAATTGACCTCTATATGATAAATTTTACAAACATTGCATTCATTTTTAAAAGACAAACTTTCGTTACGTCGACAGTTGACAGTCATGTAAAGCATTTCATAATATATCCAAATATAATTGACTTAATAATAATCTTGATGAACTCAACGACTCGAATGCAACATCTTTTGAAATATGTCATGAATGACTCCAAGTAATATCTCTAATATGAGCAAATGCACAGCGGAAGATTTCTTTCGTACCTGAGAATAAACATGCTTTAAAGTGTCAACCAAAAGGTTGGTGAGTTCATTAGTTTATCATAAAGAATCATTTCATAATTTTAATAGACCACAAGATTTCATACTTCCATTTCTCATAATCATACGTCCCATGCATAGAGACAAAAATATCATTCATATGGATTGAACACCTGGTAACCGACATTCACAATATGCATATAAGAATATCCCCATCATTCCGGGATCCTCCTTCGGACATGATATAAATTTCGAAGTACTAAAGCATCCGGTACTTTGGATGGGGCTTGTTGGGCCCGATAGATCTATCTTTAGAGTTCGCATCAATTAGGGTGTCTGTTCCCTAATTCTTAGATTACCAGACTTAATAAAAAGGGGCATATTCAGTTTCGATCATTCAACCATAGAACGTAATTTCGATTACTTGTGTCTATTTCATAAAACAGTTATAAAAGTTGCGCATGTATTCTCAGCCCAAAAATATAAAGGGTAAAAAGGTAAATGAAACTCACAATACTGTATTTTGTAGTAAAAATACATATGACGACATTGAACAATGCAGGGTTGGCCTCGGATTCACGAACCTATATCAAGTATTAACACATTATAGTATAAATCAATTAAGTTTATATATTTGTTATGTATTAATTATTCTTATAATATATTATGATACTTATTTGATATTTAATTAATGTTATATCAATAATATTAGTTGAAACATAATTTTATGTAATATTATTAAATTTTATGTAATAATATATTTACATATATATCTTTTGTTTTGTAAAATTAATAATTGTAGAAATACCTAAGGATAATAATAATAATATTAATAATAATAATAATTTTTACAAGTATAAAACTACCTTAGGAGTCAGTTTTAAAAAAATTGCACCAAGCCGGGCTCGAACCCGAGACCTCTCGCTCACTCATCAACACCCTTAACCATTCCTCCATTTCAGTTTTTCTGATTTATAATACAAACCCAAATACTTATCTATTACATGTTTCAACCCACTTCATCTTCTTCACCAAAATCTAAACAATCAAACAACTTCATTCTTAATAGTCAATCATCAAAATGGTTTTAGGACTTCTAAACAAACATGAAACAAAAAATAAAAATGTGTTCATGATATAAAAAAAATGAGAAAAAAAAAACAAAAAAATCCTACTGCTTGCTGGTAGCCAAGAAAAAAAAATTTTGTTTTCAATTTTGAGTTCGTTTTGGACAATCTTTACAACATGAAACATGTTTCAAATCATTCCTAAAAACTATTGAAATCGTCAATTGAACTTAAAACATCAAAACAAGCTCTAATTTCTCCAATAACAAAACAGTTGACTTTTGACAATTTAACTTTGACTCGCAAATTCGAATTCGTTATCAAGAATTGGAACTTGAGATTTTGCAGGAAGTTTAAGTAAATGATTCCTAACAACTCTACATTTTTAGTTTTTGAAATTTGTTTCGAATTCACGTTAGTGTATATCACTGTGAAGAACTCAAGAACTCAAAAATTGATTTTTAGATTAAGAGTGTTATAGGTTATGATTACAACATGAATTGTGTTGCAAATCATTCCTATAATCTTTATGGATCATCAAATTAACTGGAGATATCAAAACAAACTCGAATTTGATTCAAGAACACTCAGTTGACTTTGAAAACCAAAACTTTGACTCTCAAATTAGAAATTAATAGAAAGAATTGAGGATTGAAAACTTACAGATAGTTTAGATAGATGATTTCTAACATGACTGCATTATTACATTTTGAAAATTTTTTCTAAATCAAAATATGGTGAAAAAGATGAATGTACAGAGTGTCGAGCTTATTTTCTGGGTTTTCTTTGTTTTCAACTCAAATTGCAGTTTGTAACTTATATAGAGTGATTAGGTACATGATTTAACAGTTAAATTGATTTCCAATTGATTTGTGAAGTAGACTTGTAATAAACTGGAGACATGAAGTACGTAAATTATTTTCACGTGAAGAAAAAGAAAAAAAAATTGATAGTTACTTCTAACAGAATGGGATTTCCTATTTTTATTTTTAATAAATATTAATAGTAAATACCCTAATAATATTAATAATAATTCTAATAAAATAACTAAATAATATCATAAAAATGATAATAAATAAAAATAAGAATTCGTTTAAATCATAAATAAATTTTAATCTTAATTACCTTGTACATTATTTTATATTTTCAATTCAAATGATTATTTTGTATTTTATTAATACAACTTAACATGCACTCTTATATTTATATATGTATATATATTTACATATTTATTTACACACAATTGTTCGTGAATCGTCGGAAATAGTCACAGGTTAAATGAATCTATATAAATAGTTCAAACATTTCGAGACTCAACATTACAGGCTTTGCTTATTGTGTTGGAACATATAAAGATTAAGTTTTAATTTGGTCGGAAATTTCCGGGTCATCACAGTACCTACCCGTTAAAGAAATTTCGTCCCGAAATTTGAGTGGAATGGTCATGGCTGACAATAAGTATGTTTTCATGACGTATCCGAGCTAGAAATTAGAGATTTATCATCAGTGAGTAATATAGGTAAAAAAAAATTTGATTACGCGAAGAGTATAATCGAAGCTATCGCAAGAGAGGGAACTGATGACGTAGTTATGATTGATTTCCAGAATTCATGGGATTTAAAGAAAATCTTCGTAATAAGATTTGATTCTTCGGCGATATAGGAAATCAGATCTTCTTTGATTAAATGCAATAATCTGTTTCGATTGCTCTGTCGGATATTTTACTATAAATCCACTCCCTTCGTTTCCTTATTTTCACAGCTCACACCTTCCATTCTTTCTCCCCTGATTCATATTTTTAAAGCATTCATTAATATGCTCCATCCAGTTCTGATCCTTGATATACTCTTAACTTTCATATCTGTCATTCTTCTCTTTCATCTACCACCGGAGGATTATATTTACTTCTACTATTATCTTGGGGTTATAGTGTTTTTAATTTTCACGTGCCTTTACGTGGCAATACGTATTGATATGCACGGTTTGTAATTTATGTGTTGTTGTCGAGTTTTATAATTTCTTTATATTCAAGAGTTCCATACTTTCGTCTCCTCTTCCCGACTTCAAGTCAAGCGAATAATGGTCCGGAATTCGTAGATATGGATTTTGAAATGAACATAGTTAATGTTCTAGAAGGAAATCGTAATGGCACGATCTTGATTTTTTAAATTACTAGAATATCTGAAAAGATAGAACTATTAAGAATATATGTTCTTGATATACTTGGAGATTGGGTAGAATGTAAGAGTCGTGTAACATGGCACATGATGACGTTATGATCTGTGAATCATCACGTTTCATTAGAAACTCAGCATGACTTACTGTAATATAATCACGTTGATCAAGTGTCATTATATTATACTAACTCATGCATCAGTTCCCAACATTACTTCAATAACATTCATATTTCAAGCTCGAAAGTTTACAGAATATAGAAACTAACAGTTTATATATGATGTGTAGTGACCCGTCCTAATCCACCTGGACGAAGTCATCAACATCTGGTCCCATTGCGAGGTACTGACCTAAATATGTCATGTACGACTCCAAGTATTATCTTTAAAATAAGCAAATGCACAGCGGAAGATTTCTTTCATACCTGAGAATAAACATGCTTAAAAGTGTCAACCAAAAGGTTGGTGAGTTCATAGGTTTATCATAACAATTATTTCAATATGTAAATAGACCACAAGATTTCCGTTTATAAATATATGTACACTCGTAAGTGTATAAAAGTATTCTATAAGTTGTAGGCACTCGGTAACAAGCCTTAACGTTCATGTTTTACCCTCTGAAGTACACCAGATCAGCTGTGTTTAATATAACTTCGAAGTACTAAAGCATCCCATAGTCAGGATGGGGTTTGTCAGACCCAATAGATCTATCTTTAGGATTCGCGCCTACCGTACATAGACAAGTAGTTTAATGTTACCAAGCTAAGGGTATATTTCTAGTTTAAACCCACATAGAATTAGTTTTAGTACTTGTGCCTATTTCGTAAAACATTTATAAAATAACGCATGTATTCTCAGCCCAAAAATATATATAAAAAGGGAGTAATGAAACTCACCTTAGATAGCACAGTAGGTAACACAAACTAAAGATCTGTATGAATGATCCGAAGTGTTTAACCATTGAAATCTAGATCAGTGCAGAATTTTCACAAGGAAAAGGCTCTGTTTGAATCAACTAGTCACCTTTCTCGTTTATTTCGTGTGAAGTGTAAATATGATTTTTGAAGTGTGTTCTTATCTATTGAACGTAAAAATATTTTATAAGCTATATATAATTGAAATTGATTGAGAATAATTTGTGCCGTAATTTAAGGGGTCTTGGTTTTGAAGCTCTGACCAAATGATCAACTTGCTCCTTTTTGTTATTTTATCTCGAAATGTATAATATATAACTTATAATCTATAATATATAAACTAATATGACAAAGTTTAGAGGGACCGCTGCCCCCTCCATTCTCTTTTATCTCCCACCCATTATTACGATACATATAATAATGGCCAAAATATAACTAAATATCAAAGCTATTGTATAGTGAGTTCACTAGTCTTAGCATGTAAAAAAAAAATTCGATAAACATAGAGTAAACAAAATACAGCGTTGACTAAATCATCCATATCCATACTGATGATCTTATATTATATACTATTAATAATTTTTCAATTTTAAAATTTTAAAATTTAAGTTACTCAAATAATAGGGTACAACCTATAACAAATTCCACTTTCCACTATAATGATATAATAAATAATAAATAACAATAACAAATAATAAATACTAGGTCTAATGACATCCATATAGGACTTGCATATATATAATGAGGGGACATATGCATTCATCAATTTGGAACCATGTAATATTTTTGCTGCCTATATGATTAACGCATTTCATATTATTGGAAGATTAAAATTAAAATTAAAAGTGTGTCCACTAATTGATATCATATCTTTATAAAGATAATGGTCTCAAAAAAATCTTTAACTTATATTATATATGGTGTGAACGAGTGTTGGGGTCAGTCTAATGACGGAGGCAAATAAACTACTATGGGGTCAAGTGACACTATTCAAAGTTCATCAATTAGTCTAATAATTAGTTCAATTATTTAAGCGACACCACATGTATTTTGGTTGTGAAACCATTGAAAAGTTTTAACGCATCCGGCAATCTCTCTTTATTTTAATCTTACTCATATAAACAAAAGTTTTTTTTTTATTTCATCGCAAATTATTTGGTGACTGCATTGTGTTTCTTATTATCAAACTCAATTAGCACTAACAAAAATTTATAAGTCTCGATCTTTGAAGTTGTAACTATGAATTGTTTCAAATAAAAAAAATTTGTATGAAACATTTGTATTTAAAGGTAACTATACCTTTTATAGTTTTTACGTAATCATAATTTGTCAAAATAATAATAATAATAATAATAATAATAATAATAATAATAATTTAGGACTTGAAACATTTCAAAATTGTTAAGTGACACCACTCATATAAATTTCTCGCTTCGCCACTGGGGGTCACCCATGCGTTGTTGCGGGTGAGATTGTTATAGTAATACAAAACTATATGTTGTTCATAGAAATATTTTACTCATCCTAGTTAAACCACCAATTTCACATAACCTGACTTTCTATAATTTAATCATTCAGACCCACATAATAAAATAAAAAAATAACACAAAAGCATATTTATAATGTCTCACATTAATAGCTAGTCTAAACATGATTATACGTAATACATAATAATAGAAGTAACCATTATGAAAATTTCAAATTATAGAGTAAATTAATAAGTAATAATAGCATAAATTATAGTAGTAAATTATGAATATCTCAAATCATAAGTAACAATTAATTAATCAAATAAAACAATCTTGATTACTATTCATTGTTTTTGTGTTAGATAATTTATATGATGTGCCTGATAGTTCACCATATAGTTATAGTTATTTATTTAATTTAGCCAAGGACATCGACATGGACTATGGAATCGATCAAGTTGCAATGATATATATATTTGAATTAATATGATTAACTAAGCCTGGTTGAATATTAAATTAATGTTTTCAAATTACATACGTATTTAGGTTATAAGTTTACTTATGTCACATTAGTAATATTAAACTTTGCTATTTAAACTAATATAAATTTTGGGATTATTATAACATATTTCTCTTAAAATGGTTCGTCTAATATTTGTTTTTAGTTTCAAGTAATATGTACGGAGTGCTAAAATTTAAATTTAAAAGGTAAATATATATATAAATACAACTGTTCGTAAATCGTCAGAAATAGTCGAAGGATAAATGAATATATGAAAACAGTTCAAAAATTTTGAGACTCAACATAACAGACTTTGCTTATCGTGTCGAAATATTAAATCATGTAAAGATTTGGTTCAAAATAAGTCGAAATTTTCTGGGTCGTCACAGTACCTACCCGTTAAAGAAATTTCGTCCCGAAATTTAAGTGAGGTGGTCATAGCTAATAATAAAAATGTTTTCATGACGAATATGAGTTGAATAAAAAAAATTATCATCATTGAGTAATATAGATAAAACAATTCGATTACGCGAAGAGTATAAGTGAAGCTATCACAAAAGTGTGAAATAAGTAACTGTAAATTCGTCGTAGTCGCGATTGATTTCCAGAATTCAAGGGATCTATAGAAATCATTGAAATCTATAAAAGATTTGATTTTTTCAGTAAACAAGGAAATTAGGATCCTCTTTGATTAAATACGATGTTCTGTCTTGATTGTTCTGTGGGATATTTCACTATAAATCTACTGCCTTTGTTTCCTTTATATTTTGGAGTTCCATTCTTTTTGTTTTCCTCTTCCCGACTTTAAGTCAAGCGAATAATGATCCAAAATTCGTAAGTATGAAGTTTCGAATGACCATGACTAATGTTCTAAGAGAGAAATTGTAATATTACGATCTTGATTGGTTAACCTACCATAATTCAAGAGAAAAGATAGAACTATCAAGAAATTATGTTCTTGACATGTTTATATATTAGATAGAATGTAAGAGTCGTGTAACATGGCACATGGTGACTTTATAATCTGTGAATCATCACATCCCATTAGAAACTCAGCATGACATGCTGTAATATAATCACGTTGATCAAGTGTCATTATATTATACTAACTCATGCTTCAGTTCCCAACACTACTTCAAAAACATTCATAATTCAAACTCAAGTTTTAAAGAAATTTTGAAACAAAAGTAGTTTTCTTTATGATGTAATATAGATAGCACGAAGAGATAAATAATTTCGGACGAGAATATTCATGAAAATATCTTCAAAAATATCGAAGATATTTATGATGATATTTTGGAATTTCTAAGTTCGATGATTGATGAAGAAAGACTTTCCGCAGGATTTTAACATGACTTCGGAGCAGGATATTCTCTAAAGATTTCATCTGATCTAGAATTACCTGGATTCTTTGAATATAGGGTTTGGTCCTTGTATTTGTCCTTGGTCTCCTTCCTAGTTTGCTCAATCCATTTTTCAGTTCCAAATTTTCTATCGAGCGTTCCTAACACTCCCTTCCTTATCATCAAACTTTTGGCCGTTTAGACCATCCACAATTTTTCTGTTTCCTCTGAATTTAATGCTACGATATCTGAATCTTCGGTTATCAATTCGAGATGATTTCAGGAGAATTGTGTGTTTAGATGATTAAACGCTGATGGTATATGGTGGAATATAAAAGGTTCCCCAGTAACAATAAAGAGTACGCATATATATCAAGGTTATAATGAGGTTGTTTCGGACGAAGAGTCGGAGTTGACTTGTTGGAGCTGTGACAAAAGTGACTAATTTGGAAAGAGATTGCAAAGTTATTTTCAGTAATAATAACTCTAAAGGGATTAGCACAGCTACGCATTAAATGTTTACTCAGTTTTCGAGAGTTTTCAGGTGCATAACTATATGCATAGATCTTTTCTTCCGTAGATGAAGTGCGGTTGGTTCATCCTCTTAATTTAGGTGTTTTCAAGAATCATGAAATGTTTGAACGCAGATTGTAATCATCAAGATACAATATGAGGTTTAAGATGAAATCAAGTGGCAAACTTGAAGAATTGTTTAGTTTCATATGTTATAATCAATATTTTAATTCATTTTAATTGTCCAATCTTGGTAGTCCACAGTTAGCAGTCCACAGTCACTAAATCAATAATTCTTATATAGTTTAATATACAATATTCGAATTAATTAATATGTATCGTGACCTGTGTACATGTCTCAGACTCGATCACAACTCAAACTATATATATTATTGTAGAATCAACCTCAACCCTGTATAGAGAACTCGATCATTACTGCATATAGAGTGTCTATGGTGATTCCAAATAATATATATAGATGCGTCGATATGATATGTCAAACCTTGTATACGTGTCCCGATATTTAAAGTGCATAAAATAAATAACAAAAAAAATAAATGACGATAAATAAAGTGCGTAAAGTAAATAACAGAAATTAAATGACGATAAATAAAATTGCCATACTTAAATTGCAATAAATAAACTGCGATAAAAAAAATGTAATCAGTTAGCTAGGATCAGTTAGCTGGAACAGTTAGCGTGGATTCTTAACAAAATTTTTCGTAGTTAATTTGTTTGTTTCTAACAAATTTTATTTTGTCCAATGTTTTCTTCATTATGCCACTTGTTGGATTCTGGTAAATCAAAATCCAAATATGAAATTGGATGAATATGGTTATTCTACGGTAAACGGATACGTATATCTGTGGATGTAAGTAGGATAGTTATTGACCGTTGAATCAGCTTCGAATAATGTACAGTGTAATTTATTAATGTGAAATCTAAATATTCCTCGGGTATTACCTACCCGTTAAAATATTTTCACCATTAACAGTTTGTACGAAAGAATTTTTAATTACAGTCTTTATGAAAAAAAATATGTATACATATATATTTTCTTCAGATGTAATCATGGATTTAATGAGTTAATATGATATTAATCTCATTTGGTTTACCATTAAAACTAGAATATATAATCTCTATAACATTAGAGATTACATAATCGCCACGAAGAACGAAGATAATTGATGTAGAACGATACGTAGAACGATGATTATACTCGAGGTACAGAATGAGATGTTGAGGCATGGATTGTTGATGGTACTGGTGCTGTTACTGATGGTACTGTTGGTGCCGGTGATGTTGCTGAAGCTGGTAAATTTTGCACCATATTCTCTAAATTTATTGCCGAGCGCGAAGCTCGTTGACTTCTTCCATTACTCCAGGATGATTGTCGGTCAGAACGAGCAGATGAATAAGATTTAGAATTGTGGATAATATATAATAGTTACGAGATATCCTGGAAATGAGGGTAAAAATGGTGTTTCGGACTGATTCGCCGGTAAGTGTTTCAGGTTCTTCTCCTAGGGAGAAATTTGGTTGGTGGAAAGGAATTGCCTTCTTCTCGTTTCAGTTGATTAAGTTGACTACGGACTCATCAGATGATTTGGGGATAGATGATTGGTTGATTCATTCTGGTGACACTGCTTTCGGACCTTAGGTGAAACTCAATATCGGAATAGCTGTCGAAATCCGAGGAATTCGAACTGATTGAGGGATTCATCTCGTACGATCATATGAAGGATTGTCGATAAGAAATAGATTATAGTATGTAGATTAGTACCCTGCAATACAAAATTTACATATGCATATATAATACTAAAATCCCATGAGCTACGGAGGAATCTACGGAACATGTTAGGTAAAGTTTACAGTAACAGATATACTAAGATATGAATTAGCAGATACGCTAAGATATGAATTTTTTTTTCTATACACTATCTATGCAATGGAGGCAGTAAGATGTGTCTAGACTTTAAGGATGATAAGCAAGTAATTTTCGACACTAAATGATAAGCAAAACTTTTGACATGCAGACACGGTCGAAGTCCAGACTCACTAATGCGTCTAAATAACTATCAATTAGAAATACTAATGCAAGACCTGGTTCGCTAAGACCACCGCTCTGATACCACCTGTAGTGACCCTTCCTAATCCACCTGGACGAAGTCATCAACATCTGGTCCCATTGCGAGGTACTGACCTAAATATGTCATGTACGACTCCAAGTATTATCTTTAAAATAAGCAAATGCACAGCGGAAGATTTCTTTCATACCTGAGAATAAACATGCTTAAAAGTGTCAACCAAAAGGTTGGTGAGTTCATAGGTTTATCATAACAATTATTTCAATATGTAAATAGACCACAAGATTTCCGTTTATAAATATATGTACACTCGCAAGTGTATAAAAGTATTCTATAAGTTGTAGGCACTCGGTAACAAGCCTTAACGTTCATGTTTTACCCTCTAAAGTACACCAGATCAGCCGTGTTTAATATAACTTCGAAGTACTAAAGCATCCCATAGTCAGGATGGGGTTTGTCAGGCCCAATAGATCTATCTTTAGGATTCGCGCCTACCGTACATAGACAAGTAGTTTAATGTTACTAAGCTAAGGGTATATTTCTGGTTTAAACCCACATAGAATTAGTTTTAGTACTTGTGCCTATTTCGTAAAATATTTATAAAACAACGCATGTATTCTCAGCCCAAAAATATATATAAAAAGGGAGTAATGAAACTCACCTTAGATAGCACAGTAGGTAACACAAACTAAAGATCTGTAAGAATGATCCGAAGTGTTTAACCATTGAAATCTAGATCAGTGCAGAATTTTCACAAGGAAAAGGCTCTGTTTGAATCAACTAGTCACCTTTCTCGTTTATTTCGTGTGAAGTGTAAATATGATTTTTGAAGTGTGTTCTTATCTATTGAACGTAAAAATATTTTATAAGCTATATATAATTGAAATTGATTGAGAATAATTTGTGCCGTAATTTAAGGGGTCTTGGTTTTGAAGCTCTGACCAAATGATAAACTTGCTCCTTTTTGTTATTTTATCTCGAAATGTATAATATATAACTTATAATCTATAATATATAAACTAATATGACAAAGTTTAGAAGGACCGCTGCCCCCTCCATTCTCTTTTATCTCCCACCCATTATTACGATACATATAATAATGGCCAAAATATAACTAAATATCAAAGCTATTGTATAGTGAGTTCACTAGTCTTAGCATGTAAAAAAAAAAAATTCGATAAACATAGAGTAAACAAAATACAGCGTTGACTAAATCATCCATATCCATACTGATGATCTTATATTATATACTATTAATAATTTTTCAATTTTAAAATTTTGAAATTTAAGTTACTCAAATAATAGGGTACAACCTATAACAAATTCCACTTTCCACTATAATGATATAATAAATAACAATAACAAATAATAAATACTAGGTCTAATGACATCCATATAGGACTTGCATATATATAATGAGGGGACATATGCATTCATCAATTTGGAACCATGTAATATTTTTGCTGCCTATATGATTAACGCATTTCATATTATTGGAAGATTAAAATTAAAATTAAAAGTGTGTTCACTAATTGAGATCATATCTTTATAAAGATAATGGTCTCAAAAAAATCTTTAACTTATATTATATATGGTGTGAACGAGTGTTGGGGTCAGTCTAATGACGGAGGCAAATAAACTACTATGGGGTCAAGTGACACTATTCAAAGTCCATCAATTAGTCTAATAATTAGTTCAATTATTTAAGCGACACCACATGTATTTTGGTTGTGAAACCATTGAAATGTTTTAACGCATCCGGAAATCTCTCTTTATTTTAATCTTACTCATATAAACAAAAGTTTTTTTTTTTTATTTCATCGCAAATTATTTGGTGACTGCATTGTGTTTCTTATTATCAAACTCAATTAGCACTAACAAAAATTTATAAGTCTCGATCTTTGAAGTTGTAACTATGAATTGTTTCAAATAAAAAAAATTTGTATGAAACATTTGTATTTAAAGGTAACTATACCTTTTATAGTTTTTACGTAATCATAATTTGTCAAAAATAAAATAAAATAATAATAATAATAATTTAGGACTTGAAACATTTCAAAATTGTTAAGTGACACCACTCATATAAATTTCTCGCTTCGCCACTGGGGGTCACCCATGCGTTGTTGCGGGTGAGATTGTTATAGTAATACAAAACTATATGTCGTTCATAGAAATATTTTACTCATCCTAGTTAAACCACCAATTTCACATAACCTGACTTTCTATAATTTAATCATTCAGACCCACATAATAAAATAAAAAAATAACACAAAAGCATATTTATAATGTCTCACATTAATAGCTAGTCTAAACATGATTATACGTAATACATAATAATAGAAGTAACCATTATGAAATTTTC